>NC_141685.1:1755643307-1756243307 GCF_964263255.1 Lissotriton vulgaris | reverse complement strand
CTACTAAATCTATTAAAGCCTGCTCAATACACAGGTTTCAGGGACCATGTCTCTTGAAGAAACAGAGGTCATACTTACCGAAAAATTGGCCCCATTCTAGGCAAATTAGTTTGGAGGATAGTCCTCATATATTGAAGGATATTGACTTGGTGGGGGTGGGGGGCTGAATGACTTTAAGCATAATCCCCGCTGTTACCTCGGACGGGAGATCATCCCCTACTCGCTGTTTCTTGGGCAGCACGGGAAGAATGGGACTGTCCCAGATTGATCTAGACACCAAACTGTTTGCAAGAACAAAAATAGAGATTGCTTTGGATGGACTGTTCATATTGAGACTGCTGTCCCATCACTGAGGGGGCTGATCTATAGCGTAGTTTTGGAAAAACTAGTGGCCAAAACCTCTATTTTAGCTGATTGGAGTTACAAGAAGAGGAAATGTTGTAATCAGGGGGTGGAGACATAGAAACTTCTTGTTTCTGCGAAGTAGTGGCCAACCGAAAATAGTGTCTTCGTTTATAAAAAAATAGCCTATTGGCAATAGCGCAATATTGCTCCCGTCTGTCTGCTTACTCAAATACTCAAATAGCAGGCTCTGCACCAACAGTGGGGATTTAAAGTTAACAATTACACAATCCCCAAGTAGATCCACCAACCCTGACCCAATTCAGCCCCCCTATGAGCCAATAGAATGTTGTTGGCCAGAGAAAGAGGAAGATCCCTGTGCCGTACAAGCCAGATCTGTGTTTTATTAAAAAGTTTCTTGTGTGATTCCCCCGATCCACACATAAAGGGGGAAGTCTAGATAATACTACCACATAAGGGCCGGAGGGAGACTTGCAACAGGTAGGCTGCTGTTCTGAGGAACTGCACTAGCCCCAGGCTTTCCAAGCAAAGAAGCTTTTTGGGATTTAGGCTCCTCAAACTGGCAAATCTTTACACCTTGTGTTGCTTTCAGGGTTTGGAATTCTAGGGTCAGGGTGTTGGCTATCCAGAGTAGTTCAAATAGGTGGCACAAGCCCTGCAGTGCAAGAAGGATTGCTATAGCTAGCCACCTACCCTTGATTAACCCTAGGAACATACGAAAAACGTGTGCGGCTAAAGCCTGTGATTGCTTTATAGCAGTCAATCCACGCTCATTAGCTACAAGGCATTCTATAACAGGAGATAGTTCTACTTTTAAGATATCCTTGTCTTTAGCAATGCATTCGCCCATCTATTGTACCACACAGGGAGTTTTGGACACAATTGCCCCCTCTGTAGCCTCCACTGACGACAATGTTGGCTGCACCAAAGTTGAAGGTGTGGGGGAGAATCTCGTTTGTCTGGCAACCTCCACTGAGTTTCAGGCGAGCCTCCTGGGCCATTTGGCAACGGCAGCTAGCTGGGTACTCTCTATGACAGGGAGCATGTTGTCGACTTGCGTAAACACACTGCTCACAAAAAGAATGGGCAATAGATGATGGCAAAGGCGAGTTGATAGAAAGAGAAGCCATATCAATGCCTAGAGCGTTGCCGGAACCAATGAAAGTCTCTACTCTGCTAACTCGCTCTTAGTACTTATTACTCCCATGGCACTCTGCATGCATCAAATCTATTCAAGTAATTTTTCCAGGTGGGGTGGAGGTAGAGGGGCCTCCTGCAACTTTTCGCTTGCCCATTCCCACAAGCCATGGTAGCCAAAATACAGCAAAAGGATACTTACATCTGTACCTCCAAGATCCAAAATCGAAAACCAAGGAGGGGCAGCCCAGCACAGGCTCCAACAGGCTCCGACGGACTTGGATGTGCTTGCTCATGGCCTGGGCGGGATGTTTGTCTGTGCTATATGTGCTTGGGGAGACTATTTCCACCCATCAAAGGTGCTGCTGGGCTACTGTTCAGCGCCTCTGGGCGCAGAAGAACATGGTACAGGTAGTCCCTGATGCCGAATGGCATCCCACACAGCAGGATGCTCATCGGCACTGTATGCATGTGGGAAGACCAGCTCCTCCCCTCAAAGGTACTGCTGGACCGCTGTTCGGCTCCTCTGGGCGTGGTGAAATGTGGGACAGATAGTCCCTGATGCAGATTGTGCCTCATTCATGAAGCCAACCAAGGAGAAAAGGAGTGGAAGAAATGGAAAACCTGAACTTGTGAGAGTCTGCCAGCTTGCATATATGAACACTCCAATGTATCAGAAGGGACCATATATGGACAACATGTATCACAGCTATGAAAATAAACTAGCCTACATTGGTCTGGATACAGAATTCAGTATGGCAGTGACTCCTGTAAGCAGCCTCTTCTCTGGACCGATGTTGGCTCAGTAGGAAAGATATATCAATCAAACAAACAGACCTTGGTCTGCCCAGGTAGAAGCAACCTTCGAGTGGGAGGAAAGGAGTGGGTTTATTTAGGTGCAATGATAATTTATTAATCAGAATATAGTTTTTTCTTTTCTGTTTAAGTGTGCACGGGTAGTCTATATAATCTTCAAATTAAGCACAATTCTTAACCAATGATCAGAGGCCAATAAAAGCAGACAATATCCTGGAAATGAATGTGAGTGGCGTCCACTTGGTTAAGATATAATTCAGACTTAATATTTGGAGTTTGTAAAGAGATACAAATTAAGAAAAAATAGTTTTTTTTATAAAAAAATGTGTTTACGGTATTTCTCATATGATACCAAATAACACAAAATCAAAAGCAAACTGTGGACAGAAACTGCGAGATGTGCAATTCCTGGCAATAATATTTCACTAACAGTAAACAGCATTGTGGCGTCAAAATGAGCATATAGGTATTCCCAATTAAGAACATTTCAGGAAGCGTGCCTGGTGATGTAAAGAGGCATGCTTTCCAAGCAGGGCCACAGTATTAGACATATATTGAGTAGGCAACAACTGAAGCATCTTCAACCCTATAACCAAAATTAAAACATATCTGTGCATAAATTCTCCACATACAGTTTGATGGTTTGAATGAAACTATTTGACAATCAATTACAGCTATACTACTATAACTCAGGAAGATATTAGTGTGGGATGTAGTCAATAGTGCTAGCCAACTGCACAGCTCTGAGCAGATGCACAACCTCTCCTAAATAAAATCAACATGTATAAGTGGCAGCAGAAAGCACCAGAATAATAACTGTTTGAACGAACTTACTGGAGGCACAGCATTGCACAGCTCTTCAATTAACGTGGAGTCAGGGCTGGTGGACTAATAGAGACAAAACAGAAACATTCCACAATGAGATATGACAGTGACAACTCCGACAACGAAAGGTATTGGCAAATTAAATTTATATTAATAAGACAAACTCATTGTTGGCTGTAATTAAAGGTTTAGAAGCCTGTTATGGTGACTATGTTATCTGTAGCAGAAATTACTTCCTCAAGGTGTTCGCATGCGCCCAGAGGACCGGCCAAGCCGTCATGCTCACTTAAGTGCTCACCATTCCTCCCCTTGCTGGCTCTGATGACAGCCCCGCCCGCTCCACAAAGCTGCATGACAAAGGGAAAATAAAATGATAATAACACAGTGTTATTATCATTTTATTTTTCTGTTTTCCACTGCAAAAAAATGCAGTGGGGCGGTGCTTCTCCGCCTAAGTGGAGGAGCCACCACTGAAGTCACCACAATGTATTTTTTCTCCCTCTATCACATCAAGTAATAGATCCAGTTGAAGCCTCTGGGAGAATATTACTAACTTCTGATACAACACAGTGCAGCCCCCAGAGTTGCTGAGCTGCGTTGCATCAAAGTGAAATGAAAATCAGTGCCATATTTTATGGCATTGTTACAGTATCTTCAAAGATGCGGCACTGTTACAGTATCTCCAAAGATGTGGCTCTGTTACCATAGCTCCAAAGATACGGCACTGTTACCGTAGCTCCAAAGATGTGGCTCTGTTACCATAACTCCAAAGATACGGCTCTGTTACCATAGCTCCAAAGATGTGGCTCTGTTACCATAGCTCCAAAGATATGGCTCTGTTACCATAACTCCAAAGATACGGCACTGTTACCGTAGCTCCAAAGATGTGGCTCTGTTACCATAGCTCCAAAGATATGGCTCTGTTACCATAACTCCAAAGATACGGCTCTGTTACCATAGCTCCAAAGATACGGCTCTGTTACCATAGCTCCAAAGATACGGCTATGTTACCATAGCTCCAAAGATACAGCACTGTTACCGTAGCTCCAAAGATGTGGCTCTGTTACCATAGCTCCAAAGATATGGCTCTGTTACCATAACTCCAAAGATACGGCTCTGTTACCATAGCTTCAAAGATACGGCTCTGTTACCATAGCTCCAAAGATACGGCTCTGTTACCGTAGCTCCAAAGATACAGCACTGTTACAGTATCTCTAACGATACAGCACTGTTACCGTAACTCCAAAGATACGGCACTGTTACCATATCTCCAAAGATGTGGCACTGTTACCATATCTCCAAAGATACAGCACTGTTACCATATCTCCAAAGATACGGCACTGTTACCATATCTCCAAAGATACAGTGTTACCATATCTCCAAAGATACAGCACTGTTACCATAGCTCCAAAGATACAGCACTGTTGCAGTATCTCTAATGATACAGCACTGTTACCATAGCTCCGAAGATACGGCTCTGTTACCATGGCTCCAAAGATGTGGCTCTGTTACCATAGCTCCAAAGATATGGCTCTGTTACCATAACTCCAAAGATACGGCTCTGTTACCATAGCTCCAAAGATACGGCTCTGTTACCATAGCTCCAAAGATACAGCACTGTTACCATAGCTCCAAAGATACAGCACTGTTGCAGTATCTCTAATGATACAGCACTGTTACCATAGCTCCGAAGATACGGCTCTGTTACCATGGCTCCAAAGATGTGGCTCTGTTACCATAGCTCCAAAGATATGGCTCTGTTACCATAACTCCAAAGATACGGCTCTGTTACCATAGCTCCAAAGATACGGCTCTGTTACCATAGCTCCAAAGATACGGCTCTGTTACCATAGCTCCAAAGCAGGGGCGTAACAAACACCCCCGCAGCCCATGCAGTGCGGGGGGGCCCCCAGTGTCCAGTTCATGAAGGGGGCCCCTCAGCTCATCTGCAGAGAGCTGTGACAGAGACTGGCTCGGAAGCAGAAGCTGCAGTCTGCAGCATGCTCTGAGCCCCTCGCTGACCCAGGGCTGAAGAGAAACATAGAGCGCGTCAGGCCCCTGACAGGGTGTGGGCTCTCGGAGAGAGAGTATTCCACGGGGCACTGCTCGAGGGTCTGAGAAGGGATGAGGCAGCACAATGCTGACAGAGCAGGAAAATGTTTGCACCTCCTTGGCATGAACAGGAGAGAGCTGTGGGTAGGGCTGGGGTTGCAGAGGAGCAAGAGAGTTGTAAATTCCGGGGGGTGGTGGGGGGGGGGGGGGGGTGGTGTTGCTGGCGATCATCATGCTTTGCCTGCTGCAGGGTCGCACCCTGCTTGCCTGGCAGAGATGTCTCACCAAAGGCACGTCTTCTTGCTGCTGCTCTGGGCAGGGGTGGTGCAGTGCCAGCAGCAAAGAGGTAAGAGTGGACAGGAGCAGATGAGATGGGTGCCTGCCAACCCCATCTCATTTTTGTGGGGAATAACGACGTTTCTATAACTTTGCTTACAATTCATTGTTTTTAATCAAGGTGTGGTCCAGGTGTGGATCACCATCTATCCGTACATAAGGGAAAGCGCCAGGCAGTTCTCTTAACTGCCGATTTCATTTTAAGGGGTTCCGTTTGAAGATGTTAGAGATTTGACGAGGCAAGTCATAAAGCTGTTATTCCTGTGTAATTTAGGAATCAGCACAGTGCTCTTAGGGGCTGTCCTTGCGCCGTCCAGAACTGTAAATGCACTGTTTGCAGTTTCCCAAAGTGCAGAAGGTACAGTGGCACCAGGCCCAGCAGTGTGAGGGTCCACTCTACCGTTGTTAAAGCTGGGTTTTACTCCCATGCCTGATGGTGGAGGCAATTCCTTGCTTGCATTAAGGCACATGGCACCCTTGCTGCTCTACTGCAAATGCACATACAGTGACTTGAAACAGCGCATAACATTGTGAATCCATGAATGGTACAGTTATTATTTTAAGTATTTACATCTCCTGAAGAGTGGTGGTGATGGGACTATATCATTCTGCCTAAGATCACTCTGTGTTTCCAAGTAGGGGAGTCGTGATTAAAAAAGCAAGTCCATTAATTCAACAGTCAGCGTCCTGCAAGTCCTCAACTGACTTTTTAAGGCAAAGACATTGGATTGCCTTACCTTGTCAGCTAAATCGAATCCCCATTGCAATTATATGGAAAGTAAAAAACGGTCACGTATTTTGTCCCATTATAACCGTCTTTTTCTATTTGTCCCATTTGGGAGATAAAGTGATGAATCCATTTGCTCAGGTTCACACATGGGTAAAGCGTGTAAAAGGATTGACTTCTTGACTGCCGGTTTCCACAGTCTGCACTTAGCCACTGAATTGCATCTGACTCCCTGTGACCTATCTGCTGCTGGGTGACTCTAGTGGACAAGGGTCCACTATGTTGAATGTGTTGCAGATGTTTTTCTGCTGAACAGGGACCATTGCTGTCTGTACATTAGGGTGCAGGTGCACCCCTTCCAACTTACCCAACCCCCCTTTGCAGTTTCCTATGCAGGAGGCGAGTCCCGCTGGCGAGCTAAGGAATGGCAAATTATGAGGCACAGTCTTTGGCAGGGCTTTCTTGCCATGAATCCCATCTGTATGTAAAATGCAAAGCTTTATAAAGTATGCACATTGACTTGCTCCTGTTGAAGAATGTATTAACCAACACTCGCTGATTTAGTCTTAATTGAAGCATCAACATTGTATTAGCACTCATAGAGTAAAGTAGATTGTGTAAAACTACGGGGGATAGAATGTGGCCTATCGGCTAGGGCGTGCGACCTCAGAGTTGGGGAACCTGGCCCAAGTCTCGGCAGGGACGCTCAACATTCTGTGATTCTGAACAAATCACTTAATCTCCCTGGTGCTCATGTAAATTATTCTGATACCCTGTCAGGAGATAGGAAAAGCATAGTGGCATGATTTGACGTGATGGGAGAGAAAAAGTTGGAGATAAACATGACAGAAAATAGAAAGAAAAAGGCTGGGATGTGAATGAAGAAAAGATAGGATGCTCAGAAATAATGGAATGGAAGAGATAGAAAGCAAGAGGGAGGAAGGAGGTGTGAAAGAGAACGAGCAGTGGATGCACTTTTGTCTAAACTGAATGATGAGTGTGCCCGATGTTGTATATCATGACAGGAGTCTGCATCAGGAAACCCACCTAAAATTGGGCAAACTTCCCCTGGTACTGATGGTAGGGACCCTGTAATGAATGGACCACCACCTATGATAGCCTGCAGGCAGACTAAGACCAACCTTTAACTCCACCATCCAGTGTTACTTATAACAGCCTTATTGGTGACAGTGGCGTAACAATAGCCCCGCCTCCCCTGCAGTATGGAGGGTCGCGGGCCTGAGAGCTCTAGACTGGCACAGAGAATGGGGGGCCCCCTCCTTGTACTTTGCAGGGGGGCCCCCTCAAGTTTCGTTACGCCACTGCTCCAAAGATACAGCACTGTTACCGTAGCTCCAAAGATGTGGCTCTGTTACCATAGCTCCAAAGATATGGCTCTGTTACCATATCTCCAAAGATACAGCACTGTTACCATAGCTCCAAAGATACAGCACTGTTACAGTATCTCTAATGATACAGCACTGTTACCGTAGCTCCAAAAATGCGGCACTGTTACAGTATCTCTAGCGATACAGCACTGTTACCATAGCTCCAAAGATGTGGGTCTGTTACCATAGCTCCAAAGATATGGCTCTGTTACCATAACTCCAAAGATACGGCTCTGTTACCATAGCTCCAAAGATACGGCTCTGTTACCATAGCTCCAAAGATACGGCTCTGTTACCATAGCTCCAAAGATACAGCACTGTTACCGTAGCTCCAAAGATGTGGCTCTGTTACCATAGCTCCAAAGATATGGCTCTGTTACCATAACTCCAAAGATACGGCTCTGTTACCATAGCTCCAAAGATACGGCTCTGTTACCATAGCTCCAAAGATACGGCTCTGTTACCGTAGCTCCAAAGATACAGCACTGTTACAGTATCTCTAACGATACAGCACTGTTACCGTAACTCCAAAGATACGGCACTGTTACCATATCTCCAAAGATGTGGCACTGTTACCATATCTCCAAAGATACAGCACTGTTACCATATCTCCAAAGATACGGCACTGTTACCATATCTCCAAAGATACAGCACTGTTACCATAGCTCCAAAGATACAGCACTGTTGCAGTATCTCTAATGATACAGCACTGTTACCATAGCTCCGAAGATGCGGCACTGTTACAGTATCTCTAGCGATACAGCACTGTTACCGTAACTCCAAAAATGCGGCACTGTTACAGTATCTCTAACGATACAGCACTGTTAACGTAACTCCAAAGATATGGCACTGTTACCCTATCTCCAAAGATACAGCACTTTTACAGTATCTCTAATGATACAGCACTGTTACCGTAGCTCCAAAGATGCGGCACTGTTACAGTATCTCTAGCGATACAGCACTGTTACCGTAACTCCAAAGATGCGGCACTGTTACAGTATCTCTAACGATACAGCACTGTTAACGTAACTCCGCAGATACGGCACTGTTACCATATCTCCAAAGATGTGGCACTGTTACCATAGCTCCAAAGATACAGCACTGTTACCATATCTCGAAAGATACAGCACTGTTACCATAGCTCCAAAGATACGGCACTGTTACCATAGCTCCAAAGATATATCACACTTTTTCTCTCCCCAGCAGTGGCCCTCGTTAGGCTGCCATGCGCCAATGCACACACCCTTGCCCATAAACCAATGGGGTGTGCGTTCTGGCAGAAGACCCTCCCGGAACACAAACAATGCTTTAATACTTTCCCCATTTTGGAGAAGTATTGCACAGTGAAGAACACATACAACATTGGAATAATGTGGAGATGTTTTTTACTTGCTTCACCACTAGGACTACCCTGAGGAGGCTTAATTTTTTGAGACACATCTCTGTCTATACATTTTAGTTGACAGAGATTTACATTAAAACCCATAGGTGGTTCCATTCGAACATCCATGTAAGAATCCATGGAATGCTCCCTGACCCAAAATAGTCGATACCACTATTTTGCATTATTTAGGCAACTTTCCCATGCAAATCATGATACAAGCTGAAAAGGAAATCCCAACACTACATTTTGATTTGCACCACTTATATGATGCAAATCGGTCAAAAAGTATTAGTAAATATTTTCCCTGTGTCTCGAAAACAAGGCCCTTTGAGGGTTTTGGAGCTCCTTTTTAGGTCTCGCCTACGCAACACGCATGCGTTGCTTAGGAGTGCATGTAATTGACTTGCTTTTTGGGACACAAAACGTGCACGCTTTGCAGTGCCATCAATGGCAACACATGCACGTGAGGCGATCTACTTGCGGGAGCGCGTGCCGCCAAATAGCAGCAATTATCGCTCCCCCAAGTGCAGGCCCCACTCCTCCCCCTGCTGCCGTGCCTCCCCCTGCTGTGCTTGTTTTTAAATGCCACGGAACCTGCCCAAACATTTTAATGTCAAGGTAGGTATTTACAAAGCATGTACAGATCTGCACAACGATGATATATATGACCCAGAGCCTGATGTTTTACCCTCACAAATGAATATGGGATCCCCGGTCATTGTCTCCCAGATATGCCGCTGATGGCCGATAATGCACACACAAATCCGTGCACACACAACCTGGAGCACATTCCGCCCAGCAAGAGGAGAAAAATGAAACTCTGCAAGCAAGGGACATAAGGGTGGAAAAGAGCTGGAAGCGGAAACAGCAACATCATTTCAATATGGGAATAAAAAGATAAAAACCACTGAAAGTCCGCGAAGTGTGTCAGTCATTAAATGCAACCAATCAGCGGTCATCAGTCAAACGCTGGTACTGCATTAAGCTTAAGCAATGTTTTTTTTCCCAGGCAGCAGAACTGTCAATTTTTTGGGACCTTGGCAGGGTTCCTTCCGAGACGTTCCATCAGCTGAAGCACAACAGATGGCCCAAAAACATGTTTTGACTGCTGCTGAAGACTGCAGCGCAACTCCGTGCCTCAGTCCTCGCCATTAAAGTGCTGTGCTGCCACCTGCCGGGCACTGTGAGCAGGCTCCTTGGCACAGAAAGAATTGCTTTAGAACGCCTTGTTTTCTGTGGGTGAAGCAATCTAGCCATTGTTTCCACCACAGTGCATCCGTGAAAGACACGTGACCTTTGCGAGCAGAAGAAAAGCAGCGCAAAGACTGCTTTTTGGAGGAAAATTACTACGGATTGTTAGAACTTTTCTCCCATAAAGGTGACAAACTGAATTATTTGTGTCTGAATAGTTGCAACTCATGTACACGCATTAATCTTATTAGATCTTATTCTTAACAGCTGTCAAAGTGCATTAAAATAAAATTGGGAACTGTGATCCTGAGTGCCATGGGGTGATGTCAGTAAGCGTGGGCATGGCTAAAATGAACAAAATATTCTATGACTATTGTGCTGGCCTGTCATCTTCTGGTAACTGCATGTAAATTGAAAAAGAAAGGCAGGTCAAACGAATCAGTGGAAATGCGCTATTTTATGAAACCTCTATTGGTTATTTCAATGACTGCAGGGGTTTGTGTATTTTAGCCAGAGGGCCACAGAATTGAATCTTGGTTGGTGCAGTGGGAAATAGTTACTTGTGTATCTTTAGTGCTACGAGCTTCCAACCTTTGACAGAACCAGTGCGAATAATTAATTGTTTAAACTTGCTTTATACACAGTACAAAAGTAAGATAGGCCGCCTCAAAATGCACAAAACAATTCCGTTTTAAGAACAAGCATTGGCGTAGCCAATAGGTCTCGCCTTTGGGACCTTATATGTATTTAGTTATCCAGCACAATATCCTTGGTGAAACAACATCAACTGTTGCATGGCTAAACACTTATAAGGTCCAAAAGCGAGACCTATTGGCTATGCCAATGATTGTTGACTTTTACTAGGAGTGGGAAACCACGCCCAGTAAACACGACACCCTGGGGTACCAGTTAGATATTTATCTCGTGAGGTATTCCAGCCTTCCGAGTTCTATGCCCTGCTCACCACTTCCCCCGGTAACCCTGTTTCAAAAGCATGACTCAGAAGGAGAATGATGTCAGAATTCAAGCGGATTCATTTTGAGGATTTTTCACGTTTCATTCCTAATACAAAGGTATACTTTTACTTTCCTTTCATTTAGTGTTAAATAAGAAACATTATGATCATGCGTAAGAGCAGCAGGTGTGAGCACCTGCCTTCCTAGAGCACCAGCACATACTATGTAATATCACAAGTCAGTCTGTGTACAACCACATGTGTTTGCCATCTGGGTCTGAATCACCATCATGTGCACGTGCGCAGTGACAAAGCAGCGAGGTGCCTGGAGGTTTGAAAGAAAACCCCTGTCTCAGCATCATATGCACTATTTGTGCACTGGGCTGTCTCTAGTACAAATGCCAACTCACGCGTTAGTGCATGCGGTGCAGAGAAACTGGCCAAGCGTTTCCCTTCTGTGCAGTGTGCTCTTGTGCACGTGGTGATCATACAGCCTCAGTGCAAAAGCAAGCTGGGGGTGTTTTACATAGTGAGGAATGCTTACGTCTGTTAAAGAAGCCCAGTGTGAACGCATGCTGCACAATTCTCAGGACCACCACTGCTCTGCACAGATTCTTTGATATTTGTCCCTGATGGATTAACAAGCATGTACCTCTGGGAAGAAAGTTCGAATGGCGAAATGTTTGTAGTCGAGGAAAGGAATAGTGCCCGCGGCGTCCACCACGTCCGACTGATCGATCTGCAGCTCTGCAAATCCTGGAAAGAAGAAGCCCCCCAAAAACAGACTATCAGCTGAATAATACACGTCAAAGTATTGCACCAACTCGCTTTCAATGCTGAGAAACTTCACAAGAACAGCATTATGACAATGTACCAAAGGTGTATGATGGTGATCAGAGACAGGCGGCGTGCCTTTGCATCAACCAGCACAAATGACAAACTTCTTGGAAGTGATCTCTGTCCTGACATGACTACACTTCCATGCGATTGATTGTAAACTTGAACACGTGGAAAAGTCACCCACACCCTGCACATCACCCTGCAGCCAACAGCATTCACGAAGTGTATTCACAAAGCTTAAGACATGTGAATTATGTTAAGGGATTGTGGTATGAACAGTTTGTACAACACAGCCTATGTTAACCACCGCATATCAGAATTGGCTGTACCCTGTTGTGGGCAAAACCCATCCCCGGTGACATCCACCAGGGCTCTCAGCTGTCCTGATTTCTTCCAACACCTACACAAGGCTCTTGGCTCGTCTTCTTCTAAAGTACCCAAGAAACATCTACTGGCCGGGTAGTTGTAAGGCAGAGTCGAGACTCAGCAGCACAGGCTACTGTAGACATGCAACACCGAACCTTCTGAACATGAACGGCATGAAAACAGAAACATCGTTTATTGGGGCCTTCACGAGAACACGGTACCTTGACTGTGGTGTCAGAAAGTGGGAGCAAGAATGTTCTTCACACAAAAATTCAGAAACGGTAGCGTGTCCAACGACCCAGGGCTCCCAGTCACACATCGGATCCTAGCGGTCACCAAAATAATGACCGCCAGCTCGTGATGCAGAAAAGGGATCCCCACTCCCCCAGGACACCACCTTAATGAACAGCCCATTCTTTGCTTCTGTCCCAGTGAGATCTTTGCAATGTAATTCATGTTAGGAAACTGACGAAAGAAATTCAGAAACTCGATACAATTCAAAGTATGTAGGTGGCCAGGCTCAGCTTGAACCTTGCAGGCCCTGGAAGACTGTCACTTGCTCACCATGGAAAAACGATTATCATTTAAAATACTGTGTACTTGCTGCCAAACGTGTTTGGAAGACAGTGACCCGGATACCTGCAGAGAACAACAACCCCGGATGACGTGGCGTGTCAACACTTGTTTCTTGTTCATGACTGAGGAGTTGGCCCACTATTCCCCACATCCAGGACCATCATACAGTGCAGGTAAGCATTATTTTACATGCCAGTGGTCCAGGAGTCCCAGGAGTCCCAGGACCCAGATGTGGCAGCTGAGGGCTGTCATGTGTTCACTAGGTGGGGTCAGAACGGCAGATGTTCAATTACAAACAGCTGTGCTGGTTAAAATGGAAGTTGTGGGGCCAGTGGGCCTCCAACAGTAAAACATGTGTCACTGATGGGATGGGAACGAACCACAGCAGAGAAACCTGGGAGAAACCACTTATCTGAAAGACCCTCCTCTTAGTGAAGTGCTCGAGAGCGCCACACATTGTCTCACAACTTACAGGGAAGATGGACTTTTCCCCATTCCTCATAGCTGAACAATAGCATTTAGATGAATTTCCTTAATGTTAGTTCCTACTTTTATCACATATCTAAAACAATTTATTTGGACCATGTATGACTGATGCTACAGTATATTCGCGATGCTAAAGAGAGCTCAAAGACAGTAGACATAAAAAGAGACATAAATAACACAAGGCATACTCAGCTGCCAGAGGGACCCTACCGTGCCGTATTTCGTTTCGAAGGTCGGATTCCAGAAGTTCAAGCTTCAGACTCAGTTTGCGGCTCAGCTGCTTGGATTTGTGTCTGGTTATCAAGATGGCGGCTGCCAGAGAAGAGAACATCATTAGTTGTTTTCAGTACAAACACATTCACACTACCAATCTTCGCGCGTTATTTATCGTCCAAGCTAAACGCCCACAACTTTACGCTCTGGGTAGCTGAATATAAAGACACAAACCTTTCGAATTAAATTCCAAAGCAACACTGAAGACAAACTGTGGGTATTTATAGAGTTTCTCACTGACGGACCACACAGGCCTTCATGTTTTTTCTCCGTTCCTACGATGTCTTAAACGTTCATGCGCGTGACTCTGGGCCAATGGCACTGCCATGGTCTACGTCTGCACAAGCACGTATACCACACCACTAGAGGAAGGGTGCCAGTCCCAATGAAGTCTCTTTCAAAGTGATTTTAAAACCACCCAGGAATTACGCCATGACCTCTAATACTAATCTCGATAGTTTCGCTTTTTGAATTGTAAAAAAATATTTTTAGCAACTTTCACTAACACACAGCACAAGTACAGGACGAGTGCAAGGTTTCCAGGGTTCGATTTGGATTAATTTTTTTCACAACTTATGTCCATAACCCTCCTCTGCACGATTCTCTGAGTAGCTTTGACAAAAGGACCAATAGTGCTCCATGGAATACAACTGTTCTTTGTTAGGGAGGTTTGCAGTGCAACTGCCCTTGCTGAGGTGTAATCTGGGGATGGTACAGGGTGTAATATGGATCATATGTTGGCAAGGGGAGGCCAGGTTGGAAGGGGCAGTGTGTTGCAAGAGAGTACAAGCGGGAGCAAGAGGGTGGACCCCAGAGTTCAAGCGGTGGAGTATAGGATGCTAGAGAGAGGTGAAGGGTTAGCGCAGTGCTAGGGAGAGATGAAGGGTTAGTGCAGTGTTCAGAGAGAAGAAAGATGTAAACTTGAGTTCTACACTCAGAGCACACACAGCTGTTGTCACTGGAGCCTAGGGTTGTTTGGGACAGAGGCACTGGGAAGGAGGAGGTGGGAAATGAATAAAACACCATGGGGTTTCACAAAACACAGGCAAGTAGAGGAGAAAGAAGACTAAGGGATGTGGGCGAGGGGAAAATTGGCAGTAAAAGCAGTGCATCCTACAAAATTGTGGGGTTATGCAGTTGCACAAATTCAATTGCCGTGCAATGTTAGAACACTATTCATCGCAAGAACTGGAATATGATGCTGATAAAGAATATGTTTTGCAGAAGAAAACAATGTGATGATGGAAGAACACAGTGCCTTTGCTCGTGTACATATCTAGGACCCCTCCATCAAACACCACCGCAATAATGCATCACTGAGATCAGGTGGCATTACACATAAATTACATGGAAACATACAAGAAACAATCCAAAATGCAGCTTACCCAATATAATAATAATCAGCAAGACTGGGATCAGAGCAAGAAGGTACAACAACTCTGGTTCTGCTTTGACAGATGTCTTGAAGTTGCCCAGTTTGACCTAAAAACACAAAAGTATAGTAAAGGAATGCCTATATCATGACATCATGAAAGCAGCTATAACCAGGGGAAGCTAATGTCATACGCTAGCACCAAAGAGCATCTGAGACCATTACCTGTACGCGGCTCCTGGTACCACTCAAATCCTTCCGCTGCCTCTGTGCACTTATAATGAACTCATTAGAGCTCACAAGAATAAAGCAACTTTTATCCCTGTATTGTCTTAACAAATTATCCAAATTTAAGAATGTTTGTATTGTACTGTGAACTTGCAAAAAGATGAACCAACAGAGTTTCTTTGTTGCTGTGCAACCTACCCACAGGTTAGAGAGACATGGGATGCAGCATTTGGATTAGTTGAGCCTCCGGGTAAAACCATTACCCATAACCTGTAATAATCTTCCATTATTAACCCTAATGCTAAGCCTGGCAGCCCGTGGATAAACAAAAACAATGATTGGCTCCTTCGGATGCAGGGAAATGATGCTGTGCAAGGAGAAGACCCACCGCCGCGTGCATGGTCCCAGGTGCACAAAGAATATATTAGACAGTTTTTGAAGCGGCTTCAAGTCCAGGCACTAGGCGATGTCACCCTCAGGAGAGTAAAAACTAGATGTAATAGTGTCACCAGAAAGGTAACTTTACCCATCTTTGTTCTTATTGTGACAACACGCTGCGTGATATAATATAAAGTATCCCGCTGCATGCTTCTATACCTGCATTTCATAACTGAATACGGAAAATGTATTGGGGAGGAAGTGGCTCAATAGGACAGGACATGGGGAATTGAAGATAAACGCGCGCACAAAGTCAGTCTAGATTTCTATAGAACAGTAAACATCTGGTAAATTCCCAATAAAAAATCATTCGACCTTCACAGGACTTTGGTGACGCCAGAAGGGTGGGTTGGCTCAGCTGCTTTAAAAAAGAGGAGCGTGTCTATTTTTTGAAGATCCTAAAGTTAATCATGTAAGTTAAGTATTGTGTTTGTATTAATCTCTCTTGTTTGTATAGAAGAACTTAGTTGAAAAATACATTTAAAAAGAAGTGTTTGAGCAGCCCCTTTTCCCCTACTTTCTCTTTGTAGCGACCATGAAAGTGACACCAAATGTCTATTAGAAGCGTTGGATTTATTAATTAGATGTTGCTATGTCCTTGTTCTACGGACCACTTAACCACTTGGACGCTATTGGAGTTAGGCCCCTTATAATGAGATTTCCATTGAAATGAATGGGCAGTGCATGACGAGTTACCCTTGTCATTAGCATTGAAGAGGTTAATACCCGAATCGGAAATAAAAGTAGTTCAAAAATACCACTTTTTATCACACAAAGATTGGCAAGTAAAACCAGTCAAATATGTGTCGGGAAATACGGCAAGATTCTCAGCTGAGAACAGGTAAAACATGTAGCACAACAGCGTTATTCCCCATTCATAAGTGTATGAGTTAGATATGGTAATACTGCGAGAATCAGTATTCACAGAGTGTGCCCTTAATCCCCCAAATACGGTAGCACTCACTCTGAATAGGGAACTCGGTGGGACAGGCGGACTGGGGGATCTTGTGAAAAGGTAAATGAAGGTGTAGTATCACCATGATAGATAAACACTACTACACAAACTGATCCGGTTTCAACAAAGAAGTTTACTTACAACCACTTCCGAGATCTTATCCTTTGCATCTCTCTGCGACTTGCAATGTATGGTGCTGGAGCTTATATTCTGGATCACACATGGAATGGACTTGTCCGTGTACATGACAGTGACTTCCAGTTCCATCGCCTCAATGTCAAGATCATCTTTTTCTTTCTGTCCAGGCGAAAATGGAGAACAAGAAGCTTGGGTAAGTACTAAGCTGTACTTCAACAGATTTTTTCTAAATAAGTGAAGTTGAAAATTGTATTAACACGTCCCACCAACGCGACCATCTGCGATCATTGTGAGATTGGCCCTCTCGATCTGTTAAGCGCTGCAAGGTATATGTGCAAAAGTTAGGTCAAGAAACCCGCTCACTCAGTTTTCAGGATTGTCTGCTATGGTGTCACTGCTGATCTGCTAATATCTGCTTGTTTTTTGTTCCAAAGTTTTAGGCGATCACTGACAGAACAGTACCCATTGTAGCAGATAGGCTGACTTCAGTCCCAAGCCAGACCTCTTCTATGGACTCCGCTAAGTCTCTCTAGCTTGGCAGGACATGCCACACTTGCACTAGTGCATGGCTGCTCACCTTGCCCCACGAACCATAGTAATCCTACATTAGACATTGCACTGGTGTCTGGCCGCCACCTCAGCCACCCTGCTCCAATTTCACTGCTGCACTGACTTCTGGCTGATTCCCTACACCCCTCCTCTGTTTTGCAGATTCTGACTTCAAAGGTTTCAAACTTTAATCCTAAGAAAGGTATCTTTTTGGGCAGGAGCAGACCCTGCCTAGTCTATGAAACAGATTTTACTATACAATGGATGGGTAGAATACAACCTTCCACTACGATGAGGTCTGAGGGAGGGCACAGTGAGCTTTTAATGAAGACACTGCTATCAGAGACGAGTTGTTATCAGACATAAATGAGCTGCCAAAGAAAGTGCCTCCTTGTAGGATAAAGCTGGTGCCTCCGCTTCTGAGTGAGCTATTAGGACAATAAAGATTATTAAGAAGAGTACACCATTAAAAAGGGCACCGTTACCTAGCAGCACTGTGCCTTTAGGGGAGGCTACGTCTGTTTAGGGAAGTGGGCTGTTAATAATGAATGCTGCTGTAGCATTCATTCAGGCCAACACATTTGGAGACATCAGAAAAAGAGAACAGAAGGCTTTTGTACTAGTTAAGCAGGAGAGGTTTTTAAGTCTCATACTTGGGGACTGAGTTCAGGTAATGCGCCACAATAATGTGGAAACAACTATAGTCTTTAGAGATGCTGTTAAAAATGAAAATCCCTCCATGCAGAAACTATTTTCAAAGCAAACCTTTTTTTTGTTTGCAGGCATTATTGTATTGGTGTTTTTAATAAAATAAACAATAATTGAAACAAAACACGTTTAAACAAAACACATTACAATAATGAACTATCCTCCCCAAAAAACCCAGACCCCATCACATCATGTATCACTACTTATCCAAACCTTCTATTACAGAAGATATTTCTACTTTTTTTTTACACATTTTTTACCTTGGATTCATCATCTGATATCAGAAGTTTTTTCTCATTTTCTTCCTCGGATTCATCTTCTGGAACTTTTAGGCAATCTAATAAGTCATCCCAAGTACGTACCCTGTCGATTGATCCTCTTCCTTTTTTTAATTCACCGTACAGCATTGCACTCTCATAGCCCGCCCTCCGAATCAGTTCTTCCTTTAATTTCACTACACTCAGGGTCCTAGCCACCTATCAATGCATGGTTAACTCTCGTCTGGCAAGTACCAGGCCTAATTCAATAAACCTCATATTTTTACTATTAGCAGGTCTTGGAAATCTTCCTAGTAGACAAACCACATGTGCACATTCACTAGATCTCTGCGTCACCTCATTTATACAGTATCCCATCAATGCTGTACATGACCAGACCGTGTGCAACATTTCCGCACCTAGTTCGCAGCACATGCGGCACAACACAGTTGTGTCCTGATAAATCCCCACGTGTCAGATACACCATATGTAAGTAAAAATAAAAATCTATTTTAATCGCACACTCTTGGATACAGTGTTTGAACTCACAAGAATTTTCGCCCAATCTACCTCACGTATAGGAGGCCAGATTCACAGAACTAACTTAAGACAAAATGCTAAAGTTACTACCATTGTGGTATTCACAGAAGGCATTTACTCATTTTGCTATTCACAGAAGGCACTTACTCATTTTGGTATTCACAGAAGGCACTGATGCATTGATGAGTAAGTGACTTCTGGGAACTTCTGCTATGTAATGTGTGCGCAATACAAGTGTCTCTAAACTAGGATTCAGTTAGACACCCCCACATAAATAGGCTTTGGCCCTGCAATGTTAGATGCATCTGGAACAGGATGATAACTTGCATGCTTAGATTACGGTAACATACTGTATTTGGGTGCCACTGTTAAAAGTCTAAACCGGCTTCAGGCTATGCAAAATGCGGCGGCTCGGTTGGTCCTAAGGCAACCGAGAAGGGCTGCCTCTAAAAGGGCCTTGGATACTCTACACTGGCTTCCTGTCAGGAAGAGAATTGTGTTTAAGGCCCTTTGTACATGCCACTGCATCACCCAAGGCATCGGTCCTATGTACCTGCAGAGTCTTATTACCCTCTAAAGGCCTGCACGGTCCCTTAGATCTAGTGGGACTGGCCTATTGCTTGTCCCTAAAGTCAAGAGAGCCAGGATGGGTGGTAGATCTTTACAGCTCTTGGCGGCCAAGAGCTGGAACAAACTCCCTCTGGAGCTTTGGCTGGAACCCTCTGAGATCAGGTTTAGAAGAGAGCTTAAAACATACTTGTTCCTTCATTAATAGACCTGTGCGTCACTAGTCTGGGCATGGGGATCTGTTTCTCCCACTTACTACAGCGCGGGGACACGCCGTTGGCGTAACCAGGTGCTTTAGAAGCTTCCTTCTTCTTATTATTATTATTATGCATATGTGCCACTACACTGCAAATTGAAATATTCAGTTAGTATCAAACCATTTGTCTGCATCGAAATGTGAACTTTGGCTAAAGAAAAACACAGTTTGATAACCCAATATGCTGATATAATTCAAAAGAATTTGAGTAGGAAACTTTTTGTTTCCAGCTAATGTACTTTGCTGCAAAACACATTTCATTCTGAGAAAAGCAGTAGAATCGAAACAAGTACCATAGTGACTATCACAAATACCATATGTATGTTTAATGCAGAAAACTGGATTTTCAAATATTGTAGGTTTTAATGCAAGCAGGACAGCCAGATCACTGAGCATCAATTTTTACCTCCTGATCATTTATTTAAAACATCTGTGCAGCCCTTAAGTGTGCCATATGTTAGTATTAGCGAGATTAAGGTGCTAAATTGCACTGATGCGTATGCATGATGATAGCAAGACGTCCAAGGGCTGAATGGCCCTGCAAAGAGTGCTGTGCTCTAACCTATAATCGAGGACAATGATTGCATAGATAAGGACACTAAAGTATTCTATCATCCAATAGGAGCAATTTATCCAAGGTGAGGCATAGGATTGAATGAGCATTGACTCACAAATTCTTTTTCAATTCACCTCAGGTTTTAGAGTGACTACTGAAAGATGGGGCACAAACCTGCATCTTTCCAGTACCCACCATTCTATCCATCTATTAGTCTATCTGTCACTCTCTCCATCTATGAGTGTCCATTTGCTGTCAGACTGTGCACATGGTTTGTGGAACTACACGTGTGTCTGCTTCTGCATGTGTATTTTGTGTGCGGCCACAAGTGTTGGTCTGACCACTTGGTAAATGTATAACTCTATGTCTACTGACTGTGTACATGGGTGACTTCATATCTTATGGGCTCTTTGCATGTGTGACTGTAAGCCTGTGTATACTAGTAGCTGCATGGCTGCTTGCCTTTGTGTTTGTGTGTCTGTGCTTTGTATAAGCATACATGTTCATAGTTGTTCATAGATGTGCTACGTTATTTGAAGGTGTGTATATATGGTCAATCTATTCTATTTGCAAACATGTAGATGTTTGTTATGTGTCAGTGTAAGATGCAACCAAATCAAAGCTATTCTGTTTGTCGATGTTCTTTACCCTCTGATGCTCATTACAACTGACCTGAAAATCCTGATTTATTCCTAACTCCTTTTTTGTTTCTTACTCACACAATTTTCACTAGGTGAAACCTGCCGCACATCGTGTGAGTAAAGAGCACTAGGTCTGCACTTGCAGAATTCAGAACAGGGCAAAACATCTGCCATTGGTGCATCATCCCCATTCTGAAGTACAAACTCAGATGTATATGCAAATTGTACACAAGCTGAATGCCACACCCTTCGTTATTTACCTAGTGTGCAATGTGTTTATCAAATAATAGGCAACTCATAACGGTGCCCTAATAGCTATTCACAGAGGTACATCAATGTACGATGAAAGCGCTGTTACTGAACAGTATCACTGCAGATAATAAGTCAGTTTTTAAGGGAGAGTACAACTATCTACTATGCATGTTCTAAAAGCAGCAAAGTGGTAAGCTTACCATTATCTTTAGCACAGATTCAGATTCTACAGGGGTGCGTAGAACACTGTATGAAGTAAATTGTGGGTCTTCCAGATATTCAAGTGCACCACAATCCGACTCATTTGCTCCTGTGTGCAGTTTGACATGGAAAACCTGCTTTGCGTGTTCAGTTGCGTAAGAAGGCGACTCAAATTGGCAGAAGGTTTCATTACCAGAGCAATCAAGGAGCTATAAACAAGGTCCAGGGAGAGAAAAACACTCAGAGACTGCTGCAAACAGATACATAGTTTCACTAAGTACAATTTCCCACCCAACAGTGAAAAGGTACTTGCTGCATAATTGGCTGTACAGTTGGTTTCTTCTATCAGAAATGGATCATCAACCAATTCATTAGTTAGCCAAACATCTTGCATTCTGCTGTTTTCATTGTTTTATTGTATTCAGTGCTAGAAACAATAGCCCCGTGATGGAAGCATTTGTGAAATGATCACCCCCCCCCCCAAAGCTATCTGGTGCCTGAGATATCTTGTCATCAAAAGGATAGACATAGTCGAAATGCATCCCAGGGATTGGCTTCAATTAATTCTAGACCATTTTTACATCTGAGGGAGCAAGTAGACAAAATAATCCTGCATTAAAGGACAAGAACGTCATTAATTGTGAAAATGCAGACACACATACTCAAAATAACCAGGAAGCCAAAATGTGCCTTAACATCACCAAGCAAGCCCATATTAAACCCACTCTTAAAGCACTCAAATGGCCTCCAGAAGACATTAGGATTACAGTGAGTCTTCTGCACCACTCACAAAGTGTACACCTTTCACACATCTTCCAATGACACCAACCATCAATGATCCTTCAAGCATACAAACCATGGAGGCAAATAATTGGGAATTTAAGGTCCTAGAATGTAGAACACTCTCAACCCTTACCTGAGATCTGAGCCCAATGACATGTAGTTGCTTTCAAGTGAACTATGTACAGACCCAGGGTTGCAGCTGACAAACATAGACATGGTTACTTACCCATTGACTGGTTTCCTTTTTCGAATACCCATTTTTGCCTTCATACGAATAGTAAAGTAAACACATAGCTACACAACACACTTAACAAAACTGGCAAATAAACAAAGAAAGCAATAAGCATCTATAATCTAATATGGGGAAAGAAACTGACGCTTGAGGTTCAACCAGGGTCGTACATCTGGCCCTTAGTATCTGGTATTTAACAACGGAGTAATTTTGTTGCTCTAGAAATAACACAGTCGCCTTTGAATATTAAATCCCTCTTCTATTGCCATTACTCTTGCTAGTGTTTTTGTGAACCATACATGGAGGCTGCTTCTGTATTTCCATCTGTCATTCTGTAGCTTTATCCAATAATTGCTAAATATGGTCATGTGTTTGCTTTATTCTCTTGCTTTTCATTTCTAGGTAGTGTTCATTAAAGCTTTATAATCCCTCTGAAAGGTTCGAATGAGGAGGAAACATGTAAGTGCAGGTGGTTCTACTCAAAGAGTAAGTGCTCATACTATTAATTAACATTATGAACTTAAACAAATGAATGCTTATATTCCACCTTTTAGGATGAAGTTTTCAGAGCGCACCCAGCCTCACTGCCTCCTGCTTGGCATACATTAGTACGTAAGGATACCTTGCATTCTACATCTGGTCCTAGGTGACAGTCCTGGAGCACCCACGTTATTGGGGCAGCTTCACCGAGAAGCAAAAGTGCACCATGTGCCAATGGCCATAATGGTTAGTTACAAACTGCTTGACACATGCACACAGTTCTTGCTGGAGGATCTAAAGTAAGATTTCCTTAATAACTGGTTAACATGAGTCGCAGGGTCTTCCAGGGCACATCTCTGCCCCTGTCTCCTATGAAGCACACACTCCTTGGAGCATGCAATGGGATGGAAGGTAACACATTCACCTATGTGTTGTCACATGGGCGTGGAGCATGCACGATGGATGCTGGTGATGGTA
Source organism: Lissotriton vulgaris (assembly GCF_964263255.1). Taxonomy (NCBI): domain Eukaryota; kingdom Metazoa; phylum Chordata; class Amphibia; order Caudata; family Salamandridae; genus Lissotriton; species Lissotriton vulgaris. The sequence goes on along the minus strand of NC_141685.1, from coordinate 1,756,219,962 downwards.
AAGGGAGTGGACGTGCTAATGTGAGAAATGTTCATAACAGAGGATGGCCACAGAGACAGAGGAGCAGAATGGGGTGTTTACGGAAAGTGTTATCATAGGAAGGGGTAGAGGGAAGGAACGGAGAGCAGGCGCGACAGTGTGGGAAGACGTTATAACATTATAGTTTCCATATGAAGATGGTGTGTTGTTAGTGTGGGACAGTGTTAACGATAATCCACACTCCCACTTTATAAAATAGTTCCTTCATCTCTTACATCCACTATAGTAGGGTGTGTGGTCTAATGGCTGAGTTACTGTCAAACTTTGTGACCTGTCTTCTGACCCTGACTTACACACTTTAAAAAAGTCTCTGAGTTTTGGGACATTTCTTTATGTCCTTGTTCCTTAATTAGCTTATGGTCCAACATTGCTGGCTCTTAGCAGCAGGCTGGACACTAGCATAGATACAATATAAAAACATTGACTGGACATTGGCTTCCCTTCTGACCTTGAAAGTGCATAGAGATGATTCAAGTTTTGCTGTAGCAATCTGCCTAATCTAGTTACTGGAAATGACAGATTTATTGAGAATGTATATCAACTTATAATTTAGGCATGCAAGAAAAATATTTAAAAATGAAAAACAAGAAGAGAGGTATTTCAGGCCTACCTTGCGAAGATCAGTTCTTTTTGGGTGTGATAAGCTCATGCTATCAATGATATCCAAGTTTTTGCCAAGGACAGTTATTTTGCGGCCGCCACTGTGAATAAAGCATAGGCAAATGCTTTGTATGTCCCAGAAAACATGCAAGACTGAGGCAGGTTAATAGTTACATTCACGTAAACTACATTTAGCAAAAACATGTTAAAGTTTCTTTACATTTTCATTAAGGTACATTTGGAATCACTTAATAGGTACATAGTGCAGGTTGTTTCACAAGATTAAGGCCTACTTTAGAGTTTCAAGGGAATGGAAAATCTTCCACTTTCTGAAGCAAATTCTAAATGAGGAGTAGAATCTACTGGCTGAATTTCCTACACTGTGGTGATAGTATTGGGAAGAAATTCAGACAGTGGGTTCTACTCCATATTTCGAGATTCTGCCAGAAATGAGAGGATTTCTAGTTCCCTCTAAGCTCCAAGTGAAGCGGATCGGGAACACTGTGGTAAATGTCCAACCACATTTGTGGCTCCCTCTTTATTTAGAGTCAGGGGAAGGGCCAGCTTTACTGTGCTGGAGGCCGAGCAGGCTCATCCAGTGTAAACTCCCAGTCTGGTGTCCCTTCCACCGGGTCACACTGATGGTCATCCCGCCCTACTGAGAACAGAGATGTCACGCATATGATGCATTCAGCATTGTGCCTCAGCTGAAACACTGTCTAAAACTGTTATGAGTGTGAGGCAGCTGGGAGTACATTGCCTGTTGCTTGTACGCTCTGCTCCTGCAGACTTGTGGCGATTGCAGCTCAGCTATGGGCTGCTAGTAGGCTGGCTTTGCTGCCACAATGTATCTAGTTATTGTGATGCCCGTTGCGTGTCGCCGCACGGCTCTGACTCAGGATGTAATGCAAAGTCTGGCTGCGGCGCTGCAGGGGGGGCGACACTTCCGGTCCTGCTGCTAGAGTGGGAAGTTTGTGAAGAAGGTAGCTGGCAAATGGTTTGCAGGACTTCTGCACCGGCTTCGCAGCACTTCCTGCTGCTCACACCGCCCGCGCTGTCCTGTGCTTGTAATTATGACCTCAGCTCGTGGCAAAATGAGTTATTGCCGTGCCGTACCTGGGAGAGAGGGAGTCATAGATAGGGTGACCAACTGTCATGGGTGCAAATTCAGGGCAGTGAGTGCAAAAATTCAGGACAAAGAGTCAATATTCAGGAAAAAAAGTGAGGACAGAAGGTCAGAATTAAAGAGAAAAATTCGGGACAAAAGGTACGTTTTGCATACACATCAGAGGAAGTCACGCAATAGTGCATAAGTAAATAGACAACCAACACAAGCACAAGTCAAAATAAGTTAATTTTAGGTTGAGAGAACCTTGCACTCACTGCATCTGTTGTGTATGCGAGTGAAACACACCTGCCTTCGCATATTCAAAAAAAAAGTGAAGAAAAAGATCACAGTTGAAGGCTTCTCAGATCTGGCATTCCTCCTCACCACCACTGGATAAAAACACCTGATTCGAAATACTGCCACTGGGCAGAGAGGCCCATTATCATTCTGAATGTGATAATTAAGCCAAAATACCGAATGATAATGGGTCTGATAGCAGTCTTTGCCAGGTCGGGGAGGAGCTGCTGCAGGTCACAGACCACAGCAGGAGCATGAGCTGCCCCCTGCAGTGAGAGTTACAGGCTGCTTGCAGGGGGCAGCTCACACCAATGTCTGAAAATACGGACAAAAGGTGTCCGTGGAAGAAACTCTTACGGACAATGGACAAGAGGCCCAAATTACGGGCAGTCCGTGAAATTTAGGGACGGTTGGTCACCCTAGTCATAGAGATTCAGTGACTGACCCGGTTGTGAAGCACGGCTGCAAGCATAGACTCTGTGTGCTGATTGGACTTAAGACTGAACAGCCTGGACTAAGGATGCGGGTAGCAAACCGAAATATTTGCCGCCCGCATGGTGAGAGTGGCTCGCCACCTGAAGAGCCTGGCTGCTACCTTGTAGGCAATAGGCTGAGGGGCTTTTGCAGGCAGTGTGGAGGCACAAGGTTAAAAGGCAGCAGTCCGCGCCAGTTCTAGCCCCCTGACACGGTTGAGGACTTCTGCTGCCTCGACCTCAATGCCGCTTTTGCCTGCTTACTGCTGAGTGCCCAGAGACTAGCAGAGGTCCAATGGCGCATTGTGTGCGCAAAAAACAGCTATGGAAGTGCAAGGAGTATAAGGTGAATTCAGCTCATAGTGCTGCTGCAAAACTAAAGTCTTTGAACCACTATTGCTTATGAACAACCGTGGAAAAGCCAGATTGCTGCCAAACAACTGTTTATAGCGAGCAGCCTACAATTGGTAACCTGCAGGCTTCAGTTTACAGCGACAGCAAAGACTGGGAAGCCTGCAAAGAGGCTGGCGTGATCCCCTGTAATTTGTATCACCTGAACCCTTGCAGACTATTCGCCGACGCAGTCACGCTGCCTGCTAACTGCCTACTTACTAAAAGTAAGTAGTTAGCAACCACCCACCTGAGTGTGTCAGCCATGTTGATGCACAAATTTCAATAGCAGCACACGATCAGAAAGGTGCCCCTCAGCCTACATCCACGTCTCTGCAATCCCTGCACCCCGGACCGGCCAGATTAATTAGTTGTCACTAACATCATCAACCTTTTACTTCTCTAGGCACATATGCAGCCGGTGTGGGAGGTGTTTCGCTTTCCTTTCCTAGCCAAGCACACAGCACTGTTTGTGTGACACACAGCTGATGAGAGTTGGGGTCCTTGAGTCTGCAGCTGTGGTGCACCTCTTCACAAGCTCTTTAAGTAAATAAACTGGCAATTTGGCATCCATTTATCACAACGAGGATCTCCCGCGAAGTTATTGCCCTTCCATTTCTGGTGTTTTGAATTAGTTTTAAGAGCTTAGTTTCTAGTAGCTGAAATGTGTGTAATTTTTGATATTTATATGTTTCCCTCCTCTTCATTGCTTGATTTTGCTCGCAAGAAAGTGTCACTCATGGTTGCTGAATGTCACTCATAAGTACACTGAAATGTTGATAATGTCACACATTAGCAATCTGAAACCTTGGCAGCTATGCTGCGTGATCCAGAGTATTCACCAATTTTACAAAAGACTACTAAATAGGCAATCTTCTGTTTGAACACAGTCTGAAATATGCAAAGACATCTCAATGTTGCATTTCAAAGCAACAACACGTTAAATTAAAATACATCTTAACACTATCTTCTTTGACATTGTTTTAGTTCTTTGATGTAATAATTTTTACGTTTGCTTTAGCACAAATCCTGATACTGGCTCACTCGATTTTAGAGTTTTTCAATCTGTCAACTTTGTTTACGATTCTATATTCTTCTCATGTGTTCAAGTGCAAGTAACAAAATATCCTCACTTTGAATTGACTCCAAGGGAAAGACAGCAACATCTCTAACTCCAGCCTATGTTCAAATTTAAAAGAGATGTTTGTTTAGAGTTGTGAGTGTATTTCCACTAGTAAAGCCTAAACTCACTTTTGCCCTATCGTACTCACTTGAACCAAGATATAGACAATAGTTATAAAATATGATATTCTTCAGAGATAGAGATATGAAGCAAAAGGAGGAAACAAAGTATGAAAAAAGCAGAGAGTGAACTCAATAAATATGCAGGAAAGTCTCTATGTTATTAGGTAAACATGTATAAGCACATAAGCAATAGGCATGCTAAAAGAAGCACCTTTCGTTCCCACCAACTCACGTTTAGAGGGTGTTCATATTTTTGCCTAGATGAAAACTTGTATGGGGTAGCCTAGCTCCACTGTAGCCTTCGAAATTAATTTACAGTGAACCCATTGTGTTTTAGCAGAATTACGGTAGACCCCTTTTAGCTACTATAGCAAATGCCTCTGGGGCCATTTTGTGCTGCTTCCTATCGCAGCAGGTGACCTACTGGCAAGGGTTTGGCAGAGGGCGGTCCAGAGTCAAAGAGGCCAACAACGGAATCCACAGACCTAGGTACACTAGGCAGACAATCCGCAAACTCGCTCCACACAGAACATGACAGAAGCCCGGGCAGGAATGAGCCACGAGACGATTTAGTCAACAACCTTAGCAGCAGGATTTTGAACACAGATGAACAAGTCCTCCTAAACAAAGGATTAGGCTTTGTACCATCCTATCGTGGTGATACTTTTGAGATCAGACAGGAGCTTGCCCAGTTTTTTCGCAAGATATGTCTCAATCGTTTCTTTAAAGGCAGGCGTTTGGAGGACCCTGATGAGGTGGACACTAATACTGGTCTAAGAAACAAATCAACGTTAAATCCTCTTGCTAATCAGGTTCCTCCTCAGGTCCTTACTTTTGAAAAGGCCTCACAATTCACAAACATCTGTGCTAGTAACAGCAAGCAGTTTCAGAATCTCACAAAGAAAGAGCACAGGCCATGTTCTCTTTGGCATCTGATGACACCATAACGATAAAACCCACTGACAAAGGGGGAGCAATCCTGATAATGGACACCTCTTCTTACCAAACGTAATGCTTGAGGCAATTGGAAGACATGTGTTTTTACACAGTATTACGAGGAGACCCCACTAAGAGGCTTGAACAGGAGATCAAGATTATGGTGGAAGAAGCACGCTCCAACTGCTGGATCACTTCTAATGAAGCTACCTTTTTGATTAAAGTTCATCCCATTGTTCCTTATTTTTACGTACTTCCTAAAGTGCACAAGACCCAAAGACCTCCTCCAGGCCGTCCAATTGTCTCGGGATTAGGGTCTCTATTTGAACCACTTTCCACCTTTGTGGACCATTTCTTGAGGCCTCTGGTAGTAGAGATGCCTACCTATCTGAAGGACACTAAGGATGTGTTGAGGTTAGTGGATGATATCAACTTCGACACCTCAAGTGATTTCCTCGTCTCCTTCGACGTGAAATCCTTATATACATGCATTCCTCAGGATGAGACTCTCTCTACCATTGAAACACTCTTGCTTAAAAGAGCCTCAGACTCAATCACCCCGGTCTCTTTTATTATCAATTGTGCCAGAATAGCCATGAAAGAAAACTTTTTCAAGTTTGAAGATCGATTTTTTCTCTAGGTGTCAGGCACCTTCATGGGGAGCGCTTTCGCCCCCAGTTTGGCGAATCTGTATGATCACACTTTTGAACAACAGCACATTTTCAGGATCGATAACCCTTACAGAGACCATACCTGTTTATGGAAACGGTATATCGATGACGTGTTGGTGGTTTGGAGAGGTACATCTACATCGATTACTGACTTTAAGGGATAGTTGAATAGTCGGAATGAATATCTAAACTTCACCTGTGAGTACAGTAAGACTCAATTGCCATTCTTAGATGTAATGATTTCTGCTTTGGATGACTGCCTAACTACTGAGCTATATAAAAAAACGATGACTAGGAACTCTCTTCTATTTTACAAGAGTTTTCATCCTCAAGCTCTGCGGGACAATTTGCCATATGGGCAATTTCTGCGTATCAAGAGGAATTGTTCATCCACTACCAAGTACCAAGAACATGCAAAGAATTTAGCAGTCCAATTGCAAGCTAGACACTACCCTATGAGACTTGTGAAAAGGTCCTTGAAGCGTGCAGCCAACAACAACCGGGCAGCTCTCTTGGAACCTGGGGCTCCTAAAGAAACATCAGACAGATTGACATGTGTCCACACGTTTTGCAGTTTTTCCAATAAAATCAAGAAGAGCATTTTGTCAAATTGGAAAATCCTAAATATTGGTGACACAGCACTACCTCGTCCACTCTTTGCTTTCAGATGCAGCACCAGTATTAAAGACTGGTTGATACACACACGCCCATGTGTGGACAAGATCAATCTTCAAGACACCCTGTGGGGTTTACCTCATGCACAGGGGCATTTTCCCTGCAGGTCTTGCTCTGTGTGTCCACACACAACCCATACTACAGAGATTGATATCGGATAACTCCGACATTGGGTACTGAAGAGCCACACGAACTGTAACAGTGATAATCTGCTCTACCTAATTACTTGTACCTGCACTCTTCGTTATGTGGGTATGACCACACATTGAGTCAAAACCCGCCTCCTCGAACATAAGAGCACCATCAGGTTCAGAAAGGCTCCTACCAAACTGACCAGTCATTTCCTTACAGCATCACACAACCCACAAGACCTTAGGTGGACGGTATTTGAAAGACCGTTCATTCCATCACACTTCATTGACCTTACTACTTACTTGTTTAGACGAGAGCAATGGTGGGTGCACACACTTAAAAGTGATAGTATGGGTCTCAACAATGAGATTCCATGCGTTTCCCTTTAGAAAAACACTTTATGTTTTACACTTAAACATCCTCCAGTTTTTTACCAAACCTAGATCATTGTCATCATAATTATTGTTTTTGCATTATGTTCAGCTCCGGTGTATTATGGGGGTAGTGTCTGCTCTCTGGGGCCATCCAATTTCTGTGGTATGATCGTAACACATGTGATGTGTATAGTGCATGCACATGGAGATACATGGGATGTTGTTGATCATGCTACCACACTCAATAGAAACATGAGTACTGTACTGGTTTTGTACAGCATGATTGCTGTAGCGTTATTTCTCTATCCACTTTCCTTCTTAGTTGTGCTCTCAAGTGGCCATGTATATGTAGACATACGCCTGATTGGCAGTGTTAGATGCCTTTGTTCACTAGCTAGAATGATACATGTGTCTACTAACAGCAGTGATGTTATCGTTAGTGTGGATATTTCCTCACTTGCGTTTTTGCTGAGTACCGGGGAGATGGTTAGCGGTATTGCGGGGTTTTCTCGCTACCCGGAATGCTTTGTTTAAAACATCAATGAGCATGCTTTTTTCACCCTCGTCATTTTTAAGCATACGCATGCGCGGCAGCGCGGCTGTATAGCATTCCATAGATTCCAGCCAACTTGGTCTCTATCACATGCATGCGCAGTGGCACTTTTGTTGCCCAGCGCGATACAAGCTCTTACTAAAGTTACTAGGCTGCAGAGATCCATTATCATACATCCAAGAGGGATGATTGTTTAGACCCAAGGATTTCGTACTGTTTTGTAAGTAACTGCTGGGGAACAAATCCTGCGTGGTCTCTAAAATTTCCCTAGGACCCTCCAGTTTTCAACCTTTTCTATTTGGTAGACCTACTGGCAAGCCCAGTATTGCCTCTATGCTGGCTTACCTGGACTATGTAGAGTGTTAAATCGCACAAGGAGAAACTAACACACAGGCTCCTACGCCAACTAAGGCCATCTGCTTGATGGACCTCCCAGTTCTGAAATAGTGAGCTGCAGAGTCCTACAAGCTGTCTTAGGGGACTGTCGTTCAGGAAATGTGGGCATATTTTCTGGCACAGCAAGTCTGCTGAACATTCTTCCTGCCAAAAAGTTCTGCTGCTATATATACTGGAAGGTTTGAAAAGTTCTCTGCTCTCACCCAGCTACTGATCCAGCTCTTTCAGTAATTCCACCGCTGATTAATGTTCCCAAGGCTGCAGGTGCAAGGAGATGTGATGTGCATTGCTAGCCAAAGCCTTACCTGGCGTTTTGAAACCGGAGCCTCCTCGTTTACTACCATATTTACATAAACATGAAGATCTTCCTCTGGGGTTAGGACTGCAGGGCCTGCCAGACACAGACACGTGGCAGGTGCTACATTCAGTAGGAGGGAAGTTGCAAACTCTTTCAATTCACAGGTTTGCAAATCCAGTTTAACACTTTGGAAGCTTCACTCATATTTAATCTCACAAAATTCTTTTGTTTAGAAAATGACGTCATATCAGTGGGTGTGAGTGAGTGTCTATCCTGGGAGTATGTGTGTCAGTGTCCCAATGCCTGTTTCTGGAACCTGCTAGCACCTGATGCATGGTAATTGAAAACTGACAATTTATACACCTCTGAATTGATTTAAGTACTTAAATAAAGACAATGATTAACATTAAAATCGCAAAGTGCCAAATTCACACTATCTGCAACAACCATTAGAATGTGTATCGCCTTCTGGCCGAACACTAAATGATTAAATAAGCGTTGCCCAAAAGTGTAATCCTATTGAAATGTAGATCCCGGCTTTGAAAGTTGTCAGTTTCTTTGTGGCTGAAAAAGCTTCAGTCATTATGACCAGTTTAGGAATTAGTATTTTATTTGGCTAGTAAACCCAGCACAATGAAAGGCATTATAGGAGTGCTGCAAAGTACCACGCATTAGGGGTTAGACTAACATTTTAGTGCTGGTCTCATCATCAGCGCACTAAAATGGATTAACTACACATAATATAGCTTTTTTAAAGACCACGACGAGGCGCTGCATCTTATAACAATAGCAGCCACTGCCAGTATATCAATAGGAGCCCATCGCTGACTGGGAAGAGATGTGAACTCTGTGGGCTAAGTGTCAAAACTGCGTGAAATAATTAATGTGGCTTCCGTCGCTGCAGCGTTGAACTTTCACCCAGACAGAATAAATCTGCATCAGGCCTGGCCCTCTCTGGGCCACTCGGTCATCCAGTTTCAGAACATAAACAACAGGCAGGACCCAGACCCGGCCTCATGTGAATCCGAAGCCTTCTGTTCCAACTCCATGACCTCAGCGCAGCAGCACTTTTTAGGTTTTGCCTGGCGAAAGCTGCGCTCTGCGCAGCTTTTTCGCGCAGGCGAAAACCTAATGAGAACTGTAGTGTGGGTTTGGGTCGGCCCTCGTCATTCATTGGCTGGCTCAATAAATGGAGCCTAGCCATTGGACGAGGGGCCTGTCCGTCAATGCCGGAGCAGACTCGGGGGCGTTCCCGAGATTCTTTGGCTTTTGCCGACGTCACGCGACGTCAGCCGAAAGCCGGGAACGCCCCCGAATCTGGTCCGGCATTGCCGGCACCTCCCTTACTGCTCGGGACGGGTCTCCTTATTATGCCCAGGTCTGCAGGTGAGTGACCTTCCCCCTCCCTCCCTTTCTCCCCCTCCCTCCCTCCCTTCCTCCCTTACTGCTCGATCCCCGCCCGGGGGTTTCTTCAGCCGGGCGGCCAATCCTAGCGCGGCCGGCCGGAAGTGCCCGCCCCCCCGCCGCCCGGGGGAAGAAGGAAGACGGCGGCCCACAAGAAGTATGGCGGCCCACGCGGGGCTCCCGTGGCCTGCCTGGAGGGAGCCCCGGAAGAAGCGGAGGACGTTGCCGGTCTCCCATGCTGAAGAGGGAGACCGGAGAAGTCAACAGATTGCCGCCGTCGCAAGGAGCCCCCCGGCGGCGGGGGGGCGGACCGGAGAGCGCGGTGAGCACAGAGCAAGCAGAGCGGGGCAGTGTTGCTGAAGATTGCTAGCGGCCGTCTCTGAGCATGATGTGTCAGCTGAGGTAACGAAGTGAGAGCACACGGCTGTGCTGCCCTCGCCTTTCGATGACACTGATGTGTGGTGACGGAGGCAGCCAGCCGTGAATCGCCCCAGGCGCGCAGTCTGCTTTCCCCCGTGACGTACTTTCTGGTGTGACATTCATATACTTCCAGGTCGCGGCAGTGTCTGGTGCATCGGCTGCAGACAGTTCATTAGGGGGAGGCGAGGTTAGCCACGTGCCCCTGGTGACCGACTGCCTGAAACAGCCCTACAGAGGAAGTGGCGCTCAGCTGCCTATTTGAGTCACCGTGGCTTTATTATAAGTATAACTTACACTCGTTTGCATGGTGGGACTTGTGGACTCCTACTTATGGTAAAGAACAGCAAGTTCCTGGGCCTGACCTAAAGGTGTCCCCAATGACATGGGGCCAGTTGGCAACCATGTGAAGGATTTTTTAAAATATAAAGTAACAGACGCTCTGGTGCATAAAGACTCGCTATCTAAACAATAATGAACCACTTTGAGAAAGAATTGCATTGTAATTTTGTTGCCTTTAATCACATGGTGATGGCAGGACAAATAACTGCTTGCTGATTTGGACTAGTTCAGATATTGATCCACCATTCCTGTTGCATCGAAGCTTCTGACAAATGCTTCACTTTCTTTGGTTTCCCCATAACCAGAATGGCGATTATTTTGAGTAGTCTGTGTAGCGATTTCTATTATAGACATGGTGAGAAACAAAAAATGTCAGGAATCACATATGGCGCCTGCAGAACTACAACTCCCACAAGTGAGAGGTGAACAGAGTTTATATATTGGTGGTGGCCACTAGATGGCGCTGTATTTGATTGTTCTTTTGAATCCGGAGAAAGAGAAGTGTGGTCGTGTTCCCTGGTGAGGGGAGCCTTTGTTCCAGGACTAGAGAATTTGTATATTACCCGTTTAACTGGAGATTCGAAACGGTGTGATCAACCCGAAGACAAGGAGGGGGAAGGCTTTCCCTTTTCCGCTGTTTCCTGCGCGAGCGGCTGCCGCGAGGAGAAAGCCATGTAATTGTTTGACGGCTTACAGAAGACGTTTCCTGTGTGGAAGAGGAGTTTTCCCTGTGCGTGAGCGGCTGCCGCGAGGGAAGATTCCCAGTGCCTGTGCGCTAAGAGTGGGCGCATCTGTTTTGAACTTGGGAGCTCTAATTAAGCGGAACTGATACCGAAGCAAGACCGCGTTTGGTGTATTCTTGTGAGCGGCTGCCGCGAGGAAGAGGCAGCGGTTACTGTTACTGACAGAAAATCTGTGCAGCTATAATTTGGGAACTATGTCAAACCTATAGAAAAGGAAGTCGGTAAGCCTCGGATGAGGACGCATTCGTCTTGAACTATTTTTGTTAGTGTTCCATTTGTAGTTGGGCCCAGCTAGGAATGCTAAAATGACTCTATCATTTTTTGTTCTTGAATGACTTGGAAAGTACCCATTATATATCAAACTTTTGATCTTCAGTGATTGGAACTGAGGTTTCTGGTGATATCCCTACCTGTATCCACTGGGTTACTGGAGAGAATTATTACAGCCGCAAGGGAAGCATTTAAAGGGTATGTGTTGTGTATGGTTGACCCGTGTGATGCTTTACAGAAGGTTGTTGAACTGTTAGTAATTCATGGTTTTCTTCCAGGTGGCACTCAGAGATAGAGAAGTATCTATATTTTTAGAGGAAAGAGGTCCCCTCCTGATTTCAGTGGTATGTATCGTTCCTCTAGCGAGAATTGAATGAGAGTAGGGAGAACTGATGTGATAATATTTCTTGTTCTTGTCGTTTCAGCTATCCCATCCGTTCCAGACCCTATCCCTACCTTCCCTGTGTTATCCCTCGCTTGATTGCCTTTACGCTCTGTGTTATATGTACAGTCAGAGTGTGGGGAAATCAGGAGGTGGACCCCTTTCAGCATCACCCTGATCCTGAGGTTTTCCAGAATCCTGACAAAAAAAATAGCGCCTTATTCACAAAAGTAAACGTAGACTTTTGTGTGTTTATTATTTTTTGTTTATTTTACTATTCACAAATTCAGATTTAATAGTAAGTTTACCAGTGCGGAGACTCTGCTGTTGGACGGGAAACTCTGCACATAAAATAGAACAACCTTTTCTTTTTATGTGCGAAGTTCTCTGCCCCAATTGTCGTAAATTTATTATCCAATCTAAGTTTGGGAATAGTAAAAAATAGTAAATTTACACAAAAGTGTATGTTTACCTGTGTGAATCAGGGCCATAGTTTAGTTGGTTTAGAGTCCACCCATTGTTTACCGTTAGATTGGCTTTTTTTTAAATTTGTATGCTCCTTTGCTTACTTTATATTTGGCAAACCATCTTCATCTTGTGTTTGCCCCCTCTTCTGGAGATCGAGCCTGGGCAGCGCATGTGCTGCGAGGCATGCTGTATTAGAGTATGGGGCGATGCATATTCTTTGTGGTGCTTTACATCCTCTCTCCCCCTGCTCAGGGGGCACATACGTTAGGAGGGAATAATTCTCCTCATAAAAGATATGACGAGTTAAAAATATGGGAGTGGGTGTTCTCTAGGCTAGTCAGTGATGCGCTGGGTGATATTGCCAGTAGGGCGCTGTTTTTTTAATTCTTCTTCTTTTTTTAATATAAATTATTGTCCAGGGATGTGGAGCCCTCGACATTCCGGTTCCCTGGGTGTATCCTGTGAGTGGCGAGTTTTCTCCTGGGATACTCCGTATAGTGCTGAGTGCCTGTTATTCATTGAGCCACCTTACGCAGCGCCGTAGGATGCTAAGAATCCTTCATGGTGTTCTGGGGTGCTGCCTGGGTGTTTTAGTGGAGTGCTTGTTTTCGGTGCTGGGTATTCCCAGTGCCCGTGCTGTGGGTGATTGCTCGGCTGTGAAGTGGAGTTTTTCTTCCAGTCTACACTGCATACTGCTGGATAATTGTATTTCACGCGTCTCGCTCTGGAATTTTCTGCACGTCTTGGGTCTTTGTTTTTTCAGGGCCTTGCTCGATATTGCTTTTTCGGGTCTGGGGATTGACAGCACGGCTGTCAAACACACATATACATACAGTAGGCTATGCATCCTCCCCTTTCAGCCATTGGCTTTGCTCGACCAGTCTCGTTCAGCCATTGGCTTGAGGTTTTCGTGGCTCAGTCAAATGTGCTATTCAAATCAAGCGTTTGCATTGAACTAGGGACCCAGGGGACTAGTTTACAACTGTACACTTTTCTGCCTCTCCTCGGGAGGTGGGGGGGGGAGAGGGGGGATGTTGTTCCCTCCTGTGTTTCTCTCTGTTATGTGCTGACGCTGTTTTGCACATTAAAACCAGTTCTGCTGGCTTTGCCAATGCTTATATCTGGCTGCAGAGATCTTCTCTCATCAGTATGTCTAGAGAATAAGGGCCTTATGGGAGAGCACTACCTGTTACTTTGGCCCTGCCTGGGAGTACTGTCTGTTTCCGGCGTGGTTGTTAGTGTGTGTTTCTTCCTTCTTATTCCCTCTTTTTTCACCATTCTATCCTCCCCATCCTTGTATTTCCTTGCTTTCATATTTTCCTATCTTTTAATTGTTCATATCCCTCCTTTTCTTCCTTCATCGCCTCCCTCTTTACAGTCACTCTAATACTTCACTCTTTCCATCCTTATCTCTTTACTCATCCACTTTGTTCTTTCTCTTATGTCCGACGTCATCCAGCAAACGTAGGTATTGGCTCTCATCTGGAGAATGTGCTAGCCTGGAAATCACCCGGGGGAAGGAAGAGGGGCGGGGGAGCAGCAGAACAAAACTTGTGATTTTGCTCATCTTCGCTTTTGCAGTAGGAAAGATGCTCTTTGCTTCAAACTGCCCCTTCCCTATTTCAGCTGAAAAAGAATATGAATCTAAAAAATGTGACCTTTTCTATTTAGATCACCTTATTTTCCTCGTTTTATCATGTCTATTAAGCCTTCTCAATCTCCAGAAAATCTTGCTTCATGTCAAACCTTTTCTTTGCCTCCTATTCCATTTGTAGGTCTGTGCAGTGCTTTGATGTCTCTCTTGAGGCCTGATTGCCATTATGTAAAAACTGAATAAATAAAATAATAAAAAGCAGTTGAGGCCAGAGAGGTTTAGGTAAGAGTCAGAAGTCTCTGGACCCAGGAGAAGCTCAAACCCGCGCAGAGAAACTGTAGAGGGTACTAAGGTATCAGTATGTGATGGGCTTCAGGACAATGTAAAGCACCTTGAGGTTGTCGCTTGTCTTACTTTAGTCTTGTGCAGAAACCACTGACGGACCCAGGGGTAGATTGAGTTTCCAGACGTGAAATATGTGTGCTCACTTGCTTGAGTGCCCAACGGTGCACGCAAGGCATCTAAGATCATGGAAGTTGGGGGGTTGTTGGGGGGAAGTTGGAAGCACTATAGTTCTCCACAGTCACCAGCTCAGCCATCCCAATGTACTCATGGGCGGCGTAGGTTTATGTTGGTCACATCATGTGTGAAATACTACCGTAGGACCGCGTGGGAATCAGTTTGACCATTTGCAAGGGACGTGACCCACTCCGCCAGCTTCTCAAAATTGAGGCATTAGTAAAAAAAAATGTTAAGGACTTGTGATAAGTGTGCACCTGCTTTGAGAGTTGTGAAGGAGAGCTAATGAACTCACCCTGTACCATGGCAGCCTGCCCTCTCGCAGCCTGCCCTCTCGCAACCTGTCCTCTCCCAGCCTGCCCTCTCCCAGCCTGTCCCCTCCCTGCCCTTTCCCAGCCTGTCCTCTTCCAGCCTGCCCTCTCCCAGCCTGTCCCCTCCATGACCTTTCCCAGCCTGTCCTCTCCCAGCTTGTCCACTTCCAGCCTGCCCTCTCCCAACCTGCCCTCTCCCAGCCTGTCCCCTCCCTGCCCTCTCCCAGCCTGTCCTCTCCCAGCCTGTCCTCTTGCAGCCTGTCCTCTCGCAGCCTGCCCTCTCGCAGCCTGCCCACTCCCAGCCTGCCCACTCCCAGCCTGCCCACTCCCAGCCTGCCCACTCCCAGCCTGCCCTCTCCCAGCCTGCCCTCTCCCAGCCTGTCCACTCCCAGCCTGCCCACTCCCAGCCTGCCCACTCCCAGCCTGCCCACTCCCAGCCTGCCCACTCCCAGCCTGCCCACTCCCAGCCTGCCCTCTCGCAGCCTGCCCTCTCGCAGCCTGTCCTCTCCCAGCCTGCCCACTCCCAGCTTGCCCTCTCCCAGCCTGTCCCCTCCCTGCCCTTTCCCAGCCTGCCCTCTCCCAGCCTGTCCCCTCCATGACCTTTCCCAGCCTGTCCTCTCCCAGCTTGTCCACTTCCAGCCTGCCCTCTCCCAACCTGCCCTCTCCCAGCCTGTCCCCTCCCTGCCCACCCCCAGCCTGCCCTCTCCCAGCCTGTCCCCTCCCTGCCCTCTCCCAGCCTGTCCTCTCCCTGCCTGTTGTCGTGTCCCGGCGGCAGCAGGCAAGTGCGTGCACTGCGTCCCCGAAGTAACAGCCCTAAAGCAAGCAAGAAGTACGCCCCCCTCCCACCAATCCCTGTTAGGTAGTGGAAACTGTCCAAACTGGGGTGCAGACAGCCCCTCTCACCTTTCGGCCTGGTACCACTGCACCAGCCGCACTACTTCCCTACTGACCGTTCTCCACTTCAGCCCCGTCTAAATTACAATTCCTGCTTGTGAACCTTTTGCCTGCTTGTGCTTGTTTTCGTGACCCTGTTGCCTGCTTGTGCCTCCGTGTGCCCCTGTTGCCTGCTTGTGCCTCCGTGTGCCCCTGTTGCCTGCTTGTGCCTCCGTTTTCGTGCCCCTGTCGCCTGCTTGTGCCTCAGTTTTCGTGCCCCTGTCGCCTGCTTGTACCTCAGTTTTCGTGCCCCTGTCGCCTGCTTGTGCCTCCGTGTGCCCCTGTCGCCTGCTTGTGCCTCCGTGTGCCCCTGTTGCCTGCTTGTACCTCCGTGTGCCCCTGTTGCCTGCTTGTACCTCCTTGTGCCCCTGTTGCCTGCTTGTGCCTCCGTGTGCCCCTGTTGCCTGCTTGTGCCTCAGTTTTCGTGCCCCTGTCGCCTGCATGTGCCTCCGTGCCCCTGTTGCCTGCTTGTGCCTCCGTGTGCCCCTGTTGCCTGCTTGTGCCTCCGTGTGCCCCTGTTGCCTGCTTGTGCCTCCGTGTGCCCCTGTTGCCTGCTTGTGCCTCCGTGTGCCCCTGTTGCCTGCTTGTGCTGTGTGGGTGTGTGGAGGGCTCTGTGTGGGTGTGTGTGGGGGGGCTCTGTGTGTGTTTGTGTGTGTCATTTGCGAGAGATAAAGCTAGTGGCATTGTAAATGACAATGCCATTTATTTATGTTAAAAAAAAACATAAATAAAAATAATGTCAAGAGCAATGCCAATAGCTCTAACTTTAACAAAGGCAAAACCATTGCATTGTAAATGCTTGTTAACATTTAGCGCTTGCGCTGTCTCTTCAAGACATCCTTCATTCAGGTATGGGCTTGAAGCTCCACCCATTTTCCGCCCATCTTTTGAATTGGCTGTTGTTGCAGTCCTTGGTAAATGGTGGCTTTTGATTTACTAATAGGCTTAGTAGTCCCTCTTTAGAATCTCCCTTTCTCATGTTGTAACCTCCCATAAGGGCTGCCCCTCTTACATGTGTTGTTACTCAGCATGCTTTGTGTACAGTCTGTGAGCACTATTTTCTAACATGACTTTCTTCTACCTGCTGTTGCAGGCACGACATGCTCTCCCGCAACTTAATGCATTTCTTTTTGCAGCACAGCACGCCAAGCTTGGACTTTGACAATGGCAGCCTCGCGACATTTCTTTTGTTGTGCATGCTGCGGAAAATGTTATTTTTGTAACATCTTCGTTTTACCAAGCGCTTCATTTTTATTAGCGATGGCAGCCGCGCATGATATTTTAAAAATGCACGGCCCGCCCAACTTTCAACTTTTCATTTATCAATTATGTTTTTTACTGGCAGTGCGGCACATAAAAGCGGCAGCCTGCATTTCTATTCGTCTGAGTAAACGAGCTGTTATTTTCAAAACATGAGCCTCGCCTGCCTCCAGTGAAAGGCATGGCTCACCAAACTCTATTTTTTCATTATTTTATGCATTTAGTAAGCAGCGCTGCATAGGCGGCGGGGGTGCCCTGCTTACGAAAAACGTACAAGATTGAAAGAATAGAGATTGGTGAGCTGAGCTTTTCTTTTCTTTGGCGTTGCTTGCTAAACTCTGTCTCTGGTTTTGAGCTCCCTTCTCCCAACCACACACCACAAGGACTATTTGCTTCAGCTGGATTGAATCTAATCTAACCCAAATTCAAAACAACAGTCAGTCTTACATTTGCAACTTGCTGGCTGTCATTTTTGCATCAAACAAAAAGGCCATTTTCTTAAGCTGTAACCATTACCCCATGTTTCTGTTAAACATACCTAGACATCACACAAGGCTGCTTGGGAGGAGCTAGTACTTGCAGTAATCAACTTGCCCATCCTTCTTACAGAGGCGGGTCTTGACGGCTCTCAAGTAGGCATGGACGGGAAGGCGAGCAATCTAGTTACATTGAAGCAATTGCAATACAATAGGCGTCGCAATACTGCAAGTTTGAGCTACTGTTATTGTAAATAACTCTAACTTTTGGTAATGCAAGACCTATTGTATGCAAATGCTTGTTTTTACTATTGTTACACCTGTCCAGACAAGGTGGCACTGTCGTGACCCTCACAGTACGGTCTGTGTGGTGGCCATGCTGCTGACGGAGAGCTGGAGCGATGCAGGCTATTTTTGCATCTAGGAGCAGCCAGACTGGTTCACCTCTCTCAGCCAGCCCTCCTGCACCCTGGAAATTTCGGCCCAGGCCGGATTAATGTTACAAATTAGCCCTCACCTGCCCTCTGGTAACATGTGTGGAGTGCACTGGGTGGATCCCTGTAGTTCGGTCTGGCAGGTGGCAGCAATTCAAAAGCACCACCCAGCAGCCGAGCCTGTCCTCACCTACTGGTGCAGCCATGACTCACTCCTCCAAGGAACTGAGAGGCTGTGACAAGAGAGAGATAGCGGAGTCTGCCAGAATGACAATGCCTCAGCAGCAACAACCACAAGAGGCTAGGCAGACAGGCAGCTGACCTCATTCAGAGCCCATTATGACAGCAAGAGATGGTGACCATCAGCATTCAAGAAAAGGCTTGTCTACTCGGCCCTCTGCCTGCAATCTCAGCAACATCTGCAGCGCAGCCCACCTCACTGGATTCGTAGGCGCTTCCTGCTGGCTTAGCCTGGCAATCACTTCCGGTTACCATACGTGAGTTCAGCAGAGGCGAGCCCTCAACAAACTTAAGTGCTGCAATGGGGGCAGTGTCAAAATGGGGGATAGGAGAAAAGATGTGGCTAAAAAAGAGAAAATATTTGTATTCTGTCACTATTTTTGTTGGCTTTGACGTTCAGGTATAAAATAATGTTACACACTTAAATGAAAGATCATTGCAAGTTAAAGTAATCAGTAGGAAATGCACTATTACACACCATAATTGATTGGTTGCCATAAAATTTGCAAACAGATATACTGTCTCTAATCAAGTGGGTTAGTGGTCTTCCATTACTGTCATAAGAATAGTTAAACTATGAAATGTCACACATAAGCAGTCTGAAAAAAGTGCCAGCTATGCAGACATGTTATAGAAATGAATGTTAGTAAGAGGTAAATCAGTGTAACCTCAATCCTGAATGCACACTTCAGTCTGTCTAATAATAACATGAATTCCGTTGCCTCATTTACAGAGAGTATTTATGAGTCAAACTGCATTGTGCGACTCGGATATTTCTGCCAGACAGAAGAGCACACGTCAACATGTCCTGCTTCTCATGTGCGAACAAGATGCCCTCCAATCTCATAGATACTTCCTTTCATTAGAGAAGTTAGGGCTAGGGCTGCAGTTAGATTATTCCTGAGTGCCACAACAAGGTGCTTCGGAGCACATCAGTAGTCCTCAGAGGACTAGATCCGCTTAAAAAAAAGGACTGTGCACCTCTGCTCCAGCCCGCAACAGTTGTTATAGAAATTACACTATGGAGCTCATTTATGAAAAGTGGCGTATCGCTGGGCAAAAACAGCGATGCAATACTTTTCTTAGCGCCATACTTGTGGCATCCTGGATAAGCTGTATTTACACTACAGAGCCTCATGGTGCAAGGATTTACCAGATACATCAGGAATCCTGACATATATGGTGGCGCAATAATGACGCATTGCTGGAGTGTGTCGGATAACTGACGGAACCCTAGCAATGTGTTATTACACATGGGCAAGTCCCATGTGAAAAGCCCTGTGTCACTCCTTATGCCTGCTTGAAGAAGGCGTAAGGATTGTGACTTGGTCGTAGGAGTGGTGCAGTGAAATCTCATAGATTGCACGCACCACATCTATAAGGCTTTTTATGGGGGAACTTCCACCCTGCATATATTTTACCTGACGCAGGTATAATGTGGAGCAGGCCTCTACAAAGTGACGCATCTGCCTAGATGTGTCACTTTCAGTGGCGGCTTCTCTGCTAAGGTGGTGGAGTGTCCCCCCACTGCTACTGTGCAGCAGTAAAGCAAAGGGAAAAAAATGATAATAATGCAATGTTATTATTATTTTATTCTTCACTGCTGCGACAGCATGAGGGAGGGGCTGATCTGCTGACAGAGCAGGAGAGGAGTGGGGGGCACACTAAAGTGAGCACAACGCTTTGACCAGCCCTCTCGGGCCGGCTAAACAGTCACGTGCACTTTAGCATGTCCTCCATGCAGGTTGCATTACAGCCTTCATGGAGAATATGGCCAGGCCCCCAGTCCCCGTCTGAGCAGCGAACCACAGCGCTGCATTGTAGAGTTGTTTTTGGTTTAGGGGAGCCTGGCTGCTTCCTGTTCGGCGAAGGAGAAACAACATGGGGCAGAGCAGCAAGAAGGTAAGTGAATTATTCTTTTTTTTTACAATTATGCCTCCTTACCCCCTCATCCACCCACCGCCCCAGATCCGGGCTGGTCACTTTGTAAATCGGGCGCAGTATGGAACATTGATTACTCTGCTGAAGCGTCACTGAAAATTGATGCAACTGCAGTGCATGGCCTTCATAAATAAGGCCCTGTGCACCAAGTCCAAGTATTGCTAGCCAAAGGCACAGTTGCAATTCACTACCACTCACACACAAGAGAAATGTTCCAAACACCTCATTAGAACGGGCTGCATTCCCCAGTTAGATGGAGCGGCCAATCAGAACACAGTTCATTTTCACAGGACAGCAAGTAGAAGAGGGTGAGCAAACTATCCATCCTTGCTTTTCATTAATATAGACTTTGCAATGAAATCCATACCATATTGATGTAAGCAGCTCGGGAGTCTTAAGGGGTACAAGCAGCATAAACATTGACATAAGAGATCTTGAGATGTTTACTCACTTATTTGTTGATTTCAGTGTGGGCCTGGGCTCCAGAGTGATGTGCAGCAAAAATTAAGTACTTAAGAACAATAACAAAGACCACAGAAGATCAATGTGGCTACAAAAGTACATCAGGCGGACTTCATGCTATCTTTGGACAATGCAGGGAATGTAAATACATTTAAAAACAGAGGATTACCTGACCCATGTTTTTTGGGGGGATGATTGATAACACAGTGGTATGGAGGTGTATGTTATTGCTATCCCCTGGAGACAGTTTTTCCCATCAAAATTGATACACACTGTCTTAGTTTCTTTGCGGTCAGGTGGCAGAGAAACCTCTAGGTGTGTGCTGTTAAGTTTGCTGATCACATTTATTCTGAAAAAAATAGAAAATAAAATTTAGTTCTAAAGTGTATCCGTTTCTTCAGTATGCTGTTCTCCTAAAAGAAGGGCAATGCACTTTTAAGCCAGAAATTGGTGACACTAACCAATAACAACTTCAAATAACAAACATCTGTTCTTTCAAAAAAATAATAACACACCTTTAACCTTCCCTTCATTTTTTAAAACTTAGCCAGAAATAAGCATCTTATTTTTTGCTAATGTTTGTGTGCTGATGAGTCTGTGACTGAATGATTGTCTGTTGTGTCATTTCTTTTAGTAATAAGAGCAACCATGTGTCAGTGTTATAGGAGAGATTACTTTACCCATTTTGGACTGATTTATTTGAAGTCTTTCAATTAAGGCAAGGCCAACAGTCGCAAAGCATTGCTCTTAACAATTCTTGTTCAAAATGATGAATACTGAGGTAAATTACAGACAAAGATGGCACAAAAAACTAGTCATGTCCACATATATTTATTAAGTTTGCTACAACTGCTGGCATACAACTCATCTCAATTAGCTAGTACTTGAATTCTCTTATTAAAGTAGGGAGTCAGTCCAGACATTGTTTCATGGTCTAAGTAGGCAAACATAAGACAATGAGCTCCATACTGTTTTTATCGCTGGTTTTTAAGTCTCTGAGTATCGTATATCTGATTCACTTATAACTGTGTTTGCTATATCTACTCTTGTTTTCTACATCTGACTTGTAAAGCTCTCTGATACCCGCAAGGGTCTTGTTCGCGCTATATAAAACCTTCAAATAAATAAATAAATAAATAAATATATACCCAAACTTTGTGCCCACCTCCGTGGGTCAACCGGCTACAAGACCAAATTAAAGCCAACTTTTAAAACAAATTTAAGCGGCAACTTGCATTAATTAATATTTGAACATCGCTTAATCTATAAATGTCCTGGTTATAGGCTCATTGTTGTATCAATTCATGTAACTGTCAGTTATTTTGCAAGTGTTATATGACATTCCATAAAATAATACAGTTGCTTCAAGCATTCTTACAATGATTCTTAAGTCGTCCTATCAGAGGACAGCCAATGTACTTCCTCCTGCTAGAGGGAACTTCCACAGGGCCAATGCGTTCTATTTTATGCTATTCAGGTTTTTCTTTATCCATTCTTGTATCCACATTGTAAAGAACCCATTATTTTTTTCATGCCATGGTAAGTAAATTCCGTGTTTTTTTTCATTAAGTGTTTTTTTCTGTTGTTAGCGTCACAAGAAATTTAGCTCCATTTTTTAGCATGAAATATGATGGTCTGGACCGAAATTTAATGAGGTTTTATTCGGACAAAAGTCATATTGTGGGAACAAGGGAAAAAGCGGGAAACCTAACATAAGTTTGCATCACATGTCATTTTGCACTACTTTTTTAGCACTAAGTGTGTCCTCGCATCCATATTACATGTGAAGTTCCAGGCCAACATTTCACATAATGTGTTATTACGCTAAACTTGGGGGCATTTTGTGTAAATTACACATTGTAAATTATGTGTTTTGTCCGCGCTTAAGTTAAGGTACATTGCAATAATAATTGCAATGCAGAAACGTCGCTCCTTATCAGGGCCGGACTGGGAACCAAAATCAGCCCTGGTAGACTGCTGAGTCGGCCCCCAGTAGGAGGGGTGCGGCCGAGCTGTTTGCTAGGGCTGGTTTCGGCTGATTTTGTTACAGGGGGCTGATATTGCCGCCCCCGGTAACAAAAACGGCCCACAGGGTCCCAAAACTGGCCCCCACCCGGGCGGCCTACCAGGGAAACACCCGGTGCCCGCTACGGCCAGTCGGGCCTTCTCCTAGTTCAGAGGTCAAAAAGATCTCCTTTAATTTGATAGCAGAGATTTCTAATGTTTTTTTCATTTTGGCTTCAAAAAAGTTCAAAAATAGTTTAACAGGATATAGGGATGGAAATCCTCATGTGGCAAAGTTATCTGTGTCACTGTTCTTCTATTTCACTTTTAGTTATATGGCATCTGATTTTCTCCCCAGTGAACTGTATAGTCTGTGAGTCCAACGGCGGGGCTCAATATTTAGACAATGTTCTGCTGCAGAACTCCGTGCTGGCTAGAGGTGCATGCCAAGCATACCCTAACTCATATCCAAGTGTGACTATTGCCAAGCTAGGGGTTTGAGGCAGCTGAGTGGTCTTGATTAAGGCATTTTTTACCTCTACCAGTCACTACTAGGGCAGTCTATTGGTACTCCTCGGGGGTGTGTGTGTGTGTTATTTTTGAGGTCTCCTGTTAGTGTGATTGTTTGAGTGTTGTTGGCATTTTGCAAATGTGAACCCTGACACAGTTTTTTTGCTTTTTTACAAATTAAGCATGAAAGTGCTGTTACCCAAGGCTGCTATCCTACTCTGGTCAAGCCATTTTGATACAAACTGGCATCTGGCTCACCCTCTCAGAATTGTTTGGTACAGAAGGTCGTCATAGTCAAAGCAGGGATCTATAAGACATGCATCTGTGTTTTCGTTTAGGCATTTTAGGCTTTCGCAAACAAGGCCTCGCCCCACACCATTGACAAATTTAACTTAGAGACTGTCAGAGACCTGGTGAAACCCAAGACTTTCTGACTCTGAGTATGGGTGGTAAAAATGAAGGGATTAGTGACAACGGCCTTGATTTATATGGCTTCCATTGCAATAATGCTAAATATCACATGATGAGATGTTGGAGCAACCTAATATGAAGAAATTATAAATAAGAACACATTATCACGGAATAAATTGTGGTTTAAATATACTTGAGGGAACGTTATTTAAGAATTGCAGAAAACATAAAGAAGAGGGCAGGTTATGTGTGGTTGCACTCGAACTGGAAGCTGAGTTTATGATCCTGTGCACACCTTAAAGGATTAAGGGCCATCTGTACAATGCTTTTTTTTAGGTCGCAAATGGCCTAATCCACAGAATCAGACCATTTGGGACAGGAAAAAAGCATTTCTCTATGTACAGAGCCCTATTTTGCAATTCGATAACCTATTACCGAATCACAAAATGGGTTTGCGATTCGGGATTAGGAAAAACAAAAATATTACACGGAGCAAATAGAGTTAGCAAAAAACTCAACTAAACAACTCTATCAAGTGGTTTCGAATCTGTCCACTCCACCCATGTGCACCACCATTGAACCAACTCAAAATCTCTGCAATGAACTGGCAGACTATTTTAAACTTAAGGTCAATGACATCTATGCTAATTTTTCCTCAAAACTAACCTCAGAACCCCCTAGCTCCAACACAAATTATGCCCCCACATCCACAGTTTTGTCTGAATTTACTCAAATCACTCCCTCTAAGATAAAGGAAATTATGGCCACTATCAAGTCAGGATCACCACTGGATCCATGTCCTCCTATGGTAATAAAACCAGTGACTGATTTAATAGCTCCCATCCTAACAAACATGTGTAATGCTATGTTTTGTAAAAATAACTTATCCTAGGCAACTAATAACCGCAACAGACCCCCATTTGAGGCCACGCGTACGGATGCTACCGGACAACAATCAAAAGAGAATAGGAGGTCATCCATGCCCCTATCTACCTAAAGTGGGAAACTAGAACCATCAAATCATAAGGTTCAGCCCCAAGCAACGCTAAGTGCTATTTGACATCCTTTAATCACGGTTGGCGACAGACGCTATATATTCAGTGCTAAATTACCACTCCAACCACGGTCAGCATCTATTGAGTGTGTGCCTTTTTGAAATCAATACCATAAGATGAAACCTTGCGGATTAATAGACCTTGAACAATAATCCAAATAATCCAAATAGTAAAAAGAGGAATATATAAAAGGTTCACATCGCTACTCTTAAGGACCCAATACTATTCTAAAAACATCTCCATACAGAGATAGAATTCAGACCCAGGCCTAGCTGCAAGCACTATCATTTGGGAAATATCAAGTGGTTCTCCAGAAGAAGGCGTGAATACGCCGAAACGCGCGTAGAGACAAATCATTTACTCCACTTGTTTGGTCTTTTTTAACTGTTTTTATAAATATATGTATAAATTGAAACCATTGTCACTTGTAATATTGTCATTTGTAAAATTTATATGAAAGTAATTGTATGCTTTTTTAAGTATGTCAATGATTTGATTAAATATCTTTTGTAATTTTAATAAATTAATCATGAACAATACTTTTTCTTATTGTTAATAATTTGATGTGCACTACATTAGGTGATTTTTTGTTTGGCTACAACAATTAATGTTCCACAGTACCTGTTATTCCCCCAGGACTTATTAGTTGCCTAGGATAAGTTATTTTTATAATATTAGTGCCCTGACCTAGGAACTATCTAGCAGTATCAGGGGGTCCCTTCTGTTACATATCACATAATGCTATGTTTTGTTCAGGTTCCTACCCCTCGGTTTGGAAGAAAGTAATTATTAAACCTTTATTAAAAAAAACAAGCCTGGACCCTGCAGAATCCAAAAGCTACCGACCTATCGCCTCCCTTCCTTTTCCATCAAAAATATTTTAAAAAATCATGAACCATCAGCTGGCCAATTATATCGACCAGAATAAACTTCTTGATGAGACCCAATTCGGATTCAGGAAGGGTCACGGAACTGAAACTGCCCTAATAAAGGCGGCAGAGGAGATCAGAGTGATCATGGATCAAGGAGGTGCAGCAGTCCTAATATTACTGGACTTGTTTACGGCTTTCGACACGGTCGATCACAACATTCTGATCGACCGTGTCGGAAAGATTGGCATTCAGAACAAAGCCAAATCACTGCTGTCGTCTTTTCTTTCTGGCCGTGAGCAGTCAGTTAAACTGGGTGACTTCTTCTCCCCTGTTTTCACTTTACCCTGTGGTGTTCCTCAGGGATCCTCGCTAAGTCTGACGCTATTTAACATCTATGTGTCGGACTTGGCGAGGGTCATTAAATCATACGATATTGGTTAACATCTTATGCTGATGACACCCAGCTGGTACTGGCTGTTCATAATAACGGAGGGACAGTTGCGGCCAACTTTCAGGATGGTATGATGGCAATCAGCTCCTGGATGGACCATAATTGTTTAAAATTAAACTCAGACAAGACGGAGGTCATGATATTTGGTAGTCTGACCCCGTCTTGGTCTCCAATATGGTGGCATTCTGACTTAGGCCTTCCTCCAACTCCGGTCAATAAAGTCAGGAATTTAGCAGTTCTATTTGACAACAAGTTGTCATTTGTAAGTCATGCCAATGCGGTAGTCTCAGCATCTTTTTATACTTTAAAGATGATTAAGAAATTACTACCGTTTTTGCCAGCCAGTGCAGGCAAAACCCTGATGTTCACCTTGGCTCTTTCTAAGGTTGACTATTGTAATGGATTACTCCTAAATGCCCAAGAACAAGTACAGAACAAGCTACAACTTGTCCAAAACGCCGCCGCCAGAATCCTGACAAATACTCCAAAATTTTCCTCCATTTCCCCCATGATCCGACAATTGCACTGGCTCCCAATTAGGAGTCGCATTAAATTCAAGGCGTTATGCATCACCTACAAGGCCAGGAACAGCATAGGGCCAGAATTTTTAAAAAAAGCCTTGTCAGTTAATACGCCCAAAAGAGCACTGCGCTCCGCTACAGCCAATTTGCTACAAATTCCGCGCACAAAAAAAGTGAATTGGGGGGACAGACGCTTTATGGTTTTGGCCCCCAGGCTATGGAATACTCTTCCCCTCCAAATAAAATCTTGTCCTTCCTTGATGAGTTTCCGGAGACAATTAAAAACATGGCTTTTTATTCAATAAGATCTTGATCTCCTCTTGCACATGATCTGTACAGCGCCGAGACACCTCAGGGTATTTGTGCGCTAAATAAATTGCATAAATAAATAAATAAATACATAAATAAGGGGCATGTTAAGGGTGTCCATTCCTAACAGCGACTCGCAATGGTATGTGTGAATGTTTTGCAACCAAAATACAGTCGCAAAACATTTGCATTTTACTGCATACTTCAAGTAAGTGGTAACCCATTCGCAAATGGGAAGGTTCCCCCAAGGAACCCATTACCCTTTGTGAATGTTTGTAAAAACATTTTTTAAGAGCAGGCAGGGGCCCCACGGACTGCTGCCTGCTCTTAAAAAACAAGCATTTGCAATGCAATAGGTCTCGCATTAGGAAAGTTTGAGCTATTGGTATTGTAAATGACACATTTTTTATTTATGTGTTTGTTTTGAAAATAGCGAAATTAATAGCTTTGTCATTTACAATGGCAATAGTTTTAACTTTCGCAAATGTCACACCTATAGCATTTGTAATGCAATATGCGTAGTATTTACGTGACTTAGATGTATTGATATTACAAATAACAATGGCTTTTAATTTTTTTTAAATAAATAATACTTAAATAAAAGTTATTGTAATTTATAATGGCAATAGCTTAAACTTTTGAAAATAACTTTTGTGAAGATTATGTTCAGTGTATTTTATTGTGACGAAAATCCAAGAACAGAAGTGAAATATTAATACTTTTTGTGACATTTGTAATAAAGCTTGAAACATTGAGAGAACATATTTGAACCAATTGTTGTTGAATGGTTGTACAGATTGATGATGTGGTGGCGCTGAGTGATGTTGTGGTGGCGACGAGTGATGCTGTGGCGTTCAGTGATGCTGTGGTAGCGCATAGTGATGCTGTGGTGGTGCTGTGGTGGTGCTGAGTGATGCTGTGGTGATGCGATAGATAGGTAGAGTGAGTGCGATAGATAGACAGAGGGAGGGCGATAGATAGATAGAGTGAGGGAGATAGATAGATAGATAGATAGATAGATAGATAGATAGATAGATAGATAGATAGATAGATAGATAGATAGATAGATAGATAGATAGATAGATAGATAGATAGATAGATAGATAGATAGATAGATAGATAGAGTGAGGGCGATAGATAGATAGATAGATAGATAGATAGATAGATAGATAGATAGATAGATAGATAGATAGATAGATAGATAGATAGATAGATAGATAGATAGAGTGAGGCCGATAGATAGAAAGATAGATAGAGTGAGGGCGATCGATAGATAGAGTGATGGCGATAGATAGAGTGAGTGCGATAGATAGACAGATAGAGTGAGGGCGATAGATAGATAGACAAATAGATAGAGTGAGGGCAATAAATAGATACAGTGAGGGCGGGCGATAGATAGATAGAGTGAGGGCAGGCGATAGATAGATAGAGTGAGGGCGGGCGATAGATAGAGTTAGAGCGATAGATGGATAGATAGATAGAGGGCGATAGATAGATAGATAGATAGATAGATAGATAGATAGATAGATAGATAGATAGATAGATAGATAGATAGATAGATAGATAGATAGATAGATAGATAGATAGATAGAGTGAGGGCGATAGATAGATAGATAGACAGATAGATAGATAGATAGATAGATAGATAGATAGATAGATAGATAGATAGATAGATAGATAGATAGATAGATAGATAGATAGAAGGTGATAGATAGATAGACAGATAGATAGATAGATAGATAGATAGATAGATAGATAGATAGATAGATAGATAGATAGATAGATAGATAGATAGATAGATAGATGGCGATAGATAGATAATGTGAGGGTGATAGATATAGTGAGGGTGATAGATAGAGTGAGGGCGATAGAAAGATAGAGTGAGGCCAATAGATAGATAGAGTGAGGGCGACAGATAGATAAAGTGAGGGGGATAGATAGATAGAGTGAGGGAGATAGATAGATAGAGTGAGGGCGATAGATAGATAGAGTGAGGGCGATAGATAGATAGGGCGAGGGCGATAGATAGATAGATAGATAGATAGTAGGATAGGGTGTGTTGTGTCGTGTGGAAGATATTTGTAACATAGCAACACTTTATCGTATGAATGTGAGACATGCGCCTAAATGCGCGTGGGCATTTAGAATGTTGATAATACTTCTAATGCCAACGCTGAGTATGAAGGATGTCTGTCGGCAAGAGTGGCGTCATGTTTATGCATACCAGCTAGATGTTCCGTTCCTTGAGGGCTATTTTTCATACTTTTAGCAATAAAACCTCAAATTATCCGCTTCACGGTCTCTGTGCTGCATCACTCTTGAATATCATGCATGTGTTCTGTTACAATATCCACATTGGAACAGCGCACAGACTGTCATTGGTATGGCTTTGTAGCACTCTCTGTACACCAGATGTGATTTGCCAGATAGTTCTCATGGTTTCCATTGCAGACTGGAGTCTGACCACAGTGAGTCAAGAATTTGCTATCAGTAAAGT
Source organism: Lissotriton vulgaris (assembly GCF_964263255.1). Classification (NCBI taxonomy): domain Eukaryota; kingdom Metazoa; phylum Chordata; class Amphibia; order Caudata; family Salamandridae; genus Lissotriton; species Lissotriton vulgaris. Next base: position 1,756,190,949 of record NC_141685.1, on the reverse strand, counting down.
GAACAGGAATGTATGTACCTGAGGTGGGGAAAGTGTCACCTTTCAGTTGTGAGTGAAAGTTCTTTGTGTTTGAAGTGTTAACGCTTTCTAGAGTAAGGCAAAAGTGATGGAAAGCCTGCAAGGCAGGCAATGGCAATGAGTGATGTTGAATTGTGTAAAAGCCAATCAGAGGCACAGTTTGGTTGAGTGAGATGTATGTTCGATAGTCCGTTGTGCGCAGTGTTAACTTGAGCCGGGGGACTGTATAGTGGGGGGGGGGGGGGGAGAGGGAGGCACCTTCACTCATTTTTGGGGACCGGGTCCAGCCCTTTTTTCCCCTCAAAGATTTTGAATCAAAGTAAAAAAGAAAAGGATTAAACGGGAGAAGGAGGAGGAAGAGAAGGACGAACAAACATTGACGAAGAAAGGATTAAAAAAAAACTGTAACAGTGATATTAGGAGGCAGAGGGTGTTTGTGGTGGAGTAAAGAACCATAAGTTGGGAGCCGGGCTTCTGAGCAAAAAGTTAGCCCTGGTACTTATTATTATTATATATTACAAACTAAGCACTGAATATTGTGTATCTCGGAGGAGAGTGCTGCTGTGAACACGCTTTCTTCCCCTAAAATAGAGCCACTGCACTGTGTATCGGACGCTTCGTTCAACAGGGAATGCTAGGTGATGAACACAGTGGGTGCCTGTTTGAGGGAGTCTTTCGAGAAACTCAGAGAAACTCGGGGAAGTCGGGGACTGATATTTATTGCTGCAGGAGGTAACATTTACATCAGCGGAAAACGGAAGTATTACTACTTTATGGCAAGAGAAAACAAGAAATACAGAAGTGTGCCATTATCGACAAGCCGGTTAAAACAACGCCACATTTTTAACGTGTTAGCGCTATTAAATTGTTCTGTTATTCACACACATTTTTACCAATACTGCCATCTTGTGTCCCTTGGCTGTATTTTTTCGGCTGAAATGATTACTGATACCGTAAGGATTCATGTCCTCTGGAGAGCTACACTATAATTGTGCTGTAGCATATGCGTCACATCCTAAGTCTAAAAAGAAATATAAAAGATGCAAGGATACGGGACTGGGTGGGAGCTGTGCAAGCCAAGCAATGTTTCAGTAAAAACACAAATGCATCTGGGAAACAAGCAGGAAGTGGGATAAGGGAGGGGGTGGCAAATGGTGAGCACTTTTGCGGCCGCTGATGTTCTCAGTGGCCGCGCGACTCACTGAGAACATCAAAGCGGCCGCAAAAGCGCTCCCAAAGGCTGCAGGCGGACAAATGATGCGCGAGCCTGGCGCACATGCACTGTACCCGATCCACCTGCAGACTTTGGGAGCACTTTTGAAAGCCCCTTTACTTAATATCTCGCCAAAGCATCACTAACGCGATGGCTTAGGCGAGACCTAAAAACCCTCAAAGATCTAGCGATAGCACCAGAGTAGAGGAGTACGAATATGAACAACAGAAAGGTTGTGATAAAAAGAGTATGAGAGAACGAAAAGGGAGTAGGAGAGCATTGAGGGATGACAAGAATGTGGGAGGCAAATGGAATGTAAACACAATTGAAAGAGACATTTCTGGGATGATAGAGGTGCCCTGTATGGCTCTGGAGCAGGTACGTAGCATAATCAATAATATTAAGGGGGAGATGTCAGAGATTTTCCTACAAGCAAATCAAAAAGAATAGGATGGGCCGTGGCTGCTGGCCAGTTTTATTGGACAAGGTTTTATGGACACTAGTTTTCAGGTATTCTGAAAAGTAAGGCCAGTCAGCACATGGCCTCAGTGAGACAGTCTGGACTACAAAGGCTGGCATGAGCTCATACCTAACATCAGAAGACCTGTCCTAGGATGGCCAGCGAAAGCAGGCCTTTCAGAAGCCCAGGCAAACCATGCTTGGAAGAAGAGAGGAATTAGGGAGAGAAGGCTAGGTGAAAGCTGCAAAATAGTAGAAAATGCAGCAGAATACATAGCAGTGCAGAATGACATAATGCACCTAAACTCCAGGTCCGAAAAGTTTGTGGCTAGCTGGGCCATACAACTCCTGCACACTTCAGTGACCTACACAGAAAGGAACCAGTGATCCCTCTGTCTTTCTTCCCTTTTAATAGAACATATTGAAATGGTATCACAAATTAAAAGATCTGAAGATTATGTGCATGGATTTGTGTGCTGAAGGACATTGTAACGTGGTGTACAGTTGTCCTTAGCTCGGCTTCAAGCGGTTGTTAAGCTTTGAACCACCTTTTCTAATTATGTGGCTTTGATGCCAGTCCAAGTGTTTGTGGATATGTTAGGTTTAATCTAATTCTTCATAATGGATGTGTAGATTGATGATAGGATTTCATTTGTCAGTATTACTTAAAGAATCTGCAACAGAGGGAGCAAATCTTTAACATCTGCATTGTGCAAATGATGGTGACAGGAATTGTGTCTAATGAGTACTTTTGTTGTAGGATGACAGATAAGTGTGGTTTGAGCTGGATGTAAATAGGGTCAGATTGGCAACGTTAAAGTAAAAGAACACAGACAGATTTACATGAACTGCTTTGTAAGTACCATTTTCAGGTGGATCTAAAACATGGAAATACAGAGAAATTGACAATATTTTCCTCTGAGAAAGGTGACAACCCTTACTCCAAGTTATCAAAGAAGACTGATATACCCACTGGATGCTCTCAATCGTGGTTAGAATTCACAGCCAGATGCACCCCCTGGCATCAACAGAGGTGTGATTTATGCTTCTAAAACATGAGAGCAGCAGCTTCTCTCCCCCACAGAACATCTGTTGGACACTATCAGCAGTGCAAGCGTCACTCAAAGAACAGGCACATCCTGGCATTAGCAGTGCAAGTTTCCCTCTCTCATATGCATCAGTTGACAAACTTCCTATCTTCAGAGTACACCACAGCATCCATCACACAACAGGTACCACTGGACATCCGTAGTGCAAAGAATAGGTACAGCGTGGGCAAATGTGCAAGCGTCACTCCTTCACAGAACAGGGACCACATCGTAACAGCAGGGAAAGCTTCCCTTCCTGACAGAAAGCGTATAACACTAGAACAGCAACGCATGCTTCCAAATCTCACAGAACAGGTAAAGCGCAGGAACATCAGCGTGGGATCACAGAAGCCTACGCTCTCATCTAATGTGCAGCAGCAGAGCAACACCCTTGCCTGTCTGATGTGTATGTTTTAGTATGGTTGTATAGCTTGGCGAGTTCATGGATGATTGAGCAAGTACGTGAATGGTTAAGTCTAAATGGTTGAGTATAAACACCTGTTAATTTAGTGCAAAAAAGCACCAAGGGGTGAACATGGGATTTACAAAGACATATGTCATGTGATGCTATGTTATGTATGGATGGGTCAATGACTGTATTCAAACATGAGTAAATGCATAGGTAAGTGGAAGGTGGTGTGAGTTTTAAGAAACTTGGTGAGTGGAAGGCTAGATGGCTCACGATAGACTAATAGACAGATAGTAGATGAACGGGGAATGTCTTTCGTTTAAAATGCACGTGAAAAGAAATGTCTGTGGATTTATGGGTATTTATGCAAGGATGGGCGGAGGTTAGATTCTGTGCATGGGTAGATTAAACTTCCCTTTGTGTAGGTGGAATATGTACATGCCTGTGGTGTGTGTAAGGATCTGTGCATACATGGATGGATCTTGTGTGTGATGTGCATGTGTGCCCAGATGGCATAAGTGTATGGATGTTTGTAAATTACTTTGTTACGGTTGCAAATGGACAACTCCTTTAGTGCAAATGCTGAGCTGCAAACAAGGGCTCGTGACCTTGCAGGGCATGCACATCTACATGCCGGGCAACGAAGCATGATAAATCTCTGTGATGGGGAAGCGCTGTTACCGAATCGCAAGAACCCCGATACCGCACAGTTATTGGGGGTTGTCTTACGTGCATTTAGTTGGTAACCCTCAGTAATAGAATGTTTGTTACCAACAAGCATGATGTGTTTCATATGACACTGTCCCTCGGCCACCGCTGGTTTTAAGACAAGCTCATACCAGAAAGAATAGCAGTGAGTCATCTCAGCTTGATGTATACCATGTAGTTGACATATAAGTTGCAGTTCTCTGGTTACACATGCAACTGCGACTCAGACAACTGTGTTAACCATGTTCTATGATTTCTCAGAATATTAATCATTTACAGCACCTCAGAATGACACCACATGAAGCACTATAAGAACTAATTGCTAGGATGCTAATGAACTATCTGTAAAGTGTACCTGTTTGCACTGCTGTACGCAGAGTAAATATGGAACCAGCGCAAACACTGGCCTTGTGATCCAGTCTCATGCTGCAGAGATGGTTGGGTGACAGTCTGGGCGGAGCTTAAGGGAAGCGGTGGTAAAGTGTTGACAGCTTTGAAGACCTGACTTGAACCTGGTAAAAGTGCACAAAGCCACATTTGCTTACGACTCAACAGCGCTAGATAAAGTTAGTGGCAAGCAAATACTATGTTTTATACTTTTCATACACACAGTCGGATTCAGATAGAGGAAAACCGAGGTGGCAGAGGGGAACATATAATTTAAAAGCCAACTTCAGTTGCTGAAGTGCTGTGTCCCAAGTGCTGAAGAATCACAGCCAAGGCCTGGGTGGCTCTTGAAGTGTCAACGATGCTGTAGATCAGATCCCTGTGACCACCATTCCAGGCAGCCAAGCATTAAGTGGGAAGAAAAAGGTGGGGGTCAATCAAAGTAGCGAGGGTAAAGAAAAGTAAGTAGAAATTCTTTCCAAAGGCATTGCCTAATTAACAAGCAATGTCCAGAGCAAATGGTGGGGGCCTGAAGCAGTGGAGTGGGAGAGGTGAGGGGGGAGTCACGGGGAGATTAAGGGACAGAAGGCAAGCGACCGTGAAGTGCAGGCGGGGGGCGGGGAGCAGAGCCTTTGAAGAGCCAGAGTCAGTGAAGTGAATAATTAGGGGAGGAGAACTGGCAGGCTGATAGGCAGATGCTCAGGCAAGCTCGTGCACGAGGCGTCCACTTCCCAAAATCAGCTGGAGAGCCCTTGGCCTTAAGTATGGTTTGGCTGCATTAGGGCTCTTTTCCTATTCCTGCGGAATAGGAAAGGGGCGAGCCCTAATGAAAAGAAAACTTTCCATTTTTCTTTTTGAAATGCATCCCATTTTCGTTTAAGGAAAACGGGCTGAATTAAAAAAAAATGCTTTATTTAAAAGCAATCACAGACATGGTGGTCTGCTGACCCCACTAGGCCATCATTCTATTCATTATATTTAGGTGGGAGAGGTTAAATGTCAAAGTGTGGTGTTGGTGGGTGGCATCAGGACATGTATTATTATTTCTATTTGGCTAGGGGAGAGGGAGTAAATGTAGAGGTGTATGGGTCTTCTAAGGCCGCTGGATAGTTATATTTTGTAATCTTTGGGAGAGGGAAGGGAGGCTATGTTATGCGTGGCTCGCTTGTTACTCCTCTGCCAATGTGCATATGTTGAAAGTAGGGACTGAGGACTTGAGGCGGCCTAAACAACTATTATAGATGGGGTTAGTGACCAACATGGATGTTTTTAATCTGGAGGTCTGGGTGACATAATACACAACTCAAGCTTCACTTGTTGTCTATTTGATGACACTCAGAACTCCTTAGTGAAAAACATCCACGTTATTTGCTATCACCCATTAATCATTTTATATATTCTCACGTGCTTCTTTATAGGCAAAAAATAACATTAAACATTCACTGTGTTGGGCAGTAACACTGAAGTATATTGCCCTATCTCCCATTATAAAAGCAGAGTTTCATTTCGTACTGGAATATTTGAGAAAAACACCAACCCTTTCATTCACTGTCAGGACAAAATGTTGGTTTAATATTAGCTGCTCAGTTTATTTCAGACAGATCTAGCATTACGATGTTGGAATCAAAGTGGAAATGTCAACAGTGGATTAATCTAAGTGCTTTCTGAAATCTAGTCAGTAACATATAACGTTTCCACTTGAAAAAAAGTGATTTGTTATTCAGTCATATAGATGCAATAAATTAAGATCATACATTGCCTTACTTACTCAATGGGAGGGCAGCTGCTGGTTCCAATTAGCAATATTTGTGTTTGCTCTGTGAAGTTCTGACCTGTTATTGTCACTTTGGCTTTACCTTGAGTTGATATCTTTTTAGGATCAATAGAGTTGATAACCTATTGAAAATAAACATCTGATAAAATGCAATCCTATCATCATGGATAATAATCGTTGAAGTATTTTTATTGTGATTTATGACGAAAACAAACAATCTAAAAATATTGATATTCTTATCTATGGTGAAAGTAAATTACCAGTTTTGAAGCTAATTTGATTAACTTTGACATCATTATATACATTTATAACCAGTGGGAAGAAATTGATAAGAAATTGATAAGTAGGGCTAAAGGGTGTTCTGAAGCTCCCTTAAAGAAAAGGGCACACTTCTGAAAGGAATATGCTAAATAAAGTTTAGTACTCAGTTTAGTAGCTCAGGAAGATACAGTTACTATTGACCACATCCTTCCTGTCGACTGATCAGACCATCACATCATTCTACTTCAAATTAATCATCTGACTCATTACCTACCCTGTACACAGGATGCCCTTCATTCGGCGAGAAATCTAAGACAGATTCCCCTTGCTGACCTGGGAGAAAGGGTAAGAACAGTACTTCCCCCCAATACGAAGGGCCTATCTATAACTGAACTTACTACACACTACAATACAACAATGACAACCATACTAGACCAGGTGGCCCCCTTGAAGCAAAAAAGAGTCAGGAACAACCGATCGAGAGCCTGGTTCAATACAGACCTAAACTCTGAAAGAAGACATCTCAGAGCTGCAGAAAGACTCTGGCAGACCAACCCCTCCTCAACCCACCTTTACCAATTCAAATCAGAACCCAGGAAATTTAAAAAAACATATTAAGAATAAAAAATCTACCTTCTTCCGTAGTGCACTAGACAATGCCAAACCTCGACCCTAAGAACTCTTCAATCTCATTAAACAACAAACAGCCAAGCCTCCCTCAACAACCATGCAGGCTTCCAAAGAGTTATGTGATACCTTTGCCAATTTCTTTCACAATAAAATCACCAAGATTGAACGCTCCCTTGATGACCACCTCCCGTCAGCCAACAAAAACCCGCCCCCCAGCAACCCTCCTCGACACCCTCTGAGCAGCTGGAAGACATTCAACGTCCAAACCTTCCTCACACATAGCTGACCCTATTCCCGCCCAACTGGCTAAAAAGCTCAACCTCACCATAGCACCTCTCTCAGCCAAGATTGTAAATAGCTCCCTGAGTACTAGAATCATGCCAGACTGTCTGAAAATCGGCCAAGTCACGCGCCTTTAAAAAAAGAGAAAACGGGCTCAGACACAAACAACCCCAACAACTTTTGGCCTATTTCCAATCTCTCGCTCTTAGCCAAAATCCTGGAAAGATGTGTTCTCCTCCAACTTAACCAACACATTGACAACAAAAACCTTCTAGATACTCACCAATCGGGCTTCTGAAAAGGTTGCAGCACAGAGACAGCAATTCTGAACGTCATAGATGACATCGACAAGTCAGCCTACTCATACTCCTTGACCTATCAGCAGCCTTTGATAAGGTTGACCACAATCTGCTCATGAATGTACTGAGAGAGAGAATTGGTGCAGCGAGGTGGTCCTACAATGGTTTATCTCCTTCCTTCAAAACCGCACCCAAAGAATAAAAATTAACAACTTTGTGTCTGACCTTCTCCCCATAACCAGGGGAGCCCCACAAGGATCAGTTCTCTCCCCATCACTGTTTAGCATCTACATGGAGCCCCTCACCTCCATACTAAAAAAATCCAAGATCCTCTTCCACCTCTATGCAGACGATACCCAGATCTACCTAGAAACGTCCTCAATTGAAGACATACAGAATTTAAACAACACTGTCTATCCCACTATCATCTTAAACTCAACCAAGACAAAACAGAAATCCTTTTCATATCCAACAAGGAGCAGACACCCGTAGTCACAGAATGGCTAAATTCAATTGACGCTCTTAATTGCAATCTTACCCTGGCAGACTCTGTAACATCCCGGGAATCACTCTGGACCCAAGCCTAAACATGGACAAACATATCAAGAACACTGCGAAGAGTGCTTTCTTGAATCTAAAACTACTCAACAAAAGAAAACCCTTCATCCCCCCCAACAACCTTAAACTGGCCACACAATCCTTGGTTCTGTCCAGATTGGACTATGGGAACGCAACACTCATTGGCACAGCAAAATCTAACTTATCCCCTCCGATCAACTCTAAATGCAGCTGCCAGGATGATCACTGGAGTAAAGAAATACAACCACATTTCTCCCTCTCTAAAAGAACTAAAATGGCTCCCAATCGATATGCGTGCCAACTTCAGAACTGCATGCCTCACACACAAAGCTCTTCACACCGGTAAACCGGCCTACCTGGCTTCCAAACTCAAAAAGGCAGGACACTCGAGGTACCTCAGGAGCTCTAAAACTCTTATTCACATTCCACCTAAATCTCGCAAACAAAAAACCCTATTGCGATCTTTCTCAGGAAATGCGCCGAAAATGTGGAACTCCATCCCAGTCGATATCAGAACTAACCCCTCCTTCTTAAACTTCAGAAGCCAGCTCAAAGACCTCTTCCTCAACCGATCTCCTCTGAATGGAGAGCGGACTCACATTGTGACAGAGCTCGACTACCAAAAGAATCCTGCCCAGTGCAGAACACAGACACTTCAATAGGCTTTTCATCGCCTGTTTGTTGACTCGCTTCCAGTACCGCCTGAACAAGATTCGACAAGAGACAATCCTGTTTATTGTAACCCTGTATAACTGATTGCATCACAATATATGTTGTAAAGCGCTCTGATACCTTCAGGTCTGGCTAGCGCTACATAAAACTCTTAAATAAATAAATAATAGTACACTACAATAAGCATATATGAAAAAAAACTTGAAAGTACAAGAAAGAGACTTGACTAGTTTAACATGCTTGAATCCATCTGTGTAGATATTTTGTGTCTTAAGCGTACAATAAGAAAATAAATAAACTATAAAAGCATTTCAAGATGTTTAGCAAAGCATTGGAGGAAACTTGCAGTGAAATTTACATTCCTTGCATGCTCCCTATGAAGCCACATGAGACAACTTCCAAAGTTGAAGTTGTTTCACTGACAAATTACTATTTGCAATACTACTTGCCACCTCCTTTTAGGTATCATAACTTTTCAATGCTGAGGTTGTCTCTTTCTTGCCCCTTACTACTCGTGAATCAGAATGATTTGCAATACCTCTTATGCGAGTTGGAAAAGCTTTCTGTCTCACAAAAGGGGTTGAGTACATGGTCAACTACCACTTGAAGGTCTCAAACAGTATGATTTTATATATCGCATGGTTTGCGCCCACAAAACGATATAGTATATTTGACCCAAAACTATTTGGAGGTAGATGTTTAGCATTCTCCACAGTCTCCTACTGTATTAAACAGGTGGGTGGTTTAGCTTAATTTATCTTTACCATGATAATAGCACCCCTAAGGCCAGCCAGGTGTGCACAGATAGTATATCATCTTTATTTCAAATTAAACACATTTTTATTTCGAATTTACCCACCAAAGCTAAAAGAGCGTAAGGCAACAACGTATCAATTTAGGTCCTCATTCTAACTTTTCCAAGAATTCTGCATCAGTAGTTCAGAAGTGGGATGCTGAACATCCCCTTAGATATAGGGAACTATGGGGTAAATCCATTTGCTGTCCGAATCAAAAATTCCAGACCACTTCGAATGAGGACCCAGATTAAGGCTCTCTAACCCCAGAATCGCACAACAAATTCTCCAAGCAAGCAGAGTGTGTCTGTATTACAATCTTCGGGTTTAACATACTGTATTCCTCATTAGTCACTTCCCATCAGAAGGAAAAAATGCAATGATAACGCTCAACATATGCTATTACACTGTCAATGGCATCACAATGAACCCACAGACTCACAGAGTATTTGTTAGCCTAACGTAGCTCTAGCATCACTGAGTTCAATCAACAACTGCTACCAATGTGTTGTATATATATCAAATAGTATCCCAGTGTGTGATAGTATCCCAATGTGTGAAGATAAACATTGTAACATTGTAATCATAGAACCTTGTCATCAAAAAGTTACACTGTCACACAAACTTTATTTTCTTTCTTATTTAATGTTTGTAACCTACTCCATAGTGTCAATGTTCTACAAAAGGAAAGCACATTTTAAATGTATGCCCTTTGCATTTAAAATGTTTCTTATATCCTTACACATTGATGCATAAAACACATTTTAAATATTGGCACATTACCCTCAATCAAAAACACCAATTTCTCAAAACAATGACATACATATCTGCAATCTCAGGAAACAATGAATACTAAACAGATGACACTCAAATCCTTCTAAAGAATACTACATTTCAAGTCAAGTCAAAAGATCTTTATTCGGAATAAAAAACATCCATAAAAGTACAGACAGAATGCAATCAAAACAATACAGTACAAAAGTATGACATCTGGCAAACAAATTTAAGACCGATCAATCAATATCAATTTCAATTTCGCATTTACACACAGATTGTCCCTCCTTGCTAAAAACATCTTTAAATACAATAAAAAATGAATTCTAACAAACATAGTTTAAAAATGGATGAATAATGACAGCATCGTTAATAGGTCCACGTTAATAATGTGCAATGAAGCAAAATGTGCAAAAAAGAAATTTTAAAGTGCATAAAAGAGTGCAATGTGTGAATATTATACATCAATATGTAAAGTGGCTCGTGATCTAACAGCAGCTTTGAGGAAGCAGCTCACCCTGAATATTACTTCATCCGATCCCAGTAATAAGAAAGACCTCAATGCTATTCTAAAGCTAGTCAATTCATGTTTTCTACAGTAAGGCATTAAATAATGAGCGGAAAGCTTTTTATAAAAACCACAGAAGAACAAAAAGTGCATAAGGCTCTGTTTCATGTTAGGGTTACATGGACAATTCAGGATTTCTAGGTGTTTATTGTAACCCAAGGGGAAGTTTAGTAAATTTACTATACTCCCGTCTCGGAAGCGAAACAGTAAGCTCCTATTCCATCTGCCAAGATGCAAGCATAAATACCTGTGTGGAGGGCCTGGATGTTTAGTGTGAAGTTCAGAATAGCCCATGTATTTTATAACAGTGCATTTAGACAGGTTCTTCCTTTCCCGCTCTTCTCTATACAAATGATATAGTGCCCTAAGAATAACGGTCTTATGGGAGCGATTTATTAAACTGGGTGAAGTAAACAAAAAACCCTGTCCTACACTATCAAGGCAATCTTTTACCGCTTTTAACCATGGTATGCAGTGTGCCCTATCACATTTTAAACAGTCCAAAATTATATCACGGGTCAGAGTGGCAGCCAGGTTAATCCATATCTTTAGCCAGAAGAGTGCTGGTCTAGATCTTACAAAGTCTTCTATGTATGAGATGTTTAGTTCATTGTGACATACATAGTGAGGGGAACAAATGACCCCACCCAGCACCTTCCGACAGAACCTATTTTCTTCCGTTTGGATATGGGTACAGTTTGTGTAACCCCAAACCTCGGCGCCATAAGTGCCAGTTGGGATACATTGGGTTTGGTAGATCTTAACTAGTGGTGTGATTACATCAGCATAGTTGGGTTGTCTCAAGGAAGTGACACAATTTATGGCTTTACCCAACTTGTTCCTAGCATAAGATACATGTGCGTGCCACGAGCCAGTATTTGAAAATAGCAGCCCCAAATAGGGAAAAGTGCAAGTGCTTTTCAAAACATTTGACCCTGATTTAATTTCGGCAATTTTATAATTTTTGGGACCACAACTCATGATTAGGGATTTTTTAAAATTAGTGGTCAGGCCTAAGTCGGCCATAAAAAGGACAAATCCTGAGATTAAAGTGCGAAGTGCCTTTGGAGTGCGGCCCATCAGGACCGCGTCGTCGGCGTAAAGAAGGGTAGGTATGGGGACTCCATTTACATGGGGTACATCTTTTGTTAGAATACTCAGTGAGCCGCTCAGATTATTAATATAAAGAATAAAGAGGAGGGGGGCCAGCACGCACCCCTGTCTGACCCCCCTGCCTATACTAATGTCGTCAGAAACTTCGCCAGATTGGTTTATACGCACACGTGCTCTTAGGTCACTATGTAGAAAAGCTAAAAAGTGGACCAAGTAATCATCCAACCCATAATCAAGAAGGGTGGACCATAGGCGAGAACGGTTAACAAAATCAAATGCAGAACTTAAGTCCATAAAACCAAAATATAGAGGGGATTTCTTAGCAATATTATATTTTGCCATGATCAGACTCAGGTTCAAGCATTGTTCCACCGTACCAACATTGCTACGGAAACCGAGCTGGCTGGGATGTAAGATCTTACTCTCATCCGCCCAGGTTCTAATCCTTTTAAAGATAACCCGCCCCAGAACTTTCAAGGTGTTATCGATTAACGAAATGGGGCGGTAACACCCAGGGTCCAGCCTGTCGCCTTTCTTGAAAATGGGGCCGATTGTACTACAAGACCATGTTTCTGGGATTTGTTCATTCGTTAAATTATTAAAAACATTACATAGTAGTGGAGCCCAAAAGTCAGGCTCACACTTTAGCTGATCAATTGAGAGCCCATCAGGGCCGGGCGCTTTGTTTCCTGCGCTTTCAGATATGGCTTCCTCGACCTCAGACACAGAGATGTTAAGGGGGCTTAAGGGGAGGAGGGTCGTAGCGGGGTTGTCGGGTGTGGCATAAATTTTAGCAAAATGTTCAACCCACGTAGGTCCGGTGATGTTACAGTTAATTGCCGTTAAGTTTGAACCTATAGATCTTATCTTCTTTACCTCCCTTCAAAACCCAGTAGTGTCTTTCAATTCGGCCGAGCGTGCCAAGGAACCCCAGTGGATCTTAAGCAGTTCATTTGATCTGGTTCGTAGGGTAAGTTTGTACTCTGCTCTGAGTAACCTTATTTGGGGGATGTCCCTGAGTTCGGCTTTTAGGGCAGCTCTCAACTTCCTATTTGCCTTTGAACAGGAGGCATCAAACCATCTAGGTGTTTCCTCAGCTTTACTCGAAGCAGGTCTGGAAATCTCACCTTTTATTACAGAGCAGAGTTCAGTGAATGATGTAATTATATTAACCCGTGGCCATCACTAGTGAGACAATTTTCAATCAGAACTGGATGTTTTTTAATGATTTTTGCCAGGATTCCCCTGTTAACCACGCCCCTCCAAATTACCCTCAATTTATCAGTTGAAACCTCAAGCTTTCTTGCACCTATTTCATTTCGTGGGCACTTACCCCTCGGAAGTAGTAGGTGAATAACAATAGGGTAATGGTCGCTATAGACTTTACATACAACTTCAGCCTTTGTTAAAGCATTTGCGACAGGAGGTGAAACAAAAACGTAATCAATTGTAGTACCGCTCCCATGGCCAATAAAAGTGGGAAATGGGGCGGCACTGGTTTCTGTGCCAACGTATTCCATGCAGTTTACAAGGTCTCTAGTTGCAAGGAGATTTGACAGTTTTGTACCCCTTCTACATGGGGGATTTCTCGAGTGTATATGGGCATTAAAGTCCCCTCCTAGACAGATACCGTCAAATTTCCCGCGTTTCTGTCCATCCATAATCCCATCGATAAAATCAAATAAAAGAATAAAATTGCGATTAGGTTGGGACAAAAAGTCATTATTATAGAAATTGATCAAACATAGCCTTGTCCTTTGGGTATATGATAATGCCATGAAACTTGGGCAATTAGTTTGGAGTATGTCAATTTTAACTTCTGCAGATATTTTGACCCAGATAGATAGTCCCCCACATTTAATTTATAAACCATGTATAACTAAAAATAAGCAAAGAGTTACATGTGCAATGTGGTCCCATATTTCCATATTCCCACCTCAAGACTCCAGTGACATTTAAAAACCACAGGCCTTATGCCTTGTGTTTTAAAAATTTCACCAGGACCTCTCAAACACCATATTACACAGTTATCCATTAAGTATTCTCTATTGCTGTCTCTTTCTCTTTCTCACTCTCCTCTATATCTCAATTTAAAGAGAATTAACGTTCTTTTGTAATTATAATAACATTCTTATTAAATTAAACTCGTTTAAATATATTATGTATACATGTTTCAAAAAATTTATATATTAATTAAATAATGAAAAACATATATATGTTGAAGGTATTAGTGGCATATACATATATATATATATATATATATATATATATATATATATATATATATATATATATATATATATATATATATATATATATATATATATACATATATATATATACATATATATTTATATGTATATATATATTCATGTACACACACACACATTTTTATATATATGTATATATATATCAGCACAAATCTTCAAACCTCCACTGCACAGCGGCGAGAGAAGAGACAGACCCCACGCTTTCCAGGCAAGATGTTTTATTCAGTTCTTGTGCCTTCAAAAATGCAACGTTTCGACTACTAACGTAGACTTGTTCACACACCCATATGTATATGTATATATATATATATATATATATATATATATATATATATATATATATATTCACTGAAAAAAACATAGGTTTCACACCAGTGATAGTTAGGTGGAAATTTTACTCGCATAAAACCATTGAAATTCCTACGTTATAGTTAGTTGGACTCACTATAACTTGCGCGTGCAATGGCTGATGACGTCACATATTACATCACTCATGACATGGTCAGTGACATCACTCATGACATCACTGATGACATCTCAAATGACATCACTGATGACATCATCCAGTGAATGTGTATCTTTCTGAAACATAAATATTTTTTATATATGTATATCTAAAGGTTGGCCCCTGCCAGCTCCCTGCATGCTGCCGAAGCCATATTGCTCCCGCCCGCAGGTAAGAGCAATCGGTTGAGCTGTTTCCCTGCCTGCGTCCGTGCCGGCAGGGAAACAGATCAAAAGTCTGCTCCCCGCTGGAGCATTTTTGAAGCTTCCACCCGCTGGAAGAAGACTTTGTATTTGCTCTTGTTTGGTGGGAGCTTTAAGAATGCCCCTGCAAGCAGGAGGAAGCACACGGTTCCCTACTGACGCTTGTGAAAGTGAACTGGCCCAAGGATGGGCTCCTTTTGGCCTTTAATGGCTCTTGGAGGGGGCCGCATTCCCCCTCCCATCATATGTATCAACCACATCAGATAACTCATTATTGTCCTCTGGTAAGTGCAACATTTTGAAAGTATCTATTCAAGTATGGTTGAGAAATGCGGCAAAACGAGGATGAAATACTTGAATTGATACTTTCAAACTGTTGCACTTACCAGAGGAAAATAATGAACTATCTGATGTGGTTGATACATATAGTGGCTTCACACTCAATGAGAGCTGACATGCCCACTAAGATGCAAAGAAAGACATGGGCACTACTATGTTGAAAGGTACACGCTGTAATGGCGAAAAGATAACAAGCCATTCTAAGGGAGAGCTGCGAGTCCTCTGTTGTTGTTTATGAAATATCATCATTTGAAATCAGTTAACTGGTATCTAAAAGTGTGTTTTTTGACATTTTCAAAGAAACTGACATGAATAAGGTCCGTTAGTGCTCTGACTGATTCCTTGGGGGACAATTTGCTGAAAAACATTTGCGTGAGTCCACATCTCATGACAGAGGCACCTGTTGAAGAGTTCAGCTGTGTTTATGTGGCTTTGGTAGATATACATATATATCCACAAAGCAAACCTCCATGAAGGGGGACCCCGACCCTGCAGGGCAGCTTCTGCTGACGGGAATGGAGAGACTCGTTAAAGCACTGCAGTGCACAGAAGAAAGAAGTGCAGAAGCCCAATTCCGGATGTCAACAAAGCATTTTGCAAAGCAAAATGAAGTCCTTATGCATTTTGGCACAGATGCCTTATTCACAGGTGGGTGAGATTGCGATATCCAGGTGCTTAAATTCGTATTGTCATGTGGCTTGTGACATCCTCCCACGGATACCAGAATGAACCAGTCTTGTTCATTATACTTTGTACTGTGGTGCAAATCATAATAAAGCTTGAATAGATCACAATACCACATGTTTTAAGTGCACTTGATTCCTTCCACATTATTGAATAGCCATGTGCCATTCTCAATAATGATATATATTCTAGCAATCCTTATTGCTGCCCCTCTATGGCCTATCTCACGCAGAATCCAGAATTTCCAAAGAGATGTGAATGCCTCCCTCATCTCCCTTTCTCATATATATATATTTCAATCAAAACAATACCCTTTCAGGCTTAGAGTGCCACATGAATTATGCAAAAAACAGGAAGCAATGAACTCTGGATTGTTCCCAAGTTTCGGTGGAGAGCAGCACCTATAGAGAGCACCCTCCAACACCAGCAACACTCTGAATTTGCTCACCTCAAATGTCTGTTTTTCTGGCAAAGTTTGTAAGAATAGGATTAGCACACTGCCATCTACGCCGAGCTAGGACGTGACAGTGTTTTCCCATTTTTACAGCAAAGTCTTTAAGCATAGGATCAGTCAATGCCATCCATGTTGAGCTTACTGTTGAATCAGGCAGGCAGATTCAGTATAATTCGGATGATAATCAACTTGGATTTCTCATGCAGCTGAAGGTGCTCTCTGGCATAAGAAGGTGAGGAGAACACGTGAAAGTAGGTGTCCTATCTACCTACTGCATCTTTAAACAAGTGCACTTTTTATTGGTGGATTTTTGTTGATTTTGATTTTGTACTTTTCGTACATTGGGTTAACGTGTAGAAGTCGGCGTGGGTTGGAACTACCAAGAAATATAAGAGACTCCTCCTTGGTACTGCTTCACCATGCATAAGATGGGGTGAAACCCTAACTGAATCAGTAGAAGAGAGTCCCTCACTGAATCAAAGGCAAGGTCACTCGAATTGTGCGATATTACAGCCACGGTGTTTCCACATAATTATGGATTTGCTGTGTTTACCACATATTCTATCATCTGCTGTCAAATCTGCAGATTTCAAGAAAAAACTTGTTTCTAGCCTAGATGGATCAAAAGTCTGTTGGTCCACTTTCTATTTCTTATTGTGTATGTGGGTGTTAACCTGATACTTTGAGGTGAAACATTTGCCCAGACAGTGTTAAACTGTGTAAAAATGGCAACAACAAAAAAAGTAATGCTATAACAAAATGTGCTGCACTGTCCGCATAATTTCATTTTCTTGCTGCTTAATTTAGCCAGCCATATCACATAATTTGGTCCCCCCCTGCCCCATAATTCCAGTGACCCTGATCAAAGGTAACTTTGGGATTGTGAGCCTTGGTATCATAACATTTAATTACATATTTGCTAGAGATAAAAGTTGTTGGTAATGTTTGAAAAGGTCTGCAGTAAATTAAACAGGGGCTCGTTTTGGCACCGTGTGGCACAACATAAAGCGTTTTTCATTGCTGCTGAAATATTAATCTCAATAAAATTTGCACAACAAATTACCAATGTAGCTACCAATTTCTACCACAAATTCAAATATTTTGAAATTATACAACCAATACCACTGACAGATGTCAATAACAAAACTGTTTACCTCACATAGCCCATAGAATCCTATCTACTTAGAGTTTTAAAAAACTTGTTAGAGTAATTAGGAAAATGAAATGCCATGACCAATAAGTCAATTGATAAAAATAACGAGTGAAAATATAGCAATTTAAATTGTAGACTATTAGCTTACCTGGGTTCCAGGTGCATGTCCTCTCTTTGGAGCACTGGATGTATTTGACCGGCCTGAGCTGATCCCGGTGCAATAAAACTGAAAACAGACACAACAAATCTTCAGTCAAAATGTGCACAAAAGAAAGGTGGATGAAAATCTGTCATGGTAAAAGTAGCACGCCCTACCTGATCTGCAGCATCATTCTGAGGGGTGCAGGATGCTGCTGGTGATCGGCAAATTGACTCCCTTTTACACCAGACACAGCCGCTGAGGACACACTCCAAGCAACTGTAAGGAGATGAGAAATATTTCTATTACTTTCATGCTAAAAGGTGAAACCGGAAGGGCAACTGTTAAGAAAGAAGATGCAATACTATAGAAGAGGTGAAGGAACCGCCATAGAATAAAAGGATAGGCTGATGTGGAGCTAAATGTAGCCACAATGAGACATCTTTCAAGTAATGTAAAATATGAAAGAAAAGAAAAGGAACAACTAAGAAGCAATGCTAGACAATAACATGAGAAAGACACTATCCATGACTCTACATGGTAAGAGACTAACTGCACAGGGCGAGAGTGAATAAGGGAAAGACGTGGTGGTCAGTTTAGGCAGATGGAGTAAATGGAGTGCCACTATCAAGGCTAAAATGACAAATAACATTAAATAATATTGAATGGAAAATATCTGTGCACTTATTGCTAATTTAGGAAACATCTCTGATTGGTAGAAAAAAGATACTGGTTTTTTTTTACATAATCATATAGTTAAAACTTAATTTATAAGGTTTGTCAGATTTAGCTTTTGTATAAAATGTACCAATTCTTTTTTTGCGCCTTTGAGTTTTTGAGCAGGCAACAATTTGACATAAACACTCAGTCCTGGCACTCTTTTAAATGATTTACAAACTAAAGGGTACAGATAAAAGTGATGGAGAACCATTGATGACCGTCTTGTGAATTTCATTTTTAAAACAGACATAAGTAGCACTTTTTCCACCCAAGAATTAAAGGAGGTCATTTAGACTTCAGAAGATGGCCTGCCTGTCTTTAGGGGCAATGAAGGATGTGTCTCCACTGTCCTTGAGGCAGACGATTTGCCGAATCAAAGACCCCCACTGTGTGGAGAGAGGGCAGCTTTTCAACAAAAAGTTCATCAGGAACATAACTGCAGTTTCCTGCCTCGTAACATACCGGTCTCAGTCAGAAACTTCACCCTAAATGAGACAGAGAAAATGCAGGTGTGGTAGAGCAGTAGAAACAGGTAGGGAATTTTGTATCAGATTTGTGGAACAGAAATCATCAGTATGTCCAAAATAAATTACAGGCTCCTCTTGTACGCTACTGTATTTTCTATGGCCATAGAGAAATAGATTTAACGTGGCTGGTCCTTGAGATAAACAAAGGAGGTTGGAATATAAGTGTAGAGAAACTCAGGGAGAGAGAGACCTTTTGGACATTTACCTTAAAATCTTTTAGAAAAAGTCTGAAGTAGAAAATCATTTGGGAATCAACTTGACCTATGGTAGAGATACATCAAGAGTTGGGGAGCAGGATGGCTCTTTTATTTTTGGAAGACTAGGGAAGTGGTTCAATACCTCCTCTTCACTAGCAGATTTATCTGGATGGTCTAACCAAATTGATATTTTTATCTGATGTACTTTACAGATGACTCTGGTAATTTAGGGATCTGACTTTGAATGCAATGTCCCTCTAAATTTCAAGACAACATTTTGACCTTGTAACACATAATTATTTCAAAAGAGATTATTCTGTTCAGAGTCACTAGGGCTTCTTTATTTGATATCCACAATAATATGTGATGATCTCCCACTTAGGAAAGTAGAGAAAGGATTCATGTATAGCATTATTATTTCCACAGCTGATAAGATCCCTGGCAGGGAGGTCTTGAGAAGAGTTGATCATCCCCATTTTAAGGACTTGGTGTCCCTATAATATTGTTACAATTAAAGTTTAAGGAACCTTGCATATCTTAGAGACAGCAGAGCATGGCAGCCACATAATGCCTGTGTTACCAAAGTGAATACAACGCTTGTGTGGGGAGGCAGCATTAGGAGATAGAATATGAACTTTAAAATGTAACCTTCTTTGAAAATCATTGATTGGCTGTAAAAATATATATTGTATAAGAGAAATTTTTTCATGTGGGTTAAATTGCTTTTGTAGAACTTAATAGGTCGGTAGACCTTTCCACAATGGCAGCTGCGTTTCAACCAGTTATTCAGAGGATCTTCAAACGCTTTTGGTTCCCTTACTGAGAAGATGTAATCATCATTGACGTGCTGTCTTTCAGTCTATTATGAGTAAAACTCTTCCGGGATTATTAGAAAATTCCAAGTTTATTCACCAGATCTTTATAGATGGGGTTATTCCGCATGATCTGGTGGTACATAAGGGGAATCCGGTAGATGCACTTTTGCCCATTTGTTTGTCCAGTGTGGTTGGTATGGAGTCCGTGGCACAATACGATGTATCACATTTAGTTGGTATTTAGTAATAATTAATAATAATGAGTATGTTCATAATATTTAGAGAGGAATGCAGTCTTTTCTGATATTTGTTGCATGTATTTGCTAGTTTGGTGTTTGTACAAATATAATTGGAAAGCATCACTATAGTGGTTGACACTTGATAAAGTTACAGTCTGGAGCTGGCTTAGAGAGATTCACCTGGATAATGTCTGGTGCTAAAAGGAACCACCTGATGCATGGATTTAGGATCTAATGTATCAGATGGTCAAACCCGCGATATATGGCCTTATGTTAAGATGAGAGCATATATAGATGCGTCAAACAGGTACTTGGAGGAAGCACTAACATAATCTATCGGAAGATATATTATATGCTTTAGATAGGGCAAATGTACACTTTGACTAACGTGGGCATATTTGCAGATCCTCTGAGATGTGGTTGTTGACCTTTTTTCTATATACACAGCACTACTAGGATCAGAAGCAATTCAATATTTGATGTCTTTGGAATTTTCAATAAATGGAAGCTTTTTTTAGACAATTTTAGTTAAAACTGAGGTAGAACTACTTTATTTTTATAGTTACTAGTCATTATATGTGGCTCCAATTATATAGGCGTAGCCTTGCACATCAGTGATTTCCATACTTTTTACAGCCACGACCCATTTTTCAGTACAACTAACTGTCACGACCCACCTAACTTTATTAGACCTGAGGAGGGAGAGTTTTTAATGTAACTAAAGCGTCATTTACAGGCAGCACATGTTCAATTGAAATGGCCACTAAAATTAAAGAGACATACATGTTAACTGATAAAACTGCATTGCACACAAATGACAATGTGTGGAACTGGGTTACAATTAATATTTATTTGTGCATCACAGAGTAAAGTGTCTTGATATTTTGGGAACCTAAAACTTCAGAATTACAAAAAAATGGGTTTTGTTTTTGTTTTCCTAACTGCTGAACGTGTGCAGTTAATTTCTGGGTATTTACCTTTTGTTGTATGTTATGGAAAAATGGCATGTTACATCTTTTCCTTTCACACTCTATGTACCCCAGCAATATTGTCACATAATTCACTTAACTGTTCTTATCTGAATGCGAAGTTAGAGGAATTTGTAAACACCAGTCCCCAAGTAAAAAAAAAATAAGCAGCAATTTGTTAGAAGACATAGCCTGACATTTCACCTCTGTCTTTGAAGCGCAGCAAATGTGAAAGATCAATATAGAATTTAAAAGCATCTTTATTTATTGCTTTGACTTTGGCGACTCACCAAAAATCAACCCCCAACCCACTAGTGAGTTGTGACCCACAACTTGGGAAACACTGCAGTGTACATACTTGCCTATGCCTATACTCATTGGATGTGTACCTGAGCAGAGCAAAGGAATTAATTGGAGCACCATGAAAGTATAAAAGCAAGACTCATATGTATAACACATTTGCAATGCAATTAGACAACGTGGGTAAACTTTTACTACTCACTAGCTTATTATACACTGCGAGAAATCTGCAGTTTAGTGTCTGAAAGGTTTCACAATAAGCATGGTACGCATGGTCAATGTCACAGCTCACACAAGGTCATGCATCCATGGCCACTGTTTATATGCACGGAAAGGTATAGGTATAATTGAACATTGGCAATCATACTTTGTAACACTTCACAATGGATAGCAGTCGCAGACGGCATAGCTCGCGGGTGAGGGGGTGGTCACTGGGTGTGGGAGAGATCGCAGGGTGGGGGAATCAGGTGTCATGCGAGAGGGGGAGGAGAGATCGAATATTTAAAAAATTAAACTTACATCGAGGCCGCGTTCCGCATCTTCTGTGTTCCTGCTTTCCTGCTCTCCTTCTTCCGACAGGAACAGGAAGCAGGCAGCCAGGCTCTCTCCCAAAGCCAATCACAATGCTCCAATAGAGTGTTGTAATTGGTCTGAGTGCTGTGACATGGCGTTCAGCCAGGGCCTGTACGGATGAGCATGTTCTCCAAGAACAGGGGAGTTCGCCTGACGTTTTTGGGCGGCCCAAGAGGGCTGACCAAACAGTCCTTGCGCAGTCAGGAGTGAGCAAACCACTCTGCCCCTGCCCTGCTCGAAAAGCCAAGCAGCCCCAACCATACACCTGCCACTTAGCAGCAGGACAGGAAACATAAAATGGCAATAACTGTAAGTTATTGTTGTAAATATTTAATTTACCATCTTAATTTCTATGCAGGTAAGTACTTAATCAATAATAACTCAATCGGAAAAAAAGAATCGGAGTCCGTGGTGTTATAGTTCTAAGGGGTTTTATTCCTCAAAAAGGAATTGTTCCGGAACAGGATATCATGTTCCTGCAACCACACAGGGTCCAGGAAGGGATAGAGCCATAATTTATTGACAATACATAGCTTATATACTTATTTTACATCATGGAAAGCAATATAGTAGGCGTAACAGCTGAGAGAAGACAAGATAACAACATCCACGTGTTACTAGTGCGTAATCAGAAGGCGTGGACTAGGCGTAACTGGAGGTGTGTTCAGGAAACGTCACAAGTAGGTGTCACATGTGGGTGGCACTAAACTGAAATGTTGCAATGTCAGCAGAAATTGGAGGCTTGGATGCGCGCGCAGCTACATGACGTATGATTGACGTGAGACTGAAGGGTGCAGGGGGACTTGACATTTCAACTAGCGGAAAGAGACAGAAGTCTGGCATGTCAGATCAACTTGTACTTCTATCATATCTGATATCTGATGTTTAGGAACTGGACTATCTGGACGGAAAGGTCTCTGAGGCAGAAGCTACTCTATACTGACTGTGAGTGCGTGTATAAGCGCCTGAGTGTCTGCATGGGAAGCGTGGGGGCATGGGCCTTCCATGGTAGCATGGTAACAGAGGCTATGAATTACTTGCACGGAGACAGGACGGCCAGGCCCTTTTGCTCTACAGCTGGGGGAATGTTTGCTGAAACTAGTAGGCAGGAATGCGTCTTCGGAAAGGGAAACAGATAACTCGAAGGTTGAATTCAGTCTTGGCAGACAGCAGGCTGAGCTGAGCACAGAGGGCCGCGCTAGAAGTAAGGCAGAGTTCACGGGTACGGGGGCAGCCTGGGCTGATGCTTTCAGAGTCAGAAGGCAGAAAAGGCTCGATGGCAGAAATTCAGGGCCTACTTTGCCAGAGCTGAAAAACGTGTAAAGTACACCACAAAAAGACGTTGGCAAGGCACACTTAGGAACGGACTATTCAACCCATTCATGGCGGGTATGAAAGAGGACATGTTAACGTTGGACGCAAATGTATTTGCGTCTTCATAGCTGGCACAGGAGGGAAGTTACATGCACTTTAACCTCGTACATGGAGTCGGTGGGGTACACGCTAGGGAACATAACTTGACCAAAAATTTATATTTCCTCATTCCCTCCTTGTTCCCTACGGACCCTTCATGATATATCGATCCTCATGAATCGATCAGTCTGTTCTTGTAACATTATTTGCTCATCTTTCTTTCTTTGACTGTTTGAGAGAAAACTGGAATGTTCAATGCATGATGTGGCGCACAGTCCACATATCGCTGGCCCACACTGTAGGCACAGGCAACAACTGAATACTATGACAAGGCCAATGCCTAGGAAGGATAGGATCTTCCATCCCCAAGCGTATAACGTTGTCCAGAACCAACCGGACCAAGTCCAGGTGCCTGGATTCTGATGTATCAAACTTGCAATCTTATGAAGACGTGTAATAGCTTTGTATACAGATGGCGCGTTTTCTGGAATGAAAACACAGCAACTTGACCCGATGACCTTACAGGCTCCACCTCTATCTGCCAAGATGACGTCAATAACAAGACGATTCTGAAGGACAACAATCCGTATAGCAGACTGTTCCTCTGTTACGTTACCTAGAGCGGAGGCAGTTTCGTGTACTACTGCTTCAAGTGTTCTAGTTAATCTACGTATTAATTTACTGTTTTGGACGGGGCCTATGAAGAAAAAGAATCCTTTATTGAAATCTGTGTATTGTTCCCCTGCCGTTTCAGTATAGTCGACAATCGGGAGATTTCTTCTGAGTCTATTCTTTACTAGAATTGTATTTCTGTGATAATCGGGAGGGGCTAGGAAAACAGGGGGCAGAAGGAATGCAATATAACAGGTACCATCCCAATCTGGAGGTAAACGTATGTATGCGGTATGACCACAAACAAAATAAGAATGACGGGTAGCTTTGAAGGACGATTTACCATGATCACTGAATTCGACCACAGTAGCACATTTACTATGACCTAAGTGTATGGAACCTTTCTTGCTCACACATAATTCACCAGTGACTGGTAATACTGACATAGCGGGCAGAACTGGTGCAGCTTCGGATTCAACAGTAAGAATCATAATGCTAATTGTGTAATTTCCTAATCCATATACTTCATTTTCTAGATCAGTTCCTATTCTAATGGGGAGTCCCTCCTTGTCACGGTAGCAGACGTTGAGCAGAACTAAGTTCAGGTTTCCCCAAACCCAGCTCCCATCGAAAACAGCAATATCAGGATCTAAGGAATTAATTATTTTAAACCATGCACCACAGGAACCGTTGTGAGTGAACGGGTACGGAAAAAGGGGCAGAGCTCCCTTGTAATTCTGGTAGGGAGGGAGTCGGCCACATATCCAGCAGTTTGTAGCGTTGTTAGTCTGATGGGAATGATGTAGCATACTAATGAATGTGTTGTTGCGCAGCGCAAGCCTGTAAGAAAGTTCATGTGGAGGTAACTCACTAAAAGAATGTTCAGCAGAAACATTGTAAGCAGATTGTTCATGCTTGTAAATAGGCCAATAAATAGGAAGCAGTATACTTGCGACAATAATTAGAATACTTAGAAAAAACATTATTAACAATGTCACTATACAGTGACTACGCAGTGATTTGCAGTATGTACGTTTCTTGAATTGTCTCTCTCTCTCTCTATCTCGATCTAGGGGGTACATGTCAGAAACTATTTAACCGATTCACCTAGGGGAGGACTTAAACAATTAAACTGTCTGACTTGCTAGATCGGAGCTTCAATCTGTACTCTTCTTGGGGAGTTTTCTCTCGTTCTGGTATTTTAAAGTCACTAAGTTTAATACAGTCTTTGGTGGCGGTGGACAAGTCAGGGTCTGGTTTCAGTTCGTTGCAAAGTTTAATATGACTCGTATGGACCCACCCCTTTCTGCCCTCCAACTTCACTGCAGTCCTGGTAGTAAGAAGGACGATCTTCGGTGCTTTCCAGCGGGGCTCCAACGGGCTTTTCCTGTCGAAGTTCCTCACTAGAACCAGGTCCCCCGGACGGACATCATGCGGCTTTACATCAGTGTTGTCAGGAAAGGCTGCAGCAACCTGTGAACGACATGATTGGAGTGCAGACATCAAGGAGGCAAGGTAATCTGTCAACATGTTACAATCAACATCGGTAATTTTCTTAGGAATGGGCGTCCCCCACATATTCGGTGGTCTGCCAAAGACCACTTCGTACGGAGATAGCCCTGATCTCGAATGGGCAACCATTCTCATATAGAACAGTGCAACTGGCAGGGCGACTATCCAGTCGACCCCTTTCTCCTGACATATTTTGGCAAGACGGTTCTTAAGGGTCTGGTTATGCCTCTCTACAAGGCCTGCGGCTTCGGGGTGTCGGACACAATGGAACCTCCACTGATATCCTAGCAGAAGGGAAACTTGTTTCATTAACTCGGATGAGAATGGCTGTCCGTTATCTGAGTACACGACACGAGGCAAGCCGTATCGTGGGACGAATTCTCGAACCAGCTGCTTGGCAGTGGTCGGGGCAGTGTAATCTGAGACTGGGTAAGCTTCTGTCCAACGGGAAAGTGCACAAACAACTACGAGGACATATTTGAATCCTCGACAACGATCCATCTGGATATAATCCATCTGGAGGACTTCAAAAGGGTGATCGGGAGGATGAAATCCACCTTGCTCTACAGGAACGCTTTTACCTGGATTGAACTGACAACAGATCATGCAAGTACGCACTTTCTGTTTTGCTGCTGCTCGTAAGTGTTTGTTGTACCAGAGATTCTGTAAACTGTCTACCATAGCTTTCTCTCCTAGATGTGCAGGACTATGTGCTGTATTTATCATGCTTTGGACCATTGAGTCGGGGAGAAACCATGTAGATTTTCCCTTTGTGACCCATCCTTGATCTGTCTGGATCCCTCCTAGTTCAATCCATTTCTTTATTTCATCTGGAGTAGCATGTGTCTGGATATCGATTACGTCTAGGGTGGGATCCCTGACTGACATACACTGAGTTGGTACTATTGTCTTTGTCACATCAGTAGTCTGGGTGTGAGTCAATGCTGTATGTTTTGCTGTCTGGTCTGCCAGGTCGTTACCCTGGGAAACAGAATCTGTAACTTTAGTATGTGCTTTACACTTCATGACTGATATGCCCGAGGGCAAATGTATTGCTTCTAACAGTGCTTGAATGAGGGGACCGTGCTGGATCTTGGCACCATGAGAGGTCAAGAAACCTCGTTCTTGCCAGAGGACTCCGAAGTCGTGTACAACTCCGAATGCATAACGGGAATCAGTGTATATATTAACATTTCTGTTCTTGGCTAGAATACAAGCTCGGGTCAGAGCGATGAGCTCCGCCGCTTGAGCAGACAGTGTGTCAATACGATGTGTTTCTTTAACTTCAGTTTCAGTGGTCACTGCATATGCGGCCACTAATTCTCCTGTACTTGTTCTCATGCATGAACCGTCCACATAAAGTGTCAGGTCTGGATTTGTCAGTGGGACATCTGTTAGGTCTCGTCGAGGTTTTGTTACTGTATTGATGATCTCTATGCAATCATGCGGGGTTGGATCTGTCATAATTGTGGGTAACAATGTTGCGGGGTTCAGAATGCTACAGCGTCTTATTTCTACGTGTGGCTGGAATAATGTTAATTCATAACCTGTCAGTCGTGCTATAGTCAAGTGTTGAGTCTGGGTTCTGTTTAAAAGAACCTCTACAGAATGTGGAACTTGAACTGTTAATGGATGTCCTAAAACAATTGAATCGCTTTGTCTGATTGCTAATGCTGTTGCTGCTACTGACTTCAAGCACGCAGGGAGTGCCTGAGCTACTGAATCCAATGTACTAGAAAAATAAGCGCAAGGCTTATGTGAACCTGCTTGATCTTGAGTGAGGACAGACAATGCTGTACCCTCACGTTCTGTGACAAAAAGTGTAAAAGGTTTGCTGTAACATGGTGTCGCTAGAACTGGTGCTTGGCATAAAGCTTTCTTTAATTCTTCAAAAGCCTGTGTATGTTCCTGAGTCCAAGGGAGGACAGTCGAAGTCGCTGCCTCCTGCGTTGTTAACTGAATGAGTGGTTTAGCTAGAAATGCATACTGGGGAATCCATTGTCTGCAGTACGAGGTGAGGCCTATAAAGGCCCGCACTTCCTTTTGTGTCTGTGGTTGCGGCATATTTACAATTAACTGAATGCGATCGGGAGTGAGCTGTCTCCCCACTTTGGACAGCAAGTGCCCAAGGTACACCACTTGCTGAACACAGAATTGTAGCTTCGAAGGAGACACCTTGTGTCCTTTGTCAGCCAGAAAATGTAAAACTGTCAGTGATGCTTGTTCACATTCGGGCTCACTTCGTGCGGTGATCAGCAGATCATCGACGTATTGCAGTAAAGCGGTGTTAACTGGCATTGTGATACAATCAAGTTGTCTTTTCAGTGCTTGGCTATAGATGCTGGGGCTTTCTGTGAATCCTTGAGGTGCGCGTGAAAATTTGAAACTTCGTCCATTTAAACTGAATCCGAAGAGATATTGGCTCTCTGGATCAATAGGTACACTGAAGAAGGCGTTCTTGAGGTCAATTACAGTAAAGAACGTTGCTTCTGAATCAATAGCAGTCAATAGGGATGAGATGTCAGGAACCACAGGGTACTGTGGAATAATGCATTTATTCAGTTCTCTTAAATCAATCACCAGCCGATATACTGGCGGTGCATTGGGATCAGTACGTTTAAGAATCGGAATGATAGGTGAATTGCAGATATTGGAGTCGGTCTCTACGACCACTCCTTGGGCTATGAGCTCTTCAATGATTTTCAGTAAAGCCACTACAGCATCGGGTGGTAACTTGTATTGTCTGATTCTGGGTAAAACTACACCTGCTTTGAGTGTAACACGGTATGGTGTAATGTGCATACAACCTACATCAGTTGGGCCTTTTGCCCACAAGTGATCTGGTACATTTTTCAATCTGACATCAAACTCACGTAACATATAATGACCCTTGAAATCCCGCAGAAAGAGTCTGACTCCCTCCGGGGAACAGCAAATCACGGCTCCTAGAGCCTTCAGTGTCTTTATTCCTAACAGATTTTCTGGACAAGACTTCGTCAGTAACAGGTCTGTAACACGTGATAATGGACCCACAGCCAGGGGAACTGGTTTCGATACCTCATTTACAATTGGCTGTCCTGAAAAACCAAGGGAAACATTCTGTGAGCCTGAGAGGGGAGCCCCTGGGACTTCATCATGACTGATTGTTGTGCGACTTGCCCCTGTGTCAATTAAAAACTTTCTGTCTTTTCCCAATACTTGACTATGTACATAAGGACCCTCTTGATCTACAGGAATCTCAATAAGAGGCAAGCCACCTTCCCTCTCTAGGCTGTTTCATGTATATCGTGATTAATCGAGGTAAGCGGACTGGGCATACTGGTACATCTGTTGTGAAACTTGCTGAGTTGCGGCAATGGGCTGTGGCTGTGATACCGCTACTGTCTGTGCTGTATGTGCTGAAGCATGCGTAAGCTGTGTATTCTGCATGGGCTGTGTATTCTGTGAAGACTGGTGCTGGTTATGGTCTTGTCTAGGCGGATGCGGTCTTTCTTTAGTTTTACCTGTCGCTATGTTATGTTTCAGAACTGGGCATTTATGTACGTAGTGTCCTGGCTGCTTGCAATAATTACATGTCCCTTTAACGGGAGCTGCGGCGTGACCTGTCTGAGTCGTACCCTTTCTGTGGCCGTCTGTTGAGACCGACTGGGCTACTAGCATTTTCATTTTCGTGTCTTTCATACGTTTCTGTTCCTGATCCTGCTCTTCTCTAATTCTGTTCTGATGGTATTGTAACATTTGTAACATCTGTGATGGCGTATTGGCTTGCCATGTACTCTCGACCTTGTATACACGGTTTTTAACTGCTAACAGGGAATTTTCGACTAACTTGGATACAAAAAGATGCGGGTACGACTCGCTACTTGGTTTAAGACCACTATTAATAATGAAACATTTCTCGAATCTTGAATAGAAGTCACTAGTATCTTCATCGGGATTCTGTTTACATGCTGAGATTGCATCCCAGTCTTCTTTTCTAGTTGTCAATAATCTTGGCAGAACCTGTACTATCAAACCTGGTAATGCTTTAGTTTTCTCCCCAAGGCCTACCCCGGGGACACGTTTGTTCTCTTCGTCTTCTATTTCTGTCCATACAATCTTTTTCTCTCCCACCTCCCATTCTTTTTCCTTGAGTTTCTCGTAGATGCCCGTGGGCAGCAGTACCTTTAACATTTTCGTGATATCTTCGTACGTATAATCCCCCATCAGTAACATGTCTTTAAGCTCTCTGTGAAAACCTGCAGGGTCTTTATCATGGCACGGGACTAGTTTCTTCATTTCTAACAGTTCTAACTTAGTCAGAGGAGTGTGTACATACACACGTTTCAAGTTATGATCCTCACCCATAACTGGATGCACTTCTCGTAAGGGGTTCTGACTTTCAATGCCATGCACACGTTCCATATGATACATTTTTCTTTCTGGGGGTGGGGCGGGAACATATTCAGAGTTTACAAAAGTATTATATCTGTGTCGTTGTTCTAAAATTATTTGAATTAATTTGGTGCTTAAACCTCTCCATCTATCCATGAGTAGTGCTTCTAATATATCGTGTAAGGGACCTGGATCAGAATGTTGATTTCTGTATTTAGTGAGGAGGTGCTGAATCATGTATACCCCTGCTAATTTCTGCTCGTCTGGGGAAAGGTTCAGGTATGTCTGTGCTACGGTATCATCATTGTATATATCAGGATTGTCAGTCCATAATATGGCTGATCGGGCTAGTTCTTGTTCATCCATAGAATTGAGTACATGGTACCCCATTCGTTCTCGAAGCCTTTTATCAGTCTCCTGGAACTGATGTTCAGGAGAATTCGGGTTCGTTAAGGCAGAGAGAAAAGCTCTCTTGCTTTCCGGACGAATACCCTTCCTAAGGTAAGTTCCCTTACCTACGTATGCTATAGTGCCTGTAGTCTTTTCTGGTTCTTCAGATTCTTCTTCCCCCTCGGAGGAAGCTTTTTCTTTCTCTTTTTCGTGTATTTCTATTACTGTTTTCCTTATTTTCTTGTACAGACTAGCTATGCAATTCTGTTTATCATGTCTTCCTTCGGATATATTCTGACCCCACCTGTTGAGTGCATCTAATTCACCCTGATCTGTCTCAGGCCTGTCTCGTTCTCTTATTAAGCAATTGATGAAAAAACGTAGTATCTGTCCTTGAACGTCAACTTTCTGATGCTCCATGGCATCCTTAATGCTGTCAGGGTCTTTCCCAGTCTGTACAAACTGATATATTCTATCTAGGTACTCTTTCATTCCTGAAAACAACAGCAGGAAATCAGTAGCAGATCGTAACCGTAGTGATGCCATCATCATTCTATCGTCTTTTCCAGGTACTGGATCATATCTGCAAACTGTAAGTTGTCCTTTGAGTATGTCGAGACGGGGTGATTTGAACGTGAGAGGACTCTGCATATCCCTGAGGTTTAATCTGTGTGTTAATGGCGGAGTCTGATGACCCCCCGTCGCACCTCCTGGGACGGAAGCACGGGCATTATCTCTCTGTGGAGTCTGTATCTGAACTGGAGTTTGTCTTATAGTAGGGTCAGGTAGAAGTGGTTTCGGTATATTAACTTTAGGTGTGGGAAGTGGCGGAGGAGGGGGAACAGGAGAAATCTGTTGTGGTACTGGCGGAATATGATCTTGGGGCGGGTTACCGCCCCCGTCCCTGTCGTTCGGCAGGGCGCGGACAGGCAGATTGGTGTAAGCGGGAGCTACATCCTCTAGATAGGAATTCAGGAATATGTCTTTAGTGGCCCTGTGAGTTACTTTAGTTGGAACCAATGGTGGCGGCAGATTTTTCGGTATTTCTGAAATGGTGTCAGGTGAACCCTCGGCCAAAAGATACATGCCGTTTACTTGGCTATTTCGGATGCAATCTACTTGTTCTGTTCTTACTCGGATCCCTTCATTAACTAATTCGTTTTCTTGGGCTTTTTCTGATTCTTTAAGTCTGTCCTCTCTACGTAGTTCTTTTTCAGTACGTTTATGTGATTCCTTACGCCAGAATTCTATGGCGTCTTTCTGAGACTGTCTGGCTTTCTTTTTCCATAATGCTTCTTCTACCTTCATGATGCACTCGGCATCCCATGTTCCAGTAACTGGCCATCTGTGTCTCTCGTCTAGATGTTTAGTGTATTCGGCCCATAATTCTAGATACAATATGGCATCTATGCCATGCTTATGATACATGAAGTTTCCTGGAGTGTCCCTAGGGGGGATAGGAATTTCTTCCTCTAGCATCCCTTTCCTAGTTCCTATCTGCTTTAACTTGTTAAAAAACGGCATTTTGCTTTACTTAGTACTGAATGCTCAATCCTTGTTGCTTAACTCTAGACACAACTAGTTACACAAGAACACAATAATGCACATTAAAAAACAGTCACTCATATGTTAAAGACAGCTCACTCATACCACGACATTAATTACATTAAGACATTAAAACATTTGAGAACACATAAATCTACCCCCTATACCAGATGTACTGCTAAACAGCACAGATACACTGCTGAGAACAGTGCAAGAACCTGAATCATCGGATATACTGCTAAACAGTACAGATACACTGTCTAAAACAGTGCAGACCGGACTTGTGTACCCAAACCCGTCTAGATACCTCCCAGCAACGGTACTCACCGGGAAGCACGGAAAACAGAAGGCCTCGGAAAACTCGACTGGACTGGACCGGACTCGACTCGACTCGACACGTGGATACTTCGGAAAACTGGTGGGCCTCTTGACACCTCGGACCTTGCTTCTTTCGGCTATGCTCTGGTCGGGATCCTCCGCACTCCTTACCGCCTCGTCTGGGTACTGATCGCAATCTTCGTCACCTCCGTGGGCCAGAGGGAGATACAGGAAATCCTGCCGGTACGCGTAGTTTCCGTCTAGCTGATGGCAGGGGACAGAGCGTGCAACGCACCAACCGGCGCGTAAGGTGGGGGAGGGGTCCCTGTTCGGGCGCCAAAATGTCTACGCGTGTTTTGGTGACTATACATGCTTTAGTGTAACCTTCTTCAAGACCAGCAAATACAAAAGAAAGGAGATTTATTCTGCTGCTGGGTAGGGGGCTTGAAATATCAGAAAAATGTGAAGCAGTTATTTTTTAAAACATTTTCATGGATCATTTGTGACATAGCTTTACAAAATGATTTCATTTAATAAGACCACCTATATAAAACTTTTACCTCTCCAGTGAAACATATTTCCAGATCTTGCAGATGTGATTCATATTTATTAACAGTGCTGATCAGAGGCTCGCTCCTCCACTATGGCGGAGGAGCGTCGCCACCCTGCTTTCTAAGCAGTGAGAAACATAAAGTGACAATAACTTACAGTTATTGCCATTTTATGTTTCCTGTCCTGCTGCTAAGTGTGATCTAGGGCCTTAGACTCAGTCTCGTGGAAGAAAGCTACATGTACTCTCCTGACTGGGTGACAAAAGGAGGTCCTTTTGAACGTGTACGAATGTTAGATGTGTGTGAGAGGGGTATGACTGCTATCTATGGTTGAGATTGAGTTTTGAGATTTATAGTAATGCATTTTTGGAAATTATGAATTTTTGAGTAGTGTTTATTAGAAACATTTATATTTTCCACTATCTAAAGATATTGTGTGCAATAGATGAATACACAAATATATATATATTTCATTGTGCGAGGTTTTCACCATTTTGAAGTGATGGAGGTTAAGCAAAAATATATTGTGATATATTTATGAGAGTAGGAGTTAAACCAATTTACAGCAGGAGGCCCTAAGCATCCTAGTAGACAACAACAAAAATTGTGATAACACTTTAAGTGAGTTAGGATTTCCAGGATACCTGTGTTGATGGGTAGACCACCAAACCGTCTTTGCAAAAACGTATTATGCAAATAGCCATTAATCACGTGGATACCAAAAACGTTGCTATCCCCAGTCCCATCCTATTAGTGAATATAAGCATAGCAGAGTTAATTTCTCTACTTACGTTTTTTTGAACCAGTTAGTATTCAAGCGTTACAATGGGGAAAGGCCAGTGAAAAGTTCACTTATGCATTCCGCAAAAAGGGCTTCATTTAACCAAGTAACCAAAATGATGCACAATTCTTTTATAGAATTACCTCTCATCCTTCAGAATAGGTTATATTGCTATGTTCTGCCACAGATAGTAATTTTACCCTCAATAAAGTTCACATTCTTCAGGCATTACAAACATCCCTGGTCACATTTTTCTAAGCTGAGCTACTTTGTTGATAATTTTCCCTATCTATGGATCAGGCTCGATGGTGGCCTAGCGTATTTTTGCTTTTGTGTTCCCACCACGGCACTTAGCAGCTGTTTTAAAGTATAAATTCTCAAACTATTCAAGCAAGGGATCCTTATCAATGACTACAGTATGTGCTGTAGCTTTGCATTTCTTAAATACGCGTAATTTTCGCTGT
Source organism: Lissotriton vulgaris (assembly GCF_964263255.1). Lineage (NCBI taxonomy): Eukaryota > Metazoa > Chordata > Amphibia > Caudata > Salamandridae > Lissotriton > Lissotriton vulgaris. The sequence continues at coordinate 1,756,156,875 of NC_141685.1, read as the reverse complement.
CTGAACATTATTTCTTCTTCACTTGTTTCTTAAATCAATAATGAGAAGGTCTGTAAGATTTTAAAAAATTGCCCATCAGGAAGGTTCAAGTATCTCTCAAATATTTAATTTATATGGGGTTAATGTTTCAGCTCATTTCTAATACTTAAGGTTAACAAGGGTTTATTACATTATATGTTTTACTATTCTCAGCCACCCCGGCCATTTTAAAGCCTTTTGGACAGTGAAATCTCAAAGAGATCGATCTGCTGGCAAGAAATCAAGCTTTACGGATATTTACACCTGCAGATGGCATTAGTACTAAGGACAGTCCATCAGCATAGCTGATTTTCCACATTTGTAAGTTGAAGTTTGTGGCAGGATAATGGGCATTCCAATGACCAGGGCAGGAGGAGGCCACTGCGAAGGAGAGAAGAACACACAAAGTTGCCACTTAGTGGGAATTCACATATAATCCCAAATGTTATATACAACTGATGGAGCAGGGTTTTCTGTAAATAAACCTGCTCGGATTAAACCTCCGATTGTGTAAAAATCATTAACCAAGTTTTCAAAATAACCGGAAAAAGTATTATTAACCTTTTGTTTTAGAAAAGAAAATAAGAAAGGGACAGGAAAATTACAATGGGTTGAAGTAGGTCACAAAGGATTCACTCACAAAAGGCAGCAAAAGAAGGAGCAAATAATATTATTTTCATCAGCAAATCTGGATGAAAATGTATTTAATTAAGCAAATATTAATTACATAGAATGTTTGCGTTTATATTAGACTAATGAAAGATTGAAATGAAAATGAAATGGAGCTTTTATTTTGAGAAAAGTAACTGAATCTGTTTTTTTTCTCCTGGAGAAAACTGCACGCTTCAAGGCCTCAAAAAAGCTGGCATTAGGGTTAATTTTGCTTTAAAACCTAGAAATGCACAAAAATGTGTTTTATACTTCATAGATGGCTATTGTGTTCATTCTTGTCGATGGCTGCTAAGTGTTCGGGTTATCAGATGAAATTCGTATTGTCCGAAGAAATATTTAGATGGTGGATGACTATGCTAGTAAGATGTAACAAAACCTCCCCGAATATGTGCGCATGCCGAGGAAGGAGAATATTTTGATTTCCTTTTCTGACGGACAATGATGACAGCATGAGTCTATACAAAGAACTTTTGAGAGTGAAGAGTGACGGAAATGGTGTGACTTGACACCCCATGTTTCTAACCAAAGAGGAGAGAGACTTTCCCCGATTTTGAAACAAGAGTAGGGATGGGCCTTTAACTTTAGGGAATAACTATTAGTGTTAGAATCAATGTTTTTTGGTTGGGTCAGAGCGAGACTTCTGTACAAGGCGTTCATGTGAGCTGTTTCTTTAGCTGATGATGTCTGTAAGCTGACTCCTTAACACTGCTCCTCATACATTTGTGAGCATTGCCCCGGCTTTCCCTTCCGACCGGAGGGTTAAGTTTTCCATCTATTAGCACGCTGTGCTATAGTTTTCCTAGACTGATTTGCATATGGCCATGTCTGAACTGGGGTGGTGTGGAGTGCAAAAAAACGATGGATTTAGGCCCAGATCTCTGTACTGGGGTGAATGTATGACATTGTTCTGCATTCTGTCCATCAACTGTGGTTTTTGCAATTGTCACCCTGAGTGGGATGGGTATGCTCAGACGTGAGTCCCATGCTCTCCACACCACTGGATTCAAGCAAGCCTGGGCTGAAGAAGGCTGGAATAACAGAAACCGGTCCTCGGAAGCTTGTTTCCGGTCTAGGGAAGGCATGGCTTGACAGTTCGGGCTGGACTGTTCCCATGAAGCACAGGGTCAGGCTGATTTGCATATGGCCATGTCTGAACTGGGGTGGTGTGGAGTGCAAAAAAACGATGGATTTAGGCCCAGATCTCTGTACTGGGGTGAATGTATGACATTGTTCTGCATTCTGTCCATCAACTGTGGTTTTTGCAATTGTCACCCTGAGTGGGATGGGTATGCTCAGACGTGAGTCCCATGCTCTCCACACCACTGGATTCAAGCAAGCCAGGCTGAAGAAGGCTGGAAGGCCAGAAACCGGTCCTCGGAAGCTTGTTTCCGGTCCAGGGAAGGCATGGCTTGGCAGTTCGGGCTGGACTGTTCCCATGAGGCACAGGGTCAGACTGATTTGCATATGGCCATGTCTGAACTGGGGTGGTGTGGAGTGCAAAAAAACGATGGATTTAGGCCCAGATCTCTGTACTGGGGTGAATGTATGACATTGTTCTGCATTCTGTCCATCAAATGTGGTTTTTGCAATTGTCACCCAGAGTGGGATGGGTATGCTCAGACGTGAGTCCCATGCTCTCCACACCACTGGATTCAAGCAAGCCGGGCTGAAGAAGGCTGGAATGCCAGAAACCGGTCCACGGAAGCTTGTTTCCGGTCCAGGGAAGGCACAGCTTGGCAGTTCGGGCTGGACTGTTCCCATGAGGCACAGGATCAGACTGATTTTCAAATGGCCATGTCTGAACTGGGGTGGTGTGGAGTGCAAAAAAACAATGGATTTAGGCCCAGATCTCTGTACTGGGGTGAATGTATGACATTGTTCTGCATTTTGTCCATCAACTGTGGTTTTTGCAATTGTCACCCCGAGTGGGATGGGTATGCTCAGACGTGAGTCCCATGCTCTCCACACCACTGGATTCAAGCAAGCCGGGCTGAAGAAGGCTGGAATGCCAGAAACCGGTCCTCGGAAGCTTGTTTCCGGTCCTGGGAAGGCATGGCTTGGCAGTTCGGTCTGGACTGTTCCCATGAGGCACAGGGTCAGACTGATTTGCATATGGCCATGTCTGAAATGGGGTGGTGTGGAGTGCAAAAAACGATGGATTTAGGCCCAGATCTCTGTACTGGGGTGAATGTATGACATTGTTCTGCATTCTGTCCATCAACTGTGGTTTTTGCAATAGTTTTCCTAGGTTCATATGAAATTCTGTATTTGCATTAATCTTGTTATAATGCACTTTTGTCTCTTACTATATCCACCTAACTCATGCTCCTTAAATGAGATGTTATTGTGAATTACTGATTTGTTTTCTCTTGTGTGATAGTTCTAATTCGATACTGTACCTGTGTTTGACCATTTTATATGCTTTCAAAGAAAATAAATAAAGCAAAGTAATAGAGGAACTGTCGTTATTGATAATTTGTAAATAATAAGATATATATAGTTGTATAAAGAGTGGTTTGTATAATATTCCCTTTGTTCTAGGTCCTCATGAGGGGGATATTCATCTAAATCTTTTGCCAAATCCCTGTCAACTCTCCGATTTGTCGAAGGACCTAATGTTGATATGGGCCAAAATACAGTCATATAAAATAGAGATTTTTAGACTGAGCGGCGCGTGGTGTAAATATTACACACTCTGCCTTAGCTTGCCAAAACCCTTTTTCCGCTGTGCCAGGCGCTATCACAACTCATGCACATGCAGAAGGTTACTGCAAAAAATAACTCTAGGGGTGTAAAAATTGCCAAACATCAGTGTTTTTTAATGAAACATAAAGGCATTTCTCCTACAGAAAACAATATTTTCCTGATGAAGCAAAAGAATTAAAAAATGACATGTGTTAATGCACATTTCCACAAAATCTATATATAAGTTCTAAGGAGGGCGAGTAGCCATTTTGTTAAAGCCCATGTCGGAAATCTGTTCACTTGATATCAATAAAGATATGATGAGCAGATTTCATTCTTTTAAAATAGTTTGGTGACTCAGCAGCGTTTGTGACTCACAACTAGTAAAGGTTTCATACAAGCAATGTCCACACCCAGCGCCGAGAAGGATTAACTCCCTTTGGAGAGATTTGATAAACATGTATCTGGTGAAGACTCAATGAGAAAGAAGACAAAGAAATTGATTTATTAATGATGCAGACACCTCCAGCAGAAGCTGCTGTTTATCTGATCACCCTTCAAGGAAAGGGCAACAAATCATATCTTGAAGATGTGGAGACTGAGGGGAACTTCTGTTGTAGACTGAGAACCGTTCAAGATTGAGGGTACACAATAACATGACAGGCCAAGTGTTACTGTGGGCACATTAGTCATGGATTATCTTGAGCTTATCCTCTGGGGTTGAGTGCAGCATGCCATGGATTTTTCTTGATCCTTCTAGAATATATATAGATATTTTATTTTAATAAGATTTACATAATGTTTCACTTTAGCAGACAGTAGTATCTCGCATAAATGCCATGCATCACAGACAATGTAAGCCTGTAAGGTACTATTGGACAATCCGAATTACCATCACAACCTATGCAACATACTGATATACAGACATGAACTGTGGAGCCACAGTCCCACAATTCTCCTACCATTGGGCCTTCTAGTAGGGAATAGACATCCCCTCTCTACCCATCCATTACACAGGGTGTACCTCAAATGCCACAAACTTCAAGGTGACTTTAGTTAGACATCCTAGAGTGCTCCATCGTGTGTCTGCCATCTTGTGAGTAGTCACAGCTTTGGCTGCTGCTAGAACATCATAGAACTGATACACCATTCCCTGTTTTTATGACTACGCCATCACCCTTTTTTGTATGAGACTAAGTTGTGTAAGCCACTCATGCATGTCCATACTTCATGGATTTGTCTCTGATTTGATTAGTCATCACTTTGCTCCCAGGTTAGAGTAAATGGCAAAACATTTACCCATTTCCTCATAGTGCTGGAGGTTAATGGTTCTAGCCGAATCGCTACCTTCTGTTGACACCACTAAACAAGCTTTTTCTTCACTTGAAGCCTCTCCTGGGGAATTACAATTTTAGTTGTGCCAATGTGTGACTGTGTTTCACCTGTACACATAATTGCATATGCCACTTGTAAGGCTTTCTGAAGGCCCTCTGCCATTTTACCAACATGGTAGAGCAGTATTACGCCAAGTTGTATCTCATGTGCTAGGATTTTGTCTTCATACGGGTAGTTGCTTTCTGTTAATGTCTTGTAGAGCTGATATCACTGGTGTAATCTTCTCTGGTTCTGGTGTCTTCTTATTACCTTCCTTAGGACTGTTCACTGGGAAGCTGTCTGATACCACTTTGTGTGGCTGCCCTTCCATGTGGGGTGTCCTTTAGATGTCCAGGTCTGGGGGAGAAGGTGTGCAGGTGATGAGGATTGTCTAAGTCAGGTTCATTGATAGAGAGTTGCTGCACCGTTGAGCTGTATGCATGCTAGTTTATAGGCTGGTTCAATTGTGCATTTGGAAGCTTTGGCAAAATTGTTCCTGTCTTTGCTGTATGTTTTGATGTTGGAGCATGTATCCTGCATAAGTTGAGGATGGTGGGCAGAAGTTGTTGGGTCAGCTCACATATGACTAGCAGGTGCAACCTTGATGGCATTCAGTTTTACAGTCGTGAGGGCAGCTTGAGCATCCAGAACACTTCTTTATTTTAATGTTGTTATTTAATTGGAATATTTAGTACCTTACAGGGGAATACATAAGCAAGCATTGCACTGGATGAAGACCAGGGGCCAGATGTAGGTAGCCTAATACCGGTGGGTAACGGCCGAAAATCGGTGTTTTCTGCCGTTACCAACCGGTATTAGGAAAATGAGATGTAGGTCGCCGGAAACCGGTAAAAATACCGAATCGGTAGATTACCGGCTCGGTAAAGATACCGATTCGTTAACATTTCCGAATCGGTAAAATTACCGATTCGGAACAAGTACAGAGTCGGAAAAAGTTCCGAATCGGTAAAATTACCGATTCGGAACAAATACCGAGTCGGAAAAAGTTTCGAATCGGTAAAAATACCGATTCGGAAATTACGAAATGAAAAATACCACGCCATCAAGATGTAGGTGAGCCTTAATTTACCGAATTTCTCCGAAATTCGGTAATTTCAAGTCGGTATTTAACATGGACTGGAAGCAGGTGGTAATCAGGTACAGCCTATAAAAAAGGGTCCCAAAATGCAACACTGGAACTAGAATGGCTGCTTTTTACGTCATAGAAAGACGGCTAAGCCTACAGGCAGCAGGTGAGAGGGAATGGAGAAGGGAGGAACAGGTATATAGGCAAAGGATTACACTCTTCCAATTGACAGAGGCAGAGATACTGCAGAGATACAGACTGCACCCTGAAACCATCATGGACCTGATCAGGGACCTGCATCCACTCCTGGACCACCCAAGACGTGAGTCGGCGGCGGCATCGGAGGGCTGAGAGAGCCCCCCCACCTGGCCACCTTAACTGGGCATCGTAGGGCTGAGAGAGCCCCCCCACCTGGCCACCTTATCTAAACGCTGGCAAATATCGGCATTGCCCCGAGGCTGGGACTACAGAGCACATGCTGAATAGGAAGCTGAATAAGGTATTTACTTTGCCCTACGCTTCTTTTTCTATTCTGTCTTTCATCTTCAAAAACTCCCTTGTCCAAAATGGCGGGGGCCATAAAATGAGCAACTAACCCCCTCCTGTACCGCCTGAGCCCTCGAGGCCCCTCTACATTTCCACCTAAGATAACAAATACAGAGATAAGACTCTCCACAGCAAGCAAGACTGAGCCAGCCGGAATAGAATCTGAAACTGCTCGTGCCTGCTCTCAAAACCGCAACAACTAAAAGAGGACTAACTACTTTGGCTGCAATGTTAGACTTTTCTTTCTCCTTGGCGGCCATCATGGACTAGTCTTTCTGACTACTTTTGACTATCGGCTCAATCTTTCCTCCCATGCTCTAAAAGCAACAACTTTCAAAAAGAACTTCCAGCTATTTCGTCTACCTCAGACATTATATAACTATTTATCTATATAGACTCTATACAATAGGTATCGCGGTGTGATTAAGTGTCTGCCTTCTATTGCAGTATTATACTTCTACTGGTATTATATACACTGTATGTAACCTGCATCCATACTCACTTTTGCCTCACCGGTAGTGCACTGATAGCTACCTCATCTGTTACCGGTTGCTCACTAGGGTCTTGTCTGTCTATTGCATCCTTTTGTTTGCACGTATATTGGTTCTAGTGTTTCCTTAACATTTTATTGCAGTACTTAGATTTTGATTTTGACCATGTTTATAACGACTGCCGAATCTGATAGTGATTATTGTATTTAGTGATTTATATAGTGACTCATTGTATTTCGAGTCTGATTGTGTTTATTATATTTAGATTTTGTTCTTGACCATGTTTACATCGACTGCTGAATCGGATAGTGATTATTGTATCTCGATACAGTGAGTTAGACTTAGATACATGCTACCTCATATCTTCTCTTAGACGCTACCTCATTTCCATTTTGGATGCTCTCTAGTGTCGCTTTTAACGCCCTAGCTCCTACACCCAACACTACAGCCTCTAAAATGGAGCGCAGCGGCAAGCACACTTTTAGAATTAACTACCCCTCCACCCTCACCAAAAAAGCCATTAAACGTTTTAAACATAACTTCATGAGGTCGCACCCTGAAACACCCTTTGCCGACACCTACTTTTCACCGGCCAATGGAGCCATGAAAACTGATATCATCTTCCACACCTCTCGCAGAGCCCAATGGAAAAAAGCGTTCCTAACCCTACTTACCGTCTCCGCCACCAGGAAAACAACTCATGGCCTAACTCTCTCCATCGCACCTTCCCACCTCTTCCCTGGCAGGACTACCATTACTATCTATAACAACGGGATTGTCCTTATTCAATCCACAGACAAGAACCTGGAACTACTAGACAACCTATTCCCCAAGTTCAAAGAGCACCTATCCAATCCACGGACCCACACCCTGATCTCCACCAGCACCATCACCCCTAACATCGCAGCCCCCACCTCTACCCCCAGCACCCCAGTAAATAGCCCACCCGCTGTTAACACCCCACATTCCCCAACGACAGACTCCCCTAACACCCCAGTAAATGGCCCACCTGCTGTGTCTAACTCAAACGCCGCCACCTCCTATACTAACCGCCCCTCTAGCGTGTTCCCTTTTACCCCCACTCACATCCCCTCTATCCCTCTCCTCCCTGACATAACAACCCACACCTGCGACACGCCTCCTGCACACACCACCGCTCGGAGTCCATCGACCCTCCCCACCCATCCCCCCCACGACAGACGCCCCCCCCTCCACAGCACCATCCCCACTCTCACCCGCGACACTCCCACACCTGACAAAATAACCCGCACCCACAACACGCCACCATCTGTTAACATCACCACTCAAAGCCTATTCGCCCCCCCCTCCCATACCCCCTACGGCGAACACCTTACGCCCCCCAGCCGCCTCCCTACTCCCACCCACGACACTCACACCGTCCCAACGACACACACAGTACATACCACCTCTCCTACCTTAGCATCCCCCTCTCTCCCACCGCCTACTCTCAGCCCTCACTACCCGCCGGTCTCCCCCACTGTCTTGGGCCTTCACTCACTCTTCCACTCACCGGCTCCCTCTCCCATAGGCAGCACTACCTATGCCTCCCACCCACCACCATCACCGCCTGCTTCACTCACTCCCCCAGCCAATAACGCCATTATATCCCCCCCTTCGATTCCCTGCCCGCTTTCTAGCTCACTATACACCACCTTCGCCATCCCCAATGCTCCCCCTGACCAGACTTTACCCACCCTCCAACAAGTCAAAGAGGATATTCTACAAATCAAAAAAGATATCCGCGCAATCAAAGACCTGCTCTCATCACAGCCCAGTCCTCCTCCCATCATCCCTCTACCCTACAAAGGACGCACCCGCCCTACATACCCTCGCCTCCAACGTCACCCGCGCTGGCCGACTATCCCCGTTCGCAACAACTCCCACCGCCCCCGCCGTGTCCCCAACTCACTGTCGGACCGCGAACTTTGCTCACTACTACGCTCTTATGGCGCGGGTCCGGTAAAACACATACCCAGCACACACATCCCCATACCCACCATTCTTACAAACCCTCTGAGGCTCCCAACACTCAATAACAGAGGTTCCGTCCCTAACAACCTCAGAAAAGTTCCCCTCACTCTAGAAAGCTCGACCACCCCTCTCTCTCCCAAACTCAAATGCATCCTACTCAACTGCAGATCGGCCCAGAGACACTCCTCCGACATCGCAGATCTCGTCTCAGATAGGGATCTGGACCTAGCCATTCTAACAGAAACTTGGCTCACTGAAACCTCTACTCCGATTATGGACATACTAGTCCCCCCCAACTATCACATCATCAGGTTAGACAGGTCTTCAGACAAGACGGGCGGGGGAATTGCATGCATCTTTAAAAGCAACCTCTCCGTTACTAAAGTCACCTCCCCCTCCCTCTCCTCCTGTGAACTCCTCTGCCTCGACATTACCAGCGAGGCCAAACAAGTTTGTGCTCTACATCTCATCTATCATCCGCCTGGTGACAATCTCATATTCACCCAACAACTCATGGACATGATCACTTCCAATGCCGGTCGGCAGACCACCCAAGTCTACCTGGGTGACTTCAATCTCCACTGGAACGACCAGAAAGACACAGTGGTAAACAGTCTCAAAACCTTCCTTAATGCACTTGACCTCACCCAAATATGCGATAGACCAACACACGACAAAGGCGCGATACTTGATCTCATCATTGCCAAAGAGAATTCTACACAACTGGAGACGATTCTACCCTGCGACTGGTCAGATCACCACATCATCACCTTCTATATCAATGAAAAAGTTAAACCTAACCCGACACAACCACTCAAATCCAAAATATGGAAAAGGGACATGAAGAACCTCAACGCCACTACTCTGCCTCCCCACATCGGCAATCTGCTCCTTCCCCCTTCAGGTGCCGCAGATGTTCAATCACTGACTGACCACTACCTTGAATCCATGAATACATTAGTCAATGAAGTCGCCCCACTGCAACTGAAGAGAGTCTCCACCAAAACTTCCAACCCCTGGTATGATGATAGACTCAATGACGATAGGCGTTCGATGCGAATGGCAGAGCGCACTTGGAGAGCGGACCCCTCAGCACTGCACCTCAAAAGGCTCAAAAACAAGAGAAATGCCTACTTCAGGATAATAAAGCGCACAAAACGGGACTTCTTCAGCCGCCAATTGGACCAAGCAAAAAACAGGCCAAGAAAACTCTTCGAACTAATCAAAACCCAAACAAAAGTACAACCCCTACAATCAAGTAGCACAACAAGCGACACCCCACACTGTGAAGACTTCTCTGCTTTCTTTAAGCTAAAGACTGACAACATAAGAAACGACCTCATCATGGATGTAAGCCGATTCCCCAACCACACAAGAATGGCTAACACTCAACCTAAAAACATGGCTTCCTGGCAGTACTTCGATACCTACTCGGAAGAAACAATACACAAATTGCTCTGCACCTTAAAGCCCTCTAACCACCACACAGACCCTCTACCTGCTAATGCCGTAAAAGACTTCATCCCCCTGCTCCTCCCTCTCTGGACCAAAATCATCAACTGCTCCCTGCAACAAGGCCTCATTCCGGACTCCCTCAAGGTGGGGCAAGTCACTCCTATACTCAAGAAACCTACAGCTGATCCAACTGACCTAAACAATTACCGACCCATCACCAATATTCCCACCCTGGCCAAACTGCTGGAGAAATGTGTCCAACTCCAACTAACAAGACACATTGACCAATTTGACCTCCTCAATTCTCATCAATCAGGATTCAGAGCGAAACATAGCACGGAAACAGCTATGACACACATAATTGATGACGCCCTCCAAATTCTTGACCGCAATGAGTCCTGTCTCCTCATCCTTCTTGACCTCTCGTCAGCATTTGACACGGTCAAACATGAGAACCTGCTGGAACTGCTAAGCACTAGAATGGGTCTATCGGGAACGGTTCTCAAATGGTTCTCGTCCTTCCTACACAACCGATCTCAGAAGTTCAAGATCGATAATGTGCTATCTGCACCCGTGCCTGCGGATCTAGGTGTCCCACAAGGATCCTCCCTCTCCCCCACTTTGTTCAACCTCGTCATGGAACCGCTCGCCACCTTGCTCCAAGCTTCTAATGTCCAATTCCATATGTACGCCGACGACACACAACTGTACCTAAAGCTTCAATCTCCGGAAGATATCAAACATCTGAACTCCACGCTTATCAACACTCAATCTTGGCTAGCCGATAATCACCTCAAACTAAATGCTCTGAAAACTGAGTTCCTTCTCATCTCACCCCCGGCGAAAATTTCCACCACCCAAACATGGCTCAACAACCTAACAGCACTTAATGTCCAACCCACCATCGTGGACTCAGCGAAATCTCTAGGCATCACACTGGACGCCAAGCTCAACATGCAGCAACACATCAGCAAAGCCACAAAAGCAGCCAATTTCCAAATAAACACACTGAGGAAAATCAAACCCTTCCTTCCAACTGAAGACTTTCGAACTGCTGTACAAGCGTTAGTCATCCCTCGAATCGACTACGGAATTGTGACCCTCAGTGGACTCCCGCTATCCACAACAGCACCCTTAAGAGCCTCCCTGAACGCTGCCGCAAGACTCATTACTGGCTCAAGAAAACATTCACATATTTCCCCAGATTTAAAGTCCCTAAAATGGCTGCCGTTTGAAGCCAGAATACAACTAAAAATTGCTGTTATGACACACGCGGCCGTGCACCACAATGCACCCAACTACCTCGCTCAAAAATTGTCCATATCAGGAGGTTCAAGGTCCAATAGAAGCTCAAAGAATCTACTCCTGAAACCCCGTAGATTCAGGAAAGAGAAAACCTACAAGCGCTCCTTCTCAGGAATGGCACCCAGGATCTGGAATGCGCTCCCGCCTGAAACTAGGCGTATCTCCTCCGCTGCACTCTTCAAGAAAGAGGTGAAAACCATCCTTCTGGCCAAGATCTCCTGAACATTATAGGTACTGGTTCAGAGACTACTAAAACACTGTTATAAGCTTACCACACACCCAAGGTGTACCTCAACACCTATATAATGTGATCCATGACTTGTGCAGTTTTATTACCTGTTCACCTGACTATATATATTGATTTGTTTATGTATGTTGTTTTCTTATTATCCTTCATGTTGTGACTACTACATTGCTCCCATTACCACTGTTCTTTCCTACTGCCACTACCCTGCCATTGTGAAGCGCTCTGATATCTGTAAGGATCTTGTTCGCGCTATACAAAACTTTGAATAAATAAATAAATAAATAAGACCAAGGGCCCATGCCATCCCACCCCATGTCCAGATGCTCTGTAGCATACACCTCCTAGCATCTGGGAGCTACCAGAGTATAGTGGCAGCGGTAGGTGGGATGTCCCAGAGCTGCCTGTCGCGTTTTTTCAGAAGGTTCCTGGACGCCATGATACAAAGAATGGATCACTACATCCACTTCCCAGACACTGATGCGGACTGCCTCAGAAAAAAGACAGACTTTTACCTCATGGCTAACTTCCCACACGTGATTGGCTGCATTGATGGGACCCACATCCACATTTGCCCCCCAGCTGCCACAGAGCACATATACAGGAACAGGAAGTCAACACACACAATCAATGTACAAGCAATCTGTGATGCCAAGTTCATCATCAACGATATAGTGGCCAGATACTCAGGAAGCACCCACAATTCATATATCTTCCAAAATAGTGGGATCTATACCCGCCTGACAGCGGGCGAATTCGGGGAAGGATACCTGCTAGGTAAAGAAATGGGTGACACTCCCTTGATAGATGAAGCAGATGTATGTCAATGTGTGCATCTGAGTAATGTATAATTTTGTCTTCCACTTTAGGGGATAGTGCATATGCACTCCGTTCCTTCGTCCTGACACCCTACCTCAACCCCACAACCCCCAGCCAGAGACGTTACAATGTGGCACATAAATCCACCCGGAACATCATTGAGCGCACCTTTGGCCTCCTGAAGAGCTGGTTCCGCTGCCTCCACAAAAGTGGGGGGGGCACGGCAGTACGCATCTGTAACGTGCTGTAAGATTATTGCAACCTGTTCAATGTTGCACAACCTCGCAACTAAGAGGGGCACAGAGGTGGAATTGGAGGAGTATGAAGACCATGACGATGACCAAGCACTACCAGCAGCCAACAGAGTCGGAGTACCAACACCCACAGATGGAAGACAGAGATGGACGGAAATCACGCACAACTACTTCTGAGTAAGTATGGAGACAAAGCACGTATTGTACGCCAATGCACGTAGTTTATTTAGCACTACGTAGATAAGAAATGAGCCAAAAATGTCACATACTGGTGTGCCTGGCACTACTGTGTGTACAGGGGTTACCTCACCCTCACATGTCCAACTGAACTTGCTGGACTCACTGCTTGCGCCCATGTACAGCCCCGCGTGCTGCAGGAGCTGGGCTGGGTTCAAAGTCTGCTGTGGCAGCGCCGGCACTCTGGCGTCTGCTACTCCTCCTTACTTCAGGGACAGGGGTGCTGGCCCTGCTACTAGTGGTATCTGTGTCCCCGACACCTTCTGCCCCTGTGGTGGCTGACTGGTTTGTCAGAACACTTCCATCGCTGAAGTGACTCTCCCCATCCCCCGTGTGAGGTCAGTACAGCAGTGCACCAGCCCCTCCTGCATTGCAACTGACCGGCGACACATCAGTGAAGTTGCATTTGCTAGTTGATGCATGGCGCTTGTCTGCTGCTGCGTACGATGGCTCTCCCTGCGCCTTTGTGCACGGTCCTCACGAAGTTCTTCACAGAGTGTCATGACACACTGAGACATGTCCCTGACTCCCTCTGCCATGTCCTTCATGCTGTCTGCCATTGATGCTATTCCCTTGTTCATGTCTGTGAAGTTGGTGTTAAGAATTAGCATCTGCCTGTGTACTGCACTGATCCCTTTTGCTTGCAGGCGCTGAACCTTCACAATTGTGGTCTCAAGGCCTTGGAAAACACTCACATCACGGCCACTGCCGCCTGACTCCCGGGCCCTACGACGTCTTCTTCCTTCAGATGGCCTGTCAGGAGTGGATGTGTGAGCTGGTGCATTCCCTGCCATAGACTGCCTTGACTCCTCACATTCCCCTTCCTCATCCGAGGATGTTTGCAGGATCCTATGCGGGGGACCCTCATGCCTCACTGGCCTGAGGATTTCTGACACCTCAGAGTCTGCTGGTATGTGTGTTTCTTCTGACGCAGGTAGTGGTGAGCCTATGAGCACAGGAGATGCTTCCAGTTGCATGGTGTTGTCTGCCTCTGGTATGTCTGTAGGTCTTGCACTGCTGTGCCCAGCATCCCTGCCTTCTTGTTCACTGCTATCCTTTTGGGGATGTGTCTTCTCCCTCACCTGCTGTGACTTGCGTGCTGTCTCTCCTGTGGACAGACATGGACAGTATCTTAGTGGTGCTTTCACCGTGTACATCATGATTAAATTACATTTTGACATCACTATTTTCTGCTCCTCCCATGTGTCTGATTGTATTGTGTGGCATGCCTGACGACCTTTCATGTTGACTGGTCATATGGGTATTCTTATGACTACCACTCCCATAATGCTTTGCAGGTGAGTACTAAAGTCAGAACTGGATTTCCTAAATACATAGCCACATTGGGGGAGAAACACAGGCAGGGGGCGTGGGATTATGGACATGTCCCTTACCTTTCTTAGCTGCAGCTCGGGCTGAGCTGTCTGCATCACCAATCCCCAGGACACAGTCTGGCTCCAGTGTGGACTCCACTAGCTCTTCCAGGTCTGTGAGTGGAGGTGCCTTGTTCTTCCCTCCACCTGTTAAATTTGACTCCTTGCTTCTTGCAGCCAGTTTCCTCTTAGTGGTGATCCTTAGATCATACCATCGCTTTTTTAGGTCGTCCACTTCCCTGTTGGTCACTCCTATGGCATTGATTTTAGTCTGGATCCCCAGCCAGGTGCTCCTCTTGACAGCCTCTGGTACATGCAGGGACTGTTTTCCAAATATTTTTGGGTAGTGCTTGACTACCTCCTCCACCAACACCTGCAGTTCTCCAGTGCTAAACTTCAGCTTCCTCTTCCTCTCTGCACCTTCTTTTTGAGAGTCTTGGGGCTCCATGTCTTTCTCCTGCAGGGCTCTGCTTCACAACTGCCTGTCTCTGTGTGTCTGCTCTCCTGTGTGATCAGTTACACTGCACCTGCATAGGTGTGGCCACTTCCTGGATGTGGGGTGGGGTCCATGCACAGGATTGGTCTATTGCTCTGTTGGTTGGCTGAGGGGCGGGATGGTGACACGTGATTGGTTGTATCTTCAACTGCCTGATGTTTTGTATCCCCGACTCGGTATTCACCGACTCGGTATTTACCGAATCGGTAAATACCGAGTCGGTAGTTTCAATGCATTCCTAATGGCCTCCGGGCCCATAGGATTGCATGTGAGTTACCGATTCGGTATTTGCCGTTTCGGAAGATACCGATATGGTAAATACCGTGAAGGGGTTACCGATTTTTACCGATTCGGTATTTTTTACCGATTTTGGACCTACATCTCGTTTCACTTTTCGGAAATACCGATTCGGTAAAAATCGGTAATTTTCAGTCGGTAAAAATGTGTTACCTACATCTGGCCCCAGATATTTATGAAATGGGGGTGGTAAATGTTCTTACCGTCTTGGTGGCTGCCTCTGAATTATTCTTTATCCAAGCATGGTGTGTTCTCCTCCATAGAGGGGGAAAGGTTTTCAGTTAGGTCCACTGGACCGGCGACATCTCAGAATTTGTCAGGCAGTGATTCAGTCAGGGCGATGGAGTACTTTACTCTGCCGCCCTGACAGGGTAAACACCCATCCGCCAAACTCTAAATCAGGTGTGTTTGGTTGTTAATCTGCAGTTCTCTTGAAGCGATTTTTGGGGATTTTGTGCTTTGCAGGTCCGATGTAGGTGTGCATTATGTAATGTGAATGTATCAATATGATCAGTTGTTGAGGTGTTTGCGTGACAACTACCCAGGTGGTAGGTGCATTGTATTCTGGTTAGCAGTATGCTGAATAGCTGTTCTTTGTGTATTGTTGCTTATGGTGGGACACGTGGCTCATATTGTCAATGGACTTGAAGCCCTTTGGACAAAATCTAAAAATGCCATGTCAACCTTTCTCCATGTCTGTATTTTCTAAATGTTTTTGGGTCTTCGTACTTGCAAACTTGCAGGACGGCAACAAGTGCAAACATTCGAAATGTGCACAATCTTGAGAATAAAAAAGTTTGATCCTGTCTCTGCCACAAGGAAAAGTCTTAACTGAGCAGACAGTTCAGTCTAAACTCTCTACCAGGTCCACCAATCTTTCTGCTGACTGTGCCACTGTGGGCGTTCAGGAGCATCATCCTCAGAGGTCCGTGAGATCAGAAACTGTTGGGAATTACATGAGAATGATAGCGGGCCATTATTCCGCTATTGGGCCCTAAACGGTGGAAAAATTCAAGTTTTAAACAAAACTAGAAGTTATCTGGCCTACAGGGAAGCCCTTACAGCTTTTCTTGTTATGTACATCATGCCCAGGTCAATCTCGACTTCCAGGTGATGTACTGTTTGGTTGTCTTTTAGTGCCACTTGGCATTAAAAGACAATCAGTGTATGCTGCGCTATATGAAGAAATTAATAAATCAGCTAATCAAAATTGGGCAACCACTGTATGGAGTGCTTTATGAATCAGTCACATTCTCTGATGAGGCAACATGGGAGTGTATGTGTGTGTGCTTGATATAGATGTCTGGGAACAGGATGCACATTTTTCAGTATTAGTACTGTAACATGAAAGTGGAGGCATTGTTTTCACATTATTATATGAGGAAATCTCTGTGGTTCTGTGTATTCCTGACAGCACATTGTGATTTCTTGAGCTTAGATTTTGTCATCAGGTGCATGGAATTTTTGAATTTTGAATTTGAAAGGGATTTATAAAGCACTACACAAATACACTCAAAGTGGTGTTTTGGCGTTAACTTGGGAAACTTAGATGAGAAACTCTTACATGTACAGCCAAAAAATAGTAAAAATAGAGTAAAATGTAAAACATTATTTGAGACCTGAACAAAAATCCAATCGGCAGAACTTGAGAGAAGCAATTTCATGTTTTAAGTGAAAATAGTACCTAGAAGTACAAAGCGCCAACTGTGGTTATCTGGTCACGCCGGACAAGGGCAAAGTCACAAATTCAGGCCAACTGCGGTAGAACAGGGCCCGGATACAGGGATCACGTTAGGCACACTGAACAAAGTATCTTAAATCCTGATTTGCAGAGCGTTGCGAGACGTCGACTTTGAGAATGCCCTCAATGTGGGGCATGTGAAGCGAATTCCTGAGTCCAAGATATGTTACACACTGGCGGTTCAGAAGAAGCTGCAATATGGGGTACTGCATGATACTCAAGGATGCCACAGAACAAGGGTCTTGCGATACTAAGGCCTGTGTAAGGATGCGTCATGCAGTGGCAGTTCCGAGGAAACTGCAGGCTGTGATGCGAGGTCCGGCATCTGGGATGTGTTGTGCTGTCATGGTTCCAAAGCGGAGCAGTGAGGAGATGTAGCGCTGGATTGTTTCTGCCCACAGGACCTTAGCTGGGATGGCAGAGCACATTTAGGGCCACTTCCAAGGGTACAGGACTGGGGTGTCACCACTTCGGGGTTTAGGTGCTGACTCACAGTAGAGTCCAGGCGCTGGCTTCAAGGTGGTCGGAGCATTTTCTGTGCCGGTGTCTCTGATGAGGAGGCCAGCCAATTACCCTTGGAGTCACTCTGGCGGTACTGGGTTCAAGATGCAGGTCCAGTCCTTTCACTCAGGCAACAAGGCAGCATGGCAACAGGCTTCTTGCAGAGCAGCACAGCAGTTCATTTGAGTCTTCCACAGTTCCAAAGGTGTACTGAATAGTTTGATTTTAGGGTACATTATTCATTCCTGGTTCCCACTTTTAAGTAGAAGGTTCTGGAGGTTTCCACTCCCAGAGGTGCTTGAATTTTTTTGTCTCCCTGCCCTGGCCCCAGCTTGTCTAAGTTCACATAAAGTGAGTGGTAACCCCCTCATGAGAGGGCTCAGGCAGAGCCTATGTGATGTGCAAGTGTGGTAGGTGACAATTCCTCCCGCTCATCAAGTCAGAGACGTCCATCCTGCCACACCTACTCCCCCTATGTCTCACTGCCTGGGAGCAATACACAAAGAGCAACTGCCAGCTGCACCTAGTCATGTGGTCTAGGATACAGGCTGCAGGCACCCAATGCTTAGGATAAGAAAATGCAAACTTTCTAATAGCGGCATTTTCAAAATTGTGATTTAAAATGCAACTTTACCATTAAAGAGGTTTTTAAATAACAATTCTTTAGACTCCAAACTCGTTATCCCTAGCTGCTCCTAATTGAAAGTTGCAGTAGTGAAACTATGTTAAGAGCTTTTCACCACCAGGACATGTATAAACTATAATTACATGCCCAACTTTTTTAAATACACAGCACCCTGCCCCATGGGTTGGTTGGGCCTACCTTAGGGGTTACTTATATATATTCAAAAGGAAGGTTTAGGCCTGGCAAAAGGTTCATTTACCAGATCGAACTGGAAGTTTAAAAATGCACCTCGCTGCAATGGTAGGCCTGGAATATGTTTGCAAAGCTACTTAGGTTGGTAGCACAATCAGTGCAGCAGGCCCACTAGTAGCATTTAATTTACAGGGCCTGGTTACATGTAGTACCACTTTACTAGGGACTTACAACTAAATGAAATGTGCCAATTGGGTGCAAGTCAATTTATCCATGTTTAAAGGAGAGAGCATGAGCACTTTAGCACTGGTTAGCAACGGCAAAGTGTGCAGACTCCTAAAAGCCAATAAAATGGGTTCAGAAAATAAGAGGTTGAAGACAAAAAGGTTCGGGATGACCAAGCCCAACATCAACTATAATAAAAGTGGCTGAAACTTACTATGTTAACCTGAGATCTAAATGATGGCCTGTGGTGTATATAGATTCCAAGGCTCTTTGCCACCTAACGATGGTTGGGGGCTGACTTATCCAGTGGGCAACCTGAGAAAGACATTGCTCAAGGTTTGCAGATACAGGTTGCAGGAGACCGCAGTGTGTGTATCATCTGCATAGGATATAATTTGGTATCCAAAAAAATCACATTAGGGCAGTGAGAAGCCAAGTATCGAATACATAATTTGGGCTCAAAGAGAAGCCCTGTGGGCCCCACTCGTCAAAGAGAGTGAACTAGAATACAACTCTTCATGGTGTTCTAAAAATGGGCATACTCTATAATTCCATTCTGATTCAAAATGTTTTAGAAGCATGGCATGTGAAACCGTATCAAAGGCAGCACGTTTGTCTAATAAAATAAGGATTGCCTTTTATCCATGGTCCAGAGTCTCACGTTGAGCTTCAGTAGCAAAATGTAACACTGATTCTGGACACAAATTCTACCTAGGTTATTACCAAAAGATCATTTGATACAATATGTTTGAGTCAGCTGTCCTTTCACCTCCTTTTCAATAGCTAAGAGAGTTAGGAATGATACTGTCCTGTAATTATTCAACACCGAAAGATAGCGTCAATGTTCTTGAATTGCAGAATCACAATAATTCTTTTCCACTCCAGTGGAATAGTAGCTGAGACTAATGAAGTGTTGTGTATCTCTACTAACACTGGCAAAATAACATTTACTACAATTAGTCAAATGAAGGGAGGATAAGTGTCTAACGGTGTGCCACATTTAATCTCATACCCATGAATTCACACATGCGCGCATGCACACCCATTCCCAACACTCACTCCAAAATATTCATGCATACACACACACGCATTCACCAAACATTAAAAAACATGACACTTACCTTCTGCATCTCTCTGGGAAGGAAGCCTTAGATGTCCCAGGAGGGTTCAGACAGCCGCCTTCTCTTTGACTGCTCTTAGGTCAGCCAAAAAGAGGAAGCAGCAGTTCCTACCTTGTCACAGAGTTGTACAGGGCCAGTGAGATTTGCTGACCGCACCCCGCTCTGCAACGAAGCGTCAGTGATAGACACTTGGCTCTGCGCACTCAGGGCTTAAAACCGTGATGAGGGGAAGCCCTTTGAGGTGTTTCGCCAGGCTGAAGAGGTCACACCCACAGGAGCTGTGACATCTTCATACAGGCAAAGTTCAGCTCAGGCAGCCAGGAGCCTGCACATTTGGTACATGTCTAGCACTTGACTGCCTGCCTTACCTGAACAAGAAGAGTGTTTGTCAGGCTGACCTTTCCCCAGCCTGACAGACAATCGTTGTGTCAGGAAAGTAGGAAGGCATAGCCTATCCACCCGTATGGACGGGCTGCAGCTGCTTAATCAGCAGCTGAATGTTTGTTAGTTTTTCTTTAGAGAAAACAATGTTTATGCTGTTTGATGCTGTTTAGAAAAATTAGCAGCAATGGTTTCAGTCTTTGTTACACAGAAAGTATATAAGTTCTCACATTACGCCTGTGACAAGGGAATTGAAGTTGCTACATTTGGTGGATTATGAAAGTTCTCAACTTCTGAAAACATATCTCGAGATGAATGTTGGCTATCTCTATTCTGTTTGCATAGTAATTAATTTTTGCTAGTTTTGATTTCCTTTTATAACTCTTTAGCACTACCTGGCGCATCTGGATTATAGGTAGACACTAACGGTGCTCTAATGAGGTGCCACAATTGGTGGTGTGCTATTTGGTTGGGAAACTATTCTGAGGAGTGCATTCCTTAGGCCATTTTTGGGGATCGGCACATATAATTCAGAATCAGGTGGACTTTGTCGTCTATGTTTTTGCTCATTTGATGCAAGTCTAGTTTTGCCTTATGAAGCACAAAGAATATCTTCATAGGTTCCTGGTAATCTCTGATACTGTTTCATATCTTTTCTCAATGGCGTCGTTTAGACTCATGAGTTTATGCTAAAACGAGCTAGGTATAAGCAGCATTAAGCATAAAGCCCCTCCAGTTTGAAGGAAGGAGACTAGGAAGAAGTCACTCACAATGACCTTTCCCGCAGAAGGCCCATGCACACAGCTCCCAAAGAAATCAAATAGCTTTCTATGTTTTTCTTCTAATCTTAGGGCCTTAGTGGTTGTCTTGGTGGCTCTGGTTTCTTCCTAATATCACATGCTAACAAGCTAGTAGTCAATGATAATGAAATGCTGTGTTAAAAACATTTGATTAGTGCTTTCACATCCTTTACATCATCACACAACACACAAGAATTTGACACACTCTACAGTTCTGGGATTCTCATTGACAGGAGCCAACATTTTCTGTTGATATTGTAATTGATTGTGCTTGTAGTGTTTGTAGACGAGTCATACTGGGTAGAAGCAACGATGGAGTAAGAAACTATATTTCAAACTATATCTGAACAATATTTATAAAGTATTGTTCAGGGATGGATTACATTGGATAGTGGACACCTGGAACCTGTTGTGGATTTTTGGGAGGAATTAAGTGCATGGATGCTTTTGATAGTTTATATGTGCTTCACTGCTTCGAAGATCTGTGTGGAGGGGACAGGCTTCTCCCAACTACTCTATAGCACAACAAATCATTGCATATATGTTGCTTAAGGACGAGGCTCATGGCCTTTGTATGCCCTGATAGTGTAGTCACTCACTTAACAAAATGGCACTTCACCTAGACCTTGCCTACATCAGTAATTTAAGTGGAGGAAATGCTGTATATATTTGGTGAAGCAAAGTCCACTTTTAACACGAGTCATTCATGTCCTTGTCTAGTCATAAAATGACCCATTTACAAGTTTGGAAACTGCTGAGATTGAGTGATTATTCTTTACTTAATCTCATCACCTGCAATGCTGGTATTGACCTGACTCTGTTTCATTTTTCTATTTAAGTTAATGAATGATCTTGGTTTATGCAACTGTTTCACTTAGGAATTGAGGAGCTGTCATATATCGGGTAAAGTATCTGTTGTCATACATTATAAGGATATTGCAAGTCACTAACGTGTTCCCGGACAACATGGAGGAACGAGGCCGAAGTCAAGTTCCTTTATGAGGTCTGAAACTCTGAGGTGACTTGCAATATTCCTTTAACTTATTGCAGAGGGTATTTAATTCCTGATAATATGTAGTCACACCATCAACCTCTCCATAAGCTGCTTAAATTCATGGTGTTTGTCTCTTTAGAACTGCGTAAACATGAAGAATAAAAGTGGAACATGTAGCATGAAACTGAATACATCAAAAAGCAATTAGTAATCTGTAGCTAAAATATATTAGAATTAGTTTAATCTAAATCAGATTTAAAAATGCTGTAGCTCAGAATGTGACATGCAGAGTCTATATTTCCTGCAAAGACCTACAGTGTACAAAAAGTTTCCATAAATATCTCTCCTCTGTTGAACACTTTTCTTTTTTTTTTTTTTTATAAAAATACAATGAAAAGCCAGTTCTCATTTTCGTTATTTAAACTGCAGCTGTAACTATGCTATGTGACCTGTCTTTCACCTTGAATGCTGGCTCTGCCAGGAGTCATTATGACATCACAACTCAACTCAGATGCAAATATTACAGTTGAGTAGCTCCATCGTTTCGTTATTACAGATGATTAGAGACGTCACAGCTCGATGGTAATTGGTAATTAGGAATTTAGACAAAAGCTTGTATACGGTATAGCAGTCTCCCATATATCTGATTAAAATTTCAAGGTGACAACATGAGATAAGTATGGAACATTCTATGGATCATAAAAACTTGATATTTAGACATTAACAAAGTTAATAACTTTTTAGGGAAGGTACAACTTAAACCTGCCTGGTCACGAATCCTACATTTAGAAAGGGGCATAGGAATGGCATTGGCAACAAATTAACTGATCATTCACATTTAAATAGAAGCAGAGTCAGCTGCAAAATATCTCTGAGTAAGATCATACCCTTTTCTAACTACCTGTATTCTTACAGGGCTAAAACGTGTTCCCATTTCTAATGTCCCTCCATCTTTGCAGTGTGAAACCATTGCTCAAAACTATTCATGCAATTATTATCTCGGAAAAATCTACAATTATCTGCTCAGGGTAAACGGCAAATGATGCATTTGCCCAGGAAGCAAAACTGAGTTTGGGTGATGTGAAAGAGATACAACTACCTTATCTCCAGGATCTTTGGTTGCATAGGAACGGTTGTAATAAAGATGACTTTTAAAATGTCCACTATATTAACATTGAGTTGAAATTGTCGGGGTAATAACTATACTCTAGTAATCCTTTAGTTAACCCTACCACTTCCCATCCCTGAAACCTTAAATCCCTGACCTACCCTCTAATGCAACCGTTCACTCATCTATGAAAACCCCTTCCCTAAACCCTAAAAGCTCCTTACTATTCCTTGACACTACCAATCCCTGAACCCAACCAACCCCTCACTACCCCATAACGCTATCCTTCCCTGTACCTTAAAAAAACGTAAATACCTTTTTAAGCTACCAATCCCTGAACCACAAAAAACCCAAATGTACTTAACGCTACTCTTTCTTGAACCCTAAAAGCTGCTTGCTATTTCTTAACACTGCCCTTATATCAACTTAAAAGTCCCGTACTTACTGTTATTACAACTCTTTCCAGAACCTTAACAACCTGTTGTACCCCTTTAACACTGCCATTCTGTGAAACTTAAAACCTTTCACTACCCCTTTATGCAACCTTTCCTGGACCCTAAACACTCTAACTATAACATAATGCTACCATTCTCTGTACCCTAAAACCCCTTTGTTACCTCTTAACTCTACCATTCAATGAACTCTAAATACCCTTCACTACTCCTTAATGCTGCCCTTCCCTGAACCTAAAAACCATTACCTTCACCTCATTGCTACCCGTCCCTAAATCTTAAAATACTTTTACTATGTGGGTCCCTTGCTCACTCAGCCACTGGATTCAAGATAGCCTGGCTGATGAGCGTTATGAACCCGAAACCGGTCCCAGGTTGCTTGTTTCCGGTCCAGGAAGACATGGCTTGGTAGTTCGGGCTGGACTGTTCCCATGAGGCGCAGGGTTAGACTGATTTGCATATGGCAATGTCTGAACTGGGGTGGCGGAGTGAGCTAAAGAATGATGGTGGATTAAACCAAGATCAGTTGACTGGGGGTGAGTGCTTGCAATGTTCAACAGTCCGTCCATGATCCCCTTTGGTTTTGCGATTTCGCCCTAAATTGACAGGGTATGCCCAGACGTGCGTCCCTTGCTCACTTGGCAGTGTGCAAGGGACATCCTGTAAAACGACATCCTGTAAAACGTACAAAATGTTTAGATTATTTAGGTAGTTGTAAAGCGGATATTTGCTTCATACAAGAAACACATATTGAAGACAAGGTTTGGGATTTTATGAAAAAAATGGGTTAATTCAATTATATCTTCTGCTGTGGGTAAAAACATGGTGTTGCTATTCTTTTCGCAAAAAGGTTACATTGTCAAATTTTAAGCAAATCTTCAGATTCAGATGGTAGATATGTTATAGTGAAAGTTAAAATTCATGATACAGTTATGTTTTTACTTAATGTGTATGCCCAACAGTTGATGATCTTAATTTTTCGTCCATTTTAACCACTGAAGTTCTAAGTTGGTAAAGTTACACTTATAGTTGGAGGGGATTTCAACCTTATACTTGAGCCTTTATTAGATAGATCTTCCCACACTAAATTTCGACCACCTAGAGCATTTTTTACTTTAAAATCTTTTTTTGAAGCTACTAAATTGGTGGATATCTGGTAACTACATTATCCTACTGACAAAATGTTCCCTTTTTTTCTCTAGCCCTCACAACTCGTATTCAAGACTAGATTATTTATTAGTTTCTCAACAATTAATTAATTCAGTTGTAACTCCTAATATCTATGGTATTGATATTTCTGAGCATGCCTTGATTTCTATGGTACTATAATTTAACTCAGATTGTAAAGTTCAATCCACATGGCGCATGAATGCTAGCACTGTCCTGAAAGAACAAAATAAACCAAACATTTTAGTTGCACTTAAAGAATACTTTCAACTCAACCCAGAAGGCTCTACATCTATGGTGAATCGATGGGCTGCTTTCAAAGCCTATATTAGAGGAACCTACATTTCTCTTATGGCACATGAAAACAAAACTTTCAGTGCCAAAATTAAGGAATTAGACAAACTGCAAACTTCGAGAGACTTTTTATCACTTCTAATGACTCCCAATATAGAATGAAACTGCAAAAACTTAGATATGACTTTAATTCAATTTTAAACAAAAGAGCGGGTACACACCTCTCTAACTCTAAAGCCAACTATTTACCTATTACAGATAAATTCTATTCCTGGCCCCAATGGGAAAATTGCATTATCATAAAAAGATATTGTTGAAGAATTTCTAAATTATTATGCTACCCTCTATAAAAAACTAAATTCGATGGTCCTTCTTTGATTGATTCTTTTTTATATAAATGTGGTTTACCTAAAGTTCCTCAGTTAACCAAAGAAAAAATAGATGTACCTATTACTGAAGAAGAAATTATTTTATCCATTAAATCTCTTTAGCAAATAAAATTCCCAGGGCCTGATGGGGGTGAGTGTTTGATTTGCTCAAATGCTCCATCCATCATAACCTTTGTATGACTTTGTTCGCCCTCGTTGGCAGGGTATGCCCAGACGTGGGTCTCTTGCTCACCTTGCCACTGGATTCAAGGTAGCCTGGCTGATGAGGGTTATGAACCCGAAACTGGTTCCAGGACGCTTCTTTCCGGTCCAGGGAAGACATGGATTGGCAGTTCGGGCTGGACTGTTCCCATGAGGCACAGGGTCAGACTGATTTGCATATGGCCATGTCTGAACTGGGGGGGTGGAGTGGGCTAAAGAATGGTGATGTATTAAACCCAGACCAGTTGACTGGGTTTGAGTGTTTGATTTGCTCAAACGCTCCGTCCATCATCCCCTTTGATATCGCTTTGTTCGCCCTAAGTTGGCAGGGTATGCCCAGACGTGGGTCCCTTGCTCACTTTGCCACTGGATTCAAGATAGCCTGGCTGATGAGGGTTATGAACCCAAAACCGGTCCCAGGATGTTTGTTTCAGGTCCAGGGAAGACATGGCTTGGCAGTTCGGGCTGGACTGTTCCCATGAGGCACAGGGTCAGACTGATTTGCATATGGCGATGTCTGAACTGGGGTGGTGGATTGAGCCAAAGAATGGTGATGGATTAAACCCAGACCTGTTGACTGGGGGTGAGTGTCTGATTTGCTCAAACACTCCGTCCATCATCCCCTTTGATATCGCTTTGTTGCCCTAAGTTGGCAGTGTATGCAAAGATGTGGGTCCCTTGGTCACTTTGCCACTGGATTCAAGACAGCCTGGCTGATTAGGGTTATGAACCCGAAACCGGTCCCAGGATGCTTGTTACCGGTCCAGGGAAGACATGGTTTGGCAGTTCGGGCTGGACTGTTCCCATGAGGCACAGGGTCAGACTGATTTGCATATGGCCATGTCTGAACTGGGGTGGCGGAGTGAGCTAAAGAATGGTGATGGATTAAACCCAGATCAGTTGACTGGGGGTGAGTGTTTGATTTGCTCAAACGCTCCATCCATCATCCCCTTTGGTATCGCTTTGTTCGCCCTAAGTTGGCAGGGTATGCCCAGATGTGGGTCCCTTGCTTACTTTGCCACTGGAGTCAAGAAAGCCTGGCTGATGAGGGTTATGAACCCGAAACCAGTCCCTGGATGCTTGTTTCCGGTCCAGGGAAGACATGGCTTGGCAGTACGGGCTGGACTGTTCCCATGAGGCACAGGGTCAGACGGATTTGCATATGGCCATGTCTGAACTGGGGTGGTGGAGTGACCTAAATAAAGAATCGTGATGGATTAAACCCCGATCAGTTGACTGGTGGTGAGTGTTTGATTTGCATTATCATAAAAAGATATTGATAATGAATTTCTAAATTATTATGCTACCCTCTATAAAAAAAACTAAATTCGATGATCCTTTTTTGATTGATTCTTTTTTATATAAATGTGGTTTACCTAAAGTTCCTCAGTTAACCAAAGATAAATTAGATGTACCTATTACTGAAGAATAAATTATTTTATCCATTAAATCTCTTTAGCAAAATAAATTCCCAGGGCCTGATGGGGGTGAGTGTTTGATTTGCTCAAACGCTCCGTCCATCATACCCTTTGGTATGATTTTGTTCGCCCTACGTTGGCAGGGTATGCCCAGACGTGGGTCCCTTGCTCACTTTTTCACTGTATTCAAGATAGCCTGGCTGATGAGGGTTATGAAACCAAATCCGGTCCCAGGATGCTTCTTTCCGGTCCAGGGAAGACATGGATTGGCAGTTCGGGCTGGACTGTTCCCATGAGGCACAGGATCAGACTGATTTGCATATGGCCATGTCTGAACTGGGGGGGGTGGAGTGGGCTAAAGAATGGTGATGTATTAAACCCAGACCAGTTGACTGGGTTTGAGTGTTTGATTTGCTCAAACGCTCCATCCATCATCCCCTTTGATATCGCTTTCTTCGCACTAAGTTGGCAGGGTATGCCAAGACGTGAGTCCCTTGCTCACTTTGCCACTGGGTTCAAGATAGCCTGGCAATGAGGGTTATGAACCCGAAACCGGTCCCAGGACGCTTGTTTCCGGTCCAGGGAAGACATGGCTTGGCAGTTCGGGCTGGACAGTTCCCATGAGGCACAGGGTCAGACTGATTTGCATATGGCCATATCTGAACTGGTGTGGTGGAGTGAGCTAAAGAATGGTGAAGGATTAAACCCAGACCATTTGACTGGGTTTGAGTGTTTGATTTGCTCAAACGCTCCGTCCATCATCTCCTTTGGTATCGCTTTGTTCGCCCTAAGTTTTCAGGGTATGCCCAGACGTGGGTCCCTTACTCACTTTGCCACTGGATTCAAGATAGCCTGGCGGATGAGGGTTATGAACCCAAAACCGGTCCCAGGATGCTTGTTTCAGGTCCAGGGAAGACATTGATTGGCAGTTCGGGCTGGACTGTTCCCATGAGGCACAGGGTCAGACGGATTTGCATATGGCCATGTCTGACCTGGGGTGGTGGAGTGAGCTAAATAAAGAATGGTGATGGATTAAACCCCGATCAGTTGACTGGGGGTGAGTTTTTGATTTGCTCAAACGCTCCGTTCATCATCCCCTTTGGTATCCCTGCTGGCATTCCAGAAGAATTGTATAAGGAATTTGATTTGCAACTTATTCCTCATTTGCTTAAACTTTTTACCTTTTTTAGTTCTACTGGATCAACTTCAGGTTCCTTTACTGAAGCGTTGATTGTAGTGATACATAAACCTAACAAAGACTCAACACTCAAATGATCGCCCTATTTCCTAAATAAATCAGGATTATAAACTATATGCCAAAATACTTGCAACCAGACAAACCTCCGTTTTGGATTCCCTTATCCATCTTGATCAATATGGGTTCATGAAAAGTAGATATTCTGTGAATATCACAAGAACTTTATTACATGCTATCGAACAGGGGTCTACTTTACCCTTACCATCTGGAGTACTTGCATTGAATGTTGAAAAAGTTTTTGACAAAGTTCATTGGCAATTTCTATTTCATATTCTAGCAGCATTTAATTTTGTTGATTTGTTTATCCGTATGATATCTGCTCTTTACTCTGCCCCAACTGCTCGTATATTTAATAATGGTCAAATTTCGAATACATTTTTTCTTTTTAGAAGTACATGACAAGGTTGTCCACTGTCCTATTGCTATTTCTTCTTCTTATTGAACCTCTGCTTGTTTACATTAGAAAATGTAATGATTTTGCTGGTATTAATATTAATGAGGTCATTATTAAAACATTAGCGTATGCAGATGATGTACTTTTATTTAGTATCAATCCTGAATTCTCACTTCCTCCTTTATTATATATTATCTCATCATATTCCTTAATTTCTGGTCATACCTTAAACAACAATAAAACAGATTTTTCTTTAAATCCTCACTGTACCTCACATATGTTACCCATGAAAGAAATAATTTGGCAAAGAGATCCGATCAAATACCTTGGCATTTAGTTCTCTTCATCTATGAAAAAAACAATAACATTAAATTGTGAATCTATTTTAAATTACATTAAAGATGCAATATCTAAATGATCATCACTTCACCTTTTATGATGGGGGAAAATGGACTCAATAAAAATGACTATAGCACCAATAATTTTTTTATTTCCTAGCTATGATTCCTAGTCAATTTCCTATGAAGTTTTATAAAATTGTTGATCAACATCATTCTAAGTTTCTTTGGAATAATAACTTCTTCGCCGGAGCGGACATTCCGCCGCGGTGCTTAAAAAATTGACGCGTGCAAGGTTTGGAAGGCCCCCGGCCGTCCTCCGCACACGCCCACTGGGAATTCGGACTGCCGGGGGCCGTCCGACATATCGAAGAATATAAAACACCTCGTATTGGCTATAAAAAACGAAAAATGGCAAAGTGTAATGGAGGATTTGGTTTACCAGATTTTTTAAATTATCATAAAGCATTTATCTTAAAACAAAGCACTCTTTGGTTTAATCAATCCCACCTGATTAATCCTCCTACATGGCTTCTTATAGAAAAAAAGTCTGGTAACTCCGTTTCCATTGTCGACCTTGTTAACCATGTCTAACAAGTCAATATTATTTCCTAAGGGTAAGATGCATCAAGCATCCATTTTGCGATTCCTTATTAGCGAAAAAAAGAGGAATCGCTAATAAGGAATAGCAAAATGGAATGCATCAAGCAATCACTACAAAAATAGCGATTCCTTAGAATTCCTTAATTGCGACTCGCAAATTGCGAGTCACAATTAATGAATACCTCCCCATTCATTCCTGTGGGCCTAGAGGCCCATAGGAATGAATGGGAAGACAATCTCAATTTGCGAATCGCAATTAGCGATTCGCAAATTGAGATTGCAAGTTCAAGGGTGCAGGGGTGTCCAAAGGACACCCTGTTGCACCCCTGAATTTGATCTGTGCACATAAGTTGCGCACACACATGCCCTTAGGGCATGTGTGTGCGCAACATGAAACTTTGAAAAATGCACAAAAGTGCATTTTTCAATGATTTTGCAAATTACCATGAAGTTGTACTTCGTGGTAATTTGCGTGCCCTATTAGCGAATTCGCTATTTTTGAAACTTTCATGCATTGCATTTAAGGAATCTCAATTTGAGATTCCTTAAATGCAAGCAATCACAATTTAGCGAATTCTCTATTTGCGATTTTTGCATTTGGGATGATGCATCCCAAATGCAAAAATACCGGTCGCAAAGGGGCAGATTCTGAGAATCTGCCCCTTTGCGACCGGTTTTTAGCATGATGCATCTGGCCCTAAGTCTATTATTTTGAAATCCACAAAACTAATATGAAACGATTTTGACTAACTCTTTCAATCAACTATTTCAAATACTGTAGAAATGTCATTATGGTACAATCCATGCCTAAAACATTCTCAAAATGTTAAATTTTGGCAATCATGGATTAAGGCTGCTATTTTTTACCTCAAAGATATTTACCATAATAATACTTTTCTATCGTTTGATGTATTACAGGCAAAATTTCACTCACCATCTTCTGATTTCCTCAAATATGAACTTTAATGTAATTCTATATTAGATTCCTCTCCCATTAATATTCCTTCAAATATAAAGTCAGATTTAACAATTTATGTTCAAACTGTATCCTCTTTGTCTCATGCTGTTTCATTAATGTATAAGAAGCTGAATGCATTTCAAGGTAACAATATTGATAGGATGTCAACGTTTTGGAATAATAAACTCTTGACTTCTTTCTCCCGTGATACATGGGAAAAAACATGGTTGAAAAATATATCAGGGTGGTTACCTGTATCACCTTACCAAGCAAATTCTTATATTCTGTTGAATTGCTTATGGTCCCCCTTAAAGTTATTTCAGGCTAAGCTACTTCCAAGTTCAAATTGTTGGCATTGTAACTCACATATTGGTTTGTTAACCCCTTTGATGCTCATGACGAGCTCAGCTCGTCATGCAGTACACTGGTCGTGTGAACAATGGGATCCTGCATTCCTTAGCACACAGCGGGAAAATGCACCGCATGCATGTGGTTAAAGCATATGCTTTTTTGAATGTACATCTGTTTTAAAATTTTGGAATGAAGTTTGGGATGTTATACAAAAAATACTTAATATCTCTGATGAACTTTCATTTAATTTGTTGATATGCAAATCTTTTGCTCTTTCTCAGGAACTCTCTGACCTAGAATATAAACTTTTTAATTTTCTGTTGTCAACTACTCTAAACGTGTTGGAAGGACGTCTCGTTATTATCTGTTCATGTTTGGTGGTCATGGATTATTTTCACTAGAAGAGGTGCCAATTTAACTTTGACTGGTATTACTCACAGCTGTAACTCTTCATTCATTTTGGAAACTGATAGATCATTATTCATCTTCTTAGCTATATCCTCTTCTATCTATTCCCTTATATTATACGTTGCACATGTTTTAACTTATAGTAGCTCTACGCAAATTGCTTTTTACAATATTTATGCTTGTTCCTATCCCTTCATTTTTATTTTTATGATTATTAATTCTATATTACATTGTACCTGTTTTATATTCAATTACTGTTCTTCATTGATATTTTTCTTATATGGGTACTTTATATAGTACTCTTTTTTATAGTGTCAATGTTTATTATAAAATGTAATATACTATTTTGAACACAGAACAAACGAGACATGACACATAAATGGATATTTGAGTTTTCATTATTACATTTCAGATGTAGTTTTTAAGCATCATTGTTATACCTGGCATCTTTGGCGTGGTTTCCCCTGTCTTTTTGCCTCTGCCTCCAGTATTTTTGACACTGTGCTGGATATCGTTTTTGCTGGTTTAGATGCTTTGGGCACTTTGCCACTGCTGATCAGTGTCGAAGTGCAAGTGCTCCCTGTGTAAATTGTTATTGTGTTTGGTTATCCATGATTAGCATTTTTGTGTCATCCAGAAGTCCCTAGTAAAGTGCACTGAGTGTGCCAGGGCTGGTCATAACAAATGCTACTAGCGGGCCTGCAGCACTGATTGTGCCACCCACATGCAAGAGTAGCCCTAAAATGGTGTCTCATGCCTGCCACCGCAGTGCCTGTGTGCAGCCTGTGAACTGCCATGTTCTCCTGGTCAGTGTCCCCACTGACCAGGCCTAACCCTTCCCTTTCTGTGCACATTGGTCACCCCTATGGAAGGCCCAAAGTAACCCCTTGGGCAGGATGCAGTCTATGTGAAAGGTAGAGCATGTACTAGTGCATGTGACATGCTATGGTAGTGAATGACAGCCATTTTTGTTTTTCACTATTGTGAGGCTACCTTGCCCTTAGGCTATCATGGGGAGTGCTGGCTACAGTGGTTACCAGCATATCTTCCCATAGGAGCAAGGCAGGACATAAAAGTCTGGTATCCTTGAACTCAGAATTTAATAACACATCTTTTAGGAAAGGTGGTATTTAAATCCTGTCTTTGAAAACAGCACTTTGAGAAAGGGGCTGTTCTCTTGTCTGACCTTTCTGTGTGCCTTGGCTTGTTTGTGAATTGACTGTCTGGTTTGTGAGTGACAGGGGCTGGGTGGCTCCCAAAGGGTTGTATATCAGTACAACGCATGCTTTTACCCCGCAGGCCATTACAATGCGGCGATTACAACGCAAGTCGTTACACCGTTGGGGGGCGCTGGATAGTGGAATAGTTTAATTTTCTATTCCAACTCCAGTCCCCGTGGATAGTAGGGAAGGTGTTGGATAGAAAATTAAACTATTCCCTATCCAACAGCGCCCTCCAGCGAAAGTCGTTGTAACGACTTTCGTCGTAATCCCCGCGTTGTAATGGTGCGGGGTAATAGTTGCATCGTAAAGGATGTTCCTCCTCCCAGAGGCTGAGTGGGCCATCCCTGGGCTGAATAGTGGTGGGAGGGGGTAGCACCTGGGCCTGAAAAGTAAGGGTGGGCGTAATTCGCGAAGTAGCGCTACGCGAAGCTACGCGAAGTACACTTCGCACTACGCGAACTTCACGTAGCACTACGCGAGCTGCGTAGTAGCATGTTCGCACTGTGCAAGAAGTGTTTTCAATGATTGCACAGTGCGGACAAGCATCTGGCACTATGCAATCAATGAAAACGGCATCTTGCACAGTGCGAGCTGTCGTTTTCTGCTGCTCGAGTAGATTATTACTCGAGCTGCAGCTTTCTCAACGCGAACTGGTAGTTTCTCATTGAGAGCGGTCGCAAGCATGCGCAACCACTCACAATGAGAAACCTTACCTCCCCGCGTTGAGAATCTCGCCGGGATGTCATTTTTCTTGCTCGTGGTCGCGAACATGAAGTTCAGGACCGCAAACAAGCAATAAATGAGCTCTGCACTATGCTACGCTGCACTACGCGTGTTCGCACTGTGCTACGTGCAGCTCGCGTAGTGCGAAGTTGCGCAAACTTCGCAAACTCCGCGAGCGTAGCGTAGTGCTTCGCCCAGGCCTACTGAAAAGGGCTGGGCCTGCCTTCCACAATGCTGGCTCCACCTCCCGCTGGGCGGCTGACGACCCTTCCCCTCTCTCTGAAAGGAAAGGAGAGGCCAGGAAAACAAAGTGCTCAAGGAACACTCAGAACTGGTTCAGACCGGGCTCACAGCCCTCCTGCACAAAGGGAACAAAGACTTTTATTGGTATAAGTATAGGACCCCAGACTAAGAAAATTAGATCATCCTGGAATCAAGAAGGAACCTCTGCCAAGGGGAAAGCTGGAAGACTGAAGAAGGAAGACTGTCCTGCTGTTGCTTTGCTGGACTGACCTGCAGTTGCTTTCCTGCAAGGAGAGGGGAAGGACTTAGCTTTGTGCTGTGTCCCCTTGCTTGAAGGAATCTCCAAGGGCCTGAAGAAGAGCTGGCTCCCTGTTAAGAAGTCCCAGGAACAAAAGGGACTTCACCCCCAGCTTCCCTGAACTCTGCTGAGAGAGTTCTCTCCTTCCTAGAGTGCTTAGGCCAGTTGTGGTGCCTCTGGAAGTTGTACCTGTGTTGGGAAGCTGAAAACCTAGATTTTAGAGACTTTCTGCAAGTTTTAACGGATCGCTCGCTTGAGGAGCGCATCCCCCTCAGTGCGAGGAAATTCCCGCCGCCGCGAAGGCCGAAATCGTCGCTGCGCCTATTGCCACTGCCAGAGTCGTTGCATCTTTCGCTTGCGGGACGCACCAGTCCAGTGCAGGAAGATTACCATTGCTGCGAGTATCGTCGCAGAGCCTGTCGTCACTGGGTGAGATCGTCGCACCGCTTGCATGCGGACCGCATCACGTCGCTGCGAGAGTCGTCACAGAGCCATCGCATCGAGGGGCCGTGAGAGGAGAAGATTGACGCTGAGCCGCACATCGTCGCTGCACAAGAGATCGTCGCCGCTCCGAAGATCGTCGCATTGTACCTTTTGCGAGCCGCTTCCACCGAAACCTGTGCACCAGAATCCACGCAAGGTATCGCATCCCTCCCCATACAGACCAGAGTCATCGCAACACGCCCGCTGCGTCCAGTGGGGTTGTCACATCGCCTCCCCAGGATCTCAGGAGTGACGCATCGCTTGCTTTTCACCACTACAGCTTTCATCTTGGAACTTTTGTTGCATCTAAATGTACTGTTGGCTAAAACGTGACACAACTGTGGATTATGTTACCGCAACCTTAAGAACTCATTTGAAACCATATTCTTGAACTGTGTATGTTGGATTTATGTCATTTTGGTCTTGTGTAGTTTAGATTAAATACCTTTATTTTTCTAAACTGTTGTGGAGTCAGTTTGTGGTGTTTTCACTGTGTTACTGTGAGTGTTGGTACAAATACTTAGCACATTGACTTTGATAAGCCTAACTGCTCATGCCAAGCTACCAAGGGGGTGAGCAGGGGTTATCTAAAGAGTGTATCCTCCTTTCCCTGACTAGAAGCAAGGATTCCTATTTGGACAGTGGTACCTACATCTACCAACTAGATACCCCCAGTTCTAACAATCATTAAAAGGATAACATAACAGGGGGATTGGTGTGTTGACTGGCTGTACGTACTTTAACTAGCCGCGGCCGGCAGTGGGAGTACCTGCAGGGTGGTGATGTGGGGAGGGGCAGGGTGGGGCATAGTAATGTATGGATTACGGAGCTTCCCATGTAAGTAAACATTTAAATAAATAAAACAAATTTCGTTGAGTGCACTGCATCCCCAAATGCGATGCAGTGCGCACAACGAAATTCTTTTTATTTATTTAAATGTGTACTTACCTGTAAAACTCCGTAATCCATACATTACTACCCACCACCCTGCCCCTCCCCCTCCCCACGTCACCACCCTGCAGGTACTCCCACTGCCGTCCGTGGCTGACATTAACATGTCTAATTTCATTCTGCTTGGAAAATGAAAGTCAGGGAGCTGAGACAATACATAAACAAAACATTTCGCCAGTTATGTTCTCGCCCTTTAGAGCTCCGTATGTGACCTTTAGTGAACTTGTAATGCTGCAGTTGATACCTTCTGAGTTACAAACTGTCTGTGTGTAAATACGAAGAGGCAGAGGGAAGTAACATTGTGTCACCACAGCTAAATAACTGCAAAATCAGGAAGAAAGATGCTGAGTACAAGTTCCACGTCCTGCCCACTAAACCACATTGTTCCATTCCAGAGTAATTCTCTCAGGGGTTCACCATGGTATTCAGTCCGCTTAGCAAAATGGAGGTTGAGTTTGACAAAATAATGAACATAACTGGAATCTTACTGCATCTCTAGGACAGAAGTAGGGTGAATGATGTGACCAATCAGAATCCACAGCCCACCAGAGAAGCATCAAGGATAGATCAGTGAGTTCAGCTCTTGTTGTTAAAATCGAGTGTGCAACAAGCACTTTTAGCAGAGCCAAACCAATACACTTCATATTGATAACTCGATTACCACCTGAGGTGGTAAAGGTGGCAGATGCTAGTTAGGTTGCTGCAACGTAGACAAAACTACAGCAGGAAACGTAAAATATAAAAAAGGCAAGTCATCATTTTAATGCTTTGTAAAAAGACACAGGAAGCCTACATAAAGTCTTGCATGGCATGTACATAAATTAAAGGAAAGTAAAATAAGTTTGTTACAATCAGTGAAGAGGGTTGAAATGGTAAACATGCATTTGGTGTTTTTGTGTAACCTGCACTTTTTAATGTTCTTAAATGTGAAACGGTCCAAACTAGAGTAAAACATAAACTATGTTTGACACAGTACATTATGAACTTGTTTACCTGCTTTGTAATTGAACACACTTTTTGGGCCAGTATATTTCAGATATGGTCCTGTTGTTTGTCACAACCTCTGCAGTTAATTCTGAAAAAGTAACAAAAAAACACAACCAACTTTAAAAATATGCCACATGACTGCAGGCTACCTTGAATATGCTGGCGGTGCAGTTCTGTCCAACTTCCATAAACAAGTGAAATACTCGCTGTTGGTGTCGCTGAACATGATTGGCGGATTTTAATAATTTATTGGCAAAACCAGGTACATTACTCCACCAATGTGTTGCAGAATCATCCTGTCCTAGTGCTGCTGCACCTGTTTGGATTTACGAGCCATAAGTATCTTGTCACTGCCAAACACTTTTGTGCCTTTCAGTGTGGGACTAAGCAAGGCAACCACAGACTAGCAGGATGTGAGGGACGGAGCACTCCTCTTTATAATCCTGTATATGGTTTTACCACTGTCAAGCTTTATTTTTTAATTGTGCTTATGTCTCTAAGTAACATTAGTTAAAAGCCAATAGTACCTTTTCTCTGTGACAGTGAGACTCATATTCCACCCCCACAGGGCGAGTTTCCTTTTAGGCCCTCTAAGAGCCGTTCATAACTAATTAACCAACCCACAAAGGACAACCCAGACCTTCCTTGGTCTGAGAACGGCCACACTTTATTACATTATTTGCAAGCTGGGAGATACATTTTTCATGAAAGCATTGGTCATTACTATGCTCCAGGAAGGCACATATCTTGTACATCAACGATTCTCATGATAACAGGCCATTTGGGGATCATCAATCCACTTACAGTTGTAAAATTCTAGCATCATAACATGTCAAATCATCTTACGTTCATAAGTCATTTAATGGTTGACCACGAGTAGCTTCTATTAGTCCTCTTGAGACATCACTTTTTTTCTGCCCACTTTGTACAGGATGCCGTGGCTTTGAGGCCATGTCCGCCCTGCACTGACCATTTCTTGGCCCTCTGTTTGCCCTCGAGTGTCCCTGCCATAAAACCAAGGATCCTGGTTGGGCATTTTCTCTTTCTGGCCTTCTGTGTTGTCATTTTTGGAAATCGTAGCTGTCACCTGCCATGCTGCTGCTGGTGGTTGAAATGTCACAGCCTAAGAAAATCCTATTATCGCGAGTGTACCTACAATGTTCAGTAGGAACATATAGATCCCAACCTTGGATCGGCGAACTCTGTCATCGACGTAGTAACCTGGCATCTTGAGGTTAAGGAGACCATGCCTGACGAATTCCCAGCCAATGCCCCTGCAAAATATATTCATTCAGATGTTAAGCTTCCTCCTGGACCTCTCCACCATGCTATGGTCCACCTCCCCTCCCCTCGCTATCACCTCAGAACACAGTACATCGTTGGGATGGAGCAATCGGGAGATGGGTGTCAGATCTGCCTTCATAATTTCTTACGGTTTCTTGTGCTTTAGCTCCATGAGGTAATTGCCGCCAAGTTGTACCATGATGGCGTTGGGTTATTCCTATTGGGTTATTCCAGTGTCTGAGGCGCCTTCTAGTCTTTTGGCAGACCTGCCCATCAACACAAGAATGGTGTTATGCATGCCTCCAAGCACTAACACCTTGCTGTGCCCTTGTGATATAGCAGTGGCCTAGCATCCACACCATCCGTCTTCTGACTCCGGCCTCTGCGACAAGGAAATTTGTCTTGGATTAGTTACTGTCTGGTCTGGTGTAGGCCCTTAGGGTGTGGGATTGATTGATCCACTCAGCCCCAGGCAGCATGCTGCCGCTGACGCGGAAGCAGTGTGACCCAAAAAACTCAGACATGAAACCAGTCCATGCTAATGCCATACGCATTATAGAACTGAACTGGAACTTGCTGAGATACATTCCATCAAGGTGCATGAACAATGGGGGACCACCTGTGGTCTGTCCCACAGAAAAAGATGAATCAGGAATATGGGGCAAAATTACAGGGATGTCAGGCAATCTAGCCAAGCAAGTTTGGCCTTTTGTTCCTGGTCAGTCGACTTCATGAGGTGGAGCACCATGTGTCATTCCCCCATTTACACGTCTGTAGCCGCAGGCATGTATTCCCCAGGTTGGCCTTGGAGAGGGCCACTAGTTTACTGATTCTGTAGGCACCAAAAAATGCTAAAGAGAAGGCTGCCCTGAATAGGCCCATTTCCCGGGCACAATGCAAATGTGGGTAGCTTGTGCAGTTGCTCCCTTAGTCTGGTAAAAGAAATGGGCTGACTTTTGTCTTTGCATTTTGCCTGAATGGGATCCCATCCTTGCATAGCTGTATGGCAGTAGAAAGAACTGGTCGGGCCTCCTCTCTGTACAGTTTGGAACAACAAGCCATGGCGCTTAGGTGGGTCTGATCCCAAGCTTCAGATTTTCCACTAGTTAATGCACAGTGTGGACATTTCTCCACCTTGCCATTGTTGACGCCCTTCGTGTGGTGTTACCCTGTCACTCTCTGGAAGCGCCCCCAGCAATTATGATATGTGGTGGTGGGTTTTAGCAAAAGAGACTTGTCATCAGTGACTGCTGGATCAGTTCCACGACGTCACACAGGTTGACAGGAAACAGTGTAATCTTCTCCTCCACCCATGTTGACAACTGGCAGAACCGTGCCCATTGAAAATGAGAGTTTATCAGTAATTGAATTATCGCATTCCAGCACATATCTGGATCTTATCGCTGTGTCTGCACTCAGCTGGCCAGCCACTAAGCATCGCAACAGAAGCAAGACTTTAGGGCAACTAGTTGCTCCCAGATTTATTGCTTGTACCAATGCATGGCTATCTGACCACAGTCCCACCTGCTTGTTGCCAGCTTTTCTTCCCATTACAAGAATACCACCATGATTGAGAAAAAGCAGTGCTACATTTTTTGTCAAGCCTTTCTCATGCCACTTTTCTGACACTGAGTTGAGCACCAGGATGAGCACAAAATGGCTCCTTCCACATCTGTAAAAAGTTTCAATTGCTCTGCTGACACTCTGGGTTCACGCCAGACTAGCGTCCCATTGAAGCTCGTGATCAAAACTTGCCAATGCAGGTGGTCTCATTTGACCCTGACCATCATCCCGACCCTATGGTGCTACTGAGAGACGCCTTTTGTCAGCCATGCTAATAACTTAGCTAATGTTCTTCCCACCGGGATGACTCTAGGGGCAAAGTTGAGTTTGCCCAGTAGCTGCTGAATCTCACCTCGGGTCACCTTTTTCTTGGCCTGCAGACCTTAGCCTGTTTTGAGTCCATAATCTTTTGGACCGGTAATCTGCACACTCCATCCACTGAGTGTAGCTCAATGCCCAGAAACATCAAGCTTCTTGGTGGGCCTTCTGTTTTGTTGTGTGCTAATGGTACATGGTGTTGCTCTGCCAGTGAGATGTAATGGTGCAGCAGGGTGTTGCATTGTGTTGAACCAGTCTCCCCCCACAAAGAGAGAGTCAGCAAGATAGTGAACCCTCCTTCCTTATGGGTATCTTTCTCCAGTGCCTACTCTGAGAAGGTGCTAAAAGCCTCAAATTATGCGCAAAAAAAGCACATCCCATGAAAAGGCACCTATCGTTATTGAAGGATCCATCCAACTGGAAGCCCAGCAGGTAATAACTCTTCAGGTGTACCGGGAGAGGTCAGAAGGTGAATTCAACTTCTGCTTTGGTCATTAAGGCTTCTTTATCCACAACCCTCAGCATATCCACTGCTTCATCCAGTATAGCATGTGATACCGAACATTGATCTTGGTCCAGCTTACGTTCACTGACTCTCTCTCTGTAGGACAGGTGATGTATGAGCCTAAACTGGCCTGGCTCTTTTTTGGGGATGACTCCCAACAGAGAGACTATGAATTCTCCAACACTTGTTCTTGAAATGGGAGTGGCCCAGTTCGAGCTCTTTGGCCACTTTGCGCCTTGCGACCTCGATATTTTCCGAGGCCGTCATGAGTTTGCTACAGAAGCACTGTACTTGTGGACTCTTGTAAAGAATGGGAACGCTTTTTGGAAGCCCTCCGCTGGTAACTACACATCAACCTGTTTGGGATACTGATTGAGTAACAGAATGAGACATCTGACCTGTATGGGGGTGGATGCTATTTCTTTTTCCTCTGTCTCAACCCCCCCCCTCCATGAAAAGTCACTATGCTATTTTTGGGGGGAGTACTTCTTGTCAGTTCTCCCTTTTCCTTTTCTGTAATTACTGACGTGATAGGAACCCCCACAACTGCTACATGTATGTCTAGATTTGCAGGCTTGTCCCCACTTAGAGTCTCCATTTCAAATTCCCAGCAGGTCGTAGGTTGGGACTTTGTGAACTTCCCTCCTAAGTACTGTTTACCCTCACACTTTTGTTGGTACCACTCTGCTTTCTTCCTGTTTCCATACGACAGAAATGCCAGTTAGTTAGGTTCAACTTCTTCACTTGCAGAGACCATGTGATGAGTAAAGCCTGTGACAACCTGATGATCCCAATATATGATAGGCAATGTTTACATCTTTGCACTGAAGCCCTCGTCATATGTCAACCAGGCCTCGCATTGATACTTGTGCTGCGCCTTATGGACCTTCTGCTCATATAGAAACAGTGCTGCTGTGCTATGTTGGAATTTCTCAACAAATACACATGCTAGTGTGCGGTACGAGTGAAGCCAATTGTCAATGGACCTCTCGAGTCATGGCCTGTGCCTTTCCCTTTTATCCTCATCCTTTTTCTCCTATGGAGCTCTAGAGTCATATTCTTGGCTTCGGGCATAGAGTGTATGTCAATGAACTCTGTTCATCAGATCCTCTCTATTACAGCTAGGGGGACAAGGATTTGCTAGTCCCATCTTGTGCTCAATTGTGGCAGATTCCCTGGTAATGGCCTAATGCATCCGCTGGGTTGCACACCGTTAGCTGTGCCCTGTGAGGTACTGCCCCACCCTAGCAGCTGTCTGTTCAGCCACAGTGTTGTGGGTTCCTACTGTGTGGTTGGTACTTACACTGGTCCTCCTGTCAGGGCCAGACAGGGAAACCAAACATAAGACAGTGCTGCGGGTTGACTTTAATAAAAAGAATGTATTTCTACCCAAACAAACCTTTAGCGTAACATCAGAATGATGGGAAGAAAACATAACTGTCTAACCTGTACC
Source organism: Lissotriton vulgaris (assembly GCF_964263255.1). NCBI lineage: Eukaryota > Metazoa > Chordata > Amphibia > Caudata > Salamandridae > Lissotriton > Lissotriton vulgaris. The sequence continues at coordinate 1,756,115,580 of NC_141685.1, read as the reverse complement.
ATGAAGTCTGCATGCATCTATTTGATGGCAGTTAATAGCTCACAGTGCTAGATTAAAATTATAATTTATAAATATGAACTGCAAAGTAACAAAAGAATCTCTGTGACATAAACAGTAACCCACTGAACTATACACATTAAAAACTGTTTTTTGATATGCCTGGTGCACGTTCTTTGCAGCAGGCATATTAACCCTCTGTGCTACATTAGATGAGTCAAAGCTGGCACTAGACAAAACTCCAATCTCTCTCCAGCAGGTGCATTAATCACCAGAGTTATCTTGACACTTTTATTTTTAACCCAAAACTTCTGGATATACAAGAACTAACAAAACAGGCCCCACACCCTTCCAGCCTCCTGGGGAAACGCCTGATGCTTGGTATGGCCAGTCCAGCCTTGCCTCCTGTTGTTTTGCAGTTGCTTTCTCCATGCCCTCTTTCTGACTGGTGGTGGGGAGCTAGGACCTGCTCCAGTAGTCAATTGATTCTGTGCTGGCCTTCCACCTCTTTTACCTACTTGACCAGCAGGTTCAAGTACTTCTTGCTGGGTGCAGTCCTCCCACGCTGCACACTCGCCAGCCGCCCCTTTGGGACATAGGGGCATATTATCAAGAACGGCGTTAAAAGTTATCGCCGGTTTAGCGGCAGAAAACTGCTGCTAAAACTGTGATAATGGGCTTGATATTATGCCCTTGAGATTTCCAATAGAAGTCCATGTTCTGGTGTGAACCTGGGCTTCTATTGGAATTCTCCAGGGCCCATTATCAAGCCCATTATCGCTGCTTTAGCGTTAGTTGTCTGCCGCTAAACCAGCGATAATTTTAACGTCGTTCTTGATAATATGCCACTTGGTTCTTTTGGCCCCTAGGTTCAGCAGACGCTCATTGCTGGCCTACCTCCTTGCAATCTCCCTTTCTGAAATGGGTAAGTTTGAAGAGAATCCTTTCTTTTGCACCTGCTCCTTACTGCTTGTGTTCACCTCTATTGGGTGCTGCCACTCACCGGTAGTCCTTGGCGCGAAATCCTTGCCCAGTTGTGGCTAGCAGCAGCTTGTAGCATGCAGCTGCTGAATGCACCCAGTGCAGGAGCCGGGTATGGACCCTCCTTGTCAGCAATGGGTATGGCTCCTTCTCGGCACTGATGATTTCAGCAGCAAAATGATGACAATTGCTGCAATACTGAAGGGGCCCTTCTCCGTCCTCACCTTTTGGCTGCTTGTTGGCCCCACCTTGCAGCCCTGAATGGGTGGGGCCAGCAAGCTTTGAAACAGGCGTGCCAATTGGTGTTTATTTATGTGAGCCTCCTGGCTGCCTGTACCTCCATTTGCCACTTGCATGGCGCATTAGTCCAGGGGCAGCTCCTCCGTAATGGTGGTGGAGCATGCTCAACTCATCAGAGTCACTGACAGAAAAATAAAATGATAATGAAACAATATTGCTTTATTTTTCTGTGACTGGCTCTGACATGTGTGTAGGGCGGGCTGGGACAGGCCATGACAGGCAGGTGGTGGGCACTCAGAAGTGCACATATATGTTTGGCCAGCCATCCTAGGCTGGCCAAACATACATGTGCATTTCTATTTCTCCCACCCAGATGTGTTCGCAGCTGGGTTGGGGAAAAGTCACAGGCTACACAGCAATGTCTGATCCACAGAGCAGGCCACTCAGATCTATCCTGATGCTGCTCTCCCAGCAGGAGAGCAGTGCCAGGATTGGCTGAGCAGCCTCTGCCTTCCCAGAAACTGGTGGGAGACCTTTGAGGCAGCTGTTGGCGGCTGCAGCGAAAGGTACGTTTGAAAAAAATATTATTTTCCCTTCCCCTACCCACACCCCACACTGAACTGCTCCCCCTGGCCCCTCCCCCCACCTTTGTGTTGTGGTGGCTGCTACTGCATTAGTCGCAGGTCCCACCAGGGTCCAGCTAACGTCTACCCAATCTGCGCTTCATTTTCTAGCACCCTTACTGTGAAATTAACAATATACACAATAGCTATTTTTTAAATGTAAAATTGTTATAGCGGGACTACGATTTATTTTCTTCATCCTATTTTATTTACGTAGAATATGAATGCAAAAAAAAAAAAAATAACCATTGTACCAGATTGCCGAAGGCCAAACCCTTTGGCTTTGCCAGCATTTGTTAATCATGCTTCTGGCCACAGAATGAGACTGGGGCCACCTTGTTTCACATGTGTTCAGGCTTATGTCCCTTCTAACAATGGTGTCTTGTAAGGGGGGTGAGGTAAATGCATCTTTTTCTCTCCGATCTCTACACAAAACAAAAAAAAGTCGGAGAGTGGGTCTCACCCCCTTTAATGGGGGCCTACAAGCCTACTTTTTTATCTGACTACCTGCAGGCATTGTTGCTCTCTTTGAGACCACTCTAGTGGCTGGGTAAAACAAGGCAATGCAGTAGGTCTCACATTTGTGAGAGTTAGAGGTATTGACAATACCTTTTACCCATGTGTTTTGGATTGGAGTGGATGTATGTGGTGTGGAGTGGAAATATGTGGGATGGACTGGAATTGCTAGTTGTGGAATTGTGTGAGATGGAATTGTGTAGTGTGTAGTGGATTTGTGTAGTGAAGTTATGCGGCACGGTGTGCAGTGAAAATATGTGGATAGTAATTTTTTTATTTTTTATTTATTAATGATATTTATAAAGCGCGAACAATGGCCCTTGGGCGTCTCGGCGCTGAATTATCTGCGGTATTTACTCCAAGGAGGAGAGGGTCTGAATTTACTGGTTAAACAGCCAAGGTTTTAGCTGTTTACGAAATGACCAGAGTGAAGGGCTTATTTTTATTGAATGGGGCAAAGTCTTCCATAGTTTTGGGGCTGATACCAGGAACCTTCGATCCCCCCAAGAAACCGATTTGGTGCGGGGAACCATTAGGTCATTTAGAGTGGACGAACGTAACAATCTGGGAGGACAGTAAGGAGTCAGATTTTGTGTGAGGAAAGCAGGTCCTTGGTTGTGCAGAGCCTTATACACAATACAGAGGGTTTTGAACTTGATCCTATTTCTAATTGGTAACCAGTGTAGGTGTCTAATGGTTTCTGTAGCGGATTGATATTTAGGAATTCTGCCCAGGAGCCTGGCTGCTGAATTCTGGATAACTTGCATTTTATTTATGACCCTTGCTTGTGCATTTATGAACAAAGCATTGCAGTAGTCCACAGTGGATAATACCAGCGAGGTTACCAAAATGTTACCGGCCGTTTCGGGGAGGAAGGGAAGGATTTTCTTTATGAGTCTTAGTTTGTGAAAGGCGGAGGAAGCAATTTGGTTTGCGTGTGGGAGAAAATTGAGGCGGTCGTCGAAGATCACTCCCAAGTTCCTCACTTTACTGACAGGTTTAGGGGGGGGGGGGGGGTCCAAGGGACATCGGCCACCAAACAGAGGACCATTCTGGGGTCAGTTGACCAAAGATGACCACTTCCGTCTTGTTGGAATTAAGTTTTAGGCAATTGGAGGCCATCCAGTCCCCAATTGCCAACATGCCCTCTTTAAAGTCTTCGGCTATTTTGTGGCCGTTGTTTTTAATGGCGAGGACCAACTGTGTGTCGTCTACATAGGAGGTAAGGCTCATCCCGTATGCTCGAATGATGTTGGCTAGGTCCGACACATAGATGTTAAAAAGTGTCGGACTTAGGGATGAGCCTTGAGGTACCCCACATGACATCGACAGATTGGATGATTGAAAGGAGCCCAGTGTGACAGCCTGAGTCCTGTCAGCCAGAAAGGATGCCAGCAGTTTCTTGGCTGTTTGTTGGAAACCCATGTTTTCGACACGATCGATCAGAATAGAATGATCGACCGTGTCGAAAACAGCCGACAGATCTAGCAGTATTAATACTGCTGTTCCACCAACGTCTCGGATGGATCTGATGTCATCCGCGGCTTTAATTAGAGCCGTCTCCGTACCGTGAAATCGGTGGAAGCCAAATTGGGTCTCATCGAGTAGATGGTGTTCCTCTATAAAAGCAGACAGTTGTTGGTTCATTGCTGCGATTTTTGCCAGGAATGGAAGGCTGGCAATTGGGCGGTAGTTTTTCAGTTCGTCCATGTCAAGATGTGGCTTCTTTAGTAGTGGTTTGAGGAGAGTTTTTTTGAGGGCGGCTGGATAAATACCTGGTCTAAACATGGAATTGCATATTGAGGTGATGGCAGGAAGGAGAACATCAATGATAGGTGGAAGTATTTTAAAAGGACAAGGGTCGAGTGCAGAACCTGATCTATTCGTGGAGATGATATCCGCCGTCTGGGTATTGGAGATGTCTGTAAACTGGGTGAATATAGGACCAGTGTGATTTGGGGTGGTGATTATAGGGAGGGAGTTGGTATTGTTTGAGAAAGCCAAAAAGATGCCATTGACCTTACTGAAGAAGAAGTTGGCCAAGGCGTTACAAAGGGATTGGGAGGGGGGTGGGGTCAAGTTGAAAGAATAGCCGGCTAATTGCTTAGTAGTATCGTAAAGTTCCTTAATGGAATTTTTGGCTGATTCGATCCTTTCGCTAAAAAAATTTTTCTTGGCATCACTAATCATAGTTTTATATTTAGCCAACGTTTCCTTGTAACGACTTTTAGCAACTTCAGTATAATCCTTCCGCCAGTGCCTCTCCTTATTCCTGCAAAGTTGTTTCTGAGTTCTTAACTCTTCAGAAAACCAGGGAGCTGAAGGGGCAAGTCTGTTACGGGTCAACTGTTTGACAGGGGCCAGTGAGGTGGCAGCAGAGCCCAACCAATCATGAAATTGTGTTGTGGCGATATTAGGGTCAACAGAAAGAGAGGGAGTGGAATTAATCAGGAGCGTGATGTGATGTTGAGAGTATTGGGATTATGTGGAGTGAGATTGTGTGTCAGAGTATAATTATGTGGAATGGCATTTGGTATTGTGGAGTGGTATGCTGTGGAGTTTAATTATGTGATGTGCTGCAGAATGTTGTGGCATGGTGTGGAATTCAGTGGTATGGATTGGATGTATGTGGTGTGTTGTACAGACAACACAGTCATTACAATACATACTATTACAACGCATACCATTACAACGCATGGTACCCTTACACCATCCAAAACGTACTCTACTGTTGCATCCCCTGGAGTTAGAATAGTAATTTTTACCACTACACTATCCAACACTTACCCTACTGTTGCACCCCTGGAGTTAGAATAGTAATTTTTACCCCTATACTAGCCAATACTTACCATACATGCAATGTAATGGTATGCATTGTAATGGTATGCGTTGTAAAGGTTGTATGCGTTGTAATGGAATGTGTTGTAAAGGTAGTTATAGACAATTAGTTGTAATGGCATGCGTTGTAGTGGAATGCGTTGTAACGTCATACAACTGAAGATTAAGTGAAGGACGTTGAGCTACCCAGTCCTTAAAAACAAAAAAGTTGTATGCTTTCATGTAAAACTTGTGCTTTTCATGAAAAGTGTTTCAAAAATCTTGTGTTATGTTTGCGCTATATAAAACTGCAAAAAGCACCTATTTTGCCCTGCATGCTTTAGCCGAACTTGACCGAAGGGTGTTAGGTACTCTTAGTACTCCAACGATAGGTTGCAGCTGCTGCCTTCTTATACTCTAACTGAGAGCGCGAAAGTTTCAATGTCAGGGTACATTTAATTTCAGTCATGCTGTCAGTGTGTAAGGCTCAATCAGCAAGGTAGTGCTGGAATAAACTGGCTCTGGACTGTCAGACTGGTGCATGGACGTGTGCCACTCGGAAAGCCTTGTTTGCTGCAGTACCTGAGCTGCACAATCCACACAACAGAGTTCAAGCCAAGCCAGCTCCCGCAAGGAGTACCGGTACTCTCCTAGCATAATGAGAAGTACCGGTCAGCAAGGGATGAACACGGAGAAGTGCTGGTACTCAGTTCTGGTCCATTTAAAGCACTGAAGCAGAAATGTCCCTGGTAGCATTTACTCACTGAATTTCCGAGAGTAGATTGTAATTGCTTCTGAGCAAAATCTTTTCTTGTGGGAAGTTTTGTGGGCCCACTTTTAAATGTTCGTCAACACCCACACATTTGTTCAATGCAGTTGGAATGTACTGTTTCTGCAGGACGATTCTCATATCGAAATAGTTTTAGATATACCCCTGTGAAAGGCAGGAATACATCTATTTTTATGGCGGGAGTTGGAAGGGAACACCCTAAGAATGGCATAGGAGTGGTTTTATCTCTAAAGGAAAAAATAAGTTTTAGTAGGCAAACAAAAACCAGTTACACATGCATGTTGCTTCAAATTCTAGCAACAGAAGTGTACATCAGTATAGCATTATACAAATGTGAGTATTCCTGGGATCGTCTGGCAGAAGAAGTTTCCAATAAGTATGGCAGAAAATCTTATGAATTGCTGAAATTCACAAGATGGATAAAGTGGCCATCACCAAAATACTAATCCCATCGCGCCTGTGATTAGTGCGGGGGAGGCGGGAGCAAGCAGAAGACGCCAGTGAGGATGATATGGTAATGGCTGGTGCGGCTGCCTTTGATGCTGAGGAACCGGGTGTGAGCCAGCATGGGCGTAGGAACTGTGGGGGACGCGGGGGACATATCCCCCCCAGATTTTGGAGTGGGGGGGACAAAGGGGACAAGGGTGGGGGGTCCGAGTGGTCAAACAAATTTCCCCTCTACCTCCTGAGAGGGAGATTGGCAGGCCATCAGCCAGGCCATCAGCGCTGAGCCACACAAAGAGTTCCAAAAGGGCAGTGGCAGGGGGGCGAGTGGCCTCGACGTCACCTTATGCTGTGACTATCGGATCAATGGCCCTGCACTTGACCTGGCTCCTCTCCAGTTACCTGTCTGTGAGCCGCCAATGATCCGATAGTCACAGCATAAAGTGACGTCAGAGGCCACTCTCCCCCCTGCCTCTGCCGTTTTGAAGTCTATGTGTGGCACAGCACCCCTGAGGCTCCAGGAATGAGTTAGTTCTCACCTCAGCTGCCTATAGCCAGTGCTCTGGTTGATTTGCTGGCTGACCTGACCTCGTCGTCGGACTCCTCGCCCCGTGTCTGTTGCCGGCTTGAACGAAAGGCTGCAGGCAGCAGCAAGCTCAGTAACTTGTAAGTAGGGGCAGGGGCTGTTACACCGCATTGCCAGGGGCGCCTGGTGACATTTGAAAGTGGTGGGGGTGTGGGGTTTACAAGTTGTGACTGAGTGGAGTCTGGAGTGCAGCCTGAGCCTCGGCTCAGCAGCCTCACCCTCACCTCTGCTGCCAGTGCTGCTTTTTTATTTTTTTTATTTATAGTGCATGAAAGCCCTGTCCTTGTCGCTTTTTTGTTTAAATTGTGCCCAGTATGTTCTGTATTAATTGCGCACTTTGAATAACTCCCGATAACAAAGGGCCCTTTCACGCCGTGTTCCAGTAATTATTAGATTGAAATTGTGTAAATGTCACCGCGGACTAGTGTTTGCAGGCCTGTCTCTAAATTCAGCAATTCACGGGAATTGTGGCTCAATATTCTTGCTTAAATGTGATACTTTTCTAATTATCTGAATGAGGCTTACAAAGTAGATTTAGTTTTATGAGCGGGGACGTGAGAAATCTAACCTCATAAGGACTGGGAATTAATCAGAGGGCCGCTTACAAGGCTTTCAAGGGGTGAATGAAATATGTGCGAGGTAGGAAGATGGGAAAAGATTTTGGAGATTGTTGTGCGAAAATGGACATTTGTGTGTTTTTAACGCATAGGCTGGGGTTGCTAGCGCTATCTTCTGTTCTGTCATTCTTGGCACTGTCCATTTGTGGGCAGCGTCCCGCACCGTTATTCTTGGCATGCAGTCAGTGCAGTGAGTGTATACATCGCGGCCCCAGGTCACCTCACACAGCCGTAGCTCCGCACACACCTTTGGTTCTCTGGGCACACCAGGTGCAGGTCTCTTCTCGGGCCCGGCGCAGCCCAGCCGCAGATTGGACACTTATATAATGCTCTGTGTTGACGTGCTGTAGTGTTCTTTAAGAACTCTGAGGAAGCCTTTTGGAAATTTTAAAGACTTTCTTCCTTAAACTACTGTTATAGTTAAGACTGTCAATGTTTTCAGTATAACTAGATTCGTACTGACACATCTGACATTAGGTCAAAAGGTTTTTTTTTATATTCATTTAGGGGATGGTGCTAGACATTGCTGTATTACATTGTGTATTCAGATTTGTCAGTGTGTGAAATGAAATGTGATCACCTTATGCCTACACTGTAATTTTCATAGTGTATTTTCATTTAAAAGGCAGGGGCGGCTGGTGACATTTGAAAGTGGTGGGCGTAAATACTGCACTGTGACGAGCGCGCGCAGCGAGCAAGGCCCAACCACCTATGGGGGATTCAGGGGTTCTCCCACTAACATTTTGAAAAAAGAGTGGTCAAATGGTGCATTCTTAAGCACATTTGAGAAAGAGGTATCTTGGCCAATACATCTCTGGGAGTAGCCAGACAAGTCTCTTTGCACTTGCACAGATGCATCTCTTTCCCTGCATTCGCATAGGCACAGTCACCCTGCACTCATAGACCCATTACTCACCCTTCCCTGACACATCACTAAGCCAGCATTCACCCATCCACATCACTCACTCTGGACTCACACAGGCACACTGCTCAACCTGCACTCACACAGACATCACTCACCCTGGACTCACACAGGCACACTGCTCACCCTGCGCTCACACAGACATCACCGACCCTGCACTGTCACAGACATCACTCACACAGGCACACTGCTGACCCTGCGCTCACACAGACATCAGCCACCCAGGAATCACACAGGCACAATGCTCACCCTATACTCACACAGACATCACTCACCCTGGACTCCCACAGGCACACTGCTCACCCTGCGCTCACACAGACATCACCGGCCCTGCACTGTCACAGACATCACTCACACAGGCACACTGCTGACCCTGCGCTCACACAGACATCACTCACCCAGGACTCACACAGGCACACTGCTCACCCTATACCTGTGGTTCCCAAACTGTGCGCCGCGGCGCCCTGGTGCGCCGTGATCAGTAGCCAGGGGCGCCGCCGCACTATAGATAGCATCTGGCCTCGTTAGGCCCCCTCTGTGCTGCGATGTCAGAAGTCCAGAGTGGCAGATCATGCCCGATTAAAAAAAAAAACACTTAGAGTCTAAGTGATAAAGCCGCTGGGAACATGAAGGGCCCTCACTCACACAGCCTTCAGAATCTGCGCCGATAATAGGCCATTATCGGCGCAGATTCTGCAGGCTCCCCTCCTCAGGAGCAATGAGCCGACCCCAGACATGGGTTACAGATGGACTAGCGCTAGATGGCGCTGTGTGTCAGGCAGGTGATAAACACAGCAAGCGCCGTCAAGCGCCGAAGAACATTACTTCAACGCGAATCCACCAGCCCTAACGCTTCTGTGCGGCAAGTAGCCACACACACCGCCTCAGACACTATCAGGCACAAAGCGAGACCGGATACCAAGCTCACGGAGGCACACAGTGTGACAGGCAGCACTACAGAGAGGGCACGGATTGATTATTACCGGTCTAACCGAATTCTCCAGATTTAGGAAGGCATTTCAAACACGTGTCACTTCTAATTGTACGCCACAATTGGGGTTTGTGTTTTTGAAGAAAATGTGTCAACAGGCCTCTGACAACTCAAAAAAATAGTGTTTTCTCTCACTTAGCACCCCTATCAATTCACATTCATCTCCCTTACCTCTGCCCCTTTTGTGCGCCTTGCTCATCGTATAATGTATTAATTGTATGCCAGATTGATTGTTGGAAAATCTGAAGCTCACTCCCCTCCATTCTATTGACCAATCTATGCGCTTGGGTGTCTTTGGCCTATCAGAAATCGGAGACTTATATTTCTTTAACTTGGACATCCAAATTCAAATTCCAAACAGAGCTGGACTGGTCACAGGTGGAACACGGTTTTTCAATCTTTTCCAGAATATTTCTGTTGCATCAAGCAAATAACTACAAGTGTTACTTGAGTAACATACATATGAGCACCTATTTGTTATAGTGAATGCCTAATCCAGTCAAGGTGTGTCATATTTTAAGAATAACCTTTAGTATTCATGCATGAAGATGGATCAGGAATTCTTTTTAGGTCATCATGTCCTCTATTTGTAGTCATAAATATACTGGATGAAAAGCTTTTTGCCTATTAATGACTTCTGACATCACCTTTTCTTTTTATATAGCGCGAACATTACCCGAAGGTGTCAGAACGCTTTACATAAGAACCAGTTACGATACATAAGGACTTAGGATTACATGCGTTACATAAAAGATACAAGCAGAAAAAAATTGCAAATGTACAAGTTATAAAGTCACACAGGGAAGAGATATAAACAGAAATAAATTGCAAATGTACAAGTAGTAAAGTCACACAGGGAAGAGACAAATAGAAAAAATTGCAAATGTAAAGGTTGTAAAGTCACTCAAGGAAGAGATACAAATGGATAAATTCTAAGAGTCACATAGGAATGGTAGAGAGTACAAAGGTCTACTGCGGTGGTTCCCAAAGTGTGCGCCGCGGCACCCCGGTACGCCGGTAAAAAAATGGTGGGGAGCCATGGCCAACTGCCAATTAGGTCAAGGGAGCCACGGGTCAAAAAAGTTTGGGAACCACTGCCCTATACTCACACAGACATCACTCACCCAGGACTCACACAGGCACACTGCTCACCCTATACTCACACAGACATCATCACCCTGGACTCACACAGGCACACTGCTCACCCTGCACTCACACAGACATCACTCACCCTTCAATGCACGGCACTCAATGGGTTTCACGTCTTTCAGCCTGTCTAGGCCCGACATTGCCTGGTGACAGACTCCAGTACATAACACCACGTCAGCTGGGGCCTCTGAGCAGCTGGGGGGTGCTCAGCACAGACCCAAGAATGCAAGCAGCCCCCCACAGACACTGGCGTTATTGTAGGCTGTTCATCACTGCAACACCCTACACTGCAAAGGAAAGTGAGACTGTGCTGGTATTCAGCCACTTTTTCCTGTTCCTTGGTATCTGGCTTTTTTCTTGAGCTCATCACTTTAGTCCCTTTGCCCACCCTTGCGTTGTATCCAAAAGCCTCAAAGGTGAAGCCCAGCCATGTGGGTTGGTGCTGCTGTGAACTAAATGTATTGGCATGCAGCTTAGACAACAGTGAAACTAACTTGCCATTCCGTACTTAATTGGTCTTATTTCACAGGTATGACATGACAGTGACATCGTCCGGGAAGGGGGTGGGGGGCGAATTACTACTACTAAAACAGCAATGAAATCAGCTGACATGAAAAAATAGAATGATTCAGAAAACTAAAATCCTGTTGTGATTGGATATGTTCTGTAACACACATTACATGTGTTTTTATAAGACATGTGAAAAACACATGACTTTAGTTTTGGTTAAAATTCTTAATTTAGGGGAACAATTAATAATTTAAGGAATAAGTTACTTCCAGTGAATTTTGACATTTGTACACATACCTCCAGTCTCTGCAAAGATTTTGCCTCGTTAGTACCAGTGTAACATACAAATGCAGCAATGAGAAAGGTGACCAGTCAACCTTTGCAACGGGCCCTCCACTTTGCAGCAACATAAGTCACATTTTATCAGTAATTTTTGATCCCAGTGAGCTACAAACCATTTTTTAGTTAAAATTGTCAGATTATTCAGCAGATGATGAATTATGGGGCAAATATGGTACAACTATATTTATGTGCAAAACATTTGCAAACTAGGATATTTTGCTATTCATATTTGAACTGCGTAAAAGAGAAAAGTACTGATGACAGAAACTGCTTGGCTCAGAGACAAATGGCGTGTGATTCCACTTTTAAGCATATTTGGGACATTCAGTGATTGGAAACATATCCCACTTTGTGAATGTATTTTAATGTCAATAACTCATATTAAACCTTAAATAAGCATGTGTGGCTATTGGTTGAAAAAGATAGCATAGTAGTTTGTAACTGGTCAGTGAAATGCCAAACAAGTACTAAAAATAGGGAAGCTTTGCTCTTTCTGGCCACACCTCTGCAGGGGTCACACCTATCGTACAAACAATGAACATAGTATTTGCACAATTTTTTATTTTATTTTATTGTTAAGTCTGGGAACTGGCAATTTGGTGCTCACTCCATTACATATTTTGCGAGCAAGGGCAGGCTATGGCAGAGTTTCTAATTTGTCATATTGCATTTTGAGATGTAGGAATGTCGCTAAGAGCGTTTAGTTTATTATTCCTTTTTTGTGTACCTTCTTTGTTTTCTTGGTGCATGAAGATGCAAGATTCATATACATATTTTTTTCCCATTTGGTCTTTATTGTGAATGTAAATAAAAATAAAGCATACTTGCAGACTGTGACTACTTGCCTGCCATTCTCAATATTTCTCTTCATAACTATGCGATTGTATACGTTTTACGCTCGTACGGTCTCGCACAATGGGCGATTTGTATAGGGTCACTGGAAAGTCCCCAAGGTTGACCCTGTCCCCCCCAGAAATTTAGTGTCTCCTACGCCCATGCGAGCCAGAGCACCGATATTTTTGGGGAACAGGTACAAACATTGTTTGAAAAAAAAGTTAAAACAAGCAAGTAAACATGGAAGGAAAACGCAATTACTGAAAGAGGAGAAAATGAGCAATGGGGCGGAAAGGACAGACAGGCAGAATCCAATGGGGTCGAAGAAATAGTGCATGCATCAGAGGAGGAGCACTAATCAAGTTGAATTAATCGGTGCTCGTCAGCTTGAAATGGAAGTGATGTATCAAATGCCGGAACCAACTGAGAGGAAGCCAAGAAGCCAATCAACCTATGCTAAGTGGGAGGCGAGATTACAGTCCTTTTAGTAAATACAACAGGTCGTGCAGACAGCGCATGCGCTGCCAGGCTCGACCTAAAAAAGAGTAATCTACGTGTGAGAAACACATGTTCTGGGATTTGGTGTTATTGGTACTCAATTTTAAAATGCCCTATGTGCTGCTCGCTCCTTCCTACGGGTGATGTCATCAGGCGTGCAATACGTGCAATGCAAAACCTGGAATCTGGTGCAGAAATGATGCAGGCACAGTTCGCGCTTACCTGGCCCCCGTTACTGCAGAAGAGACCCGCCGTCTTTACAGCCAAGCCCCAGGATCGCCCGGTCGGAGCGGCTACAGACAAGTCCCAGAGTGAGGTGGTGACTGGCAGTGGCAGTACTATCCCATGGATATCACACTGCATCGGACTGACGCCGGGGCACTACTTCCAACTCATATATCAAAAGCAAAAGTGACTGTCGGACAATCGAAAGTGATGAAGCATGCACAATATTAAGTTTAGGAAGTGGAGAAAATATAATATTCTTAGAGGAAGAAGAAGTACGGTGTTTTAACTGTGAAACAGTAAAAGCACCAGACAAGTATCCACATAGAACAAGCATTTACACAGACATGTTTCCTGTTTTTAAAAGCATGAGATATTGTTGTAGGTGTGGGATCTGTATTTATGTTTTATTTTGGCTGAGTTACGATGAAATGTAATTAAATAGAGAGGTTTTCTTTGAAAAATACTCACTGCAAAAAGTGTAAACCAATTTTACACCTGGAGAATTCTTGTAAATAATACCGCACAAAGTGCTTTGATAATAATAGCAAGGTATCAATAGTGTCCCTCTCTGTATTTGCACTACTCTGTCTCTCTCTCTTTTGACTCAAAGAAAGAACGTTGCCGCCTCTTTGTCTAGGTGCATCTCTTTCTGTGATTTAGTGGCTGTGGGCTGTACTTGTGCGTGCGTGTCACTGTTTGTGTGTGATGTTGGACCTCTTTGCTGTAAGTATGTCTTTGCATCATCCACTGATGGAAGCAGCACTCTGCAAGAACTGAGAAATCCACAGAGCTCTCGGGCGTCTGCTGGTAATTACTGAACGTACATCTGTGTGAGCCTTCAGGTGATGTCAGTATAATGATGTCATAGAGGACGAATGAAACGCTTTATGGCTCCGCTTTCCTCTCTACCCCTGGGAAAGCTGGTGGTTGGCTGGCCCACTATATAGAACATTATTCAGAAATGAATGACATTGTTCAGACACCACAACTGTTCTCAAGAATATGGCATTGTAGATACAGTGCATGAAAAAAACGTGCCTAAATAGAATCACACACTCAGCAAATTCAGCTAATCCAGAATCTCACTTATTTTTGAAAGAACTGCAAGGCGACATGATCCTATCTTGAACTGCACCATTGAGAAGGAAACCAGAAGTGGTGAACAGGAATGGGGAGGTGGTTTACAAGTGTGATTTTGAGTGATAGCCATCTCGCTGTTAATTTTCCATTTACGTTTCTCACGAAGTCAATGTTATTTTCATGTGCTTCTTTCCAAATGCTATACAAGACCATTTAATGATTTTTACAAATACCAGGGGGGAGAGTACATTCCCTCTCATCCCAACACAGTTCACCCCTTTGCATTCTGGTAAATGCAGTGTGCTTACTTCAAAGTTGCAGTTTTTCACCAAAGTTGCTGCTGGTAGTCTGTTATTTCTATACATGTGTTTCTGGGTTCAGCCCTTCATCAGAAGGGAACAGAAGTAGTAGAGAGCAGAGAAAGTCATCGGGGTTGCTGAAACGCTTTCCAAGTCTTCACAGGTTACAGTACAATTCCATAGGACCACAGGCACATCCCAGGTGAGCTTGTGAGCTCGTTGGCTCAAGGGAACCTTTTAAACACAAGGGGGTGTGGGGGTGGGGGGGACTGGCACATGCAGTACACTTACTTCAAAGTTTATGTACGGCATTTACCAGAATGCAATGGGTGAACTGTGCTGGGATGAGCAGCATTGTGCTCCCTGTCCCATTGTATTTAAAAGGCTCCCTTGAGCCAAAGAGCTGACGAGCTCATCTGCAATGCACCTGTGTGCCGGTGGAGCGGTAGTGTGGGGAAGAGATCCACGACTGAAAGGCATCTCCGTGAATTAGACCCATGAGGGTGTCACCTCAAAGAGTTCATCCCCTGAGCTCTAAGACCGCCCTAGAGCCCAGGCGTTGACCATTCACTGAACCACAGATGTTCCTACAACCTCCACCTGGAGCCCGTGCCAAGAGGAGTGCACGAGGATGAGAAAGAGGCTGTGCATTAACTGAGCCGAGCTGGCCTGGGGTGTATGTGCATGTAGTTGGAGCTTGGTGTCTAAATCTAGCTGTTATAAAAACCAAGTAAAAGGAAATAGGCAACTGCACCAGAGTCATGTTTAAGTCGATCAACCAGCCCATCACTGACAGAAATTTGTTTTAATGTAAAACAAGTCATCCAGAGATAGGTCCAACAGACCCATTCAGGATCATATGACAGAAACGAGAAACCAATATAATCAAGCTCTCCACTATCACACTCCCTCTTCCTATCGCAGTCATTAGTCTATGGAAATCCATACACTAACTGAAAGAGTAGGATTCATGTGCATGACACATCCCCTCACATGCTCCTCCATGGCTCATACACCACAGCAAGGACTACTAGTAAATTGCAATATCCCCAACTAAACTATAAGGCAGTGGAAGTTATCCCAGGTAGTCCCACTAGAAGAAGAGTCCATAAATCTCTTAAAAGAATGTGGCACCACCCTGTCCGACATGTTAATGTACATATTTCATGTCAATCAAAAGAACACTTTTCAGAAGATACACAAGCTGACGCCGGCTCTCCCTCTGCAGATTATCTGTATTGTAGAACACATACAGGGCCGGACTGACCGCAGCAGGCATCGGGTGCTTATACGGAAGGCTGGAATGGTGGAGGCCAGTTTTGAAGTGGCGGGGGACGATTTTGTTACTGGGGGCCAGTTTTACAGCGATGCGGCAATATCAGCCCCCACTAACAAAAGCAGCAGTGCTGGGGGCCGGTTTTGTTTAGCATTAGTGCTTCACGCTAGCTCCACCCCCACTCTCCCTCCCGCTCCCGAAGTGGGGGCCCATCCGACAAAATTGCCAGGGCTGCTTTGGGTTCTCAGTCTGGCCCTAATCACATACATGTTGTGCGAATATCTATGAAACAACCTATCAGTGGTATATGATGCTATTAAGGTTGGGAATTTCCCAGAGCTATAAAAATCATCTCCTCTATCTGTGGTATTACCAAATCACCTGGAACTCTCACCTAGTGATGAGAAGACTCAGCCCCTCTAACTTTGGTAACTTTCAACCACTTACTTAACCACGGTCTGTAAACCACATCCAGCCATCTCCCTTTATTCAGGAAGGTGTGAAGTGAAGAGGTAACAAGTTACACTTCTGTAAGACTCGAGTTTCTTCAATGTTCTTCTTAGTATTTTTGAGCTTTTTTGTTGTATACTTTTTTGTTGAGGTTTTTTAGAATATTATTTGCTTTTCAATAATTTTGGCAAGGTTTTAAAGGTCTTCAAAAGCACTTGATTTTAAGAAGCACAGGAAAGTCCTGAGTCTCGAACTCCTCAGACTGCTGTGTTGCTTTATAGGATTCTGTTACTACCCATTGAGTCGGACTGGGTACCAAACCCCACCATTGCTAAGTACCAGCCTTACCCTGGTGTAGGGTAGCATAAGGAATGAGTCCAAGGCTGCCTAGGGTAATTTTGGGGGGGGGGGGGGGGGGGGGGATGAAAACGTGGGAAAAAGTAATGCCACATAATGCATTTTGTGGCACAATTTGTCGCACCTGGGCTAATACAAGCTTCTTCTGGGTTCCCTCAAGCAGTTCTTGGAGAAAGCAAATACACTCTTCCAGTAGCATTTAGTATGAGGCATCCCAGAGCACTATTTTTCAAAGCAACACCAATGAGAACCATTTTGAAAAGGGTACCTTTATATGCTTGGTACGAACTACTGAGCCCTTAGGTGGTAAATAAATGTGCCCACGGAAGGAGCATTGAATCGCTGACACTGCGTCCCAAAATGAAGGCCAGAGTTCCCAGGGTGTACATGTATACTGACCCCCTTGGATATCCCAGTGCTGAGATGTTACCGGGCTCTCACAACATACCTCGATCCTGTCCTCCACCACTCATCTGCGTTCTATTGAGACCACCAGAGAGTTCTTGTAAACACACTTCTAGCCTAATTTGGAGAGGGCGCCCCTGCCGAGGTCTCACAAAGCTGGCACATCTTCTCGTACTCACTGTGTACCCTGTTATCTCAGTAACAAGACATCCAGAGCTCTCTCAGTAAGTCAGTTTGACATCATTTGTCTTTTATTTATTTATTTTGATTCATTTAATGCGATTTTCTATATCGCAAACATTACCCGAAGGTGTCAGAGCGCTTTACAAAAAAAACAGTTGTGCTACATAAGGACTTAGAATTACATGAGTTACATAAAAGATACAAACAGGAAAAAAAATGCAAATGTACAAGTTGTAAAGTCCCACAGGGAACAGATACAAATAGAAAAAATTGCAAATGTACAAGTTGTAAAGTCACTCAAGTAAGAGATACAAATGGATAAACTCTAAGAATCACATAGGACTGGTAGTGAATTCAAAGGTCTACTACATAGACTAGTGGTTAGAGTTATCTCTATATACATATATGTCAGATTCAGATTCAGATTAGCTTTATTCGATTTTTGAATTTAAAATCATAAAAGCAACAACAAAACATAGATAAATACAACAATATTTCATTATATATCAATTTCTAAAACACGATTAAATTGATAAGAGAACAGCTAATCAATAAAAAAACAATTTAAAACAATACCCTGTCAGATGGAACAGCTCTAGGAAATAGGGGGAGTCATACACACAGTGCTATTAGGTGCGATATGAGTGGGTCTTATAAGGAGTACTCAGAAAGTGCGTTTTTTGAACAAAGGTTCGAATCTGTTAGGAGCTAGGAAGCTAGGGGCACTAGGTACACAGGGTCCCCCACCCCAGCCGTTATAATTCTTTACTGCTGTTCTTGATGACGAAATAGGTGGGATGCTCGGATAAAAGTCGTGTAAATCCCAGATGCGAATTGGGCCATCCCCCTCTTTGTGCTTGCAGGATCGTAAAAAAGGGACTATGTTCATGTGCTTGAATTTAATTAGCACCAAATCCCCAGGGATGGTTTTTGGCAGCGCGCCCAGCCACCCCACCCTCCTGACACTTAAAATTCCACCGTCTAAGTTAGGTGGCAAAGGTCTGTTGGTCTGTAGCCAGGGCATGACCTTATTTAACAGGTCTTGTCGTGTTTCAGATTTTTCCCTGGTTTGATGGTGGGACCCCAGATACGACTGACACATAAGGGGCGGCTTCCGGGGGCAAGTCAATTCGTGGCATTTTAACAAGTTCGGGTTTGGCCTCAGTATGTTTTATCAGCGGGTGAATTTTGGCCGGTTTGAGGCCTGTAGCAGGCGACAATGTTTGCGAGGAGGCGTGCTTATGGAAATGTGGTTTGGGTTTTTCCGGAATAGTGAGGGGGATAGGACAGTTGGATAATACCGGTTTTATACTTGGTGAAATGTGCGTTTTCATTGTTTGTTCAAAACTTGATAACCTGTCCCCCAAATCGTTAATTTTGGTCACCAGTGGTGATATGAGAGATGTTAGCAAATGTTCAAGCTGGGCCAACAAAGATGGTTGAAGGGGTGATGCGCGGTTTTCTATTTTTCCATACACCGTCTCCCCCATCGGTGTGATTGGGTTGGAGGGGAAAAGAGAAGAACAAGTACGTACATTAGAATTTTTGGCTTGCTTCTCTTTTATAATATCGCCATCGTGAATGTTGAGCCCCCCCGGAGGTGTATTGGCTAGGGTTTTGTGTTTAATCAAGTGAAGCGGAGGATCCTGCAGGGTGGCGCTTACATCATCTGGCCTAGTGTCCATGCGTAAGGTGGGCGATATGTCCGGTATATAATTGGTTCCACATAGTGCGTTGAGATCCTCCCAGAAGGACATAGTGAAAATGCAGTAAGCCAAGGAAAGTAATAATATGAAAATAGATATTTCAGTACCTCTTCAACGGAAATGTCAGATGGGTGGCCCGTCCCGTTCTCCTTGGGCCTCCGAGGGCCACAGAGGGCCCGCCCTTTGCCCGGGCTTAGCCCGGCGGCGCCCGCGCGCGTCCCGCGACGCGGGGTCTCTGGCTGTACTTGTGAGCACCTCCGGGGGTGGGACAGGGCGTGCGCGACTTCCGGTCGCGTGGGGCGGTGGGAAGTGTAGTCCGGGTGACCTTCCTCTCCCTGCAAACAGCGCTGGTAGGCTGCGGCGCTTCACTGACCCTCCAGGACTCCTCGGTCAGTTCTGTGTGTCCCCCGCTCCCCCGGGGCTCTGGCTGTACTTGTGAGCACCTCCGGGGGCGGGACAGGGCGTGCGCGACTTCCGGTCGCGTGGGGCGGTGGGAAGTGTAGTCCGGGTGACCTTCCTCTCCCTGCAAACAGCGCTGGTAGGCTGCGGCGCTTCACTGACCCTCCAGGACTCCTCGGTCAGTTCTGTGTGTCCCCCGCTCCCCCGGGGCTCTGGCTGTACTTGTGAGCACCTCCGGGGGCGGGACAGGGCGTGCGCGACTTCCGGTCGCGTGGGGCGGTGGGAAGTGTAGTCCGGGTGACCTTCCTCTCCCTGCAAACAGCGCTGGTAGGCTGCGGCGCTTCACTGACCCTCCAGGACTCCTCGGTCAGTTCTGTGTGTCCCCCGCTCCCCCGGGGCTCTGGCTGTACTTGTGAGCACCTCCGGGGGCGGGACAGGGCGTGCGCGACTTCCGGTCGCGTGGGGCGGTGGGAAGTGTAGTCCGGGTGACCTTCCTCTCCCTGCAAACAGCGCTGGTAGGCTGCGGCGCTTCACTGACCCTCCAGGACTCCTCGGTCAGTTCTGTGTGTCCCCCGCTCCCCCGGGGCTCTGGCTGTACTTGTGAGCACCTCCGGGGGCGGGACAGGGCGTGCGCGACTTCCGGTCGCGTGGGGCGGTGGGAAGTGTAGTCCGGGTGACCTTCCTCCCCCTGCAAACAGCGCTGGTAGGCTGCGGCGCTTCACTGACCCTCCAGGACTCCTCGGTCAGTTCTGTGTGTCTACAAATAGTAGATTTTCTCAGGATTCCATTTTACCAGCGATTCGGCTTGGACAAGTATATATCACATATTTACAGAGTGAAAAGAGAAATACAAAAATTAAAAAATGTAATTAAATTAAAATAAAAAGGGGTAGAGAGCGGTATGTGGGGGAGAAGAGTTGGAAGCTGAGATTGGTGAGAGGAGAGCGGGGGACCTGAGGGGGAGAAAGAGATAAGGCAGTCCAGCGTAAGTGAAATGTCTGAAGGTCAGCAGGATGGAATCCAAGGGACCAAAGGAAAGGATAAGAATCAACAAAATGGCGGACCCGGGTCATGGGCATCGATGGAAACCATATCCACATGGCGAGATGCGAGATGCACCCAGGGCAAGAGCGACACAGGAGAGGGTACCAAAATGGTGTGGCGCACACGAGTTCCATTCCAAAAGTTCCGAGGGCCAAGTCCAAAGCAAACCATCGGAGGAAGAGTAAGAGGGAAAAAGGAGCCAGACAGTCAAAAGGAGGAGCATCTTCAGTATTTGCACCTCCTTTCACCACTGCTGAACACACATAATCCCTGGTCTAAATACTCCCACGGTCCTGTACTGTGCACCACAGTCCACCCATGTCATTAGCTGGAGGGGTGTTAAAACAAATCCACAGGTCTCCACCCAGCGTTCATGCTCCACAAAAAGCTGATATGTATCTTGGTTCTCCCAGGGGGGCGTTAGCGGCTTTGTCATATGTAGGGGGTGAACGCTGTAATTAAAATGTTCTTCCGGTGGAGGTGAGGCCTGTCCAGGGGTGCAGAGGAGGCGAGGCCTGTCCAGGGCTGCAGAGGAGGTGAGGCCTGTCCAGAGGGCAGAGGAGAAGAGGCCTGTCCAGGGGTGCAGAGGAGGACAGGCCTGTCCAGGGGGGCAGAGGAGGTGAGGGAGTGGATCAGTTCCATTTTCTGGTAAGATAGTTTAAGGGATGATATCTCTGCTGCAGAACCTGCTTAACCTGCAGGTTGACATTTTCAAATCATGCGGGGACAGACTCTTTCTTTGTAGAGAAACACGAATACTATTCAGCCCTGCTATAAAACATCTGCATGTTTTAACTGCCTCAGCATAATTCACATTGCTCTACAATTTCTATTTGTTTTTGTGGAACCCATGTATTGTATAAAACACCATGTGGAACAGGAAAAAAATAAGCTGGTCAGATCTATCCTATTTAGGTATTGTATGTGAAATCTAATGAATTAAGCACGTCATAGAAAACTCCTCTCCCAATACAGTAGCTCATAAAATGTTACCTATCTGAACTCCAGCTTCATAGAACCATTTAAGGCCATTCTACATGCCACAACCCGTCACATTCATGCCAGGAGTTTATCTGAGGTGGCAAGCGTTCAGGGAAAGATGGTGCACTTATCACATGGGTCGGCAGTGCTTCACAGGACTTGGCGATCAGCACATAGATCAGCATCCTCGAGTCTTCGAACACTGGTGTTTCCATCGTGAACCGGACTTGCAAGAAATGTCAGGTGAGAAGAAGGGCATCAACAGAACCACAGAGTTCGGCACTGAATAAAATATGTTAAACTTGGATTTCTTTTACGTGTGACTAGTCGATACCATGTGTTAGAAGTCAGGGGCAGGGCTAAGCCTTCTCAATCGCCCTTTCCAAGATGGTGGTCTGTCCAGCGCTCTCTGCCTGAGGTTCCCAATCCTAGATGAAGTCACTGTTTTTCTGTGATTTCATTTTTTGTTTGAATCACATGTGAAAGAGGCCTTAGCCTTCATGAGTAGCGGATGTGTCACTCTGCGCTAATTCCTTTATTTTTCAATATGTCATTACACACTTGTTTCTATTTGTCTTACACACTTGTTCCCATTTTTGTCCCTGATTTCTGCACTTTGGAGACAGATTGTACTTTACATATTCATCTTAGTTTCCTGGCTTGGCGGTTTACTCTCCTATGGCTCTATGGAGAGATTGATGCCTAGCGTATCTACTTCTGCATTAACATTTATCTTCAGTCAAAAGGTATAAGAATCCCAAGGAGTTTTTTTCGCCCTTGTGACTGTTTCCCCCTAACTTGGACACCCATAAGGATACACTTGACAACTTACTTCTGTACTATTAATTGCAGAGTGACACCATGGCCACTGGGAACAGTCGCAGACCTTCACAGCTTCCAGTCCTTGACAGATTGTGATTGGAAGAGCTCCACAGGGTTCCTCATGATAAAGATGCCACAAAGGACCAAGCACAAGAGTTACAACAAATATATCTTAAAAATTCTGCATTAGGACAGTCATTGGTATTAAGATCTACAGATTTCCAATTAGCTCCTTCAAGTGCCCTTTGTATTTTTACTGGGGGCCTGTGAAGTCAACTTAATTGTTAGATTTTCTTTCGGTGCATTTTGCTTTCCGCCCTGCAAAGTTCAATCAAGACTGCACAAAGGTAACTTTCTTCATTGGTTGTTTTACTGGACCTGTTTGGACATTGATAACTCCTTAAGTAATGACTTTTGATGCCGAATTGGAGACTTAAGATATCTTCTTGCTATCATTTAAGATATTTGAATGCAGTAATTTTGAGCATTTTGTTGAGAAAGCATTGTATGATGTTCGGCAAGGTGGTGTAATTGTTTTAACTAATGTGACTCAATTTCATCATTTAGTAGCTGAAACCACTTGGGTTTGAGAGAATTCAAATGAGCCTTTGCCAATGAGTTTTAAATTAAGAGATTAAGGCTGAGTAGGTTTGTTCGTGAAGTCCTACTTCATTTTATGAACTCATTTCTTTAATGCTGTTAATTTAACATCATTAACAACAAAGATGAAAAAAAGGAAGGCAGTATAGAGGAACCTATTTTAACTTTACTACAGCTTCTTAAATTGGTTGACACAATGTTCCTTTGGACCCATTGCCTCTAGAAGAACCTATGCGTGGAGAAGCAGCTAGAAGACCTTTCATATAGAATTTAAATGAACACCAGCGTAAGGCTTGGTTGTGCTTATGTTTTAGTGATGCTGGACATATGATTCAGATTCACCACAATTAATTTTAGAGGCATGTAGAAAGGATACAGGCATCTCTCAAGAAAGAGGAGAAACAGGAGTGTCTTTACATATTTATATTGGAGCCTCTATGAATCATGCTGAGAAACGTTTGTTTCTTTTTGTAATTACTTTGGGAACAGGAACATGGAAAGTTATTTATGCATCTGCATTGTTGGATAGTGACATGTGTGGAATCTCATTGATCTGGACTGGGACACCAATCATAATTGTTAGGAAGACTTCTAAAGACATTAGGCCTCTTTGCCATTGCAGGTCTCCTTTGAAGAGCATACGTAAGTGCTCTTCTTTGACATTATTGCATTAGCTAATTAAGCTCAAATATTTGGAATTGCTTGGTTAAAGATGCATACTCCATTTATCATTCAGAATACTTAAAAACTATCTTTGTCATCACAGTTTTGTCATGATCCTTGGTACGCTTCGGGAAGCTACTGGTAAACAAATACCGAGATCAAGGGTTCTACGTTAAATTTAATTGTGGCTAATTTTTCTATAGGACCACTTCAGCACCATGAATGCTCAAATTCTCTTCAGTTTTGCCTGCACTTCACCCAATAGGGAATATGTTTGCCCAATACCAACTGAACCTCTCATTCTCTTTGGACAAATGTAGTCCTTATCAACGAAAGAAAATGAGATATAAAGGGCTTCCTTGCAGGCACAAGAGAATTTGCAAAATGTAATAAATGTGCCACCTTCTAATCCTATCTGGCGCACCTTTACTTTTTGTACAATGAAAGAGGAAGATCTTTAATCTTGTATTCACTGCAGTTTTAAATCAAATTGTGATCAAGGATTATTATCCCTAAACCCTCCAAAAGGGCAGTCTAGAGTTAGTCCAAGGATCACAAGTTTTAATTAAACTTGATTTGTGAATTGCTCATTATCTTCTGCATATTAAGAATGGTGGCTGCTGGAAATGCCTTTTCAGATTTTGAATATTGTGTAATGCCATTTTCTTTGTGCAGTGTTTTTGCCATTTTTCAACACTTTCCAGATTCAATATTTTCCGATATTTGGAATCAGTTTGAATGGAATCAGTTTATCTAGATGATATATTTGGTGTTTTCTAATGCCCCTGATGAACACCAAGAACCTGTTAATGTTGTGTTATCAAAACTCCAGCAAAATCATTTCCAAATTTTCAATGTCAATTTATTAAGAATTTTGCAACCAGTAACATCACATGTATTCTAAAAAGGAAAATAAGAAAAGATGTTTTGTTGGGATGATTGAATCGAAAAGGCATTTAATACACAAACATTTTTATTTATCCAAGCACCAAGTTTTGTCATCCTGACACATCTAAGACATTCATTGAGGAAACAGATGGCTGTAAAGGAGCCCGAGTTGCAATTTTGTTACAAAAGTAGAAGATGATGGACATGAACATTCTGACATTTGTTTTGTCAGAGAATTAATGGAAGTACTCCATTCTCAAAATAGAGTTTTTGCCCATGAAGATAACTTATACTGATGCAAAAATCTTCTGATGGGCACCAGAGAACTGTTTGAAATTCAACTGATCATCAGAAATTGCAGTGTTTACGAAAACTTCAATGCAAGGTATAGTTCATCAAGCTTGACTAGCATTTTATTTACACAGTACTATTTCATTATCATTCATATATTCCTGGTTCAAAGAATCTTTTGGCCGACACTCTGCCTCGTCATTATCCAAAGTCCTCACTCATTTATGATCAACCTGTGATTCCTTCCCATTGTGTAGTTGGGAATTTCTCTGTTTTGCTTAGACAGAATTAAGCTGTCTCAAGAATAAATGGGGAAAGAAAAATGTGAAACTTTTTAATTTAAGACTACTTTAGTTTCACAAAAAGAGCTGTGCTCAGTCAACAAGCTATTGTTGCCCTCACAACAGAACGACAGGTTGATGTTATGAAAATGTGTCATGACCTTGGTGATAGAAGAGTTGAGATTATCTTGGATTTAGTTTATTGTTTGTTTTGGCAATCAACTTTTTATTCTGATGCTCAAGAATATGCTTTTACCTGTCCTATTTGTGTCAAACATAAATCAAAATATTCTAAGCCTTTTTTATATTTACAGCCGTGACCATTGGTACCTAAAGCTTAGAATCAGATTTATAGAGATTTTATGACAGATTTTCTGATGCATATTGGGTAGTAATGTTACTGGGGATTTTATTTAAGATGTTCATTTTTCGCCTTTATTTAAATTACCTGCAGCTGAAGAAGTGGCTTCATGTTTTTTGACTGACACTTTTCAGCTCCATGAATTAGCTTATATGCTTTTTTCTGACCTAGGGTCTCAATATATTTCATTTTGTTGGAAGGCTCCATGTAAATCATTAGAAATGTAATAAGCTGTTTCTTCCGGTTACCCGTCCACAGACTAATAGGTAAACAGAGATAGCAAATCAAAGTTTGCAACAGTTTCTGTGGTGCCACTATGATGCAACTCAAAATAATCAGGCTTCCCTTTTTACCAATTGCAGAATTTCCTTGTAACTATGCAACTCATACTGCTACTAAGTTTTCACTTTTATTCTGAATACATGATTTCCACCAAACTGCTTTCTTCTTGTCCCCTTATGGACAATTTAGGGCCCAATTTAATTGCAGGCATACCATAATCTCTGTTGGCCGGAAGAAGGATTTAACATCCATCAGGCCAAAACTACCCACCCGCAAAATTTAGAAATAACCACCGAGTTGAAAGTAATTTCTAAAGCATATACAGTAACTGCCATTACAGTGGTTCTTATCAATGTTGTTTACAGTTTGGTGCAAGGCTCAATCAACATGACCAAACTGTTTTCTTTTTTATTTTCAAAAATGATACGCTGAAGCTAGTTTTTCTGATTGAAAATAAAATGTTCCCCCCACCATGGGAAACCTCTCTCGAGGGGAACATTTAGCTGTTTTCACTTCCCCTTACCACTAGGGTTTTCCTGGCAGTGACAGTCAGTGCAAACTGACCTCTTGTCCTGCCCATATAAATTAGATGAGTGGAATTAGAAGTCTGCCTCCAAAGGCCCTTACACCATAAGGCCATCAGAAGGGTTTAATCAAAATGGAGACAGCGTAGTCTCAACCTAGGGTCTGCCCCCATATTAATCTGGTGGGCGCACTATTATCTTGGTGGTATAGATACTCCATCACAATTGGAATGGAGTAACTATACTGCTAATACATAAATTTGCCCCTTATTTCCTACAGCTACTAATTGCTTGAATCATTTACAGAAATATAAACAGTTGTTTTTTAACATATACTGGATCCTAAAGTCTAGGCGAAGGAACAATCTGACAAATCAAGATCAACTTTTTCACCTTTTGTTTCTAGAGTGAAAAGTTTGTCAGTCTCTCGGTTCCCTCCTATTCATTTGTTGGCAGTAATATTTTAACTGTAATTTATGTTAATTTTGTAATTACTTAGATTAATCCTGGGGCGTTTTTGTCTTTCATTTTTTAGCAATTAAACTTTATGTTTCTGACTCTTATCATCAGTTTCCATCTGAACCTATGTTAAACATGATAGAAGGACAACCAGAATATAATGTTCAATAAATCTGTGATTCTTATATGTTTAGGGGGAGTTTTCACTTCTTGATTGACTGAAAAGACTATCCATCTACTGGGTTATCTTAGTAAAATGCTTCTTGTGTTCATGTTTCCTTGTCGGTTTGTTTTTTCTAGTGGTTTCCTTCAACCA
Organism: Lissotriton vulgaris; assembly: GCF_964263255.1. Taxonomy (NCBI): domain Eukaryota; kingdom Metazoa; phylum Chordata; class Amphibia; order Caudata; family Salamandridae; genus Lissotriton; species Lissotriton vulgaris. The sequence goes on along the minus strand of NC_141685.1, from coordinate 1,756,088,828 downwards.
CGAACTTCAGGAGGGGGCATTCTGTCACATCCACAGCAGTAGCGTACCAGAAGCATTAAGTATTCAGGAGAAAATTGTGCACCTATTACCCAGCCAGGGCTCGATGTTCAGTGTGCAGCATTGCGCTCCCTCAGCTTTGACCAAACTGCATTTCCTCCATCAACACTAGGGGTGATCCATGGTTTGTGAGGGGTGGGAAAGGCTGTAATGGTGCTGCAGAGTTCAGCGCTGGACAAAAATTTTAAACTTTGGTTTCTTCTTCATATGACTAATTGATGCAATGTGTTAGAAGAAAAAAGGCATAGCCAAGGTTTAGGAACTGCCCTTTCCAAGATGCAGGTCTGACCAGAGATTTATGCCTAAGGTTCCTAATATATAAAGTTGAAGCTTTTCCTGTGATGATAGTTGCTCCTTATGCTGGGACTAGTCCCATGGAGCACATATTTTTAATGTCTTGTAATGCAGGCTTCATAAATTTGTAGAACACACTTTCACTGCTCATAAAAAACTTAAATCAATTTACTACTTGATTCATTTAAAACATAAATTTAACATATCCATTGTTTGAAAGAACTCTTCTACTCTTTTCAATACAAATTTCAAGTTTGAATCAACAAGTATGCTGTGCTCATAGATGGAGAAAATGTATCTTCATAATTATTATGAGGTAAGCTCAATTTTGTTTGTCCCAATGCATTTCGGACCATGTGGTCCTTCTTCAAGGGTTTTCCCATGGAGTGCAGTCTTAATGATCACCCGCAAAGCTCACAGGATCACCGGGGATGCTCCTGGTTTTCTCAGCTCCTCAAAGTTAATTGCAGCAGGCAGCAGAGGTTTTCAAGAGAGAGCAAGAAAGAGAGTGAAGGTTGGGCATTTAGAGGGAATGCGATCAGAAAGAAGAGAGAGACTGGGTGGATGGAAAGAGAGTGCAAGGAAGCTAAAGGAGCAAGGCTGGTTCAAACATTTTTGCTAGGGCTGTTTTTGGTTCCTCACTCTGCCCACTCTCCCCATTGAAAAGGAAATGTTGCACATTTTTGGTGTACATTCGCTAGTAAGCTTCTGCCTTGTTGGTGATCTATTTCACAGATATTTCCTTGTATTTGCTTAATTAATACTGTGAATCATTACAAATGTGTGCATCTGTGTTAACCTGACTGTACCTTACTGTGCAGAGAGACATCTGTACTTTTTATAAATGAGATCTATGTTATTTTAATCACTTTAACCAATTATAGTCCTATATAACATGAAGTTAGGGTTTAATTTGACACAGGAGTGTATGCTGTTGAGGAAGTGGACTTACACTCAAACTAATTTTGACTTTTTTTTTGTTTTTAGAGGCAAGATGGCCGACGCTGGATTGCGGTGAGCAGTCGCATACATCCTCTCTCCAGCCTTAAAATTCTAGACGTATGATTTCGAGATGCTGAATACCCCTGAATGGCCCCTGAATGGACACTGAATGCTGGCTACAGGCTGCTAGGCTCATTTTGCACGAGGACACACGAACACGCCATAAATTATACTTCAAGGCGTTTGTGGGTTATAATTTGGCTCAAGAGAGGAGCTAGAGTCCTGATGAGCGCGTTTGGGCTCAAGAAGAAACAGCAGCCACAAGCGATCAAAATGCCTGTACGGACTATGAGGCAGGAAAGGGAAAAAGAAAAACTGGTGACGGGAATAGAGGCTGCGGGCATTGAGGATGTGAATGGACCCACACGTAACCTTGGTGCGATTCCAAAGACGGGAGCCCCAGCAGGAAAGAAGAAAACCGAGCAAAAGGCCAAACCAACCCCTAATGTGCAGGACACTCCCCCGGCACTACGGACTGTGGCAGCAAGTAAAGCGAGAAGAATCGGTGAGAAGCTGAAGGGCAAAGAGGCAACACTGCGCCAGCCTACCGTAACAGAGGCTTTCTCTCCGAAAACATTCCCACAGCACATCGAGGATATTGAAAGCGGTAGAGTCAGCCGAGACAACGGTATCAGCGGAGGTGGCAAAGCCGGCAAAAATCCAGATCTCCGTGAGAACGTCCTCGAGGACGCTGAGAACGCAGAGGCTGAGGTTGCTAGGCAACCCCACAGACCGGACCCAGAGCATGAGCCTGATTCACTCACGGAGGTGTCTGTTACAGGACCGGCAGAACAGATAGACGGCAGGAACCTTAATCCTACTTCCACGGTGAGCAGCAGAAACAAAACTGGTGGGGGCTTGGGCCAGGTTGAATTTGGCAATGCTGATATGATGGGAGCCTTAATGTTGTTGGAGGAGGAGATGAAATCTGCAAAGGAGGGGGGGGGCCTCTAATACATGGGGCAGTACCCTTAGCCTCGCAAGCAGAGATGGCGTGGGAGAAGGAATGGAAAAGGGTGAAGGAGGGTCTGCTGAAGGAGATTGCTTCTACTCCCTTAATGAGGAGTCCGAGCTAGATCAAACCAGTGTGGGGAGCTCAGAGGGAACCTCCGGCTCCGAGTCTAGCACGGATAAAGACACTATCCAGAAAAAGAAATCACTAAAATTAACCAGACAGCTTTCTGGGGGAATGGAGGGGACCCAAAGACGGTTAGTTTGGGACTACTCTGCAACTTCACAGTCGTACCGGGAGGAGGATGGCAACAACATGGAAATACCGCCTGGGGGCTCAACGCAACAGATTCCTGTGGGCCTCATGTTTAATACCCTTAAACAAATGCAAACGGAGGCCAGGGCTGAAAACCGGAGAGCAAGGCAAGACTCAAAAAAGATCCAGAACACAATGAGGAAAATGAACAAACTATATGATGAACTGGCAGAAAGGGTAACTGAAGTTGAAGAAAGAACAGGCAAGCTGGAAGACGACGTTGGAAGCTTCAAGACCTTCAAGACAGACCAGGAAAAACTTTCAGAAGACTTCCAATGGAAACTGGAAGATTTTGAAAATCGACAGCGACGAAATAACATTAGACTCCTGGGTGTCGCAGAGGGGATTGAAGGACAGGACATGAGACGATTTGTTGTGAATTTGCTGGAGGGGGCTTTTCCTGAGTCAGAATGGCAATGGGAGAAAGAGATACAACGGGCACATAGGTTCCCATTCACAGTGAAGCAGGGGGTGAGAAAGGATGGGCAGGGCTCTTTTCCCAGAGCGATCCTAGTAAATGTGGGGAATTTCTTGCTAAGGGAGGAAATTATCGCTAAAGCTAGACCTGATAGCAAGAGAACCTTTGAAGGTACTACATTCTTCGCCAGGCCTGATTTTTGTCATGTAACGGTAGAGAGAAGGTGGAGGCTCAGGCAGCTGATCGCACCGTTACAGTCACTAGGTTCAGAAGCGTACCTCCTTTTCCCTGCTAAACTAAAAGTGGTAACAAAAGGGAAAACAAGAATGTTTAACTCAGAGATTAAAGCTCAGCAGTTTCTCGAAGAACTTAGAAGCATGAAAGGGGGCTAAAATATTGTACATGTTGGATTGTAACTGGTGTGTAACTGGTCTTTAGTAGAACTGTTTGATGAAGATGGCGGAGTTCAGGGAGTATCTCAGTTTGCGGATATGTAGGCTGAGGGGGGATGCGATTGGCGCAATTCATAAGCGGCCACACATAGGTCATTTGCGACCTATTTGCCAGTAATGGGGGGAGGGTGGGGTTGGGAGGGGAGGGTAGGGAGTTAAGGGGGGGCGGGGGGGGGGGGAAAGGTACAAATCTTTGGTATTCATTGTTTGATTCAGCACATTGTCACAGGGTGTAGGTTTAGAGATATATGGTACACAAAAACAGTCGGTTTCCTCATAAGAATTTTGTTGTATTATGATGACATGTAAAATTGCTTCTATTAATGTTTGTGGGCTTAATGAGGTTAACAAGAGAGTGAGAGTGAGAGTGGCGGCATTGTTAAAATCTTTAAAGTTGGACTTGTCTACAAGAGACACATATAGAAGGAACAAGGTCATATCTATTGGAACAGCTGGGGTTTAAAGTTTTAGCAAATACTAGACAAGGGACAAAAACAAGAGGAGTTGCAGTACTGGGCAGAAATAGAGATATAGTAGTAGGAAGAAAGAAGGAGGACCAATGGGGTAGATGGTTGATCCTTGAAATTTGCTTTAAAGGGGAAATTTTAACGTTGGTCACAATATACGGCTCCACTGAGGATGATCCAGATGTCCTGCAATTTTTGGATGTTGAACTGGCTCAATGGCCGGAGCCTATTGTATGCTGTGGGGACTTAAATTTCCATGTTCCGGATAGCTCTTTTATGCAGCTGGGAGGAAAATATGTGGGGAGGAAAAAGAAAGTGTATAAGGCTCTGGTAGATATGGTGTTTCACAACTCTTTGGTGGACCCATGGGTCGAGATACATCCACACTTAGATGGCAGTACATTTTTTTCAGCTCTACATAAAACCCTGGTCAGGTTAGATTATTTTTTAATTTCTAATTCGCTGATCCAGGGCTCGCAAATAGAGAAGCAACCTCGGATAGTGTCAGATCATAGCCCTTTGGTATTGACCTTGAAAATGGGCCAGGTACAAAGTAGCAGCACGCAGTGGACATTTGAAAGAGCCTTATTAAAATATCCTACCTATAGGGAACATATGGAGGAGTGGGTTACATTTTTTTGGGAGATCAATAGAGGAACTGCACCACCAGGGGTAGTGTGGGACGCATTTAACGCTAGGATACGGGGTGAGACCATAAGCTTTGTTTTAGCAAGGCAGAAGAAAGAGAGAGTAAGGTTGGAGGAAGTAAGGCAGAAGTTGATAAAAGAGGAAGAAGAATTGGCCACTGCTATACTACAGAATCGCTCTTTAGAAACACACCTTCTCAGAATCATAGCATTAAAAGCGGAAGCCATAGAAGGCATTGCCGAGAAAGCAGCAAATAATTACCTGACTAAGAAAGAAAATGCGTATGAATTGAGCGAAAGGGTAGGGCACATTCTGGCTGTACGCACTAGACGGAGATTAGCAACATCAGACATTAAAGAGATTAAGGACTCACAGGGTAATCTGGTTGGAGAGGCTGATTTAGTTAGAGAAGTATTTAGGAATTACTATACAGTCTTGTATACTCCCGAAAAGGAAAGAAGTATTGAGGGTATAGCAAGCTACCTTAGGGAAATCGTTCCCCCAACCTTGTCTGATGAAGGAAGTGAAGTTTTAGAAGCCGCATTACAATTGGACGAACTTAACGCTGCATTGAGCAGCTTACCATCGGGTAAGGCAGCGGGGCCGGATCAGATCCCTGTAGAGTTTTATAAAGTATTTAAAGGTTCACTGCTGGTGGATATGTTTAACATCATGGGTAAGGCACAAAGAGGGGTGTCGATCCCCGAGTCATGGGGTGGGGCTGATATTATTGTAATTCTGAAAAAGGGGAAGGATCCAACAGTCCCGGGGTCATATAGGCCGATAACATTGATGAACGCCGATGTTAAATTATATTCTAAAATATTAGCTATGAGGCTGTCGGGGATTATTGAGAACTTGGTATTTCCTGCACAACAAGGCGTTTATACCTGGCAAAGGGACAACACAACATATTAGGACGGTGGTTACAATGTTTGATGCGGCAGGTGTCCTGGGAGACCCCATGGCAGCGCTCTTTCTAGATGCCGAAAAGGCGTTTGACAGGGTCTCCTGGGATTACCTATGGCAGACTCTGAGGTGGTGTGGTATTGGAGAAGGATTTATTAAGGCCATACAGGCTTTATATGACAAACCTACAGCTAAAATCAGAGTTAACAGGGGGCATTCGGCAGCAGTTAAGATCGGAAGAGGGACGAGGCAAGGGTGCCCCTCATCCCCACTGTTGTTTGCACTGTATTTAGAGCCACTCCTACGTAGGTTTGAATCTAATCCACATATTTCTCCTATGAGCGTGAATGGCTGTACGGTCAAAACACTAGCATATGCCGACGACGTGGCAATACTTACTCCAGCTCCCCTATTGACAATTAGAGAGGTAGAAGCCTAAGCTGAGATGTTTGGACAGGTTTCCGGATATAGTCTTAGTAGATCCAAGACACAGATTGTAGAAAATGTTTACTCTAGCTGCAATGCTGTACAGGTGGTCACCTCTGCAGTTTATCTAGGGGTGGCAATTTCAGCAGATTTGGATATGGTTGTAGAAAATAATATCTCCCCATTAATTTCTAGGGTAAAGTCCGATCTGGAAAGACTGAATAATCTACATCTGTCCTTGGTGGGCACTAGCAATGTTATTAAAATGCTGATCCTGCCCAAGTTTCTCTATCTCTTTAGATCTATCCCACTTTTTTTTTTATTAAATGGTTTAACTCACTAGAGATCATTTTGAATAGATTTATTTGGGCTCAGGGTAAGACCCGGAGGGCCTATAGATTTATGTCTTGACCGAGAGAGAGAGGGGGGTGGGGGGTACCGGATTTTAGACTGTATTATTTTGCCGCTGCTATGCAGTATATGCAGGATTTAATAGGTGGGGGTGGTAATGAGCAAAAAGTGACAACTATGTCTACAGAAGTGTATGCAGCTGTTCTAGGAGAGGAAGCAGAAAACTGCTTCTTAAACTGCACGGAGTATGGATACTATAAGAGGACCAGATTTAAAACCCTTAACGCAGCAGTTAGGATTTGGAATGCCTTTTTGAAAAAAGCAGGACTGGGAAGATACAACAGATATACCAGGCTGTATAAGAACAGGTCATTCCCTGCGGCTGTTTTCGCTGATGGAACAATGGCTAGATGGGCCGAAAAGGGTATACTACAGATCGGCGATTTGAGGGATTCAGAAGGGATAGTACAGTTTACAGATCTTATGGTGAAATATGGTATTGATAGAAGGTCTTTTTTTAAATACCTGCAGGTTAGGAGCTTCCCGAGTAACAAACAAGGAGGGCCTGCAGGGTATGATAGTAATGAAATTATGGAGAAAATACAGGTATGTGCGGATTGCACAATTAGATCTTTTATGCATGTCTGAGAAAGGGGAGAACGGATGATATGGAGTGGCATATTGTAATAAATGGGTAGAGAAGCTGGGCATTGCACCAGAAAGATTTCAGGAGTCACTTGAATTGGGTCGTACTGTTTTGTGCTCTGCTCCCCTTCAATCCCAGCATTATAAAACCTTGTATTCATTATATTTCACCCCAGCGAGAATAGCCAAATGGGGAGGCACCACAGGTATCACCTGCCCGCGCTGCAACTCTCTTGAGGCAGATATTGTACATGTATTTGCTACTTGCCCCCAATTGCATACCTTGATTAGAAATATAGAAGGCTTTTTAGATAGGTCATTAGATATTGAAATATCCCTAACCCCCTCCTGGTTACTGCTGGGGGTAGGCCCAGAAGGGGGAAATTCACAGAGAGAATTTATCTTTATGGCTGCCGCAGTATAAAGATTAACTATAGCCAGGGCATGGCTTGATAGAAATCCACCAGTTATGCAAAATTGGTTGGCTAATTTACTAGCGGCTTATAATTTGGAGAAATCTATATATGCTCGGAAAGGTATGAGGGGTAAGATGCGAGGATTAAGAATCTGGGAGCCTATGGCTAAGTGAAAAGACACTGTGGGCCCACATTAAGACTCTTTACAATAATGTATAGATAAAAAAATTGTACTGTATATATATAATGATATTTTGCAGCATATGAATGATATGAAATGCTTAAATGTACAATGTGCACAATTTGGAAATAAAAAAATAAAATAAAAAAAAATAAAAAAACAACTAATTTTGACTTATTTACCCAAATTAAATGGTAATTCTAAATGTGAAATTTCGAACAAGAAATAGAGGTTAAAAAAACTTACCATTGGACATCCATTCATTCTGTACTTTACATAACCATGACGATGGGCATGGTGTTGAACTTTCACAAATCTTGTTGTTGCTTATTGTGTTTTTCAGTCTGCAAAGTGTAGATCTATCTCCCAATTCAGTAAAATTTGCATAAACTGTGACATTTAACTATTGAATGAAAAATAGAAATTAGAGGCTGGACACCATCATCGGCAAGTACACACAAAAATGAATATTAAACTTTTCTCGTTATACCTCTTTTGAAGGACTTTGCGTAAAGTGAAATTGAAGACATTTGTTGGCTCCTTCCTGAACACTAACCCAGTAATTTGTGTTGTTTCCATTCACGCAGTCACCCTGGAAAGTGCAACTGAAAATTAGAAATAAAAAAATAGTTAGAAACTACAAAGTGAATTCACGTACGAATAAACAACACTTCATGTCCTGGTAGTGAAATGGTGTTGAATTTGGTTTTCACTACTGCAGGTCTACCTCTCCCACACAATAATATTGGAGTTACCTTATTACATTTATTAAGCTGTAACTTCCAAATGGGAGCAGGTAACCAGTTTGTGTTTGGCATCTTTGGAATTGTAATGAAAAATACTCTCTTATGGTAAATTCCGATTTTAAATTGCACTTTTAGAAATTTGCCATTGTTCTGCCTTAGCCTTTTAGTGTCTGCTGATGGGGTGTAGCTAACAGTTGGGTTTTGTGGATTCCTCCTAGACAGTCACGTACAATAGAGAGCTTAGGTATGCCTGGATGGGCCAACACTGACAGGATGAGATGGTAGAGCGGGGCACAGCCCTATTTACACTTGAATAGGCTGCACACTGCATCCACGCAAAGGGTTGCATACCCCCTGTAGTTACTCTGGAGTCATGGGAGTTAGGAAACTTGTGCACTTTAACCGGAAACCTCTAGAAGAGTCTCCCACATCAAAAGAGGCACATGGTATAAATATTGAACCTCAGACACCAACTCTTCAGTACACGTCTGGACCTGTGGAGACTCTGCCAGAGTTACTCCAAGGGCAAGTCTGCTGGTCTCCTGATCAGAGCCACAGGGACATAACAGGCTACCAACCACCTGAAACAGCACCCAGATCCGGCTGGAGCAATCCCCTGAGCCCAAGCGGTGCCCCTTAAATCCTAGACCTTTGGTATGGCTTCAAAGAGGCTGAATTTGATTTTGGGGCTCTTTGTGACTGCAAATGGGTCCACAAGCACTGAAACTATGTCTCTCACACAGCCCGCCAATACGAAGTTATGTCAGCCCGACCTTCGTACCACAGCCTCGACCTCTTGTGGGGAGCACCATTGCAAAGCACCAACTCGACCATTGGCGATGACAACAGGATCGTTGCACTACAGTGATGACCAACTGTGACACCAGGCCTTCTCTTCTTCCTACATCGGTGACTGTCTGCTGCAGTTATCTGCCCCTTGCAGCACCCGCCACTTCGTACACCCCTCCAATGAGTACAAGACTCTTTGTGCTGGACTGAGATGTTAACTTTTCAGCAGGACTAACCTGGTCCGTGTATCCAACCCATGCTTCATCATGGTCAGACAGAATTTGAGACTTCTCCTGGTCTTGTATAGCCAGATAGCCACAAGTGCGGCTTTCTGCTTTTTGGTGCTATTTTCACCTAACTCATTAAAATTGCATAACTCTTGTTCTATTGATGGGATTTTTGTCCTTTTGGTGTCAAATTATGCAATACATTTTGCTCTCTATTTGTTCAAATTGTTGTGGGATTTTTCTTGTGTAGTGTTTTTAATTTATTAACGTTTGAAGTGCTATATAAATACTTTGACATTGCCTGACTGCTCTGTGCAAAACTACCAGAGGGTTGAGCACAGGTTAAATTGGCGTTTGCTTGTGCCTCACAGTGACAAGGATTGTGGTGGCTGCTTGAGTAAGGTTTAACCCCCTCAACCAGTAACCCAATTTCTTACAACAGACCAGCAGTGATTAGCAGGTATCAAGTCTTTGATGCTGATTTACAAATATTTTAACACAAATATTTTACATGGAGGAAAGGATAGGACAGGAGAGAGTCAGAATATACAGCTGCATACGTTATATGTGGTTCATTAGGTGAAAAAGCATATAATGTATGTGTAAGTGTAAGTTACATATGGAATGTACTCATTATGCACCCATACATTCTGATTCATATTTGAAAGTTTATCATACCTAGAGGAGAATCAGAAAAGTGGGCCAGCAAATGTGGTTAAACCTCTAAAAAGTATCATTTTAGGGATTCACAAAGATCTAGGCACTTCACAAAGAACACACAAATACATTGGCTGGTATCTAGTAAGTACAAAATATTGGGATGTGCACCATTCACCCCAGCTCCTTTACGATGTATGTTACAGTAAAAGAACATGAACGTTGAGCACAGGGACTCTGATTTGGTTTTGACAGCATCAATGTTGGGTTTCCCATGGGCTCATCTCAGGAGAGGCCCTTATCCCTCTGAACCTAGGAAGCACTCATTTAGAGCAGCCCCTCTCTCTCTCTGTCCCACACACTATATGACAACGGTCAACAAAGGTATTTTTTCAGCTGTGCAGAGACTTGATGGTTCTTGCAAGAGCAGATGCAGGACAACCTTTCAAGGTGCTTTTTCCAAAAGAGAAGAGGTTTTCACTAAGTTTTGTATCCGTTACTTGAGGGCTCATAGTCAATCTCAAAACATCTTTGCTATAATAGAAACACAGAAAGTAGGGTAGATACAAGCGGTCACCTGTTCAAATAGTGCATCTGTATTTTGGGGAGGAGAGGTATGCGGAGTAGGACACAAGTGCACAATGTTCCCCCTTGTACATTTTTGTTTTATAGCAGAAAGTAGTAAGTGTGCCAAGACTTAGATCCCTCACATATGTGTTCATAGTTCATCATACTTCCTAGCTCTCTTTTTAATAAGGCAATCATGACTTTCAGACCTCTTACTGCAAATATGCATATCAACATTCACTTATTTTCATAAAAATCCAATTGTCAAATATTGGAAGGCACCCTTTTCTATTGTTGGGCAGTTGAGTGATGGAATACTTAAAATACAAATTACCTACTGGTTTCTGTCATGTTTCTATCCTCCACCTCCTCACATTTTGGTTTTGTTTTCCATGTGAAGAATATATTGTTTTATGGAAGGCCTCTCATGCTTGATATGGTCCAGGTACAACACAAATGACCTTTGAAAAGCAGTCTACTGCCCCTTAAAATTAACGTTCCTGCTATGTATGTTAAATAACAGAAAAACATCCACCCCACCCCCACACATACGTTCAATGCAATAGCTGCATTTGGCCACCATATTGTTTCATCAAAAATGGAACTATGACCTGCAGGTTTTAACACCCTGATCACTGCAAGAGGCACGTAACCTTGTGAGCTGTCTAACTGGATTGGAATCTATAAAATGCAGGTAACAGATTCCTACAGATGACAGTTTCCAATAGCATGTATCCAATCTAGCAGTCTTCTACTGGCTGTTAGCAAGCTTTGTCTTCACAGCACAAAATGAATAGATAGATTTGAAGAGCTTTAGGAGAAATGCTTAACGTCATATACTCACCATTCACAACCAAAACCTCTAACCTCCAAATGCTAGTTATTACTCAACACATGCTTGCTGAAAATCTTCCCTAATAGGGCACACTGCAGAGATGGTTAGGAAACCTAAGACTCACCCCCGAATCTCCCAAGCCACATTACTTGATCTGTCTTTGTCCTACCATATGTTATGTAGTATTATTGGTGGTGGCATTTGTTGAGTAGGTATGTGGAGATCCCTGCAAATATCCTGCAGCTATTGATTTTTTGGAGCATCTTCACCGAGTGATGGAGAAATTGACCAGGAGGGTGTTAGATCATGTCCATCCTATGCACGGTGTTCTGATAATAATATTTGTCTTTTATAATAAATAGTTGCTTATCTGTTATCTAGAGTTGTCACGATTTGCTCCCTGCACTCTCATGCCTACTGCAAGGGGGCCTACCTGTGTGACTTTCCAGTGTTCTAGCTTCCAGACTGACCACTGTATGCATGTACTGATTTTATGGCTCTTTGACACTATTCAGAAATCCCATCTATTCCAGATAAATGCTGTGCTCTGTGGAAGACAGTCTGCTCTTGCTAAAACTTCCATTACCTGGGTTTCTCTCCCTACTGCTTCGTCTCCACTCCTGGAGGCCACAGATGGATGGAGGAATTCAGCACACCTGTGGCTCACAGGTGCTAGCCTGTTCACACCTGAGGCATGTGAACACAATAACCTCTTTTAAACCCCAGTTCCTTTGGCCCAGCAGTGGTCATTGTAGCTGGGTTCCTATTTGACTGACCCTTTGATTCCAGAGCCTCTGCTATCCTTGTTTGCAGAGTTCCTGAGCTATAGCTAATGCCTTGAACTTTGAACCAGCACTGCCAGCAGTGCTAACTTGATTCCTAAGCTTCAAGCTTTTCCTAGTTCCTTGATTCCTGATCCATGCCCTGTGGCTGTTTGTTTTCTTGTTCTTGAACTAACACCGTATGATGTGCTACCATGCTTCCTTGATTTCTGAGCCAGCACTTTTTAATGCACCCTGCAACTCTCTCTCCTTCTATGTTTATCTTTTCCCTTGTGTCTGCTTTCTTTCCCTTTCCCATTGTTCCAGTTTCAAATTTGCTACCATCCTTTCCCTGCTGTATTAACTTCTAGCTTACTTGTATGATTTGTTACTTGCTTTCTGCCAAATGTCACCTTTGTTTTCCCTTCTCTCCTGTTAAGCACTCCTCCTTGCTTGCTCCTCTTCTATCATGGCTGTGTACTTTGTTCTTCACCCTTGCTATTCCCGCCTGGCTTGTTCCTGTTTGATCGCCAGGATCCGTGGGCAAAGCTGACAACTTAGTTGGTGTTTCTTGTTCACTGTGAGTACTGTCTTTGAGTTACCTTAATAACATTCACCTTAGGTATCAGCTCAACACTCTGCCTGTGCATGTATAATCTACATGTGGGCATTTGCATCCTGTTTCTGTAACAGCAATCATGGGGGAGAAATGTACCTAGCTTCAGTCTTACAGTGTGGAACTTCAAAGTGCTTTACCCCACATTCCTTTTATTGAGCCTTTAACTCTCTTGTTCCCTTATGCATAGCTTCCCCTTTGGATACCATTTCTCTGCGGTCTCTCTATGTGACCTTATGGGGCTCAATACCCAATTTTCTGCTTACTTTGCCTACCCTGCCACCAGTCCCTGTTAGCTTTCCTGACAAGAGCTATCATTAGAAAAAGAGGGATGTCGGAAACACATTTTGAACACTTTGTCATGTAATTAGTATTGATGATATAAGAGGCAAATATAAGGGAAAAATCAAAACAAATTAAGTTTAAATTTGACTTTTCGGGTTATAAAACAAGAAAAGCCTTCATTTATGTTTTATAGAGGCTATTCCTAGATCATCTTCCACTAGGTTTTACTTTGCTGATTTTTTGGGGTCAAACAATTGCCTGTGCCTCTAAAGATGTACTGTGCCCCTGAAAATGTGAATGTCTATTGTGACAATAAGGACCCTTATACAAAAATTAAGTTATCTCTTTAAAATGTATTCCTGCAACATTTCAATATTTTACAGGCAGCGATATACGCATCCTTGCTGAACACCTTGCGCTTGAATGGCACCAGCCGCAGTATGGATCCACTGGCAATAAGCACTGTCTGCAGGACCTGTATTGACCGCATTCTGAGACTTTCACCCTCACCACCTGCAGCAAACACACACATGAGAGAGAAGGTCAATGGAACGCTCACAGAAACGTCAAGTAATTACAGTATTTGCAATCTTTACAATATTCGGCAGCTTATCAGATTGATTATTAGATTGATTTATCCCCTCAGTCCATACTGAAAATGTTCACTTCAATCGGAAAATATGCTGAGCTGGAACGTTATTCAACTCGGTAAACATTTTGCTAACTTCCCCCTTGCCTCAAGCGGAAATTACACCCATTCACGAATTATGCAATTCATCATCAGAGGCTTTCAAATGTACAATTTCATCCATGAGAGAGGCCAGTGCAGGATTGCTGAACGCTCCAACCTCTCATGCTTCTTTCCTCTGGCCTGCACCCTCAGCTGGTGGAGAAAAAAATCAAACTGTCCATAGCTGCCTGTTGAGAAAGTTTTAAACCACTACTATCCCATGGTGGGTACAATAATGGCATACATACTGTTCCATGGTGTATACAATCATGGCATACATACTGTTCCATGGTGTATACAATCATGGCATACATACTCTCCCAGGGTGGGTACAGCAAAACAAACATACTGACCTGGACTGTGCCACTCAGCTGCATTCGTGATCGTCTCCCAGTGCACCCTAGCCACTAAACTCCAAAATGTGGGCATCCACAGCAAGGCCCTCAACTGGATACGCTCCTTCCTCACCGGCAGAACTCAGCTGGTCAGATTCCTTCCCTACCTCTTGGAACAGAGAGAGACCAACTGTGGAGTGCCCCAGGGCTCCTCCTGCAGCCCTAACCTCTTCAAAGTCTACATAGCCCCCTCGCAACCATTGTCAGGAACCATGGGCTCAACATTGTCTCTTACACCGACGACAACCAGCTAATTCGCTCCCTCATCAACGAACCCAACATCATCAAACACAACTTCCAAAAAAGGAAGAAAGCATTTGCCACCTGGATGAAGAACAGCTGCCTGAAACTCAACTCAGAAAAGACAGAAGTCCTCATCCTTCGCTCCACCCCCTCCACATGGCGCAGCTCATGGTGGCCCTCGGAAATCCCCCACCCCGACGAACCATGCATGAAACCTCTGTATAATATTAGACTCATCCCTCACAATGAACCGCCAGATCAACGCCGTATCCTCGACCACTTTCAACACTCTCCACATTCCACATGCTACGAAAGACTTTTAGATGGATCCCAACTGAATCCAGAAAAACTGTCATGTACGCACTCATCAGCAGAACACTGGACTACGGCAACACTCTCTCCGCAGGAATCAACAAGAAACTCCTTCACGAACCCCAGACAGTCCAGAACGGCAAAGCCAGGCTAATCCTTGGCATCCCACGTCACAGTCACATCACCCAACACTTCCACAATCTTCAATGGCTTCCAGTCGAAAAAAGAATAACCTTCAAACTCCTAACCCATGTATACAAGGACCTTCACAACACCGGACCTGCATACCTGAACAGCTGCCTCTTCTTCCACGCACCCAAAAGACACCTCCGATCAGCCCTGCTCTCTCTGGCCACTGTCCCAAGTATCAACAAGACCACAACAGGAGGAAAGTCCTTCTCCCACCTCGCAGCTAAAACCTGGAACACTCTCCACCTCCGGCAATCTACCACATTGCCCTAGTTCAGGAAAGACCTCTAGACCAGGCTCTTTGGTTGACCTCAGCACTCAAAGGAGCCACCCCACCTCGCCCCCGTGCCTTGAGACCCTCGCAAGGGAATAGTTGAACTTTACCAACCCTGATTCATTGATTGGTTGATTGATAGTTTTCAGGAATGGCTACTTTCATAGCAAACTACAGACTGTAGATTACACAGGAACATAGTTTAGGCAAATATATTCACAATTGTAAGTAGGTTTATGTCTCTGAAAAACACAACATCAACGTTATCCCTTTGTTTGTAGTAATTCATTAGATTCCACAGACATTATTGGCCAGTAAAGTGACGAGGCAGCAATGGCAGAGTCTCTTTCCTATGTTTTCTATCTTACCCCATTCCCTTTGACCCACCTCTACCATGAGTCCTCATAAGTCACTATATATGATAAGTAATGGGTGTGGTAGAGGTTGAACTATGTATTGCTCCCAATGGAAACTGAGCATAAGGTTGGTGCAATCCGAGAGGCAGCCTAGACCACAACATCATCCACCCAAGCTATGGATCCAGGCACCAGTGATACTACAGTTTTAGATTTACGACACAAGGCACAGCATGGTCTTACAATCAGAATTGTAGTTAAACAATTATCCGCCTTAATCACTACATCTGCTTAGTATGACATACACGTTTATATATGTTTTACATATCCTCTTTGACAGGTTGCAACTGGTTCTAGTTGCCATGGCAACCCTGTCATGACGATCAGTGAGGACATAGAAAAGTTCTGTTGACAACGTGAGTCATGGTGCTCAAAAACTCTTCTAAATCACAGCACCCAAATCTGCTACCACATATATCTTATACATCGTGTGTACATTACGTGATAATTGCGCAGCACAGGATGTGAGCATATTTAAATTAAAATAAAACAAAAATCCAATTTCCGTCATTGTTTAAATTAAAATAGTAACAAGTGAAAAAGTTGAAACACAGATTGCTGCGCGGAGAAAACTATTGAGTCTGGACTAGTGACGTATGCAAATGTATTATTCATATAAGAACGCCTTATAGGTACACCATCATTAATACGGTGGGTTCCTTGAGTTTGCAAATGAAAACTCGTGTGCATGATCAGCCTCATGTGTTCGATTAATTATGTGGTTGTACATTATATTATGTCCACTCTCACAATAACGCGCTCCTCGTCTCCCAGTGGAGTGAGTCCGCTCTATTTTGCCCATTACAAACATGTTAAGCGTTTGTGATCGGTGCTACTCAGTTGGTCTCACTTACGTTTTCCACAGGTGATCTAGTTTCTCCACATATATATATATATATATATATATATATATATATATATATATATATATATATATATATATATATATATGTAGTTTCACAGGGCGTTGCAAAGAAATTCATACTTACTTGTCCTTAATCAGTGTAAATTGCATTTTAATGTTCACCAATTTCATTTCCAGATGATAAAACCAATGTGGCATTGATTTCATCATATTTAGGTGGGAATGCTGCTAATTGGAGTGTTTCTTAAATAGAGACGTTGTTTGACAGAAAATCACATACCATCTCTTTAGAAAATTGGTAGTTACATTTGAAGCAGGGCCACATATAATCCTTTAATAATTAACACTTGTTGGCCCAAAGAAAAAACATGTATGAGACCACACTTGAGGTAGGTGTCGGAATAAACACAAAGGAGCTACTTAGGATGTCGATGGGTCTGACACCAACGCAACGTCTGTGTCGGATCCACCGACCTCTCACACAGTGATCCGTCCATCACATTATGATGCAGCGGGCGGAGGCATCGGGCAGAGGGACTGTCGGCAGCGCTTCTGATGGGCTCAAGGAGCCCGTATGTGCGGTGGAATCCATCCATAATCCACATTGACGGCAGAGCCAGCCTCTGCTCCGCCGTCGGGATTATGATAGCACTTTCAGACAGAAGTTCCATGTTGGCCTTTCCGACATGGAACTGCTGTCAGAAAGTGTCTTTGGGGTCCACTCCCCATCCCTCTGTGGCCTCCGCTCTAGGGCCTGGGCAACACCCCTGCACCGTGTGGCAGGTGCTGCATGGTGAAGGGATCTTTCAAACCCTCCATTTGTCAATGGAAGCTTGTGCTGCGGGAATTTTACACCCACCACACAATCTTCCATTGACAAATGGAGGTTTGCCTCCGTCCTATGGGCGGTCACATTGTAATAGTGCAGTTGGATTTTCTCCAACGCTTACGTTGGCCCGACATCGTAATAAGGCCCAAAGAGTTTAGTTTTCAGGAAATTACAGCTTCATATTGAGCTTCAGAGAGTTGGTTGCACAGAGATAGAGTTCAGCTATATCTATTCACAATTGTAAGCATGCTTAGTAGAAAGAAAGAAAGAAAGATAGCTATCTCTGTGTAGGAATTCATTACTTTCAGCAAACCTCACTGACCAACTGAGTAATGAGGTAGAAGTTGAGTGCTGCTTCCCTCTGTTCTACCCTTTGCCCAACTTTACCTCTTGCCATCGTATTTACATAAGCATTACTATTGAAAATGCTATTGGACAAGCAGATATGTATGCATGACTTCCACCCACCTGGTATGTCGTCGGCAAGTATATGTATCTTTTGTCTGTAGGGTCCAGAACAAGCTTGGGAAGGACAGGATTTTCTTCCCCAGTTTCATACAGGATCTCTGGACATCCTGCTCTGAAGGTGTGGTCAAGGGAAACCTACGAAAAACATAAGGAGAAACATATATTGTCAAATCCTTTTATTTCAAATAACACAACAGAAAATGCTGTGACGTTTCAACTTATGTGCCCAGTTCATGGTTATATCACAAGTGTCACCCTATTTACCCCAGGGAGTTTCCTAAGACTTCCTTCTCGGTAGAATTTTCTTACATTTGGATCTAGTTTGATGCTATGTGTGCAGAAGCGGAAACCCTGCCTGGTCCATGTGTCATACACAATACAGGAACACAACACGACGTGTCAGTGTAAATACAGCGCATACACTAAGAAGCTAGATGAGTATCACTCTCAGTTTATTTACAGCTCCTGCAGAGCAGGACAAACTATACAGAAGCAACCACAGCACTCAAGCAAATCAAGAACAAACAGTTGCCAGGGTAGCAAATAATCAATTAATCATAATGCCTCTCAGTGCCTCATGCCCTAATCACTCACCTGCACTGGGGATATAGCATGTATCCTACTATGCCTTCCTGGGCAGGGCTATCTAAGCCCTCCAGAGGAGCGTCAACCTCCCCAGAAGTGTTTTACACCTGCTCTGGGGTATGAACAGCAAATTTGCAATAAAATCTCCTTTTGGTCTGCATTTGTTGGTCTCTACCAATAATCTCTAGCTGTCAAAGCAAAAACGTGCATCAAGGGTTGTGGGCAAAGGCTCGTGAGAAGGAACCACATGCCAGGTAACTCATCATGCAATCAACCTGTCCCTCAACAGCTCGTCCGCCAGTCTTCCTTCCTGGAGGACTTACATTGCTAGCTTGCTTTCAGGCCTCCAGACACATGGCTTGCCTGGTGCTGAAGACGCAAAGCACTAGCTGCCTTCTGCAAGCTCCCACATGCACACTTACACACACCTGTAGGAAAGATGGCCCTGTACAGGCCCTCAGCAACAAATAGACGGTGGCTCAAAACAACCCAAGGTGATAGCCGCTGTTTTAAACACACATCGCTTTGCATTGTTACATTGAAATAACAATGCCCCTGATGTATGCCAGCAGCTTAGTGCTTGAAATATTTGAATGCATTACATATTGGGTCTTTGTTAGCTTCTGGTCTTTCATCCCTTTCACATGAAAGGGGCTACACGTACTGCTTGGAGCTCCAGCTATAGACAGGCAGCTTTCAAACTATGGTTTATCTCCACCAAATGTGCTCAAAGGGTGCTTCTATTTACAGGTGAGTTTATCGCGTCTTCTGGTAGCTTTAATTATTTTAATGATATGTTTAATTGTGCAGTTGGTATTTACGTGCCGCAGGTCTGCCATTGGAATATAGTGCAAGATATGGGCTGAAGAATTGGGGCACAAGAATTGATTTGAAATGGGACCCCGCTTTGCCTTCAACGACCCTAGTTGACTGTATTCCACAATGAAGGCTGTTTTTCAGCTTTCTGACATGTTTTCAATCATCAATGTTTAGGTTGTTTTGCGGGTCAATTACAAGGCAGCCCCCAAATGCCGAGCCAGACCCTGTCACCTATTGCTTTAGCCATTGAAGCAAGTTTTCTGAATTCTATTCAGGGCTTTAACAGATAATAAATGCACGTAAGGGCCATCAGCCCACATCCAATCTGCTATTGTACCTGCCTCCTTCTCCACCGTAGAAGCTACACAGCTTTCTGCTATGGCAGACAGCTTTTTAACAAATCAGAATAAGACGTAATGTATCACTCTCCAGGCTACAACATACTGTTGTTCGATAGAACAGATGTTTTTTTCTGACCAAATGCTGACATTTATCAAGTCTCTCACACAACACAACATTGTATGATGAAAAGATGCCCCTTCCGACCAGAACAAATGATCACCAATTCTAGAGCTGCTCTGGTCCAACCTGGACTGGAAGTAACTGTACGTCTGTTTTCTTTGTCTATGCTATGATTGCTCTCATTCTGTATTTACTGTTCGGATGTTGCCTCGGGGCTCCTGCTGGGAGGTGACACCGTGAATCAACAAGCCGTTCCAGAATTGTGGCGTTAGAAAGTGAACACAACTCTCTTGGTGGGACCTTATCAATTATCCAATCACTTCTTCGATCGGCTTCTTTAAAAGTACCTTTCCCCTGCTGCTCAATATTCTCGCGATTCTTCTAATTAGTTGGATAAGACCTGCTGCCTCTATGCCGCACAATCTTGACTTTAGATTTCAGCTTCTTTTAATGTTGCTTACAACTTCGAAGACGATTGTTCAAGTTTTCCAAGTCCTTTCTTATCAATGACTTTAATTCACTCCGAATGTACCTCGCCCTCTAGAGTCTTAATTCTGTCACACGCAGGAGATGGAATTCCTTGTGCAGTTTAAAATGCATATATATAGAAATTATATGTAAAGTTTCCCAATGTTATATTTTAATGACTACATGGAAAATATCTACACTGTTCCCAAAGGCCAAACTGAAAGAATGGATTTTCTAACCAATTATTTATGCACATTGAGTGGTTATCCAGCAAAGAGCACAAAATCTGTCAACATTAGGAGATGGATAGGGTGTTTTAAAAGCCAAAGAAGTGATCTGTCAATGCTGCAAAGTACAGTTTCATAACATGTCCGCATTCAGAGAACCATATTTAATGTAAGAATGGCATTTGCACCACTTCCTCTAAACCTCTGGGCCGCCTATTTCACAATGCGACATACAGTACAGAGGACATTGCAAAAGAAAAGAAAATATAACTCACAAGGAAAACCTCCTCAGCGGTCACAACACAAAAACGTCTGAATCCTGATACTTGAAATAGGTTTTGCCTTTCCTGCCATTTCAATGTGGTCAGTTTTTGCACCGCCTTTTATGTACAATGAGTGCCTCCTCAGAGGGAAGCACTGTAATGATTCTGGAGGGCAATCAATATCAACCGAGAAGAGGAGAGCGTATAATTCTTGAGGTGGCACAGGCCAAACTAAACCAAGCACATGGAAACCCAGAACACACATGAGCCGATTACGAGTTTGGCGGACAGGTTACTCCATCACAAATGTGACGAATATCCCATCCGCCATATTAGAAGTTCCCTTATGTTCCATTGGATATAATGGAACTCGTGATGCGGTGGATGGAATATCCAACACATATCCATCAAACTCATAATCAGGCCCACAGTGAATTGTAGGCTTGGACAACTTTAAACTCTACTACGCCACATCCTCGCACCTCTGCTTGCTGCATTAGCTATGTTGAACAGACAGAAACTGGCTGCAGCAATTTCACCCCCATGCGCCTCATCTCTGTAGTTTAAAGCTGGGTCTCATCATATTTTTTCATCCTGCATTACATCAGAGGCTGTTTGCTATAAATTCTAGAAAGACCAGGCACAGATGCTAGTCTTCCTTCCTCCACGGAAAAAAATGGAGAGCATAGGTATCAATTTATAACACTATAGAACACAGATATGCAAAACAAAACTCATTTGTTTGCAACTCACCAAAATAAATTGTGTGTGACTTAATACAAAAATTAAAATGCAAATTACCATATATCCTTGTGCACAACCGTGTGTGTGTTTGTTTCTTTAACATTTTACATTGAGGAGTGCATTATCATACAATTTATAAAAGAAAATAAGTCATAAACGGATAGACCAGACAAACATTTACACATAAATGCAAACTGAATGTACATATTCCATGGTCATCTGTTGTCTGTTCTACCACAGATTTGAAAACAATAGGAGACGTTTAAAAATGTTCTACAAAAGTTCATAATCAACCAGGAGGTAGCAAGGGAAAGGTATGATTTAAACAAAATATAGGTCTGACAAGTTTTAGGCCTTTGGATTGTTATTTGCACTCTGCACTTTTCCTTTCCTGAGGCGGAAAGCCGGGAAAGTTAGGCTGCTCACTTGTGTTATGCTTTTATGATATTTTAAATTGTTTTAATCTTGTTCCTTGCCGATTTTGCACACTTGCTCCTCTCGTCCCCGGCTACCTCCCAGGCACTTACGTCACCCCGCGCAGCCGATTAGGTGCTGTCGCGGGCTGATCCGGGGGTGAGCAGACATCTTACAGGGAGGTGCAGGGTTGGCGGTCCAGACATTCCGACCCTCCTGCCCTATTTCCGGTATAAATGTGCGTCCCTTTCCGCCCGCGCAGCGGGCGCGCCAAAGGCGTGCCCGTCTGCGCCCGTCCGTGCCCTTACGGGTCCAGGGGCCACAACCCCTGGCCAAATTGCGACGCCTAGACTTGTGTACGGGGCAAAACAACTTTATGCCCTGAGACCCAAACTAAATTATACTGCTCCTGTGTTTGATGAGTTTGATCAGCTTTCGCACAAGTGTCCACACTGTTCATTCTCTCTTGACGTTCCGCAGCTCTGTCGTATCCTATCTCCCCCTCTTTGGGTTACACATTTTTTAGTTTGAATTGCCGTTCCTTACCGAAACACAGACGCGAGATTTTTGATCTCCTCACTGATGAATCCCCTGATGGACTTTTCATCACTGAAGCTTGGCTTCATGTTGGCTCTGGTCCTGATGTGGCAGAAGCATTACCCACTGGCTATGCCATTGTTAGGTGTGACCGCCCCAGAAAAATCGGGGGCGGCGTGGCTATTATATTTAAAAACTCCTACCAATGCCAGCTCGATTCTGTTGTTTTAGATAACTGCGAGGCAGCTCATTTTAAGCTTGCTCTGCACCCTAAGATACTCTCACTGGCCTTCTAGTCTATCGGCCCCCTGGTCCGGCTAATACATGGCTGGTTTCGTTTACAGACTATTTAAGCTCGGTGCTTTCATCTTCCAGCAATTTCCTTGTGGTGGGTGATCTTAATGTGCATTTGGAAGACCCCACCAATAGCTTGAGTAATACCCTTATTGATGATTTGGCTGCTATGAACCTCACCTTACATACTAAGGACCCAACCCATAGTGGTGGTCATTTACTTGATCCTATTTTTTCCAATATTCCCCAGATACATTGTTTTTTGTCTCTACCAGTACCTTGGTCAGACCATTATTTAATTAAATTCTCAGTTGAGAACACTGTTGTGTCGACCAATTGTAAAGCCTCTGGAAGCATACTGAAGAGAGACTGGAAAAAACTCGATTCAGGTGTTTTAAATGAATTTCTTACAGACCACCCGTCGTTTAGTAGCCTGGACTTAGAAGATACTGAATCTGTGGCCAGTGCCGTGAATGCTTGGCTTTCTGAAGCCATTGATATCTGTCTTCCTTCAGTTCTGAAGAAAAAATCAACTCACAGAACCCCTGCCCCTTGGTATAATGAGTCACTTCAAATTGATAAATCCTGTTGTAAGAAACTTGAACTGGTCTGGAGAAGGGATTATTCCGCCTCCACCTACCTTGCTTATAAAACTGAACTGAAGCAATACCACAAAGCCTGTGCCCAGACTAGGGCAAGCTACGTGGATAAGATGATTTCTGAGGCGGCAAATAAATCTAAAATATTGTTTAGCGTGGTCAAGGAACTTGCTGGCTCTAAAACTATGGCCACACTTCCTCCTCTATCCAATGATAAATGCGACGAGCTCGCACAGTATTTCATCTCTAAGATCGAGAATATTCACCTGGATATTTCTGTTACAACTCACTGGAATTGGTGGATAGACACAGCAGAGGCAATGGCCACGATGTGTATCATGAGAAAATGGAACACATTTTAATTTAAATTTTATTTTTTAATGAGTTTTTTACAGTGCGGAATAGACCTGAGGGCATCAGAGCACTTCACAGAGAATAACACAAGCAGGAAATACCGGAGATACATTTGGAGTAAATACATATACACAGTGACAGAAAGTGACGCAGCATCCATTCATTGCATAAGCAGCAAGACGTGAGATACTTTTTTGAGTGAAATATGGATACATGGTGACAGTATGCGACAAGGTATATACATTTTGATGTAGATTACACACACACACACTGCGTGTTTGCACATTTATTGCCTAGTTTGCACATTTCATGCAAGCATTTACAAGCCAATTTGCACAAACCATAATTCATTTATGTAAATGCACAGGTTTTCATTGGCTGGTGGCAATTTCTGAGATTCTATCTCAAAACCATGTGGTAACCTGGCGGCCCAATTATTTGCGATTTGCACATCCCAATTTCGGCATTTGTGGTGACTGTTGACATATTTTTATCAATTGTCAAATTTGAATGACCAGTACTGTATTATGAAAAAGCTCTCAAGTTAAACATTTTGTTTATGTCTACCGTTGCTAAACTTGCACGTGACAATGCACTATCACTTTAAATACTTGACTAACTATCACAGCGTCATGTGATCAAGGTCCTTTTACGGGCTGAAACACGTCATGGCTGTGGTGCGTGGTGTTTGGAATCAATACAAACAATTGCAACTATTTCTGGGTCCGTGTTTGTCTTCCACGTCTATGTTAGGAGTTACAGACAGTCTTCTGCATATATATATATATATATATATATATATATATATATATATATATATATATATATATATATATATATATATATATATATATATATATATATATATATATATATATATATATATATATATTATCGCATGCAATTACAAAGTAAGTCGTTACAACGGCTTGCTGTAGGGGGCAGAAGGTGTTGGTTTTGTTGGATTTTCAATCCAACACTTTCCCTACTGTTGCACACACTGGAGTTGGGATAGTTAATTATACTATTCCACACTCCAGCACCCCCTCTAAAGCAAGTGGAGAGATCAGTTTGTATGATTCCGCCCTTAGAGGGTCCTTTGCTGGTTTCAAAATAAGCACTATCGTTGCCTCTTTCCATGACCTGGTTGTCTTGACCTCGGACTGATAAACTGAATTACATAGAATACCCATAAACGCAACCATTTTCTCCAGCAGAAGTATATATATCTTGCTGGGAGGAGCATCTGTTCCTGCAGCCTTATTATTTTTACTTTTACCAATTTGCTCTCTGATCTCACCCTCAGTTACTGGGGCATCTAAGCGTTCACTACTTTCAGCTGTTAAGGTCGATAGTGATTTTTCCCTCAACCAGTTCCTAACAGACTCCGTGTTTGGTATGGTGTCCTCCTTATATAACTCAGAAAATAATGAAAGCAACTGGTTTTGCATGTCCACCAGTCTACTGGATGTTTCCCCATTGTCATTAACAATTAATTAATTTATATGATTCCTTGCACGGTCTTCTCTGGCTTTTCATGCCAGCAGTGCTCCTGCCTTCTCGCATATTCAAAATTCTGCATGGATTCTGACAGCCACTGTGCCTTACATTTCTGGTCGAGTTTCACTCGAAATTCCTGGCGGGAATTTTCGAGGCCTTTTTGGACTAGTGATATTCTTTCAGGTACCCCCTGATTGAGCCAGATCCTTTCTGACTCTAACTGGGAGATTTTATTTTCCAGCCTACGTATCTCCAATGATTCCTCCCTGTTCTTAGTACAAATATGGCAATGTAGGTAAGCCGTGAAGGTATCCCATACAAAGTCCATGGACGTAGACCCAATTCTATCCAAGAAATAGTTTTTAGATACATCCTTGAGCTATCTCGCTATCTCTGGGTCAGTCAGGATAGATCTTTTAAGTGTCCATCTGGGTCTTACATTGTATTGGCTACCTACCAAAGTACATAAGATAGAGGCGTGATCTGATATATGACTGGGCTGGATGACAATTGATGTCATATCTTCAGCAATGGACCTGTCAATCAGAACATAATCAATCCTGGAAGAGTGTCTATGTTTCTTACTATGGAAAGTGAAGCCCTACTTATTACCAATCTTAGTCCTCCATAAATCCTTAAGTTCCAAATCATGTACCATGTTGTTTAGGGCCTGGCGCACACGAGGTGCCCCTACATAGTGACTCCAATTAGACCTATCCTTTAGAGGATCTAAGAGCACATTGAAGTCTCCTCCAATAATTATGTGGGAGGCTGCTTCCATCAATATTAGGACCATAAGAAGATACACAAACCAACTCCGACCCTCTAAAATCTAGTTTAGCCAATAACCATATCACTGATTAATCTGTTTTTATTGATTTAATTGTACACCCCACCCCTTGTTTGATTAGGATGGCCACTCCCTTGCAATGAACTGTCGGTTCTGAAGTGCAAAAGTATGTTATCCATGAGTACCTTGCAAATACGCAGCGACTTTCCAGGTGGCTCAGATCAGTCTCCTGGATTAGACATATTTGGGCGGGGCTTTGCGCCAAATATTTCATCACTAATCTCTGCCTTTGGGGGGCATCGCAAACCATTGATATTCCACAAAAGGAATTTTAGATCACCGACTACCATTGCAATATCTCACCTATTGTAGGAGGCCTTCCCAATGTTCCTAAACCGAATACAAAAAACCCAAAGCAGACGACCTGAGATTGGGAAGGTGATAGAGGATTTTTTTGATTTATTTCCCACTGATCCCCCTTCTTTCCCCTTCCCCATCTCATTGCACCCATGTGCCCCAGCAAACCCCGGGGAACCCGCCCTGCTATGCTACAGTGCCCCAGGCCAAACTTAGAAGAAATAATTAACCAATGTATTTTCCCTGATCCCTCGGGCCTTCCTTATTTCAAGTAGCTCCTACCTTATGCCTCTTCTCCCTTCCTAATGTTATCAATAAGCTCATTTGCCTCCTCAGCTGAGCGGATTATGTATATGTTCCACATGGTACGAAGTAATGCAGGGAACTTCAATTGTGCCCTAGCCCCTAGTTTATTTAATTCCACCATTCGTTTACCGATCTCCCACTGCCTCTGTGATGTGGTATGACAGATATCAGACCTGATATTAAATGAAAAGGAGTAGGGAAAGGCACTAGATGTTAAAGTTCCTTCCTTGAGTGCTGTTGATAAAATTGCCTCCTTAACAGTGTATGTGTGAAAGTTTATAAGGATTTCCCTGGGCTTTTGTCTTGCTGGATTCCCGTTGAATTTCTTGTGACAAATCTATATTTGTGGAGTTCTTTAGAACTGTCTCTTTTTGTAATAAGATCACAAACTCCCTGATATCAGACCCTTTGAGGTCTTTCGGAAATTTCATCAGTCTCAGATTGTTCCACCTAGAGTGGTTCTCCAACCGCTCTAAATCATCCTTCATTTCCTTGTTTTGGCTTATTAACTTAGCCATTTCTGCTGAGGAGGTATTGAGTGCCTCTTTAATTTTTGGGATCTATTGCTCAAGAATGTCTGTTCTTAAAGACACCTCTTCCAACTTCTGGGTCAACACTGCACATGACACCTGGATTGCCACTTGGTTGGTCTCAGAACTGTGAATCTATTTCCCATCTCGTCCTTCTTGGGTGCTAAAAGAGTGTCAGCCAAGGACCCTGAACTTACTGCTGAAGGATGTTGAGGAGATGTTACTTGCTGTGTAGACTCTAAACGGGGGCTAGACTGAGCATCTTGCAACTCCAGCACACTGAAGCGGTTTCAGGTAGAAACCGCAGAATGTACCAATATCCGAGAGCTACTAGATCCCGCCGGCAATGCCTCTACCGTGCTATCGGTAACCACAAGTATAAGGGAAGATTTCATTTTTTCCAGGGTGATAATTGGTGTATTCAACGATGAATTCTGGAACTGGTCTGATTCCATCCTGCCGGTGGTACTGAGACAGGTTTCTTCTTTGCTAGAGGCCCAAATGGTAGGTGAGGTAAGGACTTTTTATTACAATTTCAGAGAGGGTGTTTTCTTTATTTTGGGGGCCAAAGCTTTCTTCCCTCTACCTCGCCCACTGCCTTTAGTGCAAACAGTGAATTCAGTTCTTTCATCTTTCTTTTCCAGCCTTTCGCCTCTTGCTCTTTCTTCACCTCCCTTCCTCTGTGTGTTTAGCAAATTCACAATAACTGTTGGGGAGTTACTTTTTATGGAGGGCCCGATGTGTGAGGGGAGCAGTTCAGCCCTCGTTCTAAGGGTATACCTGCACAATTTAGCTGAAGGTGCTCCTTTTCCCTGCTGCCCTTGCTGCCGTTCTCCCCTCTCCATATAATAAGGGGCCACCCCTCCTCTTCCAAAAGCAGCAGCACATACTGTCTCTTTCTGTTTTCCTGAGATGCATGTGAGAGGTGGCCTACAGAATACTTACCTCCCTCCACAGTCTCCGGATTTGATCCGAACGCTCTGAGCCCTACCTGGGGGGTTGCTCCTCCACCATGTACCACTCACAGCTAGTTTCCCCAGCAGGGCTCCGGTGCTGACTCTACCACCCACAGCCCGGACCAGGAAACAGGTGATTCTGCTTCGGCACCACTCTTGGGCCGCATCCTCCCAGCCCGAAGCACGGGCGTTTCACCCTGGAGCTTCGGAGCCATCCAGGAGCGGAGCAGAGAGGAAGGGCAGAAGACAGGACCCAAAAGAAAAGAGGCACAACAATGTAGAAGAGGCACCAGTCACCACGAAGCGCCGATAAGATAGGGCTGTCAGTTCATGCCATTATCGAGTGCGGGAAACCCCTCAGAGAGCTCAGGAGCGCGCCCAAGGACTGTCCACCAGTGGCCGTTTGCTGACGACAGCCATGTTCCCCCTGCTTTCCAATTAATTGGATAATGTTTTTTTGATGAGGGGTGTGACTTAGCCAAGTTTAAGGGAAGCCAGGATGGAGCCACTCAAAAGGGAGGAGTTGATGATTTTGGTCCAAATGGGAGAGATTACGTACTTGAGGTTTTTAACAATCGCTGCAAGGAGGGGGTCGGGGATGTGAGATTCTGGCTTCATGCTGGAGAGAGTGTTGAGGACTTCTTCAGGGAAATAGTTACATTTTGTCCAGATTGTGTTATTTTTCAGTTGCGAGGGGCAGGGTTGTTGGATTGAGTTGGAGTGCGAGGGAGGTATCCATTCATTCAAGGCAGGGCTGTGGGTGAGCCCCTTCCACATAAGGCATCTTCGGTGCAGAGTGGGAAGATGGGTAGTTCCAGGTATAGTCCCTTGTTCGAGGTTTTGCCTGCGATAAATGTCGCCATTTCTTCACAGTGCTTTGATGAGCTGTTAGATACATGTCTATTCATCACACAGTGACTGATTAAATGTCCTGAACAAGTAATGTGCAGGTCGCTCAGCCAACAAGTAACAAATTTGGGGACCATCCTTGGATACCCGGGGAGAAACAGGAGCGAAGATGTTTTAAGACACCGGCAAAGTGGGCAGTTGGTCAGGGCCACCCGCCTTCCAAGGGGCCCCCTAGTAAAATAATTGTGACAGACATAATTCTTTCTGTAATGCCATTATAATTGGGTGCATTAAAAACACATTACGTTTTATAATCTGATAGTTGGACATGCACACTTCATGGAAGCTTAATATGCGTGCATTACCTATCCAACATTAACACGTGGGTTCTCAGACAGTTGGTGGCTATTAACCCTTTCCTTTTAGTACTCTTATTTTCACTCTTTTACTGAACAATCCTGAAAATATTGGATGTTGGCCTCTTTGGTACATATGAAGAGATGTGTAAAGACCAATACGCTTTGGGCCCTTCCATGCTGCGGGTACTTGGCCCACCCACACAAGTGAGGTACCGTTTTTATCTGGAGACCTGGGGAAGCCCTGGGTGGTAGTAAATTTGAGTCAGCCCGGTGATTCCATAACTTTGCCACACAGAAACGTGAGACACATTTTATTTTCAGCTTAATTTGAGGTGTGCAGGGGATTCTGAGTAAAAACATGTTGGGGGATTCACACAAGCCACACCTCCCTGTACTCCCCCAGGTGTCTACTTTTCAGAATTCGATATACTGAACACTGATCTTTTGCTCCAACTGCATCTTCATTAAATATTAGATGAACTGATATAACAGCCATACTCTTACTGATAGGAAGGAAGGCTACCTACTGTGCTTTACTGCAGTTGTACGCGCATCCACTTTTCTTTGCCTTGAAAAAGTCTCTGTGAGACGAAACACGTGTCGGCGGTGTGAGCTGTGAAGTTGTTATAAACTATTGGTGTTTAATAAAAGAATCTTTGGAGGAATACAACCTGACTTGGAACTCTTAATTTGGAGTTGTATGAATACAAATACGGACAATGTACAAACTATGATTATAGACTAACTTTATAGAAAACAACGGGTTTGGACTTTAAATATAGCCAGATGAATTTTTATGGAGTACACTAATTGAACACGAACAGGAGTGCTAAAGTGGCGTGTTATTTCTTTTTTTCTTGTGATTGAGGCATTCATGCCTTGTTGACATCCCTGGTGGTGGGTGTATGTCAGGCCACAAAAGCACCCTTCTTCAGACAATTCAATTAATTTTCTCGTTCTACGTATACGTCTTAAATAATTACTCTGAGAAGAATAGTACTGTATGTGTGGACGTTTTCCCTCTTCTAGGGGAACACTACCACCAATTCTTTTGTTTGTACTTTTCAGAATTGTTTGGGTTTGGTATGTTTCCCTAGATGTCCATTGATCCCAGGACCAAAAACGCAGATGTCCCCTGTCTAGCACAAAACAACCTTGTTTGCGTAAATGTACAGGTTTACCAGGTTTCCCTAGGAGCTAGGGTCCGAAATCCACAGCTAGGCACATTGCAAAAAAAGGGTCAGCTTTCAGTGGACAAATGTGATGTGTCCATGTTGCTTTTTGGGCCGTTTCCTGTCACAGGCACTAGGCCTACCCACACAAGTGAGGCACCATTTTTATTGGGAGACTTGGGGTAATGATGGGTGGGTGGAAGTTAGTGGCTCCCCACAGTGTCCAAAACTTTCCATCACAGAAATTTGAGGATAATGAGTTTTGTTTTTATAAATCTTGAGGTATGCAAGGGACTCTGGGTAACAGAACCTGGTGAGAGTCACACAAGTCCCCCTGTCCTGAATTCCCCTGTGTGATTAGGTTTAAAACATTTACAGGTTTGGTAGGTTTCCCTTGGTGCTGGCTGTGCTAGGGCCCATTGCAAAAAAGGTTACTGCAGAGTGGGCTTTCTGTCCCATGTGGGGGGGGGGGGGCAGATAGGGGGTTATTGCCCCAAAATGCCTCCAAGGGGGGGAAGAAAGACTGTGGCCATTTTATGGGGGGATGGGGTCGTTGCCATGGCTATTCTGGGTAGCCCCAAGCCCTACACTAAGAAACAAAGATAGTCCATGGTGCCTAGTGGGGGCTATTGCTCCCTTATGCCCCAAGGGGCAGGGAGACTGTGCCCATTTGTATGGGTTGGTGGAGGCATTGGCAATGCCGATTCTGGGCAGTCCCAAGTCCCAAACCTACAATAAGAAAAAATAGCACCTCATGCATTGTAAGAGTCAAACAAAAGCAAGGATATGTGCTTACCTTGAGGAGCTGTCCATTTTCTGTTCCCATGAAAACCACTATGCGTTGTTGGACCTCAATCCCATACACTGATGACAAACTACTGTGTGTCAATGTGGCTGATTTGAGAATTGGGTAAACTTTACGTACCTGTAAAAGAAAAAAATCAACAATATTGGAAAAAAGTCCTCTATGAAATATTCAAACTCATGTTGTATGTAGACTGGGTGAACCACTCAGAACCAATATTGCATATCTCAACTTTAAACATGATAGCTCTAGGTCCAGGATACAAAAATAATATTAATCGTAATTAACACATATCAATCTGAGCATCCCTCTACATATATTTACTGCAGTGGGTAACGTAAAGGATCTAGAGTAATTTGTGAAAATGTAACGCTTGATTGGAATATTCTGACCATTATTCAATTGAGAATTGTTCACTTACTGATTGTGTGTTTCATATTGATTAAGAATGTCACAAAAATATTATTTTGCAATTCATATCAACCATTACACACTTTGCCCTCTAGGTGCATTAGTGACCTGATGCATATAACATTTGTGTTTCTGCACTGGATTTACAATTTATTGTAAATACATTAAAAAAAATTGGTAGAGTAACAAGCACAAGTTGTGTTGACATTTAGTGTTCATCAACACCTCACCTTTTATTTTTAAGTGGACTGTTACCACCAGGTAAAAACTGGCAGGGAGCACATGCACTTTAGCACTAGTTAGCAGTGAGAAAGTGCACTGAGTCCTAAAAACCAACAAAACAAAATCAGTAGAATTTGAGGTAAACAGGCAAAATGCCTGGGGGAATACCCCCCTAAG
This sequence comes from Lissotriton vulgaris, assembly GCF_964263255.1. Lineage (NCBI taxonomy): Eukaryota > Metazoa > Chordata > Amphibia > Caudata > Salamandridae > Lissotriton > Lissotriton vulgaris. The sequence continues at coordinate 1,756,056,891 of NC_141685.1, read as the reverse complement.
GGTGAAAGGTCTAACAATAGCTTATTACCCGCATAAAGTTATTTGCTGGCTGCGTGGGTAACTAGACAGATCTCCCTTTGCACATGTCACTTTATGAAAAGTGTAGAATGGTCCTTAGTTAAAAACAGAAACAATATTGAAAACAGTTGGATACCCCCGCTGTCTAGATATTTTGTGTTTAAGTTATTGATTTAGTTAAGGGGATAAATCAAACATTCAATTTCAGATAATGGAATACCTCATACATTTTAACCCTTACTGCCTTGGTCCCTAACATATAAACTGAATTTATTTGCACTTGTATGCCACACTGTGCCCTCTTGCGCTTGCTAACAATAGTGTTATGGCTAGGCGGAGATAGGTACACTGAGCACGATTAAAATACACAGTATGAATGATGGAGCACAAAAAACGACGACTCCCACAATCCTCTTAGAAGGCTGGTTACAGCACCTGACGATGGGTACTCAAGCCCCACCCTGGTTGTGCTTGGTGCTTGTCACTCGAGCTACTTCCTGAACCAAAGAAACTACGTGATACCTGCACATCTGATATGCGGCCGAACTTGGTGTTTTTTTGGTTTCCTGAATGCTGCCGCCTGAAGGACGGTTGCAGGCTTAATTGATCCGGAACACTCCTTCCTGCCAAACCGCTACTTGCCGGCTTCTCCTCGCCCTGGTGCTGTAATCCTTGGAGACTCACTGAACGCCTCCCTGCGTTCAGGTGGGGGTGTACAGGATGCGCTTGATTGCTTCAAGCTACACAGACTTTCAATATTCCGAGCGTTTCGTGCTTCCTGACTGAAGGTTGTGGTTACGTGGGAAACAGCAGCTGAGCGATATTAGAGCTGCTTCTGTTTTTACTCAAGCCTACAGAGAAACGGCCTCCGCGCTGGTCAGTGCTTCATTATTTGTTTTTGTTTAGAGCAGCAGAGCAAACGCCCAGAAAAGCGAGGAAGCGCTGGGCTATTAATATTCTTTTCCATCAACATCCAGAGAGAGGAAGGTTGCTTCCACGCTATTAGTGCCTCAGAGTGGGATTACTTCCACTTGCCTAGCTACGCTCTGGAGAGCTGATTAGGTAGGCAGTGATATATCCGCATTACAGGAGGCTCAGAGCAGCCAAATGGATAAGAACATTCACCCGCAAAAAGAGGATTATCTGCGATAAGTACCTCACTTTTGTGAAAAAGAACTATGTTTTTTCTATTTTCTTTATTTTTCTCTTTTGTGCCTTTTTAACTTGGGAGAAGCACCCCTATAAATATAAGTAAGTACATCACACATATGGGGTATAAAGATGATATGGATATGGGGGAGTAATCTCATGTGTGTACTGTGTTTCCACTTACAGGGCAGTTGGGGTGGACTGTAGGAGAGAGAGGTCTAGATCTTCTGACGACATCACTATTTTGAGCCTAGCAGCGACAATGGTATTGTTTCTTTTGTCCCTTTTTTCCCTTTCCCCTATGGTGGTGTTATCTGTGGAGTGTTAAGATATATCAACTCATGGGTATCTCCATATAGGGGAAGGGATTAATTAGCTTCAACCATTGTTCCTGCTGTATCCGGCTGTAACGTTAGTGTTAACCATCCTCTGTGTTTGAAAAATAGCATAATACCCATATAAAGTAATTTGCTCGCTCTGTGGTTAACTAGACATATCCCCCTTTGCACATGTCACTTTATGAAAAGTGTAGAATGGTGCCCAACTAAAAACCAGAAACAATGGGCCCGATTCACGAAGTAATCTGAGACAAAATCCTAAATTTACGACTTTTGGTTTTCACAAAGGGCATTTAGGAGTAGTAACGTTAGGATTTTGTCTCAGTTAAACTTAAGTTTCGGTCTTAAGTCTTACTTAAGTAAAACTTGAGTTTAACTGAGACAAAATCCTAACTTTACTACTCCTAAATGCCCTTTGTGAATACCGAAAGTCGTAAAGTTAGGATTCTGTCTCAGTTAAGTTTAAGTTTTGGTCTTAAGTTAAGTTTAAAACCAAAACTTAAGTTTAACTGAGACAAATTCCTAACTTTACTACTCCTAAATGCCCTTTGTGAATACCGAATGTCGTAAAGTTAGGATTTTGTCTGAGATTACTTTTGTGAATCGGGCCCAATATTAGAAACAGCGGGCACCAACCAAACAAAACTGCTATTGAGACCTACTGATGAGAAGCAGATGTGATGATCTTTCTGTGAATCTCAGGTTCCTCATTTTTAAAACACTTTGGCAGCCAGTAAGGTAGACACAAAGTTAGAGAGAGACCCCTTTGAGAATCTACACTTGGAGAAAATGCCTGAGGCTTAAAAGCTCCATCCAGGAGTTACATATGGCAATATCAGATATGTAGTAGCAGGAAAGCCAAATACCCAATGGCCCAGTAACAACTAAAGGTTAGAGATGGTAGTTCTTGAATAACAGCTGTCAGTGAAGAAACAGAAAGTACTGTCATGTGTGTGTTCTTTAGTGCGTCCCAGTATTCGCAAACCCAAGAATTTTCAAGAAACTCCTTATTTACATGTAGGGTTGTAGTTTGGCTAATGCTGTCAAGTATACACCACATCTTTTCTAGCACTTTAAAAGAACCACCCCCTTTATGGAACCAAAAAATATTATCTGCACCATTGATGGAAACTAAGCACATAGATTTTACTCAATTATTCCATAAATAGTGCCTATAATTTCTTTTGTTTGAATCTGCCATGGAAAAAATCCTGTGTGATATGAATGCAATTCTTCAGCTTTCAGCACAACATTACTTTGCCAGTTTTTATGCTCTAGATTTAATAGTGACACAGATGGATGAAACACATATTTGGCTAATGAACTATTTCATAGAGGCAGTAGTGTGACTTCTGAATAATATGCAGTGTTGTTTTGGAAGATATCTGCTTTAAAATGCCTCATTATGTAGTGCCAAACTATGTGGCACCAAAAATGGGACAAAAGTCCTTTTGAACTGTACAGTGACCCAGTCGCGTGTTATTGACTTTCCTGATGCTGGGGTATTAATTGTGTTGCATTTTTCATTGCAAGGAAGAGAAGGTCAATAATAATAGTCATTGCCTCTCAATTAAGTTATAAGTCCACGCTGCATGTGAGGGGGTAACAGCAGTGCATGGCTCAATAACTAGCATTATATACTGGCTTCTAGTCCAATAATGCTATTATCACATAAATGTGGCAACACTGTTCCTTATTAGCTGGTTGTCTGTTGCAATAACATTTCAGTTAGAGACCTCTGTGGGTAGTTAGACTGCCTTCTGAGATATCTAATTGGCTGTCACATTCTGAGTGAATATGATAATGAAGCAATATTCTGAAAGGGGAGAGTACTCACAAGTAGTTATTGACCGATTGCATTAGGCCCTACTCTACCTTGGATAATATTGCTTTTGTAAATCTGACCTAAAACCTTGGGGTGAAATTCACAATATTCTTTGATGGATGGTATGTTTTGCCCCGGACTGTTTTGGTGGAAGGTTATAAGAGGTGTGCCTGTTGGATGTTTGGTGTATATGCTCTGCCTTTCTTGTTTCATTGGAATACATTATAGTAAATGCCTGCTTTTGAGGATCACAAATGGACTGTATAGAAAGGGTGCTAACAGATGTTAGGAATTGGTGTGAGTTCTAAGTTGATTTGACCCTTTATAAAAATGAGGAGTTCTTGCTGGGATTTGAGGAACCTTTTCAGAGAAAAATGTTTTCTCACATGATTTTATCATCTAAATAAGAAGGTATTCCGGAAGCTAAAATGAGGACGTTTTCTATAAACTCACAATTATCTTATTCAGCCATACGTAACAAAGGTCTGACAGGCTGAGTAAAGCAGGTGCTTCACCACAGAGTTATAACTAATAACTAGAACGCTAACATTCTGTATTCATGACAAAGGTAGGCCCTCCTGAACCCCATTTTTCTGGAATAGGAGCTGTTAAATTGAAAGCTTTTCTTATGGAGCAAGCTGACATAAATCATCATGGAGATGCTGGTTTAAAATGTCAGAAGTATGGGTTTTGGTCACATTTTTTAGTGTTAGGCATATTTTAAAATGTAATGTAAATAGTTAACGAGGGAGATACTTACATAGGGATGGATATACACACATAAGTCCACTATCAACACTCCACATCTGTTTACTCAAGCTGTGCAACCTTCTTGTCACTTCCTATGTCCTCAATTTTAAAATAGTAAGATTTTGGTTGGCATTGAAGTTTTTTTAATCTTCAATTTTAGTTAATGGTAATAGATTTTGCAGTAGTGCAGAAAGCTATTAAATACTGATCTCTATGTAGACCACTGACCTTATTGTCAGTAGTCTACCTTCATGAATGTGCACTTGATTTACAAAAATGTGAAAAATAATAATCATATTAAATATAAATATTTAGGGTCTGATTTAGACTTTGGCAGACAGTGCACTCAGTTGCAAAAGTAATGGAGTACCCTGTCTGCCAAAACCTCAGTCCACCCACCTCACCTGGAGAGGACAAGGAGGTCTTTTTTTCTGTCTGTCACCGCAAGGAAACCATAGTGGTGAGGGACAGAAAACAAAATAACGACACCTACATCCTTGGGAAGAAACTCTCAATGTTTGAAGGACATTCTTTTTTTTGCATTTCAGAAAAAAACTAGGAGCTTGTTCCTGAAAAACAAAACTTGTGGAAAAGTTTGGTGATGCTGGATATCCATCAAACCTTTAGTTCCTTGAAGAGAACCGTTCGGATGGTACAACGATGACTGCTTGGCTGGCAGTGGTCTCTAAACTTGACGGAGGGTCGTCCCTTTGCATGGCTAAGTTAATGTCCTCTGACACACTGACGGATGAAGTACAGGCCTTCAAACTACAAATCAAGCCCTAAATGTATATATATCTTATAACTGGCTGCATGCAGGAGAAATTATTTTAAACATATCTAACGTTGTAAACTAAACATAACAATGAGGCTGCTATTTTAAAACAGTGAAAGCTGTGATGGACTGTGCTGATTTCTTTGGTTCCAAGTTTGAAGAAATGGTGTGGTAGAGGTCCATGGGTGCTCTGGAGTGGATGGAGGACATGATGGCTCTGGTGATCTGTGTGGCTAGAGGATTCCATGTGGTGATCGAGTGGCTGGTGTCCTTAGTTGGGAGGAGGCTGTTGAAGTTGTGGTCAGTGGGCTAGGGATCAAAGTTGTTGTAGATGGTGGTTAGCTTGCTGTGGAAATAGTCTTACAGGGTGTTGCAGAGATCTTAGAATGGGCGGACCTTGTTCTCAGTAGCTGACGGGAAGGAGTACTCTAACGATGTTGAAATGTTCCCTTTGTGTGGTTGGCTCTTGTTTCAATTTGGTCTGTGAGGTTGTCTCTTTTTGTGTCCTTGATGCGATGGTGGTACTTGTTGAAGGGTGATTTGAACATGGTTCGATCGGTGGGGTCTTTGGTGGTGCGCAATTGTTTTTCTAGTCATTTGCTGTTGCGCTTCATGGTTCTGATTTCGGGTGTGTACCAGCTAGCTTGTTTTGTGGATCTGCTGTTTTAGCTGACTTCATGGGGGCGACTCTGTTGAAGCATTTGGTGATCCAGCCTGAGAAATTCTTGACGGCCCGTTCCAGGGATGATGGGGCGTCGGGGTGGATGGTGATGAGGGTCTCCCTCCACTGGGTCTCAGTCACTTTGTCCAAGCAGCAGTTGGAGGAACTCAGGGACTTGGTGGTGTTGGCTGGGGAACCTGTGATAGTGAAGTGGATGATGGGGTGGTCAATACAGGTGAATTTAGTGACATGGCTGTACTTCACTCAGTTGCTGGATGAGGGCACAAAGTGTACAAAAGGTTTCCCTGTTTCATAGGTTAAGCAGAAAACCGGACCTCGGATTGCCAATGCCCACCTGAAAAATGCATTATATATTACCTCTCCATCCGCATTGCTCATCCAGTCCTTACTCCATGAGTTAGGTTCTGCTTCCTACAGACATTGTGGCATATTACCAAGCCCCTATCGCCACCATAACATCACTTTTTGTGACGTTGTGGTGGCGATAGGGTCAGCGCCCTATTACCAAGGCATCGCTAAACCACATAACGTGGCTAAAATCCACGTTAAATGGCTTAACGCTGCCTTGGTAATAGTGCTCCTTTCATGGTAAACTTAGCATGAAAGGGGGCGTGCAGTGGGTGTTGCGGTGAGCGTTCCACTGCAACACCCATTCACTTCGACGCTGCCACCTATTATCAAGAGAGGCGATAATAGGTAGTAGTGCCAAACTCAAGACCAGGAAAATCCTGGTCTTAAGGAGGCGAAATGAGGAGAAATGCTTCATTTCTCCTCGTTTTTGCTTTTTCCATGTGTGCTGCCTTGTGCAGCACACATGGAAAAAGCTAAATGCCAAGGTTTGGAAGGTTAGGAAGGTGTTCTTTCCTGTACATAAACAACTTTTTTTTTTTAAATGTCATTTTGTAACTTACATGTGTGATGCATGAAGTAGCACACATATGGTGCAGCCTGGCGTTTCCGAAGTGGCGATGAGAGGCGTTAAGTCAAGGAGGCTAACTCCTCTCACCGCCTCTTCTTAGATAATATACCACATTGTTACCTAGCCCAATCAAAATTCTACTTCCGAGGTGAAGCCTCCAATCCAAAAAGATTATAAAGGAGGAATTGATCACATGCACTTCTTGTGTTTCATTCTGTAAGTACATTTGTTTTACATTCCCAACGATCAGCTAAGAATATGTTACATTTTGTTTTGCAATGTTATTTTTTTAACTACGTTGCCTTTTTTTCGGTGTGCAGACAGAATGTCGAGTTCAAGATGTCAACTTACACAAATATGGAGTTGGAAATATCGTGACACAGAAATATCGACTTTAGCTGCAGAAAGGGGTTGGCCCTGATACACCCAGCTAGAATGGGACAGTAAATAACAAAAACAAATGATCCAGCTGACAGTTTTGAATGGCGTTATTCACTTCAGCAAACTTAGACCAAACTGCAAGATGTCTTGGTCTACATAATTTATCATGTTAATTCTTTAAACATTTTCAAGAAGAAAACACTTAGGCAAATTATTCAAACACAGATCAAGATAACACTCCTTGTTTACATTGACATAAAAACAAACTAACTATCAAAAATAACTTTCTAACAAAAATAAATGTGAATGTTCAACCAGTTAAAAATTCACAAAGCAACCCTCCTCAGAGTTCATAATCATGTTAGCAAAACATTCAGGGGTTGCTGACCAAAGGGAACTAGTATTCAAGCCTAAGGGTTTACATAGTTGAGAGTAATCCCCTTTGAAGCTATTCCTATTTCAAGCACTTGTTTGTCCAATGGTAAAGCGTGCAGATGCGTTTCAAATCCCAATATGCTTTTTAGGATTTTCTTTAGGGCTAGGACTGGATAGAATCTAAAAACAGAAAGAAAAAGGGGATTTTTCTTAATTAAACCCTACCTAATTTATATGCATCATGAATAATCTATGTTTCAAAAAAGCACAGTACATGCTGTAAGCCTCTTCTCATTAATAGAAATGCCGTACAGCTCGTGTTGCTGACCATCTGGTCGAAACACAAACGATAAACAATCTGGGAACCACTAACATTAATAGAATTGGGTCCTGTGTTTATATAAGGAAACTCCACAGCCGATCGACTTAATTTCTGCAAGCAGTGGAGGAATCTTTAACGACAGCCTCTGATTTACGATGCAGTGTTTTGGAGAAATATTCTGTGAATATTAAAGGCAAATGCGAATCAGTGTTTGTGTCCATTTCCTATTCGTAATTAACTTGGACGCGATCAAAGGACTTACTTTCAAATTTCGAATGAGGATGCGTTGTCTGTCATCTGTAACAGAAAGCGTGAGCTACAATTGTATCAGCACCAAAGTTGGTAGTTCAAATCCGTGCGCTAGGCGGTTGAACTCACTTACTTTGATCTCAGTTTGTGTAACCGTTTGATGTGTGCAGCACTGGTGTACGGATCCAACTAATCAGGAGTTTGCTGTGGCAAGAAACTCTGTCTAATCACATGTTTAAGACTTCTGGTTTTCCAGTGACAAGCCCACGAACCTAGCGGATCGTCCTGATGTATCTTGGGCCTTGTAGTTCATGCATTGCCCATACTTTGAACAAGCTTGTTGTGTATTTTAAAGAAATGAAAGCTGGCTTCCACAGCCTCTTCTTCTATGTTTTAGAGTGGAGCACAGAGTTACATTCTGGAGATTTCCGACATTTCATTTAGACCTGTAATTGCACTGTTGTATTTCGAAAGCAAGTATGCCTCCTTTTGCAGCAGCAGTAGTGCTTCAACATCTCCTCCTATGGGGGTTTGTTTTATTACGCACAATTCAGTCCATTTAAGATCTCTCTCGCTATGATTGGCTTGTATGAATTGGCGACCATCGGGGCATTTAAGACCTTTGTTCTGAATGATGTTGAACAATTTGCAACCTGACTTCTTTGTTCGTTTTACCAATATAGATATCGACAACAAGAATATTGTGTTCAAGAATATCGAATTTAAGGTGAGAAATATCTTTTTCAAAAATATAGAAGTCATTAATATTGTTTGCAAAAATATAGCTGTTTAGAATATCGATCACTTCCCTTGCTTGGTGGCATTGTGCCTTCCTCTTTCTCCAGATAATGGAGGGATTCAGAGACTCATCTGTAGATCTCATTGCCACACAGTAGAACTCTCTACTCCCTTCATTCTGTAGTCTAATCCCCTTAGACAGGGCATGGGAGACCAATGAGTACATGATTCTGTGGGCTCAGGGTCTCCTTAATGCATTTCCTTCCTTTTAATTAATTCCGAAAATAGTGAGTAAAGTCCAGAATGTCCATTCGGAGGTTCAATTTGTGGTTTCTGGATGGTCACGGAGACCTTGGTACCCCTTGCTCCTGCAAATGTCCATGCCTCCTGACTGGCAATATCTGATTTACCCTCATCCTCTCAGACTTCTCCATCTAACAACAGCCTCACTGAATCACCTCAACTTGGGGGTCTATTATTTGAGAAGTTAACTCTAATCTCTTAGGCAATATTGATGTAATCCACAATATGGATTACATCAATATTGCACAAAATAAAGGCATTTGATTATAAAAACGTATCATAACATATTGTATATTAATCACAAAATAATGATACACCCAAAAGACATATAGAAATAATCTAATAATGTTATAACAGTTATATATTTGTAAACTTAAAACACCCCAAAAAATGATATACTTCAATACATCAAATTAGGATTAAAGTAAACATATAACTAATAAAATATAAACATTAAACAATTAATAGTTATACATAAATAATACACTCAAAATAAAACTAAGAAATTGAAATATAAGGGGTGGGTGGAATGTTCTGTTCCACCTGCAGAATTGGTGGTGTTTTGGCCACTCCATGTTACTATTTAATGTGGAGTTCTGTCCAAATTCCGCCAATAGCATTGTGACAGACTTATTCTACCATGAATCTTCAGAACATATGAGATGGTAAGCGAGATTTGGAGTACCCTAGCACGACTACCTAATGCGGGCGGTCACTGGAGTTCACGGTCAGAAGGCTGTGGAATGCATGGTGCTGTTCCCTCTGATTTTCAGCACTGCATGTGCTTCCAGCAATACATTCAAGCACAAACTGCATGTCTTCCGCACGTTGGAGGAATTCCGCAGCATCTTGCAGAGTTTTTCCATAACTCCATGGAATTCAAGTTCCACCCACCCCTAAAATATACATGTAACATTATAAAATAAACGGTAAGTGTCCACCATAAAATGCAATAACTGAAAAAGAATTGAAAACTAAATGCACACTAACCAATAAAAACAACCATAAAGCAAACTAACCAATACAACTATATAACCACTTGAAATAACTAGTAGCAACACAAAATATGGTCTCTTACTAAACCAAAAACTATGTAAGCTGCATGACAATTGCACTCTGCTAGATATGCTACAGAAAATTGGAAAACAGAAGTGGAAGAATTCATACAACTGCCTTCTAAAGTAAGTAAAAAATGTAATTACACAAACTAAAAGATAACAGAATTAAAAAATGTTACATTATAAATACCTAACCAAAGACTCTATTTTTTTAAGTTATAAACTTTAGAAACTACAGAAGAATTACTACACCATCGAACAACTACAAACCCAACAAGTAACTCCAGCAATCAAATATCTGGAAAAAGGTAAATAAATTAAAAATGCTCAAAATAAACCTAAAATCTCCTACCCCTACTAGGTACCAACAAAGAAACTTTCAAATAAAACTAAAGCAACTTTTTTTCCTAAACAAAAATGAAGACATCTGATCCACATTTATAACACCCCGAACCGAAAACAGAAAAACGGACTTCAATTACCATCTAGAACGAATGTGTGTCATTATCCCACAGTCTTTTTCCCCGCAGGGAATCACAATGTGGTTGTTACAACAACCGCGTTGATTCCGCATACCATTACTCCGCCAGTCGGAACAACGACTTGCAGAGGGGGGCACTGGATGTTGGAATAGTATAATTTACTATTCCAACTCCAGTCTGTGCGGACACTAGGAAAGGTTTTGGATTTTAAATCCAACACCTGCCCTCACCCCCATCCGCAAGTCGTTGTTCTGACTTGTGGAGTAATGGTATGTGGAATCACAACGCTGTCGTTGTAACAACAGCGTTGTGATTCCCTGCGGGGAATAGGTTTTGTGGCAAATGTTGTTTACCTTCTAGAACACATATGTAAGTATAATTGATAAAACGAATGCCATAATTTTTTTTATGTACACCATAAATGTTAAGAAAAATTATTAAAATGTAATAATTTGACATAATGACAGAAAAAGCAAGATACATCACATCACATCACAGAAAGGGTAAGAGTTACTCTCTCACATGGGCTACACTTACAGCCACGAAAGTTCAAGCACCTAAAATGTTAATTGAAAATGTACAAAATATTACTCTAATGCTTGGTGTGGGAGTACATTGTGGTGTAGTTCCTATATTCCCAATAGGCTCTGCGCATTGGAATAACATAAACAGCAGTGTAGACGTAGGACTGAGGTCATCTAGGTCTCTACTGACTATGTTAGACTTAATTAGTTTTGCCAGCTAGCTCAGAGGTTACTAGAAACTTTCTCGAATGAATAGGGAGGGGTTAACTTCCCTGATTCAGACAAGAAGGGATTAGCTTCTGACAACCATATAACATGACAACTTTGCTCCCTCAGAATAAAGAGTACATCTCCAGAGTCGTGTGAAAACAATAGACAACTATTTCACTCAGTCAATCGTGCATGCTTAATTTCACCAGAGTGCAGAGAAATAGAGAGACGGGCGTTTTCAATAAAAGGTGATATTTATTGAGCAGTCTTATTTCTCATGCAAGAGAAATGAATTGCCACAATTGCAATACTTATCATAAAGTAAAGTGCGTACAGTAAAAGTAGAATTATGAAATAATACTGTAAAAGCATTGATATGGTTTCTTAGCCATATGATACTTTAAAATGGATAAAATATATACATACATAAAAACATTGACTAAGGATCTCAACTGGTGCTTCTAAGATACGCCTACCCTGGTGTACCTGACCTAAGCCTAATACGTGGGAAGGAGTAAGTAAGTTGCAGTCTTAAGTTAAGTTAGTTTCTTGCCAAGAATCTGAATCAAGAATTCTCTTCAAGGTTTTAATCAGCTCCGTACCTTGGTTATAGAATGAAGGAGGTCTTGTATCTCGTTTCTCAGGACTCGATCTCCCAGCAACCCGCAAGGGTGACTTGGGAACACCGGAGCTGGATTTTCTCGGCTGGAGAAAAAGACAGCGTCTCTCTCAGTGCGTCAAGGGGAGGGCGGTTTCCTTCGGCTCTCGCAACAGCTGGGCTCCCGGGAAAGTAGAACATCGCTCTGCTCCCAACCACCGTGTGTTTGCTTAAGGCAACGTTGGTATATTTATACCTGAAAGGTGCCGGATTTGACGTAAGGTTGGACATAAGACGTCACTAAGAACTAACAGTTCTTTCTGGACTCCAGGAGTTCTTGTGCAAATCAAAACAAAAGCAGGGGGTTTTCCCGGGCTGCTGGAGGCTTGGTTTGTTTAAAGAACGCGTTGTGCTTTCTAGGAGTCTATGGGAGTAGCCTTGCCGTATTTGGACTGCATGGACTATTACTAAATATGGATATGATTCCTATGCCTTTATAAGGATAATATTTGTTATAACCACATAAGGGCATGAATCGGGAATATCGAATTAGGGTCCTAGATAGAAACACAACACCCACTCCACGTATTCATGTCCGTCATTACTAAAAACTAAGCAATATTAAACATATAACGATATAAACAATGGCTCTGTACACGGAAAAGAAGGTCGAGACCATTTCATCACATATTTATACGATACTGTACATGTGCTAGAGGCTGAGGTAAAATATTTTCTAGTGTCTCTAAAAATAGAAGCTCTGTTCTCTATGAATAGTTCTACTTTAAGCAGAGTACCATGTGCCATAAAAAGGGTAGGGTGGGCGTAGTTCGCGAAGTAGCGCTACGCGAAGCTACGCGAAGTGCACTTCGCACTACGCGAACTTCACGTGCTGCGTAGTAGCATGTTCGCACTGTGCAAGATGCGTTTTCAATGATTGCACAGTGCGGACAAGCATCCGGCACTGTGCAATCATTGAAAACGGCATCTTGCACAGTGCGAGCTGTAGTTTTCTGCTGCTCGAGTAGATCATTACTTGAGCGGCAGCTTTCTCAACGCGAACTGGTAGTTTGTCATTGAGAGCGGTCGCGAGCATGCGCAAGCACTCACAATGAGAAACCTTACCTCCCCGCGTTGAGAATCTCGCCGGGATGTCATTTTGCTTGCTCGCGGTCGCGAACATGACGTTCAGGACCGCGAACAAGCAAACAATTAGCGCTGCACTACGCATGTTTGCACTGTGCTACGTGCAGCTCGAGTAGTGCGAAGTTGCGCAAACTTCGCAAACTCCGCGAGCGTAGCGTAGTGCTTCGCCCAGGGTTAGTAAATATTTTTGAAGTGAAAAAAAAAAACAGTTTTGCTTTCAGGGGAAAAAATAGTTCCAATTGTTTTCAGTAGCTTTGTTTAACAAAACTGAAGGCCGAATTCAGAGTTCAGGGAACGCTGTGTGCTTGTATTTTTAAAAGTTATTCTCGTTGTTCAGGGAAGAACATCATATCAGACAGGCTTGCAAAAAATTGGTCTCCAACATCAGGTGAAAGTTCGACCAAGTTCGAAAATGCTGTTGTGAGCAGGATTGCTATCATCGATGTTTGGATCAGCGATGCTCACAGAAGGTTGTACCTGTCTGGTGCTTCTTTCCTCTCGTACTTCACCGCCACCTACTAGTAATGGTGAAGTCTCAACGAATGCCGTCATCAGAATAGGTAGCCGCTGGGGACAACACGTTGCATGAGTCGTTACCGGACAAAGCAAAGTATCGATATCCATTGGTACTGCTGATGGTAGTGTAAGACAGACGTCCAACACGCATTCTTCTCCGCATAGCAGACATCGAAGCACAGGTAAGATGCAATCTTGCCAGATTGGTCTGAATGAAAGAAACCAAGTTGCACTCAGATCTCTTAGCCAGGAAAACCCGAGGACTGTAGTGATTTTGTCTCTGTAGCGTATTGCTAAGATCGTTTCTTCCATCGTTGCTGGAGTCTTGTCTGTTGCTTGGCTTGCCATATCGGAGCAGAAGGAACAAAAATAAAATTCCTGCTACGAGCCCCAAAATTAAAGGTAGGCTGCCAAAGACAGAATGGACAAAATTCGGGAAGATGCCCAGAACTGTTTCAAAGGGTGTTAACAGTCCCGAAAAAATTATCTTAAATACATGTGCGATGCCACTGGTATCAGACATATTTAAGATTTGACTTAACATTTCTACGAAATGTACGGGGCAATTTGTCGATTAAAGGGTATGTATCTCTGCCGCTGTCCTTGCAACTTGCAGATCATAAGTTTACGACTTCATTCTGCTTAAAGTGTCAATTCGAATAGAAGAGATATTCACATAAGGCCATATTGCCGCCTCCATGTCTGGATTGCTGTTTGGATACAATACTTGCATACAGCAAATGACCCTGGAAGTAACGGTTACGAGATAGGATTTTCCTGGCACCATTCCACAACAGCTGTGTTCATTTATTAGAACGTACCTGCCGTTGGATAGCTGTCTAAAAAATGGCTCTATCTGTGTTGCAGGAGTGCCCTGCAGGTGACATGAAAGGTTATTTGAAGACCCTTCGTGGCTCCATGCAAGTTAATACCTTGACACAGAAGTGTACCGCTTAGTGATTTTTTACAATTATTACCACTAAGGAATACCTCCTTTTTCCCTTCACTATAGCATTTGTGTGTGTAAGGTAAAGCCCAGTTTGATTTGATGTATCCTTTACCCAACTTTTCATACTGGCCTGCTGGTATATATTCTTGGCAATATTTAAACTGGAAAGTTGTTATCGGAATTGTAATTGTTCTGTGTATTATCCATTTAATGACAGGTCTCTCTGACATTGTCAATGGTAATCTCTCAAGTTTTTCAATGCTCAGAATCGTATAGTCTGCTCCTTTTTGTGCCAAACTGATTTGTTTATCAGTAAGGTTAAAGATAGAAAATAATGACGTTATGTTGATTAGACGCCATGGCACGTAGCCTGAACGCAGGTTTTGCAACGTCCAGCCAAGCTGTACAATAGAACATAATTGGGACTGACCATGTTGTAACATTAGGAAGTCTTGCTCTATTATATCAAAGGCAGATGATACAATGCTGTCCAGTGAATATATTCTGGAGGACAGAGTCGTTAACCCATTGTCCACTACAGAAAGTGATTTTTCCAAATTTATACAATCAATTTCTTGTATTTTTTCTGCTGTTTCAATTTGCATTACTTTCCAAGCTTCGTTGTATGCAGCGTATATACCGGCCGCTATGAAACGTTTTTGAAGCTGTTTGCGAGGTCCCAGTATGAAATCTCGCAAGTCAGCACCTTCTTTAAGTAAAGTCAAGTGTTGCTTAATTTCAGCCAGTGTAGATTTCTGTAGCCACTCAAGGCATAGTTTCCCTACACTGTATGTTGTAACTATCCCTGGATGTTGTCTCTGGGAATATCTTGGGTCTGGTCTGGTCAGTTTGAACCCCTGTGTTTTGTTCAGGAATCTATCTTGACAGTTATTTGTGTATGTGGGCCAGATCAACCATTTTTTCCAATCAGGATTTGTTCTGTTTTGGTGAAAAATATGAGATACGTCAATTTCCACATCCGTAGTGCTATTACTATCAGGTATGGGCTTCGGAATAGACAGTTTGTTTAAGTCTTTTATCTTAGCTAAGCCAAGACAAGTAGTTTGTTGAATGCTATCATTCAGGAATATTATTTGTTCTGGGATCATGCAGGCTCTAAATAATGATTCTAGACCTTGTACCTGCCAGTCATTTGTACCCCAGATGGTTTTTGTTTCAATGTTATTTTTCCAAAATTTAAAACCAAATGTAGACATTTTGTCATAAAAATGTTCAGAATAAATCAGTTTAGTATTTGTCAACATTGTTTTCATTCCTCTCTTATTTAACATTTTAAAATAAAACGTTTCTGGATCACTGTTGTTAAACCCTGAGAAGTATGGACATTTCTCATAAAATGTCTTAGAGCTGCCTTTTGGCGGAGTTGGACAATGTTCCCATTGATTATAAGTAAAAACATTTCTAGGTTGAGCAGATTTATGCAAATAGTGATGACCATAGTGATTGTAACAGTATAATTCTTCATAATTTGATGAACCCTGCAAATAATCATGTTCTGTGAATTTAGCTGACATTACTAAATCTGACATCATATTATTAATATTTTCAAAGTCCCAATCATCAGAGAAAGTACTTGGTATCACAAAGTCACTTAAGGAAACCTTAAACTGGTGTGGATACTTCAAGAGCTCAATCTGGCCATAGATTTCATAATCAGTCCTGTCCTATGCTACCCCACCGGGTATTGGATTGGCTGTGATGTTCACTGATGATAGTTCTCTTTTCTCGATGTGAGAGGATCTGTGAGACTTTAGGACCAAGTTGATGTTCTGACTTGCTGTGTCCATTGTACTATATTTTCCATCAATGAATTTACCCAAGCATAAAACCATGATGAGCCAAAGCAGGAGGTAAAGTACACCTAACACAGTCCAAAATTCAATCCATGGTGAAATCAGATATGTTTCTTTTAGTTGGTGAAAAAGTTTGGTCATTTTTTCTTTAAAAGTTTTGGTTGCTGGCTTGTCTCCATGTTCACTTGGATCATCGGAAAAGTCATCAAAGTTGATAAAGTAGTCAGATGCAGTTCTGTCAATTGGTGGGATTGCTTCCGGATTTCCATAGATTTTTGCATTTACTTTTGTTACATTTGTATAGTCCGAGGCTACATCGTTGTAGACTGGTGTGTCTTCATGAACTGTTGCAATTTGGGTTTCAAGAGGCACAAGTTCCATGGCTTTGTTGCATAGTCCTTTTTTATTCACTGCAGGTTTATCAAATGTGATTAGTCTCTCAGTTTGAACCTCTTGGATTGTAGCAAAGTTTGGTCTTCTGCTATTTCTTGGGAGTCTACTGGGCCTGCTATTTATTATCGGCCACATGGTTGTGGTTTCACCAGGTCGATGGATACAACGCTGTTCTCCTTTTTATCAGCAAGGGGCGGTAGTACTACTGATCGTGTTCCGCTGACAGCTAAGACAGGTACTGCTTTTCTGTAAGAAGGCCCAAATTCCTTCTTCACCACGATCTTTTCTCTGACCAGATCCCCAATCTTTGGAATCCAGACAGGTCTTGCTGGGACAGGTGGTTCTTCAGTGGGTGTTGGCTTAAACTTTATGTTACTTAGACTCTTTCTTGTTTCATTCAAGTCCTGTAAAACAGCCAAACGATCTTTGATATCAAAGGTTTTTTCTTCTACCACTGAAGTTTGACGATCCAAGTCCTGGATAATCATTCTAGTACCAAACAAAAGTTCATACGGACTGATACCTCCTAGAGAATTTCTTGGCATGTTATTAAGACTATGTTGGAAACTTATTAGATGTTTAACCCACCCGTCACCCGAACCTAATACCCTCGCTGTTATAGATTGCTTTATGTCACGTTTTTTTCATTCTACTACCGCATTTCCCTCAGGATGGAAGGGAGAAGAGTACCGCAATGCAATGCCCATGCTGGCCATGGCCTCCTTGTAAGCCCGAGAGCTAAAGGCAGGACCCTGGTCAGAATGTAGCATGCCAATTGCGTATGTGCCGATAAAGACTCTCAAATCTTTTATAACAGTTCTGGCATCAGCGGAGCGCTGGGGTCTACATTTTTAAGTGAATCTAGTCTTAATAATTATGGGGACGCATTTCTCCTGCTGGATTTCTGCGTATAGATCGCCTGATGCTTTCTAATAAAGGTGTCCTGGCAATAGTCTGGTCCGGTTCACAACTGCGATCTCTGTTGCAGTCTGGACAATCAATTGCAAATTTGTAAATTTGCAAGCTCATCCCCGGCCACCAGTATTCTGATTGTAATTCTATTAGAGATTTCAAGATCTCTTGGTGCCTTAGACCCAATCCCATGTGTGCGTCTTCAATCAAGAAAACTCTCCGGTTCGTGTTTGGAATTACTCTATCCCCCACTCCAGGGATTTGAGCAAAAGGAACGGAGTTTGCATCAATTATGTATGTATTACTGAGTGGATAGTTGAGAGGTAATGCTGCATAATCGCCTTTTAACAACGCTTTTACCGCCAGCATGGTTTCTCCATCTATGTGTTTTTTAGAATGCTTTTTTGTGGCTAAGTAAGCCGGTTGAACCGCTGCCACTGTGGCTCTGTTAGCCAATGAATTCCGTGCAACGTGAACGCCATCACGTTGATGACTCAGTGTATGTATCACATGAGTCTTTTGTAGTTCTTTCTGCAAAAGAACTACTTGTTCCCAAATCGTTTTATGCTTTATTGTGGCACCTGTGTCATCTTTGTAACTGTTTTTGCTCCATGTCTGCATGTCACTATTGTATGACTTGACGCAGTAGTGCGAATCGCACACTATCAGTGTGGGGAATTCGCGATCTGCATTTTCAAGCGCCATCTTTAAACATCTTATTTCAGCTCGCTGAGCTGAACAGTTTCTGAGTGATTCAGTTTTGGTAATCATCGGTCTGAATTTACAAGAGCACCACCGACCTTTAACAATCGCGCACGCTGCATTGTAGGATTTTTTCTCTACATCATAATGGTGTGCAAATCTGTCCATATAGATCACACAGGTATATTGTTCGAGAGGCAGAATTTCGATTGGCAGAGGATATTCTTGTTCGTATTCTAGATCGTTTAGTTTTTTTCATTTTCGGGTCAAAATAGTATTTCACGTCTTCCACAGCAAGAGAATTTTCCCATTGTATCCATTTTGGATCTAATGCCACTGCATTTAGATTGCGTGGACTTGTTAATGCCTCAAGGGCTGATGCTGCTGTTAAAACAGATATTCTCTTGCCTTTGGCTAGGGCTCTTTCTTTTGCTACAGCAGTTTGAACCGCTATTAGAATTTTTTCAGTTGAACTGAATTTCATTTCAGCTTGTGTGTACAAGTGTGATTTGTAAGCTATTGGTACCGTTTCCCCCTCATTAGAGGTCAGGTACGTGAATACGCATATTCCTGGGATGACTCGGATTACAAGCTTGCGTATGTTTTCGCGAGTTTGCAATTTTGTTTTAGCTAACATGTCTGTTTGTAATAATCTTAAAATTTCTGTGTGTTTCTGAGTCCAATTTATTGGTTTGAAATCAGGTTTTATTAATTCATAGAGAGGTTTAATCCTCTCTGCATAATTTAGAATGTATGTTCTTCCGAAATTCAGGAAACCTAGTATTGATTGTAAGTTCTTCAGCGTTTTTGGTGCTTGGAGTACTGCACACTTCTCTAAGAAATTGTCTGCTAGGCTTTTGCCTTCACTTGATAATTCATATCCTAAAAATACGACTGTTAGATGGGCAATTCGTGACTTTCTAAAGTTGAATTTGTAACCCAAGTATTATGTTGTTCACTCTTTTTAAGTGAGTCTCCAGGTCATCGTCTATAAGATAGATGTCATCGACATATGATAATGCCTCATCATCATATATTTGTAGTAACTCTGTTACCCTTGCTGAGAATAATCCTGGGCTATTCTTGAATCCCTGTGGGAGTCGACAAAATTGTTTTTGAGACCCCATTGTTGAGAAAGCGGTCAAATACCTGCTTTCAGGTGCAATGTTTTGACAGAAGTATCCATTAGAGATATCTAATGTCGTTTTATATTTTTTGCGCACAATGTTATTCATTAGTGCTGCACTGTGTGAGTTTTGTACTGCAAATGTTTTACAGCAGGAGTTTAGGTGTCTGTAGTCCAAAACTAGACAATATGAATTGTCTGGCTTGGAGACAGGAAACAAAGGATTGTTAATTTGTGAGGTGCATGTTTCAATCACGCCCTGATATTCAAGTTGATCTAAGATCTCCCTGACTTGCTTTTTAGCTTCTTGTTTAACTGGGTACTGCCATTGTGCAGTAGGTTGATTCTTTAACTAGATTGATTCTTATATAAAGCAGGAGCTTGGGCCACTGCCCATTTTCTTGCAAATGTGTATTTTTTATGAATTGGAATATGATTTGAGAAGGCAGGCATAATAATTTCTTTGCCATGAGGGCACTCCCTGACAAACTGTGGTGGCCAGTCTTTTTCAGCAAACAGGATGTCATAGCCTTCCGAAAGGTTATCCCAAAAGAGACCCCTCACTTTCCTAGTCTTGTCCCCCTCTATGCGCAATGTTATTTCGTATAATTTATGAGGTTTGCTAACTCTGGTGTCTGCAGTTTCCACTTGAATGTATTCATTCGTGTCCACTGTCTCCAGAAGATTCATCAGGATCTTGCGAGCTATGGTCACTTCTGCTGTGCTGTCTAGCATTGTCTGGGCCCACTCTCCGTTTTTCAGTTGTGTCCTCAGAATCCTCGGCATGTTTAATTTTAATACTGGCTACCTTCTTCTTTGGATAATCTAATTTTTTACTTTGGTGAGCAGGTTCCTGGTCTTTGGACTTGACGTGCTATTCTTTGTGTTCTGACCGTCCTCTTCTTTCCGATTTCTGTGAGGAAGTCTGAAAAGATCGAGAGGGACGTGTATCAATATTTGATATCTGTCAGGTTTTCTCAATTTATCCCTATCTCTAAGGTTGTATCTTTTCTCAGAGGGTTCCCTTTGGGGAGACTTGCCTCCTCAGCCATGAGATCTTTCTCTCCGTTGAGGAGACCTTCCTCTGTACTGGAATCGTTTTTCCTTGGGAGTGGATTGTTTATTACCATCCCAACTCTTTTTTGGAGTGTTTAGATTATTTTTAATACATGTTTTTTCAGGATTTTCAGTTAGTTGGGGTTTTACTGGTTTCCCACCCAAACTATCTCTTCCTAGTTCTTCATAGGATTTTTCTATGATTCTGGCAAGTTCAAATGGTTGGTCTGATATATCTGTCTCCTTCAATTTTTGCAGGTACGTTATATCGTCCCTTGCCAATTGAACTAATTCTCTGTATGCCTTTGTTAATTCTTTCAGTTTAACTAGGAGTTCTTCACTTGACATTTTTTCAATGTCGGGATGTGGTGTGTAGCTGACTAGAACCGGCCACGTGGCTCCTGGTATACCTAGTGGACCGTGCCTGGTGATGTCATTTGGATTTTTTTAGGGCGCCTTTAAACCAGAGCAGGTGCTCTTGGTAAGTTAGTGGGATTTCAACGTCCTCGAAAGGAGTGTATACATCCGGAGGTTCCTCTATTTTGTAATAGTGGAAATCTTGTGTCGCAGCGTGTGCTGCTGGAAAATGTATCCATGAATAGAATACCTCTGTCTGCTGAAACTCATGTGCCTCTATTACGAATATGACCGTACCACCTCTTGGTGATAGTCCATTTTCTATAAGTTTAAGAGTTATAGTTCTTCTTACATTAACCGGAATGAGTATAACATTCGGGTCATTTTCTTGGATGGTTGTGTCATCCGGTAGGAGTTGAGCTGCTAATCTAGCGTTCTCCCTTTCATCGTCACTTTCCCCAATTTTACTGAAAGAAAGTTTTTTGTTGCAGATCAAGTTTCAAGGAAACAAAGATTAGGTGCACAATATTTTGGAACACTGTATCCTTCAACGTTGACTAAACCAAAAACTATTACATAGGATTCTCATCCTACTAAGTTCCGGCGCATATTAACCTTTTACCCACTCCAGACGTCTTTTGGAGTTTTTACGGAAAAAGGGGTCTGTGTGAAAAGCACGACTGAGTTACTCTAGTGTCTTGCGTTAGATTATCGCCTTACCAAACGTTGGGCGCCATGTAGTGTAGTTCCTATATTCCCAATAGGCTCTGCGCATTGGAATAACATAAACAGCAGTGTAGACGTAGGACTGAGGTCATCTAGGTCTCTACTGACTATGTTAGACTTAATTAGTTTTGCCAGCTAGCTCAGAGGTCACTAGAAACTTTCTTGAATGAATAGGGAGGGGTTAACTTCCCTGATTCAGACAAGAAGGGATTAGCTTCTGACAACCATATAACATGACAACTTTGCTCCCCCAGAATAAAGAGTATATCTCCAGAGTCGTGTGAAAACAATAGACAACTATTTCACTCAGCCAATCGTGCATGCTTAATTTCACCTGAGTGCAGAGAAATAGAGAGACGGGCGTTTTCAATAAAAGGTGGTATTTATTGAGCAGTCTTATTTCTCATGCAAGAGAAATGATTTGCCACAATTGCAATACTTATCATAAAGTAAAGTGCGTACAGTAAAAGTAATATTATGAAATAATACTGTAAAAGCATTGATATGGTTTCTTAGCCATATGATACTTTAAAATGGATAACATATATACATACATAAAAACATTGACTAACGAACTCAACTGGTGCTTCTAAGATACACCTATCCTGGTGTACCTGACCTAAGCCTAATACATGGGAAGGAGTAAGTAAGTTGCAGTCTTAAGTTAAGTTAGGTTCTTGCCAAGAATCTGAATCAAGAATTCTCTCTAAGGTTTTAATCAGCTCCGTACCTTGGTTATAGAATGAAGGAGGTCTTGTATCTCGTTTCTCAGGACTCGATCTCCCAGCAACCCGCGAGGGTGACTTGGGAACACAGGAGCTGGATTTTCTCGGCTGGAGAAAAAGACAGCGACTCTCTCAGTGCGTCAAGGGGAGGGGCAGTTTCCTTCGGCTCTCGCAACAGCTGGGCTCTCGGGAAAGTAGAAGGTCGCTCTGCTCCCAACCACCGTGTGTTTGCTTAAGGCAACGTTGGTATATTTATACCTGAAAGGGGCTGGGTTTGACGTAAGGTTGGACATAAGACGTCACTAAGAACTAACAGTTCTTTCTGGACTCCAGGAGTTCTTGTGCAAATCAAAACAAAAGCAGGGGGTTTTCCCGGGCTGCTGGAGGCTTGGTTTGTTTAAAGAACGCGCTGTGCTTTTTAGGAGTCTATGGGAGTAGCCTTGCAGTATTTGGACTGCATGGGCTATTACTAAATATGGATACGATTCCTATGCCTTTATAAGGATATTATTTGTTATAACCACATAAGGGCATGAATCGGGAATATCGAATTAGTGTCCTAGATAGAAACACAACAACATAAGATGATGATGTTATTAATATGGGAAAACACAACTATTCCCAAATGCCACCAAAATCAAAGTAAGGACTCTACCACAAGATTTAAGAGAGGCAAGTGCTAGTCCCTAAGAGCCCACCACTAAAAACTAAAATATATACTCCGTAAAGTACCTGAAAAAATCACCGGCCAGCTACCAGCTGTACCCACCTTGACACCCTTGATAGTAAGAAACTAAAACATTACCAGTGATACTTCTCCTGCCCCTAGAAGATACCAAGATATCCAATTTCTAGAACACTTAACCAGCACACATAACAAAGAATCCTTCCTCTTGCATGACAACCTTAACAATGAGAAATGCATTATTATATTTGCTACAGCAGATAACTTATTGAAACTAAGCCAATGTCAAACATGAATGATGAATGGGTAATTCAAAAAGTCCTATTATCCATTACTCAGATATACATCATATATGGTTACTATCAAAACACTAATATACCATTCATATAGGCTTTCCTAATAAACAAAGTAGCACTTACTACAAACTACTAAAGCAAATAAAAATTAATCATCATCATCAAACTTTATTTGCTTAATAAAATCGTAGCCATACCAGTGCATAAAACATTTAAAACTTCTGAATAAAAAAAAAGAATCAATCACAAACAAATATAAAAGTTAAAAGGTAGAAAAATAAAATCCTGCAGGTTTGAGCCATTCATTTCCTTAATTTGACAGTAGCCGCTGAGAAACTAGCAACAGCTTAACAAGCATCGATATCCGGTTAAAGTTGCAAATGTATCAAAGCAGGATGCACTTGCCTAAAATTCAGGCTCTTTAACAAAGGAAACATAAAGACTTGTCTAGGTTTGTATATTATCTGCAAAACATGATAAAGTGCATAGGGGCCGATTACGATGAAGGACGGACTGGAGTCCGTCTGCCATTGTGCTGGGAACCGGGGCAGTCCGCAATACATGCGGCGGTCCCGCACACCATATTAGGATTTTGCATTTTAATCCTGTGGTGGGTGCTGCCGCCAGCAGCACCTGCTGTGAAGTTAAAATGGCATGTTGTGTATTTCACTGCACCACGTGGCAGGCACCACACGGTGCCTGCCACTTGGTGCAGTGAAATGTAGGAGGGTACCATGGGTACACCCCCAGTGCACCCACACCTTCCCCCAACACAAGGCGGGCCCGCAAAAGGCCCCCAAACCCAATCTCCACCAGCATTTCAATGGCCGTTTCCCTGCCACGGAAACGCTGGCTGGAGACAGCATCGTGACCTGGCGGACGTTGTCTACCATTTCATTGATGCAGACCGCTCCGTCAGACAATTGCAACGATTGCCTCTGGTGGTTCGGTGGCGGATGGTGTTTGCGTCCACCGCGGTGCGAGCATGATTCGCTTGGCCATCGCAATGTGGCGGGGGGATACTTGTGGTCCGATTACGGAAGGACTGCCATGGCATGGCTGGCGGTGACGGACTTTCAGCAATCGTAATTTGCCCCATAGTGTCTTGGGAGGAGGGTCAGGTTGTCTGTTGGGTTCTTTAGGGTTTGTAAACCACAAAAGGCACTGGAACATATTAAACCTAAAGTTATGCAACAGAAACCAGTGGTGAACATTTGAAACAGCCCCCAGAGAAGTCTTCATAAAAAATATTGTTTTCAAGATGATCTAGTCTCTTGCTGTAGATGTAATCATCTCCTTCTGTCCCCTTAATGAATCTCTCCACCTGATGTAATTGGTGCAAAACCACAAGAGGTCCGCTTTCACAAACGTATCTGGGCTCACAAAAAGTTCCCAATCTCCCTATCTGAGAACTACAGTTGCTCACATACCTCACCTATGCGATCAGATGCCAACTATCTAAAGAGAGAAAATCTTTCAGCACCAACCTACTTAATTTGCACTCAGATCTGGTCCAGATAGTAAGCCACCTTGTAAGGGGATGCAGACCAATAATGTAATTCAAATAGGGCAGCCCTAATTTCTGGTGAATGATATAAGAAGGTGTACAATGTGGGGCACCCAGTAATCTTCTGCAAAATTTATCTTCAATAAACTGAAGTGAACGAGCTCCCATGTAACCCCTACATCACCTCTATACATGCAACTACAACATATTTTAAGTAATACAATTTATCATGGTCCCTAAAGGTTTATTACCCAACCTGGAGGGAAACCTAAAAATAGCCCCAGTTGACCTGATCAGAGTGAGTTTCTTGTTTATCAGAGGAGGAGACCAGGTCCTATAACAGTCAAAAGTTACCGCAAGGTATGGGAAAGAAGGGGCACTTTAAAAAATATGACTGTTGGCAGAAACAGCATGGATTTTGAGGACTTGGGGGCCATTGCCATAACATATGATGTATTATTATGTGTGGGCAAGTCTAAATCTGTCATAAAGGCTACAAAAGTATCTATTAATCTCTGGAAGCCTACTGTGGTCCTAGACAACAGGACTGCTTTGTCATTGTACAATAGGGTGGGTGTAAAACGTGACCTCACTCGTGGGGAGTCTGTATTCCACGATACTAGGGAGGATTCCAGCTTATTAAGTTAAATATATAAGGTTAAAAGAAATGGGCCCAGGATGCAATCCTGACGCAATACAGACTTACTTTGAATGACTCAGTACAAGACCCATCCTTGTTATATCGCATCAGTGTAGTCATGTTCAGATGCAGATCACTTAAAAAGTACATTTTATACAGATCCAGCGCCATTGCCAGGATAATTGCCCACAGTTTGGCCCTATTCACTATCTTGAAGGCAGAGGCAACGTCCATAAATGGAACATGATGGTGCCCTGGCCTTGCATTTGTGTATTTGCTTATAATCAAGTACAAGTTTAGACACTGGTCACTGGTACTAAAACCCAGTCACAAACCAAACTGCCAAACGGCAAGTCAGAAGAAACCTATTTTCCTCTGCTCAAACTGAGAGTCTATTAAGGATTACCCTCCCCTTCTACTTGACAACTGCATCTATCAGAGAAATGGGATGATAGCAGTGGGGCCTTGCAAGTAACAGGTAATGGATCAAATTCCTGGGCCAGGGTAAAACAAATGATGACAAATAACAAGCCCAGGCAAAGCGAAAGAGGCGGCAATGTGTGCAACTGAAAGAGACAGGTATGTACTAGAAATTACAAATAGAGTCAAATTTATTAAATATCATGATGATAAAAAAAATCAGGATATATATATTTTGTTAGATGAAAATTAAGAATTTCTTTATACATGAGAATAAAACAATGTAATCAACAATTCATATGATACAAATCAATGTTGAGAGGAGATGGTTTTCAGCGACGCGTTTCGAATCAGAAGTGTCTTCATCAGGAAAGAACCATCTGTGGTAGTAAATCTATGGACTAATGTAGGATGTAATAAAAAGGATGTAGAACGTAGGACAAGGATCGTAAAAGTGACAACCAACAGGATATAGCGGTGACACTTAAGCGGTATAGGCGACCTTGCGGTTATATGGAGATTAGTGAAGATATAGCAGACGTATTAAAACCAGGTCGAAATGTATAAATCAGAATGCTGCAGGCAACCTGAATATTTTATGATTGCAGAAGGTATTGGAATGAGTTCAGCCGTAGCAACGCCGTCCTGAAATTTTGGCGAGTGCGCAGATAATTTTGGGCGTTTAAATGACGAGGTGTGTCGGTGAACGGAAACAGGCTCACGTGACGTAACAACGCCGTCCTTGGATATCGACGTGCGCGCAGATAATTTTGGGCTTTAAATGGCGGAGCGTTTCGTATAGTAGAAACAGGTTCTCCAGGCTTAGCGAGGGGCTAGAAGAGCCTCCTAAGTTCTAACACGGGCTTCTATGTGGATCAGCAGCAACCAAATAGCAGAGGGGGCTTCCTTTTTACCCTTTTTACAAATAGGGACGATGACAGAGGTGGACCAAGACTTAGGTGGCCCCACCAGCACCACTTCATTGAAGAAAAAGAGCTAACATTGGGGACCAGAATACTGGATCACTCAGAAAGAGGTCATCTGGTATCCCATTTGTGCCTGGAGCCTAATTTCTCGAGAGGGTCAGAATGACATTGTTTACCTTCATACCCACAGACAAGTTAGAGACACTCACTCAGCTTATTGTTACTTCCAGTGAAGCGTCATTACCTAGATCACTTTGAAACGGGTCTCCCATACTCCTTTGGAATGTCGGAAGAAACTGAACCCATATCTTAGGTGCTAAAGAGAGGACGAATAACAACTGCTCAGAATTTAGCACACATTCTTTATATAGAGGTGGAAAGTAGATCCTGCCAGAACTCATACTTAATTTTGTTTTCCCTCCTAAGGATTTGGGCTCGTAATTCCTCCTGCAACTAGCAATCAGATTATTATCTCTGTGCCTGATGAAGTATTCTATAGAGCCTGGTACAACATTTTTAGGTTTCGCTGGGGAACGGAGCGTAAGCTCCGCCTCCAGAGAAATCTGTAGTTTCTAGTAAGGGTGCCTTGAATACGCCCCTCTGTTTCATTTGCTAGCTCCATAAATGGAGGCTAGCCATTGGAACAGAGAGGCGTCCGTCATGGCCGGACCAGATTCGGGGGCGTTCCCGAGAATCTTTGGCTTTTGGCTACGTCATGCTACGTCAGCCAAAAGCCGGGAACGCCCCCGAATCTGGTCCGGCCGGGCCGTGCTTGCTGCTGTCCTGCCTTGTGTCCCTCCTCCCGCCGTCCCCCCTCCCCCCTCCTCGCTGTCCTGTTATGGCCCGATCGAGTGGCCACCTCGATTGTTAACTAACTGAAGAGCCGGTGCCCACCCGGCATTGCCCCGTGTTCTCACCGCTGCGGCCCGGGGGCCTGAAAGTGATCAGAAGCTGAAGCGAGAGAAACGAAGGGGCCGCGACCTGATTGGTCCTCTGTTGACAGGAGGCGCGCTCTGATTGGCCGTTTGCAGTAGGCCTGTCCCGAGAGCCGCGCTCTGATTGGATGCCTTGCCCGCAGAAGCTGGGCGTGTATGGAGGCTCAACGCAGGAGCCGCGACCGGATTGGGCCGCAGCAGTGGAGCCGCCCCAGCGAGGATCCGGAAGCCGAGTCAGCCGTTCGACCCCGTCCTCGCCAAGGGAATCTCCGAAGTGCCGGGTAATCACCGCCGGGCCCGGGGAGAAGAGGAGGAAGAGTGATGGCAGCTGGACTGCAGGGCCCCCGTGAGCGGAGGGAGCCCTGCAGCGAGAGGAGCGGCCTTCAGAAGCGAGCGGAGGGGGCGCGAAGCACATTGCCGGTGCCTGCCCCCCCCCCCCCGTGAGGCTCCCCGACTGGAGGGAGAGCCCCGAGTGAAGAGAGAGCCGCCGGACGGTGAGTGAGCCGACGAAAGGGAGGGGCGCCGGGACACATTGCCGGTGTCCGCCCCTCCCCCGCAGTAGCGCGAGCTCGCGTTCCTTGGGTGTGTGAAGCCACGAGGGCTTCAAGGGCGGCCCCGGTTGGCAGTGGGTCGCCCCAACGTGCACAGAGCCCGGAGAGGCTCCCCGCCCCATTTTTTTGTATTTAGAGCCCTGAGAGGCTCTGGGAGGCATTTGGTGAAGTAAATGGAGAGTCAGGGCGGCCCCGGATGGCAGTGGGTCGCCCCAACGCTGAAGAGAGCCTGTTGAGGCTCAGAGGGGCCATTTTTCAGGACGTCGAGCCCCAGAGGGGGGCTCCAACGAACCCATATTTATAGCTGGTGAATGCTTTTCCCTCGCAGCTGAGGTAAGGGGAAAAATGCTTTTATATATATGTATGTTGTGTGCGTGCTGGCAGTTTTAAGTGTGTTTATGTAAGAGTGTAAATGAGTAGGCAGAGTGTGTGTTTGTATATGTATAAATATGTATGTGTAAGTGAAGGTCAAGTGGAATGTAAAGGCACTTCCGCTACCCCAGGCATTTTGGTGAATTGACCTTGGAGCCGCATCTTAAGCGGACTGCAGGCCACAGGGACTAGGTGACGCAAGCAATGCTGGAGAGCGGTCAGCAACGCGGAGAGTGACGTCAGCAGAACGCAATCCACCCAACGAGTCCCCATCATGGGGTGTGCCCTTACTTGACCCATCAGGCGTAGATAAACGTGCGAGTGTGTGCTCTGAGACCCCTGTGTATTGTGAGGTGAGCTGGGCGCCTCGCGTCCTTTTGACCTTTCTTCTTTCTTACTCCTGGCCTCTTTCATCCCTTCCCTTTTATTTCTGCCCTCTCTCTTGCTCTCCCACTCTTTTCTGCCCTCCCACTACTTCTTACACTTTCTCATTCCTACACTACCTCTGTATCCTGTCATCTCCTCTTTGCATATGCCCTCTCAACATGCGCTATCACTGCACACAGCCTCTCTACACACGGCCTCTCTGCACATGCCTCTCTCCATATGATCTCTCTGCACAGGTCCATGTGTAGAGAGGGCAAGTGAAGAGAAGGCAAGAGTAAAGAGGGCGTGTGCAGAGAGGGTGTTTTCCGGACAGGGCAAGTACAGAGAGATCAAGTGCAAATAGTGCATGTTTAAAAGGGCATGTGTAGAGGCTATAAGTTGACCAGTGCTTATGATGAGAAAGTGAGTGCAGGTGACAACAAATCTGCAAACTCCAATGGTGTTCCTTATGTGATGAGAACAAATCTGCACACTCCAATGGTGTTGCTTTCCTGAGGCACTGTCAACTTTTTCACACATTTTTTTCCTCTTTCTGTCTACATTACTACACTAATACCTGCCCCCTCTCTCCCTTCTACCCTCTCTCTTTCTTGCCCTACATCCTTCCTTCTCACTCCCTTCCTTTCCCTCTCTCCCACTCTCTCCCTTTCCACCTCTCTTCTGCTCTTTCACTTTATTGTCCTCAATCTCTTTTTTCTCTCTCCTTTCTTTCAATCTCACTTCCTTTCACCCTCCCTCTACATCTCTCACACTCCTGCCTTTCACTCTCCATCTACATTTTCTCCTCACTTTCTATCCCGCACTCCTTATCTTTTCTTTCAACACTCTCTCGCTTCTGCCCTCCTTCCTGCTCTATTCTTTCCTGCCCTCCCTATCTCTTCTGCCTTCTCTCACTCTATTACCTCTGCCCTTCTCTCTTCTGTTATCTCTCTCTTCTGCCTTCTTAGTCTCTACTGCCCTCGCATAGGTAATGCAGAATGCATACAGAGTGCATAGGGAGTGCAGAGTGCATAGGGAGTGCAGAGTGCATAGGGAGTGCAGAGTGCATAGACAGTGCAGAGTGCATAGGGAGTGCACTCTGCACTCTTTAGGCACTCTGCACTCTCTATGCACTCTGCACTCTCTATGCAAAGTGCTGCATAGGGAGTGCAGATTGCATAGGGAGTGCATAGGGAGTGCATGATAAGTGCAGAGTGCATAGGGAGTGCAGAGTGCATAGGAAGTGTGGAGTGCATACAAAGTGCACAGTGCATACAGAGTGCTGCATAAAAAGTGCAGAGTGCATAGGGAGTGCATAGGAAGTGGAGCGTGCAGGGTGCATATAGAGTACAGAGTGCATACAGAGTGCTGCATAGGGAGTGCAGAGTGCACAGGGAGTGCATATGAAATGCAGAGTGCATAAGAAATGCAGAGTGCATAAAGAGTACTAGGGAGTGCTAGAGAGTGCCAAGTGACTGCAAAAAAAAGGTAATGGCAATGTAAATGACAATGCCATTTACTTATCTGTTTTCGAAACAAAAACATAAATACAAATTTTGGCATATACAATGCCAATAACTCTAACTTTTCCAAAGGTGAAACCATTGCATTGTAAATGCTTGTTCAAACTATCTCTGAGTAGCAGGGCAACCCACCCAGATAGGAGTGATAAGCAGGTATGGACCACATTTGCAATCACAGAAAAGGTCCCTTAAACCTCCAAATGATTGTTAGAACCTCTCCAACATTGTTCTAATTCTGAGGTGAAAGTTGCCCTTAACTGTGCATATAAAGCTGCTGGGACCACTTTCGACCATCTTAACCTTCGACCTTGATTACATTGGCCCTTCAAGTGAGGCTTTCTGGTAGGAGGGCAACTGCAGCTTCAGGTTGATAGTGTTATGATTACTAAGACTGAGTGAATGTACCTACACCTCCTCTGAATAAGTTGTCTGAAACTAAAATGAAATCAATAAGTATCAAAACAGCTCCTTCCTGTGAAAGGTACAAGGAAGATATTTAGGCCCCTGCAAATCAAACATATAAAATGAACAAATCACGTTAAACTCAGAAGCCAAAACATTAGAAAAATCCACCAAATTTGAGTGCTCAAAATGAAGCTTAGAATCCTGCAAAATTATAGACTTGGGCTCAAAAGCATGGCAATGACCCAAACAAGGGTGCAGATTCAATTACTCCATTAGTGTTGTCCAGCCGCAAGACAGATCTCTATTACGTTGGATGTTAAGGAACTTGTGTAATGTGGTCAAGTGGTGTAAAGAGAAACAACCGGAAATAGTCTTATAAAAATTAACTACTAGTCAATGCTAC
Organism: Lissotriton vulgaris; assembly: GCF_964263255.1. Lineage (NCBI taxonomy): Eukaryota > Metazoa > Chordata > Amphibia > Caudata > Salamandridae > Lissotriton > Lissotriton vulgaris. The sequence goes on along the minus strand of NC_141685.1, from coordinate 1,756,025,744 downwards.
TAATTTACTACTTTAAATTATGGGTCTTACATGAAACAGATAGGTTATTTGCATTAACAATCCACCCTTAAATCTCCCTGCACTTGAATTAACTGCAGGCAGTGGCGGCTGGTGACATTTGAAAGAGGTGAGGCGTAACAGTTTGGGATGTGTGCCCTATGGCGAGAGAGCATAGGGAGCAAAGCTGATCGTCATAGGAGGCACATGGAGCTTAAGCCTCAGGTAGTTCCTGCTCTGCCCTTCAAAGATCCTAACAGCACCTGGGCAGCATCCTTGGAGACCCCTGCGCACCCTGTGAGCATGTCTGTACCCCAGTGTGTTCTGATACCCCAGACAGCTCATGAGGGGTCAGAAACAACTCATAAAGCGACAACTGTGATGTGAACACAAAGATTTCCCTGGGTTCCTAATGTTGACCCTGTGCCCAAGATAGATTCGATACTCCGGGCAGTTTTTCACCACGGAACAAATGTGGACCACGTGGAATTAAATGCATTCATTGCAGCAGCCAGTGCACACTGTTGAGTTGAAAAATTATCCCTGGGTGGACAACACAGCAGCACACTTGCCAAAAATAAAATATTCAAAATCCTAATAAAAGTCTAAGCACAAGATCTACATGGTGTGCCCACCATTGGTCCTCGAAGGAGAGATCCACGAATGATTTAAGAATTTTCATATGAGGCAATACATGCCCTGACAATGTACATCACAATGGGCGCGCTGCAGTGGAGAGTCTGTGCATAAACTGTAAGAGAGCCGGCCGCCCTATCTCTTTACAATGCCACCCCCAACACTTTGAAATAAAATGTGCTCACTCACCCATCTTGGAAGTGATGCAGGTATGCACATGCCCTCACCGGTCACACAATACACATACGCGCACATATAAACACATTACACAACATACACATACACAAACATATACAGCCGCACACACTCTCTCAAAACGCACGAGAGCAATCAGAGGCGGAAAGGGAACTAAAGACATTTCCTGAATAACCTCTGGGCGGGAGAGGGAATAATACACCAATTTACATCGACGACCAGCCAGGTGGCAGACAGCAAGGTCCCACCGTCTCAGATACAATCAATCAACACTTCCTAACTTTGGGTACTTCTTTGAGAGGTCTGCTGGTTGAGAACAGAGCCGCCAACTGCATAAGATCTTGGGTTGAAGTGGGCGGGGGCTGTTAGGAACGACGTTCCCAAACTTGTTTTATTTTACACTAACAGGTCTCACCCCATACTTCTTGTCGTTTCGGCCCCAAGTTTGCTCACTCCACTCCCCTCAGGATAGTTCCAATACCTTTTTTTATGCACTTCATTCAACCGTTGCATAAGATGTCCTACAACAGGCATCGTCCGGTAACCTCTGAGCTTCTCCAATGTAATAAAAACCTCATGTAAAACCCAAAAAGCACACTTCAAAGACAACTCCGATAGCACCGCTTTCCTCCTTATCTATAAGGGATTATAATTGAATTTTCAAAGCAGAAGAGCCGGCGAGGCGAGCCGCTGCCTAGCGCCTAAGAAGCGATGACCATGCGTCGCCAGCACAGCCCCATGTTACTAACATGATGTTAGAGAATTATAAAATATAAAAAACTTACCTTGGCTTCCCGCGCTGACTCCCAACTCGAGTCCCGAGACTGCAGACTCCCGCATTCCTGGATTTTGAATGCCGCCGCTGCGTCTGACGTGGTGTGGGCTCTCCTCACTGAAGGCTGCAGGCAGCCTCCCTCCCCTCCATGGCAGCCGGCGCTGATTGGTTCGGCCGGCTGCCCTAACCGCGTCATTTCTCCTAGTCTGCATCCTGCAGAACGGAGAGTGGGAGGTGGCTTGGGGGAGCGGCTTGCCCACTGTTGCTAATACTGTCTGTTTGGACAGCCTCTCAGGCTGTCCAAACAGTCCGTATTAACAACAGTGGGCAAGCCACTCCCCCAAGCCACTCCCCCCTGCCCTGAGGCTCAAGGAACAAGGAAGTTCTGTTCTGCTGACTGCTTTCTCGCCGTGCGAGAAGGGCGCGCAGAAACAAATGGTAGTTATAAATAAATAACTACCATTTGTTTCTGCCTTCTTCTCGCACGGCGGGAAAGCAGGGAGGGCGGCGCTCAAACGCCCCCATGCAGTAACCGCCACTGACTGCAGGAACATAAAATAATGCCTGAAAGCCATCCAGGGAAAAGGAGCTGCTGGTGTCCCAGGTCTCCTGCACAACAATAATACCATAGGAGGAGACAACCTTTATCCACTTGGGATCAGGTTTCTTTTCAGTTTAAGCCCACTACATTCCAATTTTAAATGTTTAGTCCATGCCTACAGGCTTAAAGGAAATAAAGGAATGGGGCAAGAGCAGCAATCAGCGGGTCTGTTCCTAGTCTTTCAACATCCGCCAATAGACTCAATGGGTCGAAGCGGTTAAAAGTCTGTTCAGGAGGGGGGCGTGGCTAGCAGCCGAGAGCAATGGCCGCAGCCTAGAGGAGCTCCGGGGATAGGATCGCTTCCCCATTAATCCGTATATGAATCAGATAATAAAACTGGACCCAGAGTCATCGCACAGCAACCAGGGATGGAGCGGCATCCACTGACTTAACTCGGAAGCCGAGGAGCGCCCGGGTACCCAAGTAGTGATTGACGATTGGTGCGGGCCTACAAACGGAGCTGCGGCTGGGGCCTCAATTGAGCGAGAGTCCTCGGAGGCCTGCGTAGAGGCGGGGCTGACGGTGTGAAGTGCTGGGGGGTGCGCGGAGTGGCGCCGCTGCCCGCCGGCACCGGAGCAGAGAAAGGGGGCGTCGGGGGCCCTGCAACAGTATAGAGGCACTACATCCTACGGGAATAACAGAGCGGACTGCCGAATCGGCCCACGGCCGCCATTTAACGCAATCGGCATTCGGAGATCCCGCACAGCACTTGGAGAAGGTGGGAGTGCTAATGCCCTGTGAAAACACCAGAGGGGACTTCAGGGGAAAATAAAAACAAAAAGTATGCACACGCAAATTATATTTGACCGCAGTGCAGGAAAAAGGCCCATTCCCTGTGAGGCAGGCAGTACATTAGGTCCACGGGGGCTGACTGAGACTGTGGGGTGCGCCCTTCACCCAGTGGAGCAGAGACTACGAGGCACATAGCTTGGAGGTGGTAATGTGCCACTGACACAGAAACACAGTTTAACCAATGGGAGATAGTAATCTGTGGCTATAGACGGGGCGGACCTGAGGCTTCCCGGTGTTCCTCACACCCACTAAGACGTGGCTGCTACTACACGGGGCGGAAAACAACGGAGCACTGAAGCGCAAGACTGCTGTGAGTTCCCCCAGTAACTTTCTGTCATAAATCGCAAGCAAAGGTCTCAACAATTTCGTGGTAGAGGAGGGGGACCCTGCTATCTACATAATGAGTGGCAGAGAAACTTGTAAAAATCAGCAGGGAAAATTGGACAAATTTGCCTACGCTAAAGACTTCCCTCCACTATCAGATAATACAGACCAACTGAACAAAGACAAAGAGGCAAAAGGGGGGCCCAAGGTGACGTTGGAAGACATTATGGCGGCCCTCCTCAGCGTGCAAACTACGGTAGGCTCCTTCTCAACGGACGTCACGTTTTTGCGCGCCGACTTTCAGAAAATGTCCGCAAGGGTTACGGAGGTTGAACACGTGACAACAACACTCTCAAAGGACTCTGCACTCCTAATCAAGAAATTGAAACGATTGGAGGAAGAAAACAGGTGACTGGCGTCGAAGATAAACGACCAGGAAGGGCTCTCCCGCCGCAATAACGTTCGAATCACGGGGCTTCCGAGATAGAAGGGAGCCCTGCAATGGACCTCTACATCGAGGAACTCATAAAATCTCGCCTGCAACCTAAAGGACTCTCCATCTTCTTTTCAGTGGAGCCGGCGCATAGGGTGCCGGGTGGACGGCCAAAGCCCAGAGCCTCTCCAAGGCCAGTGCTGGCCTGTATCTTCAACTTTCGGGACAGAGATGCGATATTACAGACGGCCCGGGTAGCACCATAAGTCCGAGTACATAATTCTGTCATCTCCTTCTTCCCAGACTACACAGCTGCGGTTACGGCAAGATGCAGGAACTTTTTAGAGGTTAAGAAGGCACTGAGAGCCCGTGAACTGCCGTACTCCATGCTATTCCCGGCAAAACTACGTGTCGTAGCAGACGGCAAGACTTGGTTCTTCGAAACACCGGAAGAGGCCCATGACTGGCTGGAGGGGTGGAGAGTGGCGGTAAGAGATGGCAAAGTACAAAAAGGACGGCGACATACCGGGAGAAATGAAGATCCGGAGAATGATGAACAAAATTGTGATGACATCAACCAGTCGCAGGCGAGATCAGAGGACGTTGTGAGCTGAAGTGGACTCGGGCGCTCCTTGGTGCTGCAAGGACAATGGAACTATAGATGAAGCAGACTCTGGGGCGTGGGGAAGATGCGGTCCTCCTTCGACTTACCGCTCCCATAAGTGCAAGTAATGTTTAAGGGGTTGGGTATCAAGCACTCTGCTCAGTTGGGGTGGCGGGCAGTTTTATTTCCGCAAGGCAGGGAGGCAGGGAGGGGAACGGGGAGGATTGGGTTGTTACATTTTTGTTTTCAAGAGGTTTATTATATGATACAGTACCCAGTCAGGTATGCAGTAGCACAGAACCCGGAGCAATGCTCCCATTTTATCCTACCCAATTTCGAGAGTCCTAGTGGACATGTCGGGAACGACATCGAAAGGCACAGTGCAGGTTGAAGCCCTGGTGGTCCCTGATACCACGAAGCCTTCTCTTTCCCTGCTCACATGGAATGTGAGGGGTCTAGGGGATAAAATAAAGCGAGGTATAGTTCTACAGTGCATCAAAAGAGCTGGTCCGGCGGTGGTCCTGCTGCAGGAAACACACCTAACTGGTACGGCTAGTGGAGCGATGGATGGATGGGGATACAAAACGGTAGTTCACTTGGAATTCACATCGGGCTCAAGGGGGGTAGGCATATTACTGAAGAAACAATTCCTACTGATTGTGCATAGTACTAGATCTGATACACAGGGGAGATTTGCAGCTATAAGTACGCAGTGGGAGGGGCAACCCCTTAACATAGTATCTGTCTATGTTCCCCCGGCATTGCATACAGTGGCGCTGCCGGAGCTCAGTGAGTTTTTACTTGGCCTTCCAGAGGGAGAGCTCCTTATAGGTGGGGATTTTAACGCAACTCTACATGACACCTTAGACAGGCTCCCGGCCAGACTGGGTACGTCCGGAGGGTCACGTTTGGGAAGTTTCTTGGAGGCGATGGGCCTTATAGATATATGGAGGAGAAACCACCCAACAGAACGCCAATTTACGTATCACTCATCGGTCCATAACAGTCTGACCAGGATAGATTACTTCCTGGGATCCCTGGGCAGTCTTAAAAATGTAGACGCTATAGAAATTAGACCCCGGGGCATTTCTGACCATTCCCCACTATTGCTTAAGTACACATACTACCAACATAAAATACGCAGAATCTATCCGACCTGCCCTGGCTACTTACAGGTTCCAAAAATCAGACGGGAGCTTAAAAAAAGAGTAGCTCACTACTTCCAGGAAAAGACAGGATCAGAGGCCTCACCAACTACCCTCTGGGAGGCATTTAAAACGGTGGCCAGAGGTCGGGCCATTTCATCCATAGCAACACATAAAAAGGAAGGGCAGGTAGAACCACAGAAACTAGAGTCTGAACTACATGCAGCGGAGGCCCTACATGCTAGAGATCCCACCCCTGACACAGCTGACAACCTCCGCATTCGGCAGCACAGACATAAAGAACACCTCACAACATTAGCTAGACAACAGATACAGGATACGTGCCACAAAATATATGAAGTTGGTGACAAAGCAGGGAAGTTACTAGCGTGGTTGGACAGGAGAGAAAAAAGTGACAGATGGATAGTGCAGCTATGTACGGAGGAAGGGGCGATCACAACTGATCCACACACGATAGTGGACATATTGGCACAGCATTTTCAAGCAATTTATTCCTCCGACTCAGAAATGTCCTTGGAGGAGGCGCTGACGTACATCCAAGATCTAGACATGCCCAAACTGAAGCCGGAAGCGGCAAATGAACTGGAGAGCGACCTAACGATAGACGAGCTGACGGCAGCCATCGGGGCGCTTCAATCAGGTAAAGCCGTAGGCCCTAAATGGATCCCGATTGAATTTTATAAAAGAACGCAGACACCATAGCACCTCACATGTTAAATATGTTCCTCGATAGTCTGGAGAGGGGTGAACTACCCCCATACCAACGCACGGCCACAATAGTGGCGATTTTAAAACCCGGTAAGCCGGCAGATCGGTGTACCTCATACCGACCTATCTCCCTAATAAATGCAGAAGCCAAAATATTCGCAAAATTGCTGGCTAGAAGACTTACGCCGCACCTAACAGCACTCATACATCCGGACCAGTCTGGATTTATGCCGGGCGGGAATACTGCCCTGAATTTAAGGAGACTACACGGGGTAATAGCCCGTGCAGAGTATTTGGAGGAACAGGCGGTGGTGCTCTCATTGGATGCCCATATGGCAGTCGATATGGTCAAATGGCCCTTTCTCTTTTCAGTATTAAAGCATTTGGGATTTGGCCCTAAATTTACCTCATGGATTCGACTCCTATACACCAAGCCGTTGGCACATGTTACCGCTAATGGTCATATCTCAAATTATTTTTCCCTGGCAAGGGGCACATGCCAGGACTGCCCACTGTCGCCGTTGCTTTTTGCACTGGTCCTTGAACCCTTGGCGACGTGGATACGGTGGAAGCCAACAATACGGGGCCTTAAATGGGCAGACAACTGGGAGGACCGAGTGTCCCTCTATGCCGACGATCTACTGCTGTATTTATCCAAACTGAGGCAATCTATAAGGACCCTCTTGGACGTGTGCACGGCCTATAGTGTAGCTTCAGGCTATACCATTAATTGGTCAAAATCAATACTCTACGTGCTTCATGGCCCTCTGCCACTCCTTCCTGATGGATGCCCGCTAACAATAGCGGGAAGTACGTTTAAATACTTAGGGATTTACTCACCGCTGACTACAGAGAATTTTTAAATAAAAACCTACAGCCCCCACTGGAGCGTCTTAGGCGAGATGTGCATCACTGGGAGACACTGCCACTAACGTTACTAGGAAAGGCAGCGCTTTTTAAAATGATGGCTTTACCCCGCTCCCTATATGTTCTGGAGAACACACCATATCAGGTAGTGACTACTTACTTTAAAGCAATCGCAACACAGGTCTCCAGCCTCTTATGGGGTAATAAGCTGCAGCGAATCGCTCAGGTCAAACTTTTGAGAGGGTGGTATGACGGAGGAATAGCGCTCCCTGATGTGCAGCTCTATTACTGGGCAGCACAGCTCAAGGCGATTAATCACTGGCTACATGCCCTGCAATCTGACCCAGCGTATAAGGCAGATAGAGCACAACTTGGCACCAGAGTTATGCTCTCTCCCCTATATGATAACAAATTGGCATTGACGATGTTTGGCCCACAGCGTCATACTCTGATGTTATGGCACACTGCGCAGACAAAACTGGGATGGCAGGGGGTACTGACGCGACTTACACCACTATGGGACAACAAAAAACTAGGAAAGCTTCGAAACAGCAAGGGCTTCGAACAATGGGATGACATAGGAATATCAACAGTGGGGGACTTGTGGCAGGGAGGGGAAATGGTGCTGTTTGAGCTTCTCCAGCAACTATATGAAATGGTGCCCTCTGAACTGTTTAGATATACACAAATTAGACATGCCCTGATGACGGCGATACCACCTGGCTCTGATGTCCCTGAGGCGTCACCGATAGAGGATAGGTGACTGACTGATTACATGCAGAAGAAGGCTACCTCTTTTACTTATCGTAAATTAGTAAACAACTTGCCCGATCCCACAGGCTCCCTGAAAGTTAAGTGGTCACAGGACATAGGAGAGATGGATGACTCAGAGTGGCAGGAGGCGTTGGCGTCCCCGAGGGAGGTGGGAATACCCTCACGCCTTAGACTTGTACAACTTAAAATTTTGCACCGCTCCTATTACACCACATTGGTTTTACACAAGATGAGAAGAATAGACCACTCCTTTTGTCTCCGGGGCAGCGGAGAAGAGGGAACTTTTTTTCATTCTATATGGGACTGTCCCAGAATAGCAGCGTACTGGACACAAGTGTTACGTACTATGTCACAAGCGCAGGGGGTGTCGCTTACACCAGAAGCGCGCAGATGTCTATTAAATATATGGGAGCCCAATGATCTCGCACACAACATGGGCAGACTTGGGTCACATTCGGAATAATGATAGCTAAAAGAAATATAGCACATAAGTGGGGGGTGGGGTGGAGGTGCCTTCTCCAACAGCGTGGGGCAGAGACATGGATGAGGCTATGATAACTGAAAGGGCAGTGTTTGGTAATAGAGGATGCCCCAGAAAATGGACTAAAATCTGGGGGACATGGAATGAATGCAGGGGAGGTATTTGTGATCCACCAGCAGATAATGAAAGTGATGACTCAGGACTGGATGAAGAGTGCGGGGTGGTGGGTGGAGGGACGGGGCTTGATAAAAACTGTGAACAATTGGGAGGATAATGTATATATGCTACATGCGGAACTGTGTATTGTTGAAATGGGGTGTTGTACAGATTTGTTATGTATAAGACTGAATCAAATTACTGACAAGATGAAAACAATAAAACGTTTTCCAAATAAAAAAAGTTTGTTCAGTATAGAAGTCCAAAGTAATTGATGGTCGTTCTGGGTGGGCAGGGTCGAGAATAGGTACCACAGGCACGGGTGAATTTGTTACATGATGGTTGTTTGCTTCCAAATAAGGAGGGTAAAAATAACCTAATGGTAAATGCCCGATGGAAGATGCTGGGTGGTGGTCCACGAGTGTCAGCCAGAAGGCAAAGTGCCAACCTCTCTCGAACTAAAATTCACCACCAAAAAAAACCCTTCCCTCCTTTTATGAGTATGACCAATCCAGGGAATTTGTCAAGCCATAATGATAGAATTACTAATGGACACATCTGCTCCCATGTGAGTGCTTAGCCAAAGTGTGACCTTGTTTTTTAACTGGGTAAAATCCTCAGGTGCTTCTTCCTCTAGGCGCTGAATGTTCCACAATACCACGGCGAGAGGGGCTGCCTCAGGTGGCAGGCAAAAGACATTAACTCTCAGGTGAGACCTCTGGCCGCCTTGCCTACTTTCCCCAGACTAAAGCTTGTTTACCAATCTGGGGTACAGTACTGGTATATCAGAAAGAGATCCCTGGACTGAGGTCTGAGGAGGTGGCAGGTGACTTGAACCAGACAGGCTGAGTACTGACATCTGAGAGAGAGGACGAAGCATGTTTGGGGGCCAGTAGGTTATAATGCCCCTTGCTCAGTGCCCTTCAGAGTTAAAATCATATTCTGTGTTCTCCATTTACACTACCCGTTCATACATAGATTTGTGGCAGGGTTAAGTGATGTGGTTGGATCCAGATTTAAGGAATCAAAAGACCCAATTCACATGAAATTAGTAACCACTTTCTCGATTTCTATAAGCCTAGAGAGACATTCATCTAAGTGTGGGTTGATTATAGCCTCAATCCTTTTGGGCTCCCCATCAAATTTCTTCCTTTGATTTAGGACACCCTTTGATTTATTTAGGGCATCCTTTGCTCTGTTCCTCTCACTTATAGCTTTTAAAGGCGGCTCCCTCCTTTTTCCTTAGATGGTGGTGGTCCTGGGTCATGAGGCAAGGTATTGATCAGACCCCTTCCTCCTTCTATAGTCGGTGCACGGTTATGCGGGTTGTTAACTTGGTGCCCTTCTTAAACCCAACAATATTGGACCCTGACCCTCGTCCACCTACATTTAGCCTGATAGCATGGTCTCCTGTATGAGTTAGCAAGACTGAATAATAATTAACATTGATCAAGCCATGATAGAAATAACACTTAAACTATACCCACACACAGCCATACAAGGTGGTTACTACCATTTCAACAAAAGCATTTGGAGATGTCTCCAACGATCTGCACTAGAATATGAAACAAGCAGCAAATTTGCCTTTGAAATAAAAACAATACTTGCACTAGCTTATGTCCCTTTAACAGAGGTAGCTAACTACTACAACTTACTTATAGAAATTCCATTCTATCAACCAAACAAGCACAAACTATGTCCTCTAACGGACCACTTTGAACACACTTGGGTTGGCAGGCTGCACAGCTATGGAAACAGATGCCACCCCAAATTCCAAATACTATGGTGGAATGTCTACGAAAGCACCATGGCTCAAGAAGCTTAAACCAATAACGCAGTAGAAGGAAGATGCAATGTCTTATAATCTACACTTCGGAGAAGAAACCTACACTATACAATTTCATAGAAGACCTACAAAAAAACAAATTTACAAGCAATTGAGAATGGAGTAATCAGTAACTCAAAATACACCTAATAATAGCAATCAAACCAGTAAAATGTATGTCAGTCAGTCAGTCAAAAATACTTTATTCGGTTTCAAACATAAACCACAAAAGTATACAAAAAACATGCAAATTGGTCCAAAAAGCAACGAATTTATACAATTAGAAAGGACCAAGGACTGGCAATAGACAATACACAAGGTCAAGTTAAAGGTGATATAAATATGTTTTTACGTTAAAAAGCATTTCATAATTAAAATTAAATAACAATCATATCTATACAACCAGTTAAAAAAGAGTTGCGTGCATTATGATATTATTTTGCCCAATTAATTTTCTTACTTAATCTTGTTACAATTGTCAAAAACTTAGCAATGTTATAAATTTCCCAAACACTTGGTAATAACTGGAGAAATAACAACGCAGGTTTCACTTGGTAGAACCCTTTTCCCTTTAATAAAGTTACAATAAACTTTTTCCTAAGGGCAGTGAAGTATTTACAGAAGAACATAAAATGGGCAGTGTCCATAAGGGAAAGCCTATCACAATTACATAGCCCCAGATCATTTGAGTTTGTCCAGCCAGGGCACCGACTGATCAGTAGGTGGATTTTATTCAGCCGGAATTTAGTTAGAAGAAATCTGTGGTTTGAAATGTTTACCACTTTTAAATAGAGTTCCAGCTGACACCCTGACGTCACAATCAACTGGTGCGTTCTTACTGTGGGCTTTACCAGTTCCAAACATTCTCTGTCCATCCTTCTGATTTCCAAGAAGGCATTTTTTACCCAATTGACATCACCCTTAACCAGATGGGATGGATTAGTGAACATCTCAGGGCGTCCCAACTTGATTGATAAGAGGTGGACATATTTCAACCAAGGGATATAGTCCCAATGGTCCAGTGCTAAGCAATCGGTAAGGATTTTATGGTTTACTGTCAATTCTGGGTTCAGCCATACAGAAATCCACTTCAATAAAGGGGCCATAGCGATGCGGTCCTCCAAGTAATCTATACCACATTCCTGGTGCACAATATAACCAGCCGTGGATCTCGGTAAGGACAAGATTGATTTAAGGAAATTGTCCTCTACTACCTGGAGGGTCTTGGCTGGTTTATATCCCCACAGGTCTGCCCCGTACATTACAATGGAAATACATTTAGCGTTATACACCTGCAGTACCGCCTCCAAGGGTTTAATCCCTAGTTTACGGGAAAACCCCAGAACCGCAAAGATTGAACGTAAGAAGACTTTTTTCTTCTCCTGCAACTGGGGGATCCAAGTTGAACATTGATCGAAAACAACCCCCAAGTAGGGAAATCTGGACACCCTTGACAATCTATGCCCATTGCAATGTAAAACCTTCATATTTCTCTCTGGCCTGCTTTTGTGGCTTACAACCATTACGTGTGATTTACCATGGTTCACGCTAAGATCTAATGAAAACATAAAAGTATAAAAAGAATTTAATAGGCATTGGAGACCCACTGCAGTACGAACCAGCAAACCAGCATCATCTGCATATAATAATGCTGGCAAGTGAAGATCCCCAACCATAGGGATATCTTTACTCGATGTGTTTAAGGTCAACCCCAAGTCATTGATGTACAGGGTAAACAATAAAGGCGCTAAGATGCACCCTTGTCTAACGCCGTTAGAGATATTGATCTTACCAGTGCTATTGCCTTTGCGGTCATACCTCACAGAGGCTGTGAGATCCCTGTGGAGGTCAGCCAGGAAGTATACAATATTAGCGTCTATACCAATTCTTAAAAGTTGACCCCAGAGTTTGGACCTATTGACTCGGTCAAACGCCGAGGATAGGTCCATAAACGCTATGTATAAGTTGCCTTTCTTGGCTTGTGTGTACTTCCCTATAAGTAGTTGCAGGTTCAGGCTCTGATCTGTGGTACCTCGCCCTTTTCTAAAGCCATACTGAAGGGAAGAAAGAGTGTTAGTTTCTTCTAACCAATCAGTCAGCTTGCACAGTACTACTCTCCCAAGAACCTTTACGGCGGAATCAATAAGGGAAATGGGGCGATAATTTCCCGGGTCACCTCTGTCGCCCTTCTTATAGATCGGCACAATCACTGACTGAGACCATGTCTCCGGAATGCCAATACTCGAAATTCTGTTAAAAACATTGGTTAAGATCTTGGACCAGAATGCTATGTTTGATTTAAAAAGATCGGAAGGAACACCATCCGGTCCGGGGGCCTTGTTACTGGTCATTTTCCCAATTGCATCGGCCACCTCACATTCCTGAACTATCAGTGTATAGGGGAGCCTCCTAAAGGTGGTCGATGCCTCATCCCCGGAAATCTCCCTCTCATAGACTGACTTAAAATGGTGTAGCCACTTATCCTCCTGAATACCACAATCCAATTTGTTATTGTCAGAATCGGAGAAGTAGGACTGATTCACCACAGCCCAGAACTTTGCACTATTTTTCAGAACGTCAGTAGATGTTAACTCTGCCCATGCGTCCTCTCTGATCTCTCTGCGCCTCTTGGCCACAGCCTCCTTATACTTTTTCCTGAGCGTGGCAACAAGCTGCTTATCCACTGGGCTGGTTTTAGGGGCCAGTTTCAAATTGTTATTGGCTGATGAGCAATTATTATCGAACCAGCCTACCCTCGCACAGTGTGTGCTTTTGCCAATGTTGGTCAGGTTAGTAGCAATCTCATGGCACACTTTTTGGTATGCCTCCAATACTTCCCTGTCTCCGGCATCGGGATTCATACATAAATCCAGCTCCACCCCACTACTATTGCGAAGGTTAAGCAGAAACTCACTAGGCACTATCTTACTCCATCTAATTCTGCGTGCTTGATCTGTGGGCCGGATGTCATTTTTATCCACCAGATTTGCCTTGGTCACCGTCATTTTAATGACGTTTTTTACCATTAACAGAACTGGATTGTGGTCGCTAAAATGTGACCTTAAAACCGAATAACTAACAGTGTGGCTATGAATACTACTACTAATGAAAATAAAATCAATAATTGACCCGCTACCATGTCCCTCAAAAGTGGGGATCTCCTCACCATCCCTACTGGGCGAAGTAATCCCATTTTCTGCCAACAGGGTTTCCAAAAGGGCACCCTGGTCTGAATGTTCAAAGTGGGTTTCTTCCTGGTCTGGGGGGCCCAAAAACACATTAGAAGTACATTTATCCGGGCACTCGTGGATGTTAAAATCTCCCAGTAGGAAAATAATGCACTCTGCCTCAAATGACTCTTTAAAGTTTAAAAGAAAGAGGTTGAGCATTTTTAAGTTGCTGGTTGGTTCTATTCTGTCGTAAGAGTTATAGAAGTTTACCACCAGAACATTATGTTTGCCTTTACATATAATATGTACTGCCAAGCAGTACGGGCTACCCGTAGCTATTTCTTTATAAGTTCCTGGTATTCTAGCAGAGATCAACGTAATCAGTCCACCCCGCGCCCGTCCCCGGGTAGAGGGAACTGCTGGACAATGAAAGGTCGTAAAACCGTCTAATGTCAAAGCGTTACGTGTGTCCCAAGTTTCCTGTATTGCGATGATATCCATACTACCTACAAGATTCCACCAAATAGGGTCATCAATTTTATTTTTTAACCCAGCAATGTTCCATGTGGCAAGTAGACACTCCCCCGCCCTTCTTGCATTAATGTCTACGAGTATAGAAACAATATTTCCAACATTGATACCAGGGTCATTCACTACAGGCAATGTGCTAGTAAAATTAATCAGGCCTTGTGTGTTGGTGATAATGTTGACCTCTGGTAATGTAACCCGGGATGGTGTTACGGGGTCCTTTGCCATAGGTCCCTCTCCATGTCAATCTGCCCATCCTATATTGGCTAAGCATGCATAACGGTTGGCCGTAGGGGTATAAAACATTTGATCTTGACAATTAACCGGCTGCAGATAGTTATTGCAGTAACCATTAAGTTGTGCACCCCCAAAACCCACTTGTGTTGGTCTACCACCTCTACCCTGTACCATGTTCCACCCCCCATCACCTTCTCCGCCCCAACAGTGATTATTCATTTCCCAGGGTGGAGTAATCCTGCTCCTTCCTCTGTGATCATTCTGGCCTTTCAACCAGCTCCATCTTTTATCGACCCGCTCATTTGACTGATAAAAATAAGAGAGAGGTCTGGCGGTGACTGTGCCAGCTTGGTGGGAAGGTGGCCTACTACAGATGTAATCCACTACCTGTCGATTTTCAAAGGTAACCACTATGCAGTCCCCTGGTAGTCTCTTTCTATTTCCACCCACCCAGGGGGCTCTTTCCACCATTAAGATATTTCTAGGCATGTTCATTGGTAATGGAAAGTTATTTGATAGCCAGTGGCACACTTTGTTCTTCAAGGCTTGGAAGGGTTCCACGTGAGGGGGGTTTAATTCAGTTATCCCGGTAAGGACTACTACATAAGGGGCGGCCTCTAAGGGGAGATGAATATTTTTGCGGGGTTCAGACTTTTCTGGGTTAGAAGAAACCTGTTTGGGGATTGGGGTGGTCTGTGGAGTCTGATCCTTAAATGTAACCTGGGGTGTCATCCTGGGTTTGGGCGGGATGGGAATGTTTGTAGCGCCAGGTATGATGACAGGTGTGTTGGTGTTTGGTCCTGCCAAGATGGAATTGCTATTTGGTTTTTTTAACGATGTTTTTTTCCCTGTGTTGACATTCGTCCCTGCCACAGAAGAGATGTGATTGCTATTTTTCACAGTGGGAGCCATATTGCTAGTTGGACCTGGAATACTTGTGTTGACGTGGACATCTTTTAACACAAGTTCAATGCGCCGCAGCCTCGCCTCCAGGGGTGCCAGTAGGGCCTTTATGGCCTCAATGACATTCACGGAAGTCAGAGCTGCGGCGGTGTTCTCCTGATTTAACTCCCCCACAATCTCCAGGTTCTCCCCGCTTACTCCTAGGATGTCTGCCAGGCTGTCATCCACTAGCGAGTCCTCCAACATGCTCAGGGACAGACGCCCTGCCACTGAATGTACGGCCTCTAGGTCATTAGCTCTTGTTGATAGTTCCCCACTCACAGCATCTGTGTTATTACCAATAATCGGTTGGCTAGGTGCATGTACTAATACCTTAGTGGAATTGACAGGAAGCAACTTAGCACTATTTTTTGGTATTGCCCCCTCTTTCTGACCTATTGCATTTGTATCAATACTTATGGGTTGCACATCCACATTTGAAATGCGGTCACTAGGCACAAAGGTATCTGAGATGGGATTAAATGTAGGGAGTCCCCCCGGATTTGAGAGAGTACTTAGTCTATCTGAGGTGTTACCACATTCTAAGGTGTCGGGTGTACGTGCCTGGGCAATATGGCCTAAGGATGACCTTTTCGCCAAGGCCAGATCCTGCGACACCCTTCTACTCATCAAAACTATCCCCTGGTCAATCAGACAGTGTGTGCGAACTATAAAATCATCAAGAGTACCGGTTAATTTCTTAACCCCAGCAGTCATGATACGAGTCTCTCGGCATTCCATATCCAGGTGGTGAGTTATAGTCAATACAGAACAAAGTCCACAAACCTCTTATTACAGAGTTATGGTATGAGTCTAAAGGCAAATGCTTACAGTTCTGTTGATCGATCCCCGTTATGGCGTGTAGATGATACAGAGTTCCTGGCCCAGGCCAGGCTCCTCAGGCCTCTGAGGGCCACAGAGGGCCCGCCCTTTGCCCGGGCTTCGCCCGGCGTCCCGCGAGACGGGCCGGTGCTGAATTTAAGCCCCTCCTGGCGCTGTGGCGGATGATGCTGCGGCCTCAAGGGCTCCTGGACCTTGGAGTCCGCCCCTCGCCACACTCCGCACTGCGGCCCCTCGCTGGGATGTTGAGCGCGACGGGGCAGTGGGAGGCAGGCAGGAGGTCCGCTGGCAGCACAGAAGCAAAGAAAAATCCCACTCGAGCAACAGAGTGGCGGTAGGGTCTCTTTTCTGGAACGCTGTGTTAATGGCTTTTTTACGTGGACGGCTATATGTCACAATGTAGACTAAAACTCTGTAACAACAACAAAGGAGTACCCTACTTAGAATCAATGCCAAAACCCTATTATTAAAAGCCAAACTAACTAAACACTAATCAATAAACCCTAACAAAGTTGCACACCAGCATAAAAAATATGTTTAACTAAATATTAATCACATTATTATACATCAGTCAAAAGAACATACAATTAAAATAGCAACAAATACTGATATATAAAATAATTACTTAAAAACAAATAAATTACCAATCACAAAGCTCACAATTACAAATTAAATGTCTCTAAATGGGTATAATTTACTATTCCCACTCCAATTGAAACCATTTTAGAGAAGGTGTATAAGAATAAAGTGGTGAAATTACCTTTACCCACTCATTACTAATAAATATTTTTAATATAATTCCCAGTAAAAATATTAGAACATATACATAAAGAAATAACATGGATTTTTAAAAAAAAAGTAAATATTGTAATTATTTATAATAAATTAATTAAAAAAACACATGCACTACAAGACACAACACATCAGCAAATCATAAAATTACTAAAGAACATACATTAATATTACATCATATACTTAAAATAAAACAATAATTATAATATATATATATAATATATAGCCATTATAAATGACACGCATATTTACCTTTACTTAATTTAAAACATTAAGTAAATAAGTATAATACAAAGAAATTACTTTGTAAATGTTAAAATAATATATATATATATATACATATATATATATATATATATATATATATATATATATATAACTTTTGAAAATGTAATATTTTACCAAAAACAATAATACTATAAATTATTGAAAAAATTAACACACATTTCATTTTACACAACATAATTACATACAAAATCAATAAAATAATCATATAAAACATTACATTTATATCAAATTTACATTTACAAATTAAACACTATGTAAATAATTTCAATAAATAAAGAATACAACACATTTTAAGAATATATATTAAATATTTAAAAAAAATACTATTATGTAAAACAATAAATAAAATACAAAATTAAAACTTTACCAAAAAAAGTTACATTTAATATATAAATAGACATAATTTATAAAAACATTTTTACAAGTATTTAAATATAATAAATGTTGTACACATGTATATAACAAAACAAAAGGCTCAGTAGTCCAGACAAAAAAAGGAAGGCAGTAAACTTTTCCTTTGGTACTAGAATCGCAGGACTTGACCAAGGACTACAAGATCTCTCAATGACTCCCAGGTCCAACATCTTGGCAACTACCGTCTTAATGCATCCCAGAACATGGTCAGACATTCTGTATATTCTTCTCTTCACTCGAAGACTATAACATGTGTCTATGTCATGACCCCGAAGTCAGCACGAAGAGGTTGGCAAACTGTCCCAACCCCTCTATACTTTCTCTGCTGCTGAGGCGTTAACTCGAGGACTAACTGAACCCCTTCTCTAGTGCCATCCTTTACCTCCCTATGCAGCAAGTCAGGAATAGGCTCACTGTCTGACTTAACTTCCACTGCCCTAGTCATGATATTCACTGTGCCGTCTCTCTGGCGGTAAGGCTTCAGCCTGTTCACATGTAACACCCTCCTGGGTTCCCTTAAGGAACCTCTGTCCACCAAATAGCTTCTTTGGTTCCCTTGTAGCACCTCTGGTCGCTAACTAATTTCCTAAGAATCTTCTGAACTACTATGCATAGCCCTCAGTGTTTGTCCTCCACAACCCTTGGACACATAGGCATTAGTACCAACATTTGTTGACCTTCCTGATACCCAGTCAGTGTATCTTTCCGTTCATATTATTCCTTCATCATTGCTTGCCTCGCTTGAACGTTTTCCTTTTCCTGAATCAGGTATTGCATTATCAACTTCCTGAGGCTAATCACATAGTTCACCGCATCCTTCTGTGGACACTCTAGGGTTCATTCCCAACCCTCTCTGGCTAAGGTGAGTAGACCCCGAACTGGCTGTCCATACAGAAGTTCAAAGGCACTGAACCCTACTCCCTTCTGTGGAATTTGTCAGTAGGCAAACAAGAGACATGGCAGAACATCCCACTTCTTCCTAAAGCTATCTGGCAGAGTTCCCATCATTCTCTTTAGTGTTTTGTTAAAACGCTCCACCAAACCACTAGTTTGTGGATGGTATACCGTGGAGAAGTGATATTTCACACCAGCTTGCTCCCACATGTCTCTCTTGTAAGACTAGAAACAACTGGTTCCTCAGTCAGAAAATACCGTTCTTGGAAACCTAACCCTAGAAAACATTCCCAAGAAAGCTCTTACTGCCACCTTTGCAGTCATGCTCCTCAGATTCAGGTTATCTGGTGGCATGATTCATAACCAAGAAAAACTTGGTGCCTGACTGTGTCTATTACCACCGGCTCAAATGGAACGCCTACAACTGGTAGAGGCACTAGGGATGCCTTAGTTGTCTCTCCTTTCTCACCAATCAACTGGCAATCTAGACAGGTTTTATAGAACCACTTTATGTCCCTGCACATCCCTGGCCAGTAGAAAAGAGGGTCTAACCTATCCTGGGTGTTTCTAATCCCTAAATATCCTCGTACGGGCATTTCATGGGCCAGTGACAACAAGACATTTCTGTGTACTAATGGAACCACTAGCCTCCTGCTAGTCCCTGGCTCATGATTTACTGGTTCACTCTAAAGTAGACCATCCTCCCAGCCAACATAGTGTTTTTTGACCCTTCATTTGATAACCTGTTCCAGGGCTTCCTTTCAAAGTCCCAGAAGGGTAGAGCACTCTTTCTGTGCTTTGCAGAAATCTTCCAGGGTAGTCCCCCATGCAGCTAGAAAACCAAGCAGCTCTGGAAGGGACCCAGACTCCAGCAATTGGACGGTTTCCGCAGCCTTATTCTCCCCTCTGTCTGGAGCAGAAGCAATGGCCTACACAGCCATTGCCTTCCTGGGGTCTGCCCTTTTCTGCAAACGACATTGTCTTGGTCCTAGCAAATCAGAAATAATCCCAGTCCTATTGTGAGACTGGTGTGCAGCTTGTGCTCTGGTTAACAGCATCTGACATTGACAAACCAAAAAGGATTCTGGTTATGGCAACAAGCCTGGGGCAATCAATAATTGCCTAAGAGACATCCAGCTCCTTGCTTTACCCTTACCATGACAATCATGGCCACCTTATCATTGACCTCGGTCTCAACCCTGGCAATAGGCGACTCCAAGCCCTCTCCACTGGCTACCAAAAATGTACCCTTGGTTCCAGGGAGTCTCTCCTCAGTGTTAAGGTACTTCAAACATAGTGCGGAAGCCTATCCTTTAGGACAGGAACTTTCCTCTCATTGATACCAACTTCCTGCACAAATCCCATTGTGTTAGAATGAATGTGATTCAGAGCATCTGAGTCTCTCTCCCAAAAGACCATAGCTACTAGGTTGGGCGCAACCAGTCCCTCTCTGGTACCTTCACCCATGTGTAACATGCTTGCTATCATGGGTGTCAATGGGTCAAGTTCCTTGTCTTGACCATCTCGGTTAGAATGTCCCACCTTACAGCAATTGAACCAAGTCACCAACTTGGGCTTCGAAGGGCTTTCTTTCCTTCCCTTCTCTGGATTCTCCTTTCGGGATACACTATTACAATTCTCATGTTTTATGCGCCCTACTTGAGTCCTATAAGAATAACCTTCGCCCTCACTCTCAGGTTTGGAACCATCCTGTGGAGAGTTCTTCCCCCCTTTTGGTTTAGATTTGTTCTGTGATAGCCCTTTATGAACCCTGTTAGCCAACCATTTATCAGCTAACACTGTACATTTTGTGGGATCCCTCTCTGTCAAATCAGACAGGTATTTCCTGAGGTACATCAATTCTCATTGAGTAGCTTTGTAATCTTATTAAGGGACTGAAAATCTTTGGGCTCCATCTTTCTTATCTACTCATTCCAATCACCCAATAAATCATAAGATACAAGGCTCAAAAGGAACACCATCCGCCCTTTTACAGTCATTGAATCTCTTCATGTATTGAGATGGTTGCCACCCAAACCCCCTAGTCAGATCTTCGTTAATTCGCTCTTAGGCCATCTGGTCTGCTACAGGCATTTTTCCAATGATTACTGTCCCTTTCAATGGCATGCACCCCATTAAGGCAGCTGCCTTAGACAGCTTATTGTGTGCTTATGTCTAATTTTACAAATTATAATGATGTTAAATACAACCAGCAATAGCTTTCCCTCCTGAGGATGACCCCGTGCAGTTTTAGAAACATTGGGTCAAAGCATCAACATATCTAAAGCTAGCGGGTTTGGAAGCCTCACTATTTGATTTGTGTACTTAAACTGGTGGCTTGTGTTATTGAATTTAGTGCTTCATCATTTTAAAACATTACCTACTATCCTTATAAACGCATGTAACAAAACATAAAATAACATATTCTGGTCTAGTGAACTTATTAAACTATAGATCCAGTTCTCAAAGATTTCCATTGCTGCAAACAAGACATATGCTGATGGAAAGTGGATATGCCTGCAGCATCACTGATATAGTCATGTGCAAATTCAATTCAAGACAAAGCAGAGTGAGAGAAAGAGAGAGCAACAGAAAAGATAAGAGAGAGAAATGACTTCCATTGGGAGAGCTGTTGAAGAACACATGTGGATTGGTTAGTTCTTGAGTGGAAAAAAGCAGGTGATCAATAGAAGAGAGTGCTGGAAGGTGGCCAAAGTTTCTGCAGGGTCTTCAGCCTCAAACTGAAATCCAATAGACCTTTGTCTTTTTCATATTAAAAGCAATGCTTGCCACTATCTTTTTTTTAATGTTGTTCTCACATCTGAGATACACAGCAAGGAGTCGTAAATGGGTAATGTGTTGGGTATACATATACTGACCACAATGGGACCTGATAGAGGGAACAGTGGGCCAGTGACATTGTGGACAGTGACGCACTGACATTGGAGGTAGTGAGATATTGGTGCTTAGTTCAACGAGACATTGGAACTTAGCAGTAGGACCAATCACTGATCGGGAGACTGGAAAACTGGCATCTGATGCTGGTAACTGGAAGAATGGAATATGGGACTGAGAGATTGACACTGGGGGCTGGGGGAGGAATGGCATTGGCAACAAGTTGACACTAATGGAGGTGACTGAGAGACATCAACACTGGAGAATGGAGACATTTAAATTGGGTCTCAGAGACACTAAGACAAGGAAATTGCAAAAACCTATGCCGACACTGAGATACGTAGACTCAAACACTTGGGCACAAGAAATGGACACTGGAACAAACAGAGAAGTGAGACACAGGGATATTTGCACTGGCACAATGAAACATTGCAACAGGATGATACGTAGCTTAACATTGAGAGAGGAAGGCATAGACACAGGGCATAGGGTACCATAAACATGTTGACACTGGGGAAAAGGAGGGACTAAAATATGGGATATTAAGATATAGGAAATGAAGTTGGCAGGATATTGAAAGTGGAAGTAGAAAAAGGCATAACATTGAGACACATACTGATGATGCATCATGAAGATAAAACCACAGATTCTGGATGACACAGCAGAATTGAATACACTGATGCAGCCAACCTAGAGACCCAGACAATAGCATTGAGAAATACACTGAGAAAGGAAGCCATATTTGTGGCACAGGATGACATAGAACACCTCAACGAGGGGCTAGACAGACACATTGACATTGGGCCAAGGAGACGAATCCATTGCAACTTGGGATACTTACCCTGAGGCATAGAATCACTGACACTGAAGCTTCACCGGTGTTATTTTAGGTTTAAATCTTTTTATTGATAAAGACAAGAATGCAATGAAACATTACAATGCTCTCTCTGGAGGGCAAAGCAGATGTGCAAAGCAAAGGAACATAAGCTGAAAAGGAAACTAGGCCCTAACTCCCCCTTCACCAATCTCCTCCTATCCCCCCCAACCCCTGTTCATACCCCCCTCCCCCATCTCATAGAGCAGCAGAGGAAAAGACCATGGGTATCATGGGGATCTCTCGTTGATGAGGGTTCGGCTGGATCCTTTAACTACGCGGGAAGACGCAATAGGCGCATATATCTGGGGCAGGTGAGTTCCCTAAATTCAGAGTTCAGCAGTGCGGTGAAAGGGCGCCCTTTTTCCGCAAAGAAAGCACCCGCTACAACCTGTGTAGCCACCCCTGGAGCATGGGAGTTCTACCCGTGCCCCAATGAGACAGTATGTTCTGTAGGGCCGCACCCAAAGCAATTCCCATCTGCCTGCCTCTGCGGAATTTAAGGCGGAAAGTAAGCATGTTGGCCAGGCCCAAAAGGAAATACGTCGGGAAGCGCAGAACTTTGGGTGCTAAAGTGTCTGTCCACCTCATCTAAAATCTGTTCCCAGTATAACGCCAGCCTAGGACATTTCCACAGCAGGTGTGTCAACATGCCCTCAGACCCACATCCTCTCCAACAGCCTGAGGGGGGGCTAGGGTTATCTTTGTGCAGTCGGGTGGGGTGAGATACCAGTATGTTGCTATCTTGGTAGCGGTTTCTATGCTAGAAATGTTGCACGCCGAGTGCCTAGCTCAGTAAAAGATATCCTCACATTCCTTCTGCTTTAGTGTTCGCCCCAATTCCACCTCCCACCGCCTCTGTCCTGTGGATTTAACCAACTGTTCCGGCAGTCGCAAGAGGTGTTAGAGCTCCGTGATAAGGGGCTTGCTTGACTGCTTGGTATGTAACCACTTCTCTGCCCCCCCCCTGTTGCATCGAGGGCTGCATAGCACAGTGACGTATATGCAGATAATGGTATCACTCGGTCTCAAGCATTGTAAAATCTAAGTGAAAGTCCTCAAAGGTCAGAGGGCCCTCCACATCGAAGAAGTGGCCAATTGACCTGTGCCCCTCTATGTCCCAGTGTTTGAAAGCTACTAGACCGAGGCCAGGAGTGAAGTCAGGATTATAAGTTATGGGCTTGAGCAGCGACGGGAAGGTGGTGAGGCCACATCATTCAGTGGTTGCATCCTGGGCTCTTAGAGTGGCCCGCGTGACCGGTGACCTGTAGAGCCCCGGGGGCAATGGGTTCTATGGAGAAAGGGAATCTTCCACAGAGATCGACCAGCTAGAGCATGCTCCATAAAAAGCCTGTGCTTTTCGAACTCACATTGGGACCACTCCAACAGAACCCGCAGCTGAGTGGCCCGGTAGCAGCGAACAATATTGGGAATCCCAAGGCCGCCTTCCCCTGTGGGCCTATAGCTCAGTTCCCTATTCATCCTGGGTTTTTTATCCGCCCATACAAAGGAAAGGAACTCTTTTTGAAGTGACTTCCAAAGGCCAGTGGGAGGATCCAAAGGCAATGTTTGAAAGATATACAATATTTTCAGAAGCACGCTCATTTTGAGAGTTGCCACCCGGCCCAGCCAAGAAAAGCCAAACGGTCACCAGCACTGGATGTCTCGCCAAGTCTGTGTCAAAAGGTGGGTGTAGTTTAGGGTAACTGTGTCATGGATTGAGGTTGCCAGCTGTATACCCAAGTATGGTATCAATATCAGTTCCCATTATATCGGGCATATCAATTGGAGAGCGTATTTGGTATAAGGCAGTAGGGAGAACCCCAGCGCTTGGGACTTAGACACATTAACCTGAAAGCCCAAAGCTGCGGCAAATGTCTCCAATTCTCAGAAAAGGCTCTGAGGTGAATCCGTTTACTCTGATAGAGGCAGAGAGGCAGCTGTAGCTACGAAAAACCCATTTAGGGAAGCGGTTTCCCACCCCAAAAAGCTCCAGAGTAGCCTCCAAAAATGGCCAATGTACCCTGTTGACAGCGTTTTCAGCATCGACAGACAGCATCACCCTTTCCTCAAATTGGTGGTGAGCCTTTTCGAGGAGGTGGAGGAGTCTCCTTGTATAATCGCCACATTGCCTGGTTGCTACAAACCCCACTTGATCTGGGTCCACAAGGCCCGGCATCAGCTGTCCCAGTCTAGCAGCTTCAATTCCTGTAAAAAGTTTAAAGTCAATATTCAAAAGGGATATTGGCCGGTAAAAAGCACAAAGCCGGGTATCCTTACGAGGCTTGGGGAGGACAACAACTAAAGCTAAAAGCATGGTAGGCGGGATGTCTGCAGTGTTCCCAATTGCATTAAAAAGATGGGCGACTATCGGCGCTAGGATTGTGCAAAAGGTTTTATAGAAAATAGCTGTAAACCCATCGGAGATTTAAGGTGTTTGAGTCAGCCTATGGCCGAGATCACCCCCTCGACGTGGATTGGACAATCCAGAGTGGAGGTCTGCTCTGGGGTCAACCGGCAGTGTGTTATTCCCTGAAGGTAGTTTAGAGTGCACCACTCGGAAAGCTGCTATACAGTGCATAGTTTGGCATAAAAGTCCCGAAATATGCGATAGAGGTCCGCATCTCAAGTTAACTCAGAGCCAGTCACGTCGCAAACCTTCTGGGCCATAGCCGCCTGACATTGAGTGCGCAATTTGTGGGCCAGCAAACGCCCGCATCTTTCCCCTCCTGTGTAGAAGGAATCCTTAAATCGAAGAGCAGCAAATTCCACCCTGTCAAGACTAGCCAGCTGGGAGTGCTTTGCCTCCAGTTGCCGCCACACCCGAGGCACCCCTGTCTGCTTATGGATCCCTTCTAATTCTAACATTTATTTGGATAGCTCATCTCTCTTGCCTCTGCGGATCTTATTGTCCGCGGAGCACGTGGCTATGAAGTCGCCCCATGCCACTAGCTTAAGCGTTTCCCATAGGGACACTATTAAAGTATCTGTGGTGTAGTTAAAGGATAAGAATTCCTACAAGGTCTTGGTTACGTGCAGTACCACCTCGGGCGGTGGAGAAGGGTATCGCGCAGCCACCAGGAGTAAGGTGGTCTATCCGCGGGGGAACTGCCAATGTCAGGGACAGTGCTGCATGGTCCGAGAGCAAACCTGGCTCAATGTCTGAAGCTCGTGCTAGGGATATGTCTTGTGGGCATGGGAGTAGAATGTATAGTCTGTTGTGTGGGGGTGAAGAGCACATCAGATGTTGACTAACCCCTGGTCTTTCAGCCATTCTTTCCCACTTTTGGACAGAGCCCCTAATTGTCCCGGTCTGTGGGCTGAGCGTTCAAGCTGGTTGTTGAACAAACATATTTAGATCTCCTCCTATGAGTAGCTGCCGGTCTGGGGAGGCCACCAAGTCAGCGACCGCTCGTTGAATAAACGCCTCCTGGCCCTCTTTGGGTGTTTAGATAGTGCAGAGTGTGAGGGTGTGTGCACCTATAGTTACAAAGAGGGCCAGGAGCTTCCCCTTAATTTCAGATACCCTTGTTCCCACCATGCCCTTAAAATTACGGGGGATGAGGATAGCTACACCATCCTTTTTAGTGGGAAGTGAGGAAAAGTATTGTTGTGGAAAGACCTTGGAGCAAAGTCTGTAGGTGTCTCTAGAGATGCATCTCCTGTAGCAGGCACATCTGTGCACCTGAGATCTCAAAATATGACAGAATAGCATCTCTTAATGGGTTTGTTGAGCCCCTTACGTTCAGGGCTAGGATTTTAATGTTGGTCAATGTGTGTGTCGAGATCGGAGTTTGCTGCTAAAATAAGGTGTCGGTGTATGACCAGAAACTATCTTTGTAGGTCATTTCAATGGTGCAAGGGACGTGGCGGACATAGAGGCAGGCATGTGTGAGCGGGACCGCAGGCGCAAACGGATGGAGGAGGAGGCCCACCAAGTAAAAAGAAAGAACCCCAACAATACAACTATACAAATATAAGAAACTGCATTTAGCAAACAAGTGTCCAGAGCGCACCGCTCTTGGGAAGTAGGTTATGGGGTACCAGTGGCCGGTGTCTCTCACGACCCCCCCGATCACAACCCAGTGCCTATGTTAAGTGTCTCGAAAGACGGGAATGGGGGTAGTCAAATGTTCGCTGCTTCACATCAGACTGACAGGGACTTCTCCGGAGAAGCTCCAGTCAGGGACGCCAGAACCGCTTGCCCTTCCTTAGCCATGGTGTCTGAGTAATGTCTCGATGATGACATCCCCATACCCATTATGATTCCTGGCGCTGGATCTGTCTCCCCTCCTCACAATTCTTCCTCTTTCACTCAATTTCCCCTCTTAGATTCTACATCTCTGGCGACTCTTGCCACCCGCGTCAAGTCGGGATCTCCAGACGACTGCTGCCCTCCCTCCATACTCCGGGACAATTGCCATTCTTTACCCGACTGCATCCTCCCTCTGTTAAACTCTTCTCTTTCTTCTGGTATGGTGCCGGGTTCCTTCAAGGAGGCCGTGCTGGTGCCCCTCCTGAAGAAACCGGGGGCCGACCCCGCTGTCCCGGCAAACTACCGCCCTATCTCTCTCTTGCCTTTCTTTTCAAAAATCCTGGAAGCCCACGTCACCTCCTGTCTCTCCCTGTTCATCGAGAAATCCAACTTCCTCGAGACCAAACAGGCAGGCTTCAGACCTGGCCACTCTACGGAGACAGTGATCTTGGCCGTGCTGGATGCCCTGAGAGACGGTGTGGACAAGGCTGCTCCCCAGGCCCTGGTATTATTAGACCTGTCAGCCGCCTTCGACACGGTGGACCACAACATCCTTCTCCACCGTGTCGAACAGGCTGGCATCCAGGGCCTGGCGCTGGCCTGGGTCAGATCCTTTCTGACAGGCAGGTCCCAGACCCTCAGCCTGGGCTCCTTTAGAGCTCCCAGAGAGCACTCGCTCTGCGGGGTTCCCCAGGGCTCTTCTCTGTCCCCTCTTCTTTTCAATCTCTATCTTCGCCCCCTTCTTTTCTCTTTGAGGCAGTGGGACGTTACCGTGTTTAACTACGCGGACGACCTGCAACTCATCTTTTCTCTTAACTCCCCTTCTGCTATCCCCAACTTCCAAGCAGTTATGTCCCACATTCTCCAGTGGATGGGCCACAATCAGTTAAAACTGAACCCCGGAAAGACGGAGCTTCTTCTCCCCGGCAAGAGTGCCTCCTTCTGGGGGCCTCAATTCTGGCCGGTGGATATGGGCCCCCCTCCCACCCCTGCAGCTTCGGTGAAGAGTCTGGGGGTCACCATTGACTCCGCCTTATCCCTAGGGCCGCAGGTAGGGACCGTGGTCTCGTCCTGCATCTACCAACTGCGCAGGATCAGGAAAGTGGCATACCTCTTCACACCTGATGCCCTCTTGCACGTCATCATGGCCCTCGTCCTCTCCCGCCTAGATTTTTCCAACTCAATCTACCACGGCCTGTCCAAAACATCGATGGCTAGACTACAAGTGGTCCAAAACCAGGCGGCGAGACTAGCTTTAGGGATTCCGAAGTGGCAATCTGCCAGGCCCCTCCTTGTCAAGCTCCACTGGCTCCCTGTCGTCTCCAGGGCAGCCTTTAAGACCGGCTGCCTTGTCTTTAAGTCACTACTCGGCCCCTGCCCTGCTTTTGTCAAATCCCTCATCAGTCCCTACTGTCCATCCCGTACCCTGAGATCTTCTCACCTTCATCTTCTGACTGTCCCTTCCTTCAAGCTCTGTAGATCTGGAGGCCGGAGATTTGCTTACCTGGCCCCCAAGCTTTGGAACTCTTTCCCTCTCCCCCTCAAAATTTCCAACTCTCTAACCCTCTTTCGCAAGTCTTTAAAAACCTGGCTCTTCCCCCAATCTGTCTAGTCTCTCTGTCTTCTGTACTCTTTTCCAGCGCCAGGAAACCCATGGTGTCAGCGCGCTTTATAAGTTCCCCCTACGATACGATACGATACGATGATGGGCCCTGCGGCTTGATAGTGGTCCATCCGTGGCCATCTCAGCGTCTGCTGCTGGACTTGCCCTGTTGCGGTTTCTCACTTGTAGGTTCCTCAATGTTCAGAAGCTTATAGGCTGCCAAGAGAGAGCGTATTTGCCTGAGCTCTCCCTTGAAGATAAAAATCATCCGGAATGGGTGCCCCCAGGAGTACACAACGGTGACCTCCCAGAGGTGTACAGTTATAGGACAGAATGCCTTGCACTTGACCAAGGTGGACGCTGCCAAGTCCAGTGTGGGTGTCTGGCCTTTGTATTGGGAAGAAGTGTTGCCCCTGGCCACTCAGAGTATGTGCTCCTTGAGCTGAAAGTCGTGCATGCAAGTCAGTATATCCGCGGGAGGGGCCGTGGCAGACCTCCAATTTGTTAGACAATGTTAGTGTCTTCCGTTCCGTATGCTAAGCCTCGGAAGCGAACGTTATTGCGCCGAGACCTGTTTTTCAGGGCCTCTGTGTGTGCTTGTAGGTCAAGGTTCTGTTCTTGTAGTTGAAGGACCTCTTGCTGGAGGCTCTCCAGTTCCTCGTCGGGCCCAGCTTCGCGATCCTCCTCTGTTGACCCGCTCCCTCAGGGACCCCACGTCTCGACGCACCTCTCGCAGGTCAGCCGGGAGGTCTCTTTCATGGCTGACAGGTCTTCACGGAGAGAAAAAAAGAGAGATTCCAGGAAAGATCGACTAACCAGAGCTTCCCCTCCCTTCGCTCTCTCCATGTCTTCCGTGGCTTTCATGGTGAGCTGGCCATCAGGCTGCGAATTGGTCGACTTGAGAAACATCTACTTCACCGATCTGTCTTTCTGGCCCTTGTTAGTGCCATTGTGGAGCTCTACCGCCACCGTGTCGAGGAGGACGCTGCAAGCCTTCATTTGATGCCACCAGGGCACCCCTCAGGCGGCCAGCAGATCGCCCCTTCCTTTCTGTGCTGTGAGCTATGGCCCCCTCCACTGCGTCCGCCGAGCTCCGCTAGGCACTCAAGTCAGGGCAGGCCTTCTGCCAGCAGCGTCACTCTGTGCCCCCCTGAAAAGAGGCAATCCCAGGCCCTAGGCCTCAAGCCATGCGCCTGAGCTCGCACTGCTGCTGTACAGCGTCAGGGCAATCCCTGTATCAGGAGGTGCCAGTAGAATGTATGCAAGAGTGGGCCCATGCGGGCCTTGCCACCTGCTCCACTCTTCTCAATGCTAGCCATGGGCACCCTTATGTGGGGGTCCCTCGCAGACCAATGACATCCAATCTGGGGCACAAACTTGTTGGGTCCGTATGTTCATCTGAGGGCCAGGCCGACAAGGTCAGGCCCCTCAACGCAGCTCCTAGAAGCAGCGTTGTGGTCGTAGGTGGGCGAGGGTGCAATTTTAGCAGCTAGGACAGATGGGAGACCAAATGGGAGAATGGAGTTCTCACACCCCCGTTAGGTCACCCAGGTTCTGGCCTCCTTGTGGATTGCCAGGAATGTCCCGGCACTCACCGGAGCACTGCGGTCACTAGTCCTTCCGTCAATATGTCAGTCACACTTATCGCCATGTCGAGCGTGGCTCCAGGTCTCCGCAGTGTAGGGCTGGGCAGTGGAGTCGCGCTCCTGTGGGGCCCACATGCCTCCTAGCAGCCAGGGCCTCGCGCGCCCCTCAGGGCCGGCTCCGCCCACTGTGGAGCCTGGCCAGTGAAACCCTGTTCCGGAACGTCGTTGTCATGCACCAGGTCCCCGGCACCTCCACACCTCGATCTCGGGACTCAGGAGGGGGCCTTGCTGCAGCGTCTCCAACCTCACTGCACCTGCTCCCACAAGATTACCACAGGCCAGCCGCACTCTGCCTCTGGGCCGCTCCAGGCCCCAAATCTCATTGTCAGATGGTCCCCCACTTGCAGTGTTTTCTCCGAAGGGGTCTGCTGACTCAGGGACCCCCTGCTGTCGCAATAAGAACGGGGCTTTGCCAGGCGGGAGCAGAGAGACCTGATAAGATGTCTTAGCAGGCAGCCATCTTGGCCACACCCCCAGGTGTTATTTTAACAAGCTGTGAATCGCGGACACTAAAGCTCAGCAGGTGTTTTTTTATTGAGTAGTTAGTCACAGACACTGAAGCTCCCCAGGTGGTTTTTTAATAAGCAGAGAATCACGGACACTGAAGCGCTATATAAATGCATTTACAATACAATACAATACAATACAATACAATACAAGCAGAGACTCATGGACACTGAAGCTTGGCAGGTACTATTTTAAAAAGCAGAGAAACACTGACACTGAAGCTCGGTAGGTGTTATTTTACAAAGCTTGTAGGAATACTTGTGCACCAAAAGTTTATATTGATGCATAACCAAGACACTGATTGTGAGGCATAGAATCACAGGCAATGACGCTTGTCCGGTGTTATTGTAAAGAAACAGAGAATCACTAACACTGATACTAGGCAGGTGTTTTTTTTCCTTTATTTTTTATTTATTTTTTCACTAAACACATAGATGGTACATGAACCACAGCAGGGCATATATCAGCTGGTTAAATTGGGAGGTGTTCTTTCAACAAGCAGATAATCACTGACAATGAAGCCCAGCAGGTGTTATTTTAACGAGCTTGTAAGCAAATTTGTGCACCAAAAGTGTCTATCGATGCATAACCAAGACACCGACCCTGAGGCATAGAATCACTGACACTGACACCTAGGGGTCGATTCCGATTCGGCAAAAACCACTCCGAATAGCCGTTCGGAGCGTTTTTCCCTTACGAATCGTACCCTGCAACGTCCCCCGTATGTACGACGAAGTACGATTCGTACCAGGAGCTGGACTCCGTACGAATCGTACAGAGACCGTACGACTCTAATCTCCATACGATTCTCCCTCGGAACCATCTGTACGGGCCATTTTTTACGACCCAGCAAGTACGATACATGTCGGGGACGCACCGTACGACCCTTTTTCTACGGGAGCTGAAAACAGCCGTAAAAGCAGAGTTCGCGCCGAAACAGGTACGCAACGGCCCCCACCCCTGGGTATGGTGCATACCCCCCATGATCGCAGGGGTACGCACAGTACCCCTGCGATCATAGGGGATATGCACCGTACCCCGCGATCATGGGGTGTACGTACCGTACCCCATGTTCGCTGGTTGTACGGTGCGTACACCCCATGATCGCGGGGTACGGTGCGTACCCCCCATGATCGCAGGGGTCGGTGCATACCCCTGCGATCATGGGGGGTACACACCGTACGTTGTGTATGTGAATGTGCGCTTTTCCGTACGAATCGCACTTACCTGACGTGGACCGTATGAATCGCGTCCTGATACCCTGGTCCGGATCGTACTCGTCGGGTCGTACGCCGTCTGTACGAGTCGTATGGAGAGGGTTCCGGATACGAATCGTACGGACGGATTTTCTCCAGGATTGAATCGACCCCTTAGTTGGTGTTAGTTTAATAAGTACACAGACACTGAGGCTCGGCAGATGTTATTTTTTTTCTCAAACATTTGTTTATTAACATTTAGCATACACTTCGTTACCGTACAGCAGAAGGATTGTCAGTGCAGTTGGACAAAGTATAGCAAGTTAGTTATACCACGGGTGGACTTACATATATAGCATGGGCCCATGCCTTTCTCGGTGATGGACCTACAGTAACAAGTACAGATTCTGGTATTGTACCGGCATGGGGTGTCCCGTAAATTAAGAATGTATACATTCAACCCGTCTTTCTTTTGTGACAGGTTTTAACTCAAACCCTTCCAACTGGGAAGGTACCCCAAAAAGTAAAATCCCACCCCCCTCCCAACAAACAATATAAATGGTGGCGGCGACACGTTGTAGTAGTCTTTCACTATCTAGTCATGTGCAGGGCATTTAAAACTGAAAGAGGTGCATGTGCCTAACTGAGGGTGGACACACTGCTGATGGCAGTCCCTGTGTGAGAAAAGTAACCAATGTTCCCCATTTGTATTCAAAACTTTTATATTCATCTTGGAAGATATCAGTCTCGAGACAGAGTAATTTCCAGAGCCTGGAGTGCCATAGAGAAAGGGTGGGGGCTGCTTTTTTCTTCCACGCTACCGTGATTGTCACTTTCGCAGCCCCTATGCAGGTCCACATAATGGCCTTATATGCTCTTTTTTGGTGTTCAAGCGATGGGTCTCTAATGCCCAGAAGGATTCCCTCTATTGTGGTCGGTAGAAGATACCCCAGCATGCTTTTAATTTGGGCTAGAATTTCCACCGAAAAAAGCCTTATTGTGGGGTAATCCCATAAAATATGCTGGAAGTCGCCAAGCAGCCCACAGCCCCTCCAACACTTATCTGAAGAGTTTGGGAAGGTTATTTTAAGCTTAGTGGGGTATAAGTACCAATTCATCAATGTTTTGATATGGGCTTCCCGGAGTTCTAAGGAGTCATTGAATTTTATAATATCTGACCACAGCCCGGCCCATTCCTTGTTGAGTATGTCTCTTTGTATTACCCCTTCCCACATGGCCATGTATCTAGGCCTTGGGGAGTGTGTGGAGGAAAGTAGAAGGTTATACAGTAATAAGCTCACTTCTCTCATAGAGCCTACCTTTTGCACAAACTTTTCAAACCCCGTTTTCTCCCTCATGACCGCGTCGCGAATGTGGGGGGTAAGGGCCCAGTGCTTAAGCTGTAGGTAGTGAAAATGTTTGTCCGGCTCTAGATGAAACTCCCTTCTGCAATTGTCAAAAGTTAGAATATCATAATTGTGAAATAGATGGGAGAGCATTATGCATCCCCCTTTTTTCCAGGGAATAAAGGGTCCTTCCTGGAGAGCTGGGGGAAGGCCAGATTGAAGTGTATTGGTGTATAGGGTGAGGGGAATTGTGGTTCTGTGGTACTGCCGTACCGAGGGACTGTGGTTCTGTGATTCTGAACCCGTTCAATGAAGATCGTCGGATTTAGACGATTTTGGTATCAGCGGACCGCAAATGACGAGTGCGGTATGTGCGAGTGTTTTCGTCATAACCGATCAATGAGAACACTACGTATTCAGGGATTTCGTTTGAACCCTCGGGTTCCATTTTGTGTGCGGCAGCCATTTTGTGTGTTTTCCCTCACATAGGCCGATGACTATGGCCGAACGAGTCTTTGGGACACGTACACCTTAGCTGACTTCTGTGTGACCTGGCCGAACTGACTCCCTTGCCCGAGGCTGACCTCGTTGAGCCAGTTCCTTGTTAAGCAGCTGGTCAGATAGAGATCAAAGAGCAGGACATTGCTGAGTTTATGGTACATGCACACACCCTTCTATCTTGCTTCTCATCTGCTTCTGTTCCTTCCTTTATGGCTTAATTATTGATTTGGGTTGAGGTCTTTATGATGGGTTTGTCCGGCCCGTTCGAACAGGAATGTTGGATTTTGCTTGGTCATCTCTGGTGGGCCGGACAACGGAAAGTGAGATTGTCGTTATGCGATATGTTTGAAATGTCACCTTTCTATTGGTCAGTTTGTATGTAATTGATGCTAGCCAGGAATGTCATTGTTAGCATAAAAGACGATGCTCCGCTCCATGAATTTGTGCAGTCTCTAGCGAACCACCTGTGTTGTGCTTCGTAGACCTCTGTTCCTGGTTGCAGCCAATAAATTTGGTCTTTGACGTCATCAAGAAGTGTCCTGTGTCTCTGTTTGCCGAGGCAGGGGAATCCGAAGACATCGGGCGTTATCCCTGGCGCCGCTGCGTTCTAAAACCCGGTTCTTCAGTTGGCGCCCAATGTGGGGCGACTTCAGCGGTACCGGTCCAAGCCCGAAGATCGTGAGGAGCTTCGTGTGGAAATTCTGGAGGAAGGCCTGCCACTTCATCAACCCCTGTATGTCGTCGTGGTCCGAAAGTCTTTGCTGCGAGGTTCCCCGCTTTCCGACGGCTACGAAGGACTGCTGCCCTGACTGTCGCCCTGTCTTGGAGCCATTAGATGATTTGTAGAGCGAGACAATAGACAGGTCTTCTGGTGACGCCATCGACATTTCAGTTAAGTGTAAGTGGAGCGTCTCCCAGTCCTTAGTTTTGTTTGGTATCCCATCGGGATCGCTTTGATTTGGTACCTGCAGGCCCCAAAGCCGAGGGACTCGTGTATTCACGAGACTATCGTTTTGAGATTTCCCTTGAAGTTTGAAGCTAGACTAGTGAGCGAAGATGCCTGGTCTTAGCAGACATGGAAAGATATTTGGTTTTGGTTGTACTAGGGATTCCCGATTGGAGGATTCGTGTCCGGTTCCTCCGATTGGAACTCCGACCTAAGAGCTCTACCTAAAACATGGAGTTGGCCCCATTGCGTATAATGAAATATGGGTTAAATATACCAGGAAGGACGGTGTCCTGCAGTGGCCCCGTTATGGTAGCTTTGAAACAGAGACAATCTCGAAGTTAAACTGTTCAAGAAGAAAGCCCGGCCGGCGATATTTGACTCTTTCCGCTTATGGCGCAAGGAAGCCAAACAGAAAGAAATTAAGTTGGCGAAGAAAAATAAACGAGAACGAGGTATGTCAATGGTGCAAGCTGCTATACAGTTTAGGGATAATGAAGAAGAACAAGAAAGTGAACAGATGCTTAGGCAACGTAAATTAGCGGTAGACAAGTGCTATCCAGCTCTGCCGCCTCAACAGCAAGAAGAGAAGAAAGATCTTGTGAAAGATCCTTTAACGTCGCATCTATTGAGTTCGCCACCCCCTTATGTGCAGAGTGCTACAGCACCTCCGCCACCTGTAGTTGCGCAACCTCCGGTTGCTTTGCCACCTGTGATTCCTCAACAGCCGACTCCTCTTCCGTTGGCTCCTATTACTTTGGTGCAGCCTTCTCAAGGGCCGCCGCCTTTGCTACCTCCTTTGTCTGCTACTCCTACACCTGTGTGGTCTGTTCCTTCTGTTACTGTTCCGACTTCGGTTTCTTCTCATTCTGCTCCGTCTCCTGTTCTTTTGTCAACTTCTCCTTCTGCTCAACAGAGAATGACCGATGCTGTTGCGAGTCTCTTTTCTCCTTTGTTGGGTTCATTGGGTATATCTCCTGTTGTAGAGCGTAAGCAATTGCGTAGCCAATTGCCTGGTCCTGATGAACGGACAGTGTTAGATCACTTAGCGCGTAAATGGGTTACGTATCCTTCACACTATGACCTTGAAGGTGTTATGGATGTTTTCCATCAATGGGAAGCACCGAAACAAAGATATGTTTTTGATATGATGTGTTCTTTCCTTCGTGAACAATGGGAAGATAGTGAGGTAGGACAAACTCCGCCTGAGTTGTACCATATACGTTCTGAGTTTGCGAAAGGGACTGTTGTGGGTCTCGAGGTTGAGAAAGCAGTTGCAACGTTATTGTCGTTTAGGAGTGAATCTCCTTCTCAGCGACTGTTTGAGCCTGATCCGTCGGTTAGGAGAAAGGGGCGTCAATATCCGATGAGTGAGGTTCCTTCAGTTTGGAGACCTGGTGATGCAGCTGCTAACACAGCGATTCTGCCACACTTTCAGCGAGTTTGGGTACATGTTCCATGGAAACGTGCTGAAGTTTTAGCTCTTAAGCAGACTTTGCCTGATCCGCGTAAAAATCCAGCAGGGTTTTATAAGGGTTTTATAAGGAGCTATCTCAAACTGCGGATTCATGTATTATGAAACTAGCTGATATAGATATGTTGTTTGGGAATGTTGTTCCACAGCCTATTTGGGGAAAGATTTGGCACACGGATCATGCGCATGAATTAGGTGATACATGGGATAATCTTAGAGCTGCAGATACTAGACAAGTAGGTGGTGCTAAGCCTGAAGATGTAATTGCCGAACTCCCTGGTAGGATTATTGATTATATGAAGACTTTGGTGCCTGCTTTGCGTGTTAATTGGGACAAGTTGTCTGCGTGTAAGCAGAAGAAAGACGAAACTGTGTCCGACTTTTTCACAAGATTTGAAGAGACATTTGTAGACCACTGTGGTCAGGACATGAGTACAGAAGGTGGTCAACGGTTGTTCGTTGACAAATTTGTTCATAATTTGCTTCCTGAATTGTGCAATAGGTTGAAGGATTCTGAGAGTGCTTGGGCTGTTTCTATGTCACTGCAGATTTTGGCTACTGCCCAGTACTAAGAGAATAGAAACAAGGATGAGATAGAGAAAGCGGAGAGGAAGACTAAGGAATTGAAGACTAAAGTTCTTCTACAGCAAGCTTATCCGCCCCGTAATAATCAGAGCGATTATCAGCAACCTCAGCAATATCAGAGAAACTCGCAGAGGTTCGAGTCTTCTCAACAACGTTTTCCCGTAGGTCCTAATCAATGTGCGTATTGCAAAGAAGAGGGTCATTTCAAGAGTAGTTGTCCGGTTCTGTTACAACGCACGAATGGTAAATGTAAAGTAATGTAAATTGATACTTGTATAGCGCACTACTCAACCGCAAGGGTCTCAAGGCGCTTGCACGAATACCGCTGTGGAACCCATCCTGGCTTTCCCTGTAAGGCGTCCACTCCTGGGCACCCCCAAGGTGGAGGCCAGGCATCCTTAGCGTTGTGGGGGCCGTTGTGGAGATTAAGCAGGCTATTGCCCAGAGTTGCAGAGTGGGACTCCATGATCTGAATAGGCACAGAGGCGAGAATTATCAGGTCCGTGGAATTTTTTGTGCCCAAGACCCGCCGAGGCGGGGAATTGAACCCTGGTCCCGGGCTAGACCTCTGCATCAGGGTCTGCCGCTCTAACCATTGAGCCACACTTCTCCACTATGGTGCTTCTGGTGTGAGAGGTTGAGGCGTTCATCAAGCTCCTAGAGGTAGAGGTTGTCGTCAGAATGCACGTCCTTTGCCTCCGCAGAATTCTATGAATAGCTTTGATCAGC
Source organism: Lissotriton vulgaris (assembly GCF_964263255.1). NCBI lineage: Eukaryota > Metazoa > Chordata > Amphibia > Caudata > Salamandridae > Lissotriton > Lissotriton vulgaris. The sequence goes on along the minus strand of NC_141685.1, from coordinate 1,755,988,748 downwards.
AGAATGGTGCGTCTGGTAGGACGGCACAGTACTATACGGACGATTACTATGTTGAAGGTGAGGATATGGATGGTAATGATTGCTAGGACAGCCGTAGACAAAGAGAGGGAGTTGTTTCAGTTCTAGTAGATCAGAGTGGACCTTATGTTGAAGTGATGGCATCAGGTGTGTCAGAGCCTTTTCTGTTGGATACTGGTGCTGCGAAGAGTTCTATTATGCACTCTAAACTCCCTGGCGCACCTTTGTCTGGCTTAAAGAATGTTTCAGTAGGTTTTTCCGGCGCCCCGGTTACGAATCCGATTTCTAGTCCATTGTCTATTTCTGTTGGACCTTGTGAATTCGAAGCACCCCTCATTCTGATGACTGGTTGTGGTGAGAACTTGTTGGGAATGGACTTGTTAAAGAGATTGTATGCGACGCTATATTGTTCTCCTTCGGGAGTACATCTTACATTGGGTAAGAGAGTGATCTCTCCGATGTACTTGTCTAAAGATCGACTTCCACCTGAATTGTCTTCTCTCCCTGATTCTCTTTGGGCTACTGGTCCGAATGATGTGGGTCTTTTGGAGATTCCTCCATATGTTGTGACGTTGAAAGCAAATGCTAGATTGCCACGCATTCCGCAATATCGCATTCCAGTGATGGTGAAAGAGCACTTTTGGCGATCATTTATGATCTAATTGAGAAAGGTGTGATTGAGGAGACGAGAGGTAATGTGTGCAATAGTCCGGTTTTGCCTGTTCTTAAAAGAACTGATTCTTCACAGCCTCCTGTATGTAGGTTTGTGATCGATCTTCGTGAGGTGAATAAGATCGTTGTTCCGCAATTTCCTGTTGTGCCTGATATCACCGCTTTATTGACTTTGATCCCGGCTACAGCCACATGGTTTTCGGTGATTGACTTGTAGAAAGCTTTCTTCAGCATCCCAATTGCCGTGGAAAGTAGAGATATCTTTGGCTTCTCTTTAGGAGGACGAAGTTTCCGGTTTGAGTGCGCTCCTCAAGGCTATTGTGAGAGTCCATCGATCTATAGTCAGGCTTTGAAAACACAACTTGATTTGCTTGTTTTACCTGATGGTGCTGCTCTTATTCAGTACGTTGACGATCTGTTAGTTGCTGCTGACAATGAAGAGATCTGTAGAGAGGCTACTTTGTCGTTGCTACGTCACTTGTCTGATTTCCATCATAAGGTTTCCCTTTCAAAGTTGCAATATTGTCGACAAGAAGTTACCTATTTAGGTCACCTCTTATCGAAGGAGGGAAGGAAACTGACCCCAGAAAGAATTCAAACTATTGCGAAAATGAGTGTGCCTACGACACAGAGAAGTATGTGCTTTCTTAGGTATTACATCGTACTGTAGACAGTGGATCCCTAATTTTTCGTTGCTTGTGAAACCTTTGATAGCTCTTACTGTTAAGGATACTCCAAATCCTATTCCTTGGACTGACAAATGTCAGAAGAGCTTTCCAGAATTGCATGATGCGTTGTGCTCGGCTCCTGTGTTGGGTACCCCCGACTACAGTAAGCCTTTCACATTGTATGTCCACGAGAGAGAGGGATGTGCATTGTCAATTTTGACTCAACAATTTGGCGATAAGCAGCGTCCATGCGCTTATTTTTCATCGACTTTGGATCTGGTAGCTAGAGCATTGCCAAGTTGTCTGAGAGCTACAGCGTCAGCGGCTGTTTCAATTCGACAGTCTGCTGGTTTGGTGATGGACCATACACTGATTGTGATGGTTCCACATGCAGTGGATACCTTGTTGAATCGTACCAAGACACAGCACTTAACTAGTGCTCGGTTGTCGGGTTACGAATTGACCTTGTTAGCGATTCATGTGCATATAAAAAGATGCAACACGTTGAATCCAGCTACGTTGTTGCCGATTTCAACTGAGATAGACATTACTGAACAGCATGATTGTTTCCTTAGGACTGAGGAAGAAACGAAAGGGAGGATAGACCTTAGGGATACTCCTCTTGCAGAGTGTGATGGTACCTTATGGGTTGATGGTTTGTGCTTCAAGTTTCCGAATGGTGATACGACTGCGGCATATGCTGTTACGACTTTGCATACGATTGTTGAAGCTGCATGTATCCCACATAATTCAGCGCAAGCAGCAGAGTTGATTGCATTAACAAGAGCGTGTCTGTTGGCGAAAGGAAAACGAGTGACTGTGTATACCGATAGCCAGTATGCATTCGGTGTGGCTCATAGTTTTGGACGTTTGTGGAGAAAGCGTGGGTTCCTGACTGCGCATGGGACCAAGATCCAGCATGGTCAGTTGGTGAATGAACTTCTTGAATCACTTACTTTGCCGTTGCAAGTTGCGATTGTGAAATGCAGTGCGCATAAGAAAGTTACGGATGATGTTGGTCGTGGTAATGCGTTTGCAGATGAAGTCGCGAAAGAAACTGCAAGAGATGTGATGAGTCGAATGTATGTTGCAGGTCCGGTGAGATGGGTTCCAGATGGAAGTATGTGTGAAGATATGATTGAGAGTGTGAAATCCATCCAAGCTGAAGCTACAGAGAAAGAGTTGAATGAATGGAGAGAGAGCAAGGGTAAATTGGATTTGAATGGTTGTTGGATTGATTTGTCAGAGAATCAGAGATGGTTGTTACCTGATGCGTATGTACTTCCAGTAGTTACGATGGCTCATGGATTGGCACATATCAGCGTGAAAGGGATTTGCAAGTTGGTGGCTCCGGTTTGGCAGAATGCTGGAATTCCTAAGTGTGCAGAGAATCTGGTCAAGAACTGTATGGTGTGTTTGATGTACAATCCTGGTAAGGGAACTCCAACTCCAGCTGGTCATTTTGCTCCTCCAACGTATCCGTTCGAGGCTTTGCAGCTAGATTTCATCCACATGGAGAGGTGCAACAACCTAAAGTATGTGTTAGTGGTTGTTTGCTCTTTTTCTAGATGGTGGAAGCCTACCCTTTGAAGGATAACATTGCCTTGCCCACAGCGAAAGCCCTTATTAAGGAATTCTTCCCTAGGTATGGTTTGCCGAGAATGATCTGGAGTGACAATGGGAATGAATTTGTGGGTCAAGTGATGAAGAGAGTATGTGATGGATTAGGTATTCGGCAGAAGTTCCACGCTGCAAATCACCCCCAATCAGCTGGTCTAGTCGAGTGCTACAATGGCACTCTTAAACTGAAATTGGCCAAAATTCAAGCGAGCTCTGGTTTACAATGGCCAGATGCCTTGCCTCTAGCCCTTTTGCCCCTAGAATGACTGTGCATTCACGAATGGGTTTGAGTCCATACGAGGTAGTTTTTGATCGCCCGGCAAATGTTTGGGGAGTGCCGCGGCCGACAAAGTTTAGCAAAATAGAACATCCTGTGTTGCTGGACTACCTGTATGAATTGATGGCTAAATTGCGTGTTTTGCATCAACAGGTTCACGGTACACTGCCACAAGCTTCTGAAGATCCAGGACATGCCATTGAACCTGGCACGTGGGTGCTCGTGAAAAACTTCCAGCGGACCAAGAACGAGCAGCCCCGCTGGACCGGACCATATCTGGTGTTGTTATCTACCCGTTCTGCAGTTCGAGTGCACGGTAAAAAGAACTGGATCCTAGGTGTACATTGTAAGAGGGCCCCTTTGCCTCTGCCGTACGACCGGTGGGTCCAGAAAGGACTTCCTGATTCTGAGACTGAGACCGTGCCTCGTTTTCTGTCGTTCAGGGATACCCGTTTGATTGGAACGAACACTGAGCAAGAAAGTGATGATCTTCTCCAAGAAGCTGTGCCACCATTGAACCGTTTGAACACTGTTGAACCTGACTTACTGTTCCGTGAACAGACATTGCCTGGCAAAGAGCGTTATAATTTGCGACCGAGAGTCGTGGGACAAATATAAAAGTGAAAGTTTCTCTTTTATTGATTTTTGCAGGTTAGCTCTCCTCCGAGGAACTACTTTGATTTTTGTTTTTCGAACCACCATCCAGGTTCAGCTGTAGGGTCGCGGTTGCCAAGTCTTTGGAGTGCAAGCCGAAGACGTTAGGTCGTCGGTTCTGGTTGGTCTAAGGGAGTTGCCCTGGACTGACAGAAGCATTCCTTAGCATAGAACACCCTACCACTGCGAGCAGAAATTAGAGAGGATGGAGTTTTTCGAGATGGAGAGACCTGTTGAAAGAATAAGCTTTAAGAGCAAAATCTGTAAATTGATGAGCCGAAAACAATTTTTAATATTGTGTTTATTTATGTTGCTTAGCTTAATGATGTTTTTAATTGGATATGTGACATTCTCTTTTCAAGTGATGTTCATGCCCACTACGCAACCTATACCTCCTCCTACTATTTCTTCTCATTCTTTTCACCCTTTGCCCGAACATGAAATCGTTAGAAGATTGGAATTTGCCAATAATTCCTTTGTTAAACTCCTGCACCAACACCAGCTAGTAATGAACACGACTAACTGTTGGGTTTGTGGCCTTATGCCCCATACTACCGATAAAGGTATTCCGTACCTGGTTTTGCCTTTCAGCTATAATGGTTCTATTTGGGCATACAGAACGATGTTCATTTATGCTCATGGAGTCTATCCCCAACGTTCAGTGAAAGATAGCCCGAAGACTAGTGCTCTGGTCAAGGGTATAGTCGACATGATTAGAGGAATTAGTTCCTATGAGACTATCCCGAGAGATGAGACACAAGCATACATTGGTTGGAACGTTACTGGATATGGAGTTAGTCTGAGTGTTAACCAGCGAGCGAAAAGTTCTCCACCGATTTGGATAGTGCCCCATCAGGGTCATTATTGTCTGCAAGGTAATGGCAAGAATCTGAGAGCTCAGTTAGGGAAGAGTGCTTGCACTGAGACTTATGTATTTGCGTCTCAGACTTCCCCAGCGTTCCTAGCAGCTAAGGGTACCTATTTCATCTGTTACGATAAAGTGTATACATGGTTGCCCCCTGACTTCTCTGGCACATGTTTTGTTTTGTATTGTTCCTGTTGCCTCCCACTTTTACAGCTGCGGCAGATTACCATAAGACAAGAGTTGCTAGAGGTGTGTTCAGTAAGGAAGATACTGCAGGACAAGAATTGAAAGATTTTTTTAAGGGTTTTCTGCCGTTCTGGGGACCTATGGCTAACAGCAGGAACATTCGACAGTTGACGAGAGTGGTTGAGTCCACCATAGTCGAAACTGCCGGTGCCCTTAGTAACTTGACTGCTGAGGTCCAGTCGGATCGACTTATGACTCTTCAGAACAGAGTTGCGCTTGATGTTATACTTGCAGATGGAGGTGGAGTGTGTAAACTGATTCAATCGAGCTGCTGTGTTTTCATTCCAGACAATGCTCCGACAGTTTTCCAGGCCATTTCTAAGCTACATAAGATCTCCGAGTCTGTACATATAGACGAGGGAGATTGGTCGTTGATGGGATGGCTTTGGGGATTGTTATCCACGTGGGGATGGAAGATTCTGATGGTCATTGGGATGATCTTAGCTATCCTTTTCCTGCTCTGTCTCTGTGTACAGTGTGCTCCTGCTATATGTGGCTTTTGTGCTGCTTCGTGTGCAAGGAGACCTGTTCAGAGAGAGTTGCCAAGTACTAGGATGATGCTACAGCAACATCTTGATGATCTGATGAATATAGACCTGGATTCAGACTGATATGGGTTTGGGTTTATTGCCTATGTAAGGGCAAAAGGAGGGTCTGTGGTTCTGTGGTACTGCCGTACCAAGGGTCTGTGGTTCTGTGATTCTGAACCCGTTCAATGAAGATCGTCGGATTTAGACGATTTTGGTATCAGCGGACCGCAAATGACGAGTGCGGTATGTGCGAGTGTTTTCGTCATAACCGATCAATGAGAACACTACGTATTCAGGGATTTTGTTTGAACCCTCGGGTTCCATTTTGTGTGCGGCAGCAATTTTGTGTGGTTGCCCTCACATAGGCCGATAACTATGGCCGTACGAGTCTTTGGGACACGTACACCTTAGCTGACTTCTGTGTGACCTGGCCGAACTGACTCCCTTGCCCGAGGCTGACCTCGTTGAGCCAGATCCTTGTTAAGCAGCTGGTCAGATTGAGATCAAAGAGCAGGACATTGCTGAGTTTATGGTACATGCACACACCCTTCTATTTTGCTTCTCATCTGCTTCTGTTCCTTCCTTTATGGCTTAATTATTGATTTGGGTTGAGGTCTTTATGATGGGTTTGTCCGGCCCGTTCGAACAGGATTGTTGGATTTTGCTTGGTCATTTCTGGTGGGCCGGACAACGGAAAGTGGGATTGTCGTCATGCGATATGTTTGAAATGTCACCTTTCTATTGGTCAGTTTGTATGTAATTGATGCTAGCCAGGAATGTGATTTTTAGCATAAAAGACGATGCTCCGCTCCATGAATTTGTGCAGTCTCTAGCGAACCACCCGTGTTGTGCTTCGTAGACCTCTGTTCCTGGTTGCAGCCAATAAATTTGGTCTTTGACGTCATCAAGAAGTGTCCCGTGTCTCTGTTTGCCAAGGCAGGGGAATCCGAAGCCATCGGGCGTTATCCCTGGCGCCGCTGGGTTCTAAAACCCGGTTCTTCAGAATGTAGTCCACTGTTCGTTCCCACAGATAGAGTCACACACTTTCAGGGTGGTGCGTCGGGGTGCTGATATAAGCGTTCCCAGGTCGGTCCTTCTTGGGTTTCCATTGCGGGGATAGTCCTCCCCGCAATGGCACAATCCGTCTGGAGCCAATGTTTCTCTGATTCCCTTTTAGACCACTCTGCCGCTATTCGTAATTGAGCTGCTTTATAATAAAGGCTGAAGTCCGGTAGTCCCACCCCTCCCTCCGTTCTTGGTCGTCTCAGAATTGAAAAGGATCTGATCCTGGGAAGGAATCAAGTTCAATAGGTAGTGCTTGAAAAAGATATAAGAGTTTGGGGAGCACCGTCATTTTGACCGTGTGTATGCGACCGAGCTAGGATATAAAACGGGGTTTCCAGCGCTTGAGGTCATTTTGGAGTTGAAGAAGAAAGAACGGAAAGTTAGCTTTGTAAAGCCCTTCCACGCATGGTGTCAACTGGATCCCCAGGTATTGTGGCGAGTGTGTAGCCCATTGGAGTGGAGGATGAGCCTGCAGTTCACGAGCCTCATCGGTTGGAACCATGAGATTAAGTATGTATGATTTATTCAGTTTAACTTTGAAACCTGCAACGCCCTCAAACGGCCTCAAACGGTTCAGATTGCAATGCGGTAAGAGAGTGGGCTTGTTCCCCAAGGGACAATAGTAAACTGTCTACGACGAGTAAGATTAAGTGAGTATCTGCACCAAAGGGTATTCCTTTAATCGCCTGGGTCTCCCTAACGGACATCGCCAATGGCTCAATGCTTAGGGCGAACATAGGGGTGATAAGGGGCACCCTCTCATAAGGGGAAGGGGGCTGAGAGAGTCCCATTTACCTCCACTCTAGAGTGGTGATGTATGTAGTTAGCCCTGACCATGTTAATAAATGTATCCGCGAAGCCTAAGTATGTGAGAGTGCTAAAAAGAAATGACCATTCCACACTGTCAAAGGCCTTCTCGGCATCCAACCCCACTGGGACTGCTGGGATAGTGCATTTGATGACTTTCTCAATGAGGTGCACTATTCACCGAATGTTGTCATGGGTCTGTTTGCCTTTTATGAAGCCTGATTGATCAGGGTGGACTAGGTCTGGCATCAAGTCATTCAACCGGGCAGCTAGAATGGCTGAGTAGAGCTTCGTGTCTAAGTTCAGAAGGGCAATGGGACGGTATGAGGGGCACAGATAAATATATTTCCTGGGTTCGGGAATAACCGTGAATACTGCTTCGGCCATCGAGGGGGTCACCCCACCATTGTCTGCCATTTTGTTGAAAAGATGTGTAAGGTGTGGTATGAGGTCCGGCGCAAAGGTCTTATAGAAATGAGCCTTTAAGAGTGACGTGATAGTTGCGCCTACCTCCTCCGGTGTTATGGGAGCCGTAAGTCTATCCTTTCAGGCTTGGGAGACCTGGGGGAGTTGTAATGTCTGGAGGTATCTGTTTTGCTGCTCTATGTCCTGTGATTCCCCAGCGTACAATGTTTTGTAAAAAGCTCCAAAGATGTCAGCCTTTCCTGTGTCTGTGTGGACCAATCTACCCTCTGTGTCCTGTATGCCGCCAATGTATTCCCTTTCGGGCTTCTGTCTCAGTTGTCTAACTAGGTGTTTGCCAATTTTGTTACCCTGGGAATAGGAGAGTTGACGTAGTTTCAATAGTGTGTATTCTGCTCTGTTGTTGTAGATTGCCCTGAGTTTCCCCCTCAGTGCCATAAGAGTGCGTTGGGAACCCCTAGTGGGTTTGTTTTTGTGTTTTTTTTCAGCTGTTTCTAGTACTGCTTCTAGGCCTTCTCTCTCTTTTGCCCTCTGTTTGTTTAGGGTAGAGTTAAGCTCTATGCATTTTCCCCATATGATCGCTTTAAAAGTGTCCCAGTTATTGAACACCGAGGTGTCCTCAGGCACATTTAAATTTAAGAAATCAGTAATCGTTTCTTGCAGTTCAATTCGTAGCACCCTGTCTCTCATGAGAGAGATACCACTTGGGTGATGGCACTCCGCCTCAAGCAGATCGAGACTGGGCAGTGGTCTTGTTAGACTTGGTTGTCTCTAGTTGGCAGAGGTATACACTTCTGACAAATAGGGACTCACCTCCTCTAGTCAGGGCAAGGGGATCACATACTTAGATAACCCCTGATCACCCCCTTGGTAGCTCCGCAAAGCAGACAGGCTTATCCCAGAGGCAGTGCGTTAAGCATTTATGACCACATACAGTAATAAAGTGAATACACTACAAATGGACACGACACAGTAGTATTAGAAAAATAAGGATTTTTATATAAGGCTTAGCACAAGACCAAACAACTACAAAAATATACCACAATCTTAATAAATACTCTTGGAAGGAAAAATAATAGTTCAAGTGTAGTTTCTTCTTAGCACAAAGTCTTTAGTATCAAAAGCAACTCTTCTTCTTTAAATCACAGTTCTTGGCAACAATGTAACCCACACGGGAGTCACACGACGTTGAGGCAAAGTTAATCCAAAGGTTCGGCGTCGACCCGAGGAGCGCTACGTCGAGCCCGGAGTCGCACAGACCCCCACAACACAGTACCTTGGAAAAGCAAAGCACACGATGATCAGCGGCGTCGAGATGTCGGGCGTCGCGTCTTCGGCGTCGATCCGGCCTCGGAGTCAGGGCGACCTGCAGCGGCGTCGACAGATGTCAGGCAGGAGCAACGCTCACGAGGCGAAGCAGGATATGGCATCGTCGTCGATGATGCTGTTGCAAGAGTGAGCAGCGCTCACGGCGTCGAGAGGGCTCGGAGTCGATGCGATCAGCAGCGGTGCAGACACGGGGTCACTTGGAGCTGGAGCCGAACTCGCTACTCACAGGCGTTGCTGCTGGCGTCGATCGGGCCCGGCGGCCGGCGTCGAGGAAGCGGGACACTGGAGCCGTTACTCACGATGTCGAGCTGGATTCGGCGGCGTCCGTCGGCGTCGGGATTGCTGGATTCTTTCAGAGGTGCTGGATTTTCAGGTTCCAGCAACAAGCACTTTTAGCAGATGAAGTCCTTTAGCCCTGTGACTTCAACAGGAGGCTGGCGCTCTTCCAGCCCTTGGAGATTTTCTTTAGCAAAGCTTGAGAGTACACACTCAGTTCCTCTCTCCTGGTTCCTTGGCAAAAATAAAGAAGCACTGCAGGATTCCCCCCCAGCAAACAGCACACTGGCAGAAGGGGTAGGCAAGTCCTTGGATCATCAGGCTTCTTGTCCTTGGTTCAGGGTTCCTTGTCAGAAGTGATCTAAATTCTTGGTTCAGGGGTCCTTCTCTTATGCCCCTTTTTGGCTTTGATCCCTTTGTCCATGCAGGGGAATTTCCCCACATCCTGGGTTTGTGGTGGGTGTAGCCAGGCAGAGGCACCTGGCCTATTCACTGTGCAGGGCTGGGTCCTCAGATGCCCAGCAGGAGGTGGAGCCAGCATTGTCACTGGCAGGAGCAGAGCTATCGGTCTCCTGGTAGGAAGTGGGGCCAGGATCGTCCCTGGCAGGCACAGAGCCATCAGTCACCTGGCAGGAGGTGGAGCCAGCATTGTGTCAGGCAGGGCAGGCTATCAGGAGCTACTCTTCCCCTACTCTCAATGCAAATGTCCCACTCATCCCACACTGACTCATTCAGGCCTCTGGAGCCACCCAGCTCCTGTCACAGACACACCAAACCAGCAGAAACCAAAAATAGTTGGACAAGAAAATAGCCACTTTCTAAAAAGTGCTATTTTCAAACCCAGAGTCCAAAAACCATCGACACCAACGGATGCGTGATTAAACCCCGTGTTCAGGGATACCAAACTCGACATTACACCATGCTTCCCGAGCCAGCTAGGATTATAGCATTAATAATCCTGGCAGCCCATCCTAACTAATGGAGAGCAGGTTACCTTACAACAGTGAAAAACGAATATGGCTGTAATTCACTATTAGGACATGCCAACTTGGTCAGGCTTGTCCTACCTTATGCTTACAATGCACCCTGCCCTCGGGCCTACCATAGGGGTGACTAACATGAAGTTAAGGGAAGGTTTGGGGACTGGCAAGTAGGTGTACTTGCGCAGTCAGCGTGACAGTACCAGACTGCACGTAGGTCTAGCAATGGCAGACCTTCAGACATACTTTTACTAGGCCGCTCTTGTGGGTGGCACAACATGTGCTGCAAGCCCACGAGCAGCATTTGTATTTACAAGCCCTGGCACTCCTTGTGCACTAGACTAGGGACTGACAATAAACCAAATAAGCCAAACATGGAATTCAAGCAATACAGCAATTTTACATAGGGAGCACTTGCACTGTGGCACTGATCAGCAGTGGCACAGTGCCCAAAGCAATATACCAGCAAAAACATCGTAAACAGAGGAGGCAAACAGAAAAAAATGGAGGAGAGACTCAAGCCAATGATGTCAGGTCTAACACGTGTCCCCTCCAGCTGAAATGTGGGGAGAACTACCCTTGACCTAGGGAGTCCTCATCACTAAGGCGGAAAAATCTGGACAGACCATCAGCATTGGCGTGATCTGTACCAGGGCGGTGTTCCACCGTGAAGTCCATCCCCTGTAAGGAAATGGACCACCTCAACAGATTTGGATTCTCACCCCTCATCTGCATCAACCATCTGAGGGGCCTGTGGTCTGTCTGAACCCGGAAGTGAGTCCCTAACAGGTAGGTCTTAGCTTCTTCAGCGCCCAGCCCACAGCAAATGCTTCTCGCTCTATCGCACTCCACCTCTGTTCCCTGGGAAGTAACCTCCTACTGATGAAGGCTACAGGTAAGTCTCGGCCCTCTTCATTCACCTGACCTAGAACCGCCCCAACGCCATGCTCTGAAGCGTCCGTCTGGACAACAAATTCTTTAGAAAAGTCGGGTGCCTGGAGTATAGGTGCTGTACACATTGCAGTTTTCAGGGTGTCAAAGGCCGTCTGACAGGCGTCAGTCCAGATCACATTTTGTGGCTGCTTCCTGGAAGTCAGCGAAGTCAGCGAAGTCAAGCGGTGCACAATGTTACCATAATCCTTGACAAACCTCCTGTAGTAACCCGTGAGACCTAAGAAGGCTCTCACCTGAGTTTGGGTTTTGGGCGGTGCCCAAGCCAGGATGGTATCTATCTTGGGTTGTAGGGGGGCCACCTTGCCGCTCCCTACTTGGTGCCCCAAGTACACCACTGAACCCTGCCCAATCTGGCACTTACTGGCTTTGATTGTGAGGCCTGCTCTGCGCAGGGCCAACAACACTTCCTGGAGGTGGCGCAAGTGTTCCTCCCAGCTGGCGCTGAACATTGCAATGTCGTCCAGGTAGGCGGCACTGAAATCCTCCAGTCCAGCCAAGACCTGGTTGACCAACATCTGGAAGGTGGCAGGGGCATTCTTCATCCCAAAGGGCATAACCCGGAACTGGTAGAGCCCATCTGGTGTGGAGAATGCTGACCTCTCTTTTGCCCCATCAGTTAAGGTGATCTGCCAGTACCCAGACGTTAGATCAAAAGTACTAAGGTACCGGGCAGCCCCCAACCGATCTATGAGCTCATCAGCTCTGGGGATGGGGTGCGCGTCAGTCTTGGTGACTGAATTGAGTCCTCGGTAATCCACACAGAACCAAAGTTCTGGTGAAGCACCAGGCGCTGCAGCCTTCGGGACCAAGACCACTGGGCTGGCCCAAGGACTGCTAGAGGGCTCAACCACCCCTAAGGCAAACATTTTGGAGACCCCCTCCTTAATGTATGCTCTGACCTTGTCAGTCACCCTGTAAGCCTTGTGCTTGACAGGAGTGCTCTCCCCGGTGTCCACGTCATGGACACACCAGTGAGTGACACCAGGAATCAAGGAGAACAAATCAGGGAATTGTCCCAAAAGTTGGCGACAATCTTGCTGCTGCTCAAGGGTCAGTGTGTCAGAGAGGACAACACCATCCACTGACCCATCTTGCTCTTTTGCATACAGGAGGTCAGGAAGAGGCTCACTCTCCTCCTCCATTCCCGCATCTGTAGCTAGGAGCATGCCCACTTCGGACCTTTCAAAGTGGGGCTTCAAACGGTTGACATGCAGGACCCTCAAGGGGTTCCTGGGAGATTTCAAGTCCACCAAGTAGGTGACATCGCTCTTCTTCTCCACAACCTTAAACGGTCCAGTCCACCTGTCCTTGAGCGCACAAGGTTCCTCAGGGGACATGACCCAAACTTCTTGACCAGGCTGAAGTTCGACCAGAGTGGCATTCTGGTCATACCACCGCTTCATCTCTTCCTGGCTGGCCTCCAGATTTGCCTGAGCAAGATCTCTGAAGCGCCGAGTCTGGTTCCTAAAGGTCAGCATGTAACTGTATACATCCTGGGGAGGTTTCCTGGGAGATTTCTCCCAGCCTTCTTTGACCAGACTCAAAGGTCCTCTTACCGGGTGTCCATACAAAAGCTCAAAGGGGCTGAACCCGAGAGACTTCTGTGGCACCTCACGGTAAGCAAACAGCAGGAATGGCAAGAGGACGTCCCATTTACGCCTCATTGGTTCTTCGAGACCCATGATCATGCCTTTAAGGGTCAGGTTGAATCTCTCAACCAGCCCATTACCTTGAGGGTGGTAAGGAGTGGTGAACTTGTAGATTACCCCACACTCCTTCCACAGAGACTTCATATAGTTGGAAATGAAGTTGGTGCCCCGGTCTGACACCACCTCTCTGGGGAACCCCATGCGGGAGAAAACGCCCATCAGTGCCCGTCCCATCACGGGGGCCGTCACTGTTCGGAGAGGGATGGCTTCCGGGTACCGTGCGGCATGGTCCACCAAGACCAGGATGAACCTGTTGCCCAGGGCTGTCTTGGGGTCCAGGGGCCCAACAATGTCAATCCCCACCCGGTCAAAGGGGGTACTGATGACTGGAAAAGGTTGGAGGGGAGCCTTCTGCTTCCTTCCGCTTTTCCCACTTGCCTGGCAAGTGTGACAGGTTTTACAATGGATGTCTACATCCCTTCTCATCTGAGGCCAATAAAAATGGGTGACAAGCCTGTCATAGGTCTTGTCCTGCCCCAGATGTCCAGCTAACGGAACGTTATGAGCCAAACCCAGTAGGAAGGCTCTGAAGCGCTGGGGTACCACCAGCACACGGGCTGACCCAGGCTCAGCAGCCTTAGGCTCGCTATACAGGAGGTCGTTCTCCCTGTAGACAAAATGTGTCCCTGACTGATCACCTGCGGTTTGGGCTGAGGCCTGCTGCCTCATACCCACAAGAGAAGGGCACACTTTCTGTTCTGCACAAAATTCTTCCCTGGAGGGACCACCATCCTGCTGCCAGTGGGTCAGCTCGGGCAGGTCTCCCAGTTCAGCAACTTGTTCCCCTGTGGGCTCCAAGGCATCCCCCTCAGGGTCTACCTCCTCCTGGACCACGGGAATGGTGGGGGGCGGTTTCCCGCGCCCCCTGCCTCTTCTCTTCACAGCTGGGTCCTGGGCCATACTTTCAGGCTCCGGGACCCCATCAACACCCTTACTTGCTGTCATGGATCGAGTGGTTGCACACACCCACTCTGGCACACCCAACATTTTCAAATATGTCTCCCTCTCCACCTTAGCCCAAGGGGAGTCTTCCAAATCATTGCCCAGGAGACAATCAACAGGCATGGCAGGCCTCACAGCAACCTGAAGAGTACCTGAAACTCCCCCCCCCCCATTCAAAGGGAACCTGAGCTACCTCACACTCTTTCTGGGAGTTGTCAGCAGCTATCACAGGGTAGAATGCGTGGGGAACCACCTGCTCTCTGGACACCAAGTGACACTTGACAGCTGTCACACTCGCTCCGGTGTCTCTGAGAGCTTCCACTCTATGGCCATTAATGGTCACCCACTGCCTATATTTATTAGTGTTACTAGGCAGAGGGGGTGGAGGGACCATTTCCATGTCTCCTAGCAAGACCAGGGACATCTCTGCGGGACCCCTCCCACCATGGGCAACCATCTCTTCCCCTCCCAGGGCTACACTCGCCAACTGACAGGGGGTGCACGTGGTGGTGCATTAGAGTCCCTCATGGGACACTGGGGATCATAAAAACGATGTCCTACCTGCTTACAAACATAGCAGGTCATTGGGCCCCTATGAACAGGTTTACCTGTCGGGCCCCTGGCTTCTTCACAGGGGGAGGCTGGGAACCTTTCCATTGGTTCCCTTGAGGATTACTTTGGGGCCCTTTCTGGGACTCCTTTTGTTTACCCTTGTCCCCCCCACTCTTCTGCTGGGGACCCTGCCCACCTTTGGCTGAGTCTCCCACTGGACCCTTGTGGACCCTGGTACTGACCCAGCGGTCCGCCTCCTCAGCAAGTTTTCTAGGGTTAGATATCTTGCTATCAATAAGGTGCTGGCCAGCTCTGGAAAACAGTTATTAGACAAATGCTCCCAAGCAAACAAATCATAAAGAGCTTCATAACTTTCCACTTTGCTGCCCTTTACCCAACCATCCATGGCTCTGCAAAAAAAAGACACATATTCAACCCACGTCGTACCAGGCAATTTCCTACATTCTCTAAAGGCTTGTCTGTACTTTTCTGGGGTTAGGCCATACTTAACATTAAAGCATCTTTCATATGAGCATAAGACATCCTATCCTCAACAGGCATGTCTAACAGGGTATCTCTCCCCTGATTCACAAAGCGACCCCACAACCTCGCTCCCCAATCCTTCTCAGGGACCCGGTGGGCCAACAATTCTAACTCATACGCTTTAAACCATTGGCCAATATCTTCATTCTTATGATAATCTTTGATCACATCTTTAGGAAAATAAAAACTACTTTCTGCAGGCACAGATGGGATGCTGCCACCAGGGGGATTCAATTCTAAGGTTTTAGCTTGGAGCTCTATCTCCCTCAACCTTGTGTCATGCTTCAAAGCTAACTTTTCTCTTTCAAACTCCAAACATTTGATCTCCATATCAGCTTCTCTCCTACCTCTTGCATTTTCTAACTCCAACTGCCCGTTTATCTTTAGTTTTGCCATCTCCATGTTGTATGCTCGCTCCTTCTCCCTTTATTCTCTTTCTTCAGGAGTTAGACCTTTAGAGGAAACACTGCTACCGGGAGAGGACACAGGCCCATTCACTGGCACCTCCTCATCCCCTTCCCCTGGCGGTACCACCGCCGCATCAGAGGGATCTCTGGACTCTAACCAGGCTTCCAATGCTTTGATAACTTCCGGTTTGCTTCTGCAGCTCTTGGTAGGAACTTTGAACTGCTTGCAATAATGGTCTAATTGATTTCTGCTGTAATCCAGGATTTTACTTCTATCAAATTCCTCCACAACAACAACAGGGGTAGTGACTCCGGCGTCACTCATGGTCAAAACTGGCAGTGTTAAAAAACAAATCAAGCTTCAGAAAAGCGGAGAACAAAAATAGAATCCTACCAAAATAGATTGTGGCTGCGCTATGGTCAGCTTTCACTATGTAGCGCGCACTAATCACTGCACATGGGACATAAATGCAAAGTTCAAATCCTCACCGCTGATCCACCAATGTTAGACTTGGTTGTCTCTAGTTGGCAGAGGTATACACTTCTGACAAATAGGGACTCACCTCCTCTAGTCAGGGCAAGGGGATCACACACTTAGATAACCCCTGCTCACCCCCTTGGTAGCTTGGCAAAGCAGACAGGCTTATCTCAGAGGCAGTGGGTTAAGCATTTATGACCACATACAGTAATAAAGTGAATACACTACAAATGGACACGACACAGTAGTATTAGAAAAATAAGGATTTTTATATAAGGCTTAGCACAAGACCAAACAACGACAAAAATATACCACAATCTTAATAAATACTCTTGGAAGGAAAAATAATAGTTCAAGTGTAGTTTCTTCTTAGCACAAAGTCTTTAGTATCAAAAGCAACTCTTCTTCTTTAAATCACAGTTCTTGGCAACAATGTAACCCACACGGGAGTCACACGACGTCGAGGCAAAGTTAATCCAAAGTTTCGGCATCGACCGCGAGGAGCGCTACGTCGAGCCCGGAGTCGCACAGACCCCCACAACACAGTACCTTGGAAAAGCGAAGCACGCGATGATCAGCGGCGTCGAGATGTCCGGCGTCGCGTCTTCGGCGTCGATCCGGCCTCGGAGTCGGGGCGACCTGCAGCGGCGTCGACAGATGTCAGGCAGGAGCAGCGCTCATGAGGCGAAGCAGGATACGGCGTCGTCGATGTCGATGATGCTGTTGCAAGAGTGAGCAGCGCTCACGTCGTCGAGAGGGCTCGGAGTCGATGCGATCAGCAGCGGTGCAGACACGGGGTCACTTGGAGCTGGAGCCGAATTCGCTACTCACTGGCGTTGCTGCTGGCGTCGATCGGGCCCGGCGGCCGGCGGCGAGGAAGCGGGACACTGGAGCCGTTACTCACGATGTCGAGCTGGATTCGGCGGCGTCCGTCGGCGTCGGGATTGCTGGATTCTTTCAGAGGTGCTGGATTTTCAGGTTCCAACAACAAGCACTTTTAGCAGATGAAGTCCTTTAGCCCTGTGACTTCAACAGGAGGCTGGCACTCTTCCAGCCCTTGGAGATTTTCTTTAGCAAAGCTTGAGAGTACACACTCGGTTCCTCTCTCCTGGTTCCTTGGCAAAGAAGCACTGCAGGATTCCCCCCAGAAAACAGCACACTGGCAGAAGGGGTAGGCAAGTCCTTGGATCAGCAGGCTTCTTGTCCTTGGTTCAGGGTTCCTTGTCAGAAGTGATCTAAATTCTTGGTTCAGGGGTCCTTCTCTTATACCCCTTTTTGGCTTTGATCCCTTTGTCCATGCAGGGGAATTTCCCCACATCCTGGGTTTGTGGTGGGTGTAGCCAGGCAGAGGCACCTGGCCTATTCACTGTGCAGGGCTGGGTCCTCAGACGCCCAGCAGGTGGAGCCAGCATTGTCACTGGCAGGAGCAGAGCTATCGGTCTCCTGGTAGGAGGTGGGGCCAGGATCGTCCCTGGCAGGCACAGAGCCATCAGTCGCCTGGCAGGAGGTGGAGCCAGCATTGTGTCAGGCAGGGCAGGCTATCAGGAGCTACTCTTCCCCTACTCTCAATGCAAATGTCCCACTCATCCCACACTGACTCATTCAGGCCTCTGGAGCCACCCAGCTCCTGTCACACACACACCAAACCAGCAGAAACCAGAAATAGTTAGACAAGAAAATAGCCACTTTCTAAAAAGTGCTATTTTCAAACCCAGAGTCCAAAAACCATCCACACCAACGGATGCGTGATTAAACCCCGAGTTCAGGGATACCAAACTCGACATTGCACCATGCTCCCCGAGCCAGCTAGGATTATAGCATTAATAATCCTGGCAGCCCATCCTAACTAATGGAGAGCAGGTTACCTTACAACAGTGAAAAACAAATATGGATGTAATTCACTATTAGGACATGCCAACTTGGTCAGGCTTGTCCTACCTTATGCTTACAATGCACCCTGCCCTCGGGCCTACCATAGGGGTGACTAACATGAAGTTAAGGGAAGGTTTGGGGACTGGCAAGTAGGTGTACTTGCGCAGTCAGCGTGACAGTACCAGACTGCACGTAGGTCTAGCAATGGCAGACCTTCAGACATACTTTTACTAGGCCGCTCTTGTGGGTGGCACAACATGTGCTGAAAGCCCACGAGCAGCATTTGTATTTACAAGCCCTGGCACTCCTAGTGCACTAGACTAGGGACTGACCGTAAACCAAATAAGCCCAACATGGAATTCAATCAATACAGCAATTTTACATAGGGAGCACTTGCACTGTGGCACTGATCAGCAGTGGCACAGTGCCCAAAGCAATATACCAGCAAAAACATCGTAAACAGAGGAGGCAAACAGAAAAAATGGAGGAGAGACTCAAGCCAATGATGTCAGGTCTAACAGGTCTGAAATGGAGAGAGGAAAGATCTTAGCTTCCTGGAGGGAGCCTATCAGGTTCTGACTAAGAAAGATGTAGTCAAGGTGGGAATATGTATGGTGCACATGAGAGTAAAAGGTATGGTCTCTGGTTTGAGGATATAGTGTACGCCAGGCAACTCTAAGGCCCAAGTCATATATTCTCTGCTTAATATCTGCGGAGAAGGAGCTGGTTCCTGTTCTATGTGATTGGGCGCTAGCTAAGTCAGCTTGCCAAGTGAGATTAAAATCACCTAACAGGATTGTTGGCCCCTCTGCAAAACTACTTAATTTATCCAATACTGTAGTTAGGAAAGCCACCTAGCCTGCATTGGGTGCATATGTTGCAAAAAGGTACATAGTTTACCCTTCAGAGTGCCCTTGACCATTATCATCCTACCCTCTTTGTCTGCCTGGATAGCTGTTGGCTGGAACTTTGACGAACTGTGAAATAAGAGTGCGACTCCACAATGTTTGGTGAGTGCCTAGGATCTGTATATAAGGGGACATTGTTTGTGTCTGAGCCTCGATTCCTCAGACCTTTGGAGAGGCGTCTCCTGAAGAGCTACTATGTCAAAGTGGTGGTCTATGAGATATTTTCAGACTTTTTGTCATTTTTGAGGTGAAATGAGGCCCCTAACATTCCATGATCCTAAAGAAGTACCATCATTCCGTCGGTGCCCCCTCCTTCCATCTCTTGTCCCTTATTGTCAGATCCGTACTCCCGTCCCCAATGTCTGGTATCGGGAATCTACCCCCGCGTGCCTGACGTGACATGTGTGTCCTAACTAGAACATGCATAAAACAAGCCCCAACATTACCAACATCAACATGTGTCAGAGTGATGATAGATCTTCGACTGCGGGTGTGGGCACCCGTCTGGGCGTGTTGGTGGTTGGTGAAAATGGAGTACCCATCCGCGACCTTATCGAGTGTTCGAAAGAATATATGGTCGCCTTCCTAGTTAGGCCGCCAAAGCTGGGCTGTACTCCTCCGATCGAGTCACCAGCAGGTGTAAGTTTGTGATCCTCGGGTGGACTTTGTTCGAGCATATCTGGCCTCCACTGTAGATCTCGTGGGTCCTCGATCTTTGTGAGTCCAGATCCTAAAGGTCCTCAGTCTTGTCATCATTTGTGACCACCCCCGTGATGCTGATACTTTACAGGTGTTATTTTAACAAGCAGAGAATCCTTGACACTGAAACTCTGCAGGTTTTATTTTAACTACCAGAGAATCACTGCCACTGAAGCTCAGCAGGTGTTATCTTAACAAGCGTTTGGGCACATATGTGCACCAAAATTTTATATTGGTCCATAACGGAGACGCTAACCCTGAGGCATAAAATCACTGACACTGACACTTAGTTGGTGTTATTTTATCACTGACACTGAGTCTCGGCAGGTGTTATTTTAACAAGCAGGGAATCACTGATGCTGATGCTTTGCAGGTGTTATTTTAACAAGCAGAACGTCATTGACACTGAATCTCTGCAGGTGTTATTTTAACAAGCTTGTAGGCACATTTGTGCATAAAAGGCTGTTATCGATGCATAACCGAGACACTGTCTATGAGGCATAAAATCACTGACACCGAAGTTTGACGTGTTTTTTTAAGAAGCAGAGAATCAATGGCACTGAAGCTTAGCAGGTGTTATTTATTAATCTTATAATCGCAGTAGTGCAGCAAACATTTATCTAGATGAATAACCCATTCTTTCCAGGTTTTGTTGCTAGATTACCTTTCTGCACCAATGTATGGTACATTATTTGCAATGACACTATTTTCTAAATCCTCTTTGTCCTTCCACGCGCCATGCCTTCTGTGCCAAAGCATGACCTTTGTCCTTGAGGCTTGAACATGCGTATTCACTGAAACTATTGTTTCGTCCTTGAACACTGCCACGTAGAACAGGCTAAAAGCACCACTCTGGTCATTCACTTATGACACCAAAACACTGTAAATCTATACATCAATAGGAGGGAGAGACGCAAGAGCCAGGACCCATTTATCTTCCCAGATAATTACTATAATAACAAAATGAGAACGAATACCCTATTTCATTAGCTACTGTACCTAGCACTGCTTTTTCATGGTTTTTGGGGGGCCTGCCTTGAAACCCATAGGGTGTTTTAAAAGAACCCTCACTTACCTACCTAGTAGGTGACATGCTTCATCATTGAGTTCCCACCCAGGTCGCCTAGTTCTCCTAGGGGGTGTTGCGACGCCTGATTACAGATGACCTGTTTTTTTTTAGGGAAGAACAGTGATGGTAAGTTAATTAGTGAAAAGTGCAGTTTTAAAGCTGGCTCTAGATTTCCAGTCAATTAGACACACATTTTAATAAGGGAAGTCTTGGTCAATGTTAAAAAATAGTGGAGGATATATGTGAGATATTAAATTGATCCAACTGATCCTCAATGTGGTCTACATGTTTCAGCCATCTTTTAACAGTGCCTCTCAGGATCAGAATGGCTTCATCAGGACCCAAAAAGGACTAACATGCGAGCTATGGCATGCAGTGGTGGTGTGTGTGGATTATACTTACAACCCACCAATTTGTCAGGAAAATCACATTTTGTTTTTCCTCTTTGCGGTGGTAGCCTCTTCCTACCTGAAATAGGCCGAGGGGGTGGACCCTGTTGTCAAACTTTCGTCAAAGCATCTCACCCTCTGTAGTACCTGATCACCTTGGTCATCCCGCTTCTTCTGACTTGATGAATGTTTGACAACATGGTACACCCAAAATGGCGTATTGCTGGGATGCTTCTAAAACGAATTGCTATGTTTATAAACTGAATCTATTGATTTTATTACAAGATGGGTGGCTCATATTATGCTTAAAGCTTTTCTTGCATTTATTACATAGCAGCCAAAAAGAAAAAAATACATTACCCAGAAACCCTGGAAAACGAACTACCAACAATACATCACAATGGGATAACCAATAGGACGTCGAACACCATAATAACTATCCTGACTGAGAGCAACAACTTCTATTTTTTCTTGCTGCTCACTGTCAAGATAAGTACTCTGGTTGCAAATTGTATTAATTATATCTGTACACATTATTATTGTGGTGATATTTGAAAGTTATATTGGATTTTATCGTAGTTACAGACTTTTGTGTTGAGTGTGCGCTCGTTCATGCATGCCGCACTTGCCTGAAACATTTGTTTAAAGTTTCCCATCTCATCCTTGGCTGACGCGTTTCATTTCTCTCAGCGCTGCAGGACAATCTGAATGCCCTCAGGGATTCCCTCACTTTGCAGCATGTTGGAACCTCAGCTCTGTAGGCCGCTTTTGCCCATGGGGATTTCTCACACATTGGAGCGGCGTTTGAGCATGCCGCTACTTCTCACTTTGGTCTCCTTGTGCCGGTGGGATTCCCTGGCATTCAGCCCTTCCCTTGAGATGCCTCTGCACACGCCCCTGCCTTTGGTAGGTCCTTTTCCCTGGGCAGTCTTCTTATTTACCCTTCAGCTTCCTTGTTGTTTAATAAACCCTTGGGGCATACTTTTAATAGTTTCTCCCTAGTTTTATCTTGTTCTTTCATGAATTACAATGTCTGAGGACAAGGATTCACGGCAACAGGAAGTTTCTGTCTCTATGTTATGTTTCAAAAAAATGTAGAGGTGTTGGTTTCCAAAATGTTGCATGGCCCTACTGACATAAGTTCTAAAAAAGAAAAGACATGTGCTGCACCTCAGAGTGTGTTCTCAAAAGGCATTTCCAACAAAGCTGTTCCTCCCACCAAGATGTTTCTTTTTTCGGGGCTCCCTCCCCTTCCCTCAATTTTACTAGTTTACAGGACACTGATAATGAAGATGATGAGGTCTTGGATGACGCCTAGGCCAATTTTATGTCAAGACCCAGATGCAATCATGATGCAATAAATCCTTTATTGCCACTGTAGTGCCCTAGAGTCAGTCAGCATTCTAGTGCTGAGAATGTAATTACACTAAACACCCACCCACCACTGATGTCACTGGTCAGGTGACACAGCTCTAATAAAAGTGGCCGAGCACACGTGCTCGAGGCCAGCTGCACCCAGTATCCAGTGTGTCTGTGTCTCCATTCACTACTAGCATGAGGGCCTAGGGCCCGACCCTACAATGGCGACGAGGTTTAGCTGTGCCCACGCGTGCCAGCTAAAAGAAAACTTGATGGGAAAGGGGATGAGAGCTGCCTGCATCGACGCCAGACCCCCTGGAAAAGGAGCCGGCCGCCGAGAGGCCCGCGGCCTGGAGGGGAATGAGAAGGTGACTAGGAGCCCACCCCGCACTTCTCGGGTCTCCCGTGACCCGCCTGGCTGTGGCGGTGCCATGAAGGAAAGAGCGGACCGACCGGTGCCCATCCGCGTCGGCCGCGAATGTGCCCACCTATGCTGAAGCCTTCGTGGAGCCCACCCGCGTGAGAAGAGAGGCCCGTTGGTCTTAGGTGAGCCTGCAGTGACCAGCACCGAAAGCGGAGCCCACCCGCAACGGCCACAACGGTACTAATGGCGGCCGCCTGCTAGCGCCGCCCGGAACACTATTAAGCGGAGCCCACCCGCTACAAACAACAAAGTGCGAGCGACGCCGGCTACTGCCCCCCTTAATACGACAAGACCAGCGGAGTCCACCCGCGGCCTGCCTGCAGCAGCCCCCGTCCCCCCGCCGTGCAGAGTGTGTGAAGTGAGGCTATGGCGGCAGGGGGGAGAAGGAACTTCAAGGAGGAGCGCCCGCAGCGTGTGGAGAACTGCCGGGCGCCGAATAAATGAAGCGGAGTTCACCAGCGATAAACCAAATCATCAGCGGAGCCCATCCGCAATAAAATACCAACTCCTCCCCACCCCGCGCAGCGTGTGATGTGTAAGGCTGCGGGGTGGAGAAGGAGGAACCAGCGTCCGGCCTGCAGCCCAGATGAGGAAAACCCACCGCAATACAGGGAGAGGCCGTGGCCGCCTGCCTCGCACCACGGCTGCTCCGTGAGTGTGAATAGACGAAGGAGGAGCGGACCGGAGACCAGCCCCGACTGCAAGCTGCTGCCCACCGCCGTCGGCATCAAGGAGGAAGGAAGAGGTACTGCCGTCCTAGCGTGGTACCCGTTTTGCCACTAAAAGAAGCCCGGCACCCGCAGTGATTACCTGGTGACACCCACATTGCCCTAATGAGGAGTTCCGATGCCCTTTGGTTCTCTGCTGCACTGGGGGTCCGTACCTGCATAGGAGGCCTTCCTCCGTAGCTCAGTTCATGCTGCCAGATTCTGAATGCGGAGACCGCAGCGCTACCTAGCTGCTGATCCACCTCACCATTCCACCGACACGAGACAGAAAAGTAAAATGTAAGTGCTCAGAACACTTGAAGCCCTAGCCGCAAGGCCTACATCATGAGGGAAAGCTGTTGTAGCCAAAGAGAACCGAGCAGGCCTGCAGCACAAGGAATGCAGCCGGGTCTCCGAGAACCTGCCTGCAGCGGCATCTAGTAGCAACAAGTGACACTGCCATCTAATGGCTACGACAAGCAAAATAAACATATATAGCCCAGCCAAGAGTGTATAGCCCCAAAAGTGATGCCCAGACACTGATAGAGAACCACCTGCTGGCAGGTGGATAATCCCAAAGAGAAGGGAACTAAAGAAAGGCAACACTACCACAGCACGTCACAGAAGGATACCTACCACCAGGAGAAAGGAAAGAAAGACATTGGGGAGCGTGTGAAGAGTGCGCAAGAACACTGCTACACCGGAACGCCACCAAGCCACCACACAGCCTGAGAAGATAAATGGCGACGGCGCAGGAGCGCGCCAGAAGCGGAAGAACGCGGCAGAATCCCGGAAACGCTCCAGAAGCCCCAGAAGCGTGTTAGGAGTGCAACAACTCCACGCAGGACATTCTAGAGGATACGCAGCAAATGCGCAGAATAAAAGAAAACAAAGAGCGCAGCCATCAGCACGCGCGAAAGGAAGGACCCGAAGAACCTCAACGGAGTGGTGACGCAACACTCCAGAAGCACCTACGCCACGCCGGAAGAGAGCACAACGATGCCTGGTGGCCACAGGTCATCGCTGCAATGGCGAAGACAGGAGCACCACCACACGAACCGACGGTGGCTCTGGAACCCAGCAAGAGGAAGTGCGAATGCGCTTGACACAAAGGCGCAGCAGTGCAGACAGCACTAGTCCAAAGCAGCAAGACACGAGGAACACCCGAAGATCGCACCCAGATGCGCAGTGATGCAAGCCAAACTGCGACGCAAAGCAAAGAAACTGGTTGTGCAGACAACCCGCAGCATTGAAGTCTCAACACACGAGCAACCGGACCACTCAGCCTGGTCACAAAGCACAAAGTCGACAAGCCAGATGGTCGCACCAAGAAGTCCACCAGCCAGATGGTTGCACCATGAAGCCTACCTGCCGGATATTGGCAGAAGGGACCAGCACGAGGTCCAAGAGGTTCAGCCAAGGCGTGGTCCGCGGACATGGACCAACGAACTTCAACTTCACAATTAATGGAGGCGACTGAATGAAGAAGTGAAGGTCGCGACGCTAACCCTGGGAGTTAAGTGACAAGAAGACAGTGTCCTAGGACTAGGACAAGACCAGGAAGACACGTGCAGAGTGCGCGCACTGCACGGGAAAGCCTGGTCAGAAAAGATTAAAAGAACGGGCCAGGTTAGAAGAAGAAGAGTGGCCACCGCCACGAAGAAAAGAAGGAAGAAGAAATCAGAGTGGCACAATGCCATTTCAAGAAGAAGGAAGAAAGATCAGAGTGGCCACCGCCAATAAGAAAAGAAAGAAAGAGAAACCAGAGTGGCACGCTGGCACTGCAAGAAGAATCTGCCCCTGCGGTGTAAAGGAAGGTGACAGGCACTGGAACACCTGAGTGCATTGGAGGACAAGACCTGGTACGAGCACCGGCAGCGCAGACCAAAGACAACTACCATCCATCCACATAGCGATCGCATAAGAGAGCAAGCTAGACTGTTGGCGACATCTACCTCTGTGGTTGAGCGGAAGATTGGATGGCGAGACTGCTCAGGCCTCCGGAAGCTGAGGAACTGACCACCTCACACCAGCCTGTGACAACCCAGGAAGCAGAGGCCTCAAGGGACTCTGGTGGCAGCAAGACCCACACGGGAGACAGATCCACAACTGCGCGTCTGCAGGACCCACAGGGATGAAAGCCTCGCCAGCAAGGAAAAGAGTTGACAACTCAACCTTCAGGTGGAACTAGGACACAACGGTGAGGCTCGTGGAGCGCCCTGCTAACGGCCCGAAGGCCATGGTGGAGCAATACGACCGAAAACATCAGTCCAGTGGAAACCTGGCAAAGAGGTCCTCCCGGACATCTGGTGAGAGAAGAACACCGGCGAGAGGGACATCCTAGTGAGAAGGATGTTTGCACCTACTCTCTTCACCTGCCAAGAGACAACATTGAAGCCTGCCTGGAAACATCACGAAGCCAGAAGGGAGAAAAGCCAGAAGACAGTCAACACCTATGTCATCCGTCTCTCTCTTATCATCAATTGAGCGAAGCAAAGGCAGGGCTGAGAGCAATGTCCAGACAGCACAGATAAAGAATGAACCCGCTGAACAACTGCGAACTGTGCCACAGAGAACTGTTGGTCCTGGTTGCAGGAACTACACTGCTTGCGGCCTGCAAGCAGCAAAAGAGACTCGTTTGAAAACATAAGTCCTATGTTACATTTTCGTGTCTTTTCTTTTCCCCACAGGATTTTGGACTTTTTCCATTTGGTTTGATCTTTACTAATTTTGGGAGGGATGTAGTGCCCTAGAGTCAGTCAGCATTCTAGTGCTGAGAATGTAATTACACTAAACACCCACCCACCACTGATGTCACTGGTCAGGTGACACAGCTCTAATAAAAGTGGCCGAGCGCATGTGCTCGAGGCCAGTTGCACCCAGTATCCAGTGTGTCTGTGTCTCCATTCACTACTAGCATGAGGGCCTAGGGCCCGACCCTACAGCCACCACTCAGCAACATGTTAAAAGCTTCTAGATTAGTGACTATAGAACATTCAAATACAATAAAAACCCACAGCAACCAGTCCTCTTCCTTATTTTATTGCTGCTGCTCAATGAGATAAGTACAACTTTATGTAGTCCTTCTAAGTTTTTAAATATTCTTGATAGTGTGTGTCTTACTGAGCGCTCTGGATGAGAGGTGAGTCGAGTATGTGACCTACTAGTATGTGTACTTAACTTTTCTGTTACTCTGTACTATTTAAGCGTTTTCTCTAATGCTATGAGCCTTGCTTGTTTTGATTTGGTCTGCGGAGTGCTACCTTTCAAAATCTTTCGCCTGTTTCTTTGATACTGTGTATGATATTTCCCCTTTACCCCTCCGCTACGAGGGCTTTATTTATGTGGCCTAGAGCCAGATGTACGACCCGCCAACTAGTGAGTCACAAATTGCTTCGCATTTGCGACTCGCTAATTGGAAAGCACAACAGTGTCTCAGACACTGTTTGCGATTCCTAATGGGGACGCAAATTGCATGCCTCATTAATATTATTGAGGCAGGGGCAATTTGCAACCCCTTTAGGAATGACTAGCATTCACAGGGATGATGGCCTGCTGGGGTCAGCAGACCACCATATCTGTGACTGCGTTTTTAATAAAGCATTTTTTTTAAAGAAATGCAACCCGTTTTCCTTAATGGAAAACGGGATGTATTTAAAAGAAGAAAAATGTAACTTTTCAGTTTCATTTTTTTAAGGGCATGAAGTGGTCTCTGGAACCACTTCCTGCTCTTAAAAAATATTTTCCCACATACTCACGAAGGGGATAGGGTCACTTTGCGAGTGGTTTACCACCTACTTCAAGTAGGTGGTAAACTGCAAGTGTTTTGCGGCCGCAAATGCGACCACAAAACATTAGTACATAGCATGTTGATTTGCTATTAGGAAGGGACGCCCCTTCCTAATAGCGAGTCGCAAATGCTATTTTGCGAGTCAGTGACTCGCAAAATAATATTTGTACATGCTATTACCCTTTTTTTCTGTCGCAAACGGGAGGATCTCCCTTTTGCGGCTGCAAAAAAATGGTTGTACATCGGGCCCCTAGTCTTTTTTCAACCACGGGCTAACCGACTTTGTCGGACAGATAAGCCATGTGAAGGCGTTGTCATGGTTGCGGCCCACATGGGCACACTCTTCTCACCTGATGCTGCGTTTCCTACGGGCATTGTGACGGAGACTGCTGTCTTGCCCCGGGGTCTGCAGAGAGTCTTCCCGTCCTCAAGACTTGTGATGCAGCTTGAGTCTCGTGAGTCTGACGTTGCTTGAAAGCGAACGTGCACACAAGGATCTAGACTGCTAAATCGTCTTTTCCGATGCCGCTCAGCTTCCGTAGCTGCTGTTTGGTCAGAATGTTGCATTCTGACAAGAAAAGACCTTTTCGCCTCACAATGTCAGCTGGCTATTTTTAAGGCGCTGAGAGAGATTTTAGCTGGATTTTGCACCTTTCTGTTGGATATATTTAAGGACTAGGTTATCTAGGTTATCGCAATTTCTTTATAGTTTTTCTGTTGTGGTTCTGCCAATGTGACATAATAATTACATTTTGTGAAGTCTGAGGCCTGGGAAAGTTTATTTGAGTGTAATTTGTACTTCTTTTGGAAAGCTTCTTAGTGTGTATATTTTTTTTACTGTACAATGGAGCAGAGTGAAGGATCCTTGGAGGATAAATAAGGCAATTAAAAAAATCACTGCTGAAGTGTCCCTTAGGATGGAGAGGAAGTTAGAGTTGTTAGCTTCAATATCATCCAGGACCGATGAGGAACGATTTTGGTCTGCACCAGAGACAGAGGCTGCTCACGGTTCAGCTAAACAGGCTTCTCGTAAAATATGACTACCAGTATTCCACGGGGTAAGAAAAAGAGATCCACCAGGCTAGAACATGTTTTCTGTGTTGACAGGCAAGAGGAGGATGCCACGGCATCATAGATGGGCAAGTGAAAGTGTTGTATATGAATTTAGGACCCTAGTGTAATTTTCCTGATTCATGCCCATATATAGGTATAAAACACCCTATCCTTATATAGGCATAGAAGTCATAACGATACCATATTTAGACTTAGCCTATGCAGTTCAAATACGGCATGGCTACGTCCACTAGTTCTGAGAATCCACAACGATTTCTTGGAAAAACCCGCCTTTTCAGTCAGGGACTTCCCCTGAGTTTTCAAAGAACTGAGTCTTTGATGACGTTATTATGTCCAACCTTACGTCAATCTTGGCACCTTTAACGTATAAATATGCCCACATTTGCCCAGACAAACACACAGTGGTTTGGAGCAGTTCGACTATCTACTTGCCCGACGCCCTACTACAGCAAGTGCTGAAGGAAGCCGACCCTCCAGCTGACGCACTGAGAGAGACGCAGGCTTTTCTCTTGCCGAGAAATCCAGCTCCAGTATTTCCAGGCTACCCTTGCGGGTTACTGGGAAATCGAGTCCTGGGAGAGAGATACAAGACCTCCTCCATTCTAAAACCAAGGTACAGAGCTGATTAGACCCTTAGAGAATTCTTGGAATAGATTCTTGGCAAAAGAATACTAAACTTAAGCTACACCTCACTTACTTCTTCCTTCGTACTAGATCTAGGTTAGGTACACCGGGGTAGGCGTATTTTAGAAGCACCAGTTGAGTACTTTTAGTCATTATTTATTAATGTATGTATTCTGTGTTATTTTATATGGCTTAGAAACCATACCATGCTTTTACAGTATTATTTTATAATACTCTTCATACTGTACGCATTGTACTTTGCAACCAGTATTACGATTGTAGCAGTTCATTTCTCCGGCATGAGACAGAAGACTGTTCAATAAATACGTTTTATTGAAAACGCCCGTCTCTCTATTTCTCTGCACCTCTGGTGAAACGAAGCATGCACGATTGACTGAGTGAAATAGTTGTCTATTGTTTCCGCTAGAGATACGTTTCTTATCCTGGGGAAACAAAGTTGTCATGTTTATGAGGTTGTCAGAAACTAATCCCTACATGTGAATTCGAGAAAGTTTCTAGTGACCTCTGAGCTAGCTGGCACTCACAATTAAGTCTAACATATTCGATAGAGACCTAGTCGACCTCAGTCCTACGTCTAAACTATAGTATATGTTATTCCAATGCACAGAGCCTATTGGGAATATAGGAACTACACTACAAAAGGAGAGCAAGAGGATGTGTTAAAGAGGAGGCACAGACACAAGACGGTGATCTGTGACGAATCCTCCAGTAGAGGTTGAACTTAGTTGTTCCTCACACTTTAACTCAGAGGATGATATGTCTTACAACAATAAGTAGACGACGGAAGGCACGTTGAACAAAGAGAGCGGTTCTCTTTCAGACCCCCTGGGTCAGAACATGTTCGACCCTTTACTGATTAAGCACCCCCTGTCTCTAGAATGGTTCCCTTCGGATCACGTGGCTGATTATGTTTGGCACTGGATCCGGAAGGAAATACCTGAAGAGGTGCGTGTAAGACTAAGGTCTGAGTGCCCATGGCCCACTATTGATAATAAAGTGTTGGTGATTTCGGAACTTGATTCCAAGATCAACGCCTTTATCTCAAAAGGGGGTCGCGACCCTAGAAAGGGTATTGATAGAGATCTTAAATCCTGTCAGGACAGGTTGTTGGATATAGCTGGCCCACTGACTAAGATTTGCAACATGACTGAGGAGGCCTATGTGTTCAAGAACAATGGCATTGTGTCAGTGGGTGCAGAAAGTCCTTTTGCCTGTTAGATAACGCTAATACTGCACTCTCTATTGAAACAAGGAAGAGTATTTTACTCAAAACCCAAAGTTAGTGGATCTGGCATGTAAATAGAAATGGCCTTCGGCCAATGGTCTCCTTTTTGGAGAAGCTTTTATTAAGGACCTTTCTAGGTATGTGGGTGCCAAATGCTCTGTAGTTTTGAGAATGGACAATGTTTCTGCTGTACGGTGTGTGAATAGGTTGGGAGACACTCACTCAAAGGGTCTAGCAGATTTAGAGAAAGATTTTTAGGAGTACTGCATGGAGAGAAACATTTATCTTCAGGCAGAACACATTCCAGGCAAGACCAACTCTGTGACAGATTGGTACTGAAGGAATTTTTACGATTCCAGCGACTGTACCTTAGACAGGATTTTATTCTTGAAATTGAACCTCCTATGGGGCCCCTTTCAGGTAGACCTATTTGGAAACAGAATCAATGCTCAACTGAAAAAGTTCTTCAGTTGGCATCTGGATCCAGAGGCGGCTGGGATAGATGCTTTTCTACAGGATTGGAGGGGTCTCCACCCCTATGCTTTCCCTCCCTTTGCAATGATCAGCAGAGTAACAGGGATGATTCGCAAATGGAGAGAGACGTGGTGGTGATCACCCCATTTTGCATGGTACCCTAAGATGCTAGAGATGAGTGTGGATTTCCTAGTACTTCTTCCCATGTTTCACGGAGTCCTTCTGGCCCACAAGGAGAGATACATGGTCTCATAGAGGCAGGTCAAATCCAACTTGTGGCTTGGGGACTTTCAGGAGAGTCTGGAGAAAGCCTGGACTTTCATCAGAGACTTCAAAACTCATTGAGAAATCATGGGCACCTGGAACTAGGAAGGTCTACAGCTCGGCCTGGAATAAATGGAATGGTTGGTGTGTGGAAAGGGACCTGTATCCCGTATCAGCAGATGAAGTTGAGGTGTTGAATTTCTTAACTGATTTGTTTTCAAAGGGTTTAGCTTACAGGTCGGTGAATTTACATAGATCAGCTATCTCAGCGGGTCACGTTCTGGTGAACGGCCTTACAGTTAGTCAAGATATTATGGTGAGTAGATTATTTAAGAGTATCAGATTAGCTAATTCCCCGGGTGCTAGATATACTGCCCTCTGGGATGTTTCGCACATTCTTCCCTTTCTAGATTCTTGGATTGATAATGTGGGGTTAAGTGTAAGGGACTTGTCCTTCAAACTAACGATGTTGCTGTGCCTTCTTTCATTCCGAAGGGTCTCAGATGATTGTGCTTTAGAGATCAATAGCAGGTGTTTTACTACTGAGGGTATCTGTTTCCAAATTAAATAAAGAACAAAAACTAATTCTTCCACTATTTTTTACCCTTATTTGGATGAAAAGGAAAAACTTTGTGTGGTGTGTTGTGTAAGGAATATAAACATAGAACGATGTCATTAAGACCTCCTGGGTGGATCAATTCTTAATTTCTTTTCGATATCCCTACAAAGCTGTTTCTTCTCCCACTCTAGCAAGTTGGGTGAAAGAATTGATGAAAAAATCTGGTATTGATATAAGTATGTTTTGTGAGCATTCAGTTCGAGGTGCGGCTGCTACCGAAGCTTGTATCATGGGTGGAAGCCTGCAAGACATTCTACGTTGTGCTGATTGGTCTACAGATTCTCTGTTTAGATGTTTTACCTTACAACCCATTGATAGTGCGGCTAGATGTTTGATTAATATACTTTGAACGTGCATAATATTGGCCTCCGGGTCTTGACAATGTAGATTTTCCACAGCCTCGGTGGCCTGAAAATCTGTATATTATTAAAGACACGGAGGCTAATATTATCCCTCCCATCGTTTTCACAACCCTGATGTTATCTGTTTCTTGTTAATACAGGTCAAGCCTAAGCTGAATGGAGCTTGTTGGATTTTTTCCCCTTCTCTTCAACTAGAATAACGAAGCAAAAAGTCCTTTCATAAGTTTTTGGTTGAATAAGACACATATGTTTTCATAAAGTTCATTCATTAGTTTCACTTCATTTCACAGCCCATAAAAGGAGAACTGGTTGCTGGGGGTTTTTATTGCATTGGAATATTTATCAAAAGTTCTACATTCTCTATTCTAGAAGCATTTTACATGCTGCTGTGTGGTGACAATAAAGGATTTATTGCATAATATAGGCCTCCGTGTCTTTAATAAAATCCAGATTTTACCAGTCTTACGCCTGCACCTTCACCGCCCCGCAGTGGCCCCGCTTCTGCAGCCCCACTGGGCGGTCTCAGGTCGTTATTTGGTTCAGCGGCTCGGGGTGTTAGGTGGCGCCAGCGGGTGCCTCTCAGAGTGAGCCACGGGGGACCGCACAGGGTGGGACAAGCAGCACACGTGGTATACAAGTGGGGCACAAGTGGTACACATGGCACACGGTAGATCGCGACAGGACACGTGGCTAACCCTGGGAGAGGAGGTGATCCAGCCAGACAAGACCATCAAGCAGAGCACTAAGCAGTGCATATAGCTCAGACCACCATTTGGTAAACCCATCAAGAGGAGCAGAAGCAGGCGCTTCATTACATCCTTTAGGATCAATAGGATATAACTGG
Organism: Lissotriton vulgaris; assembly: GCF_964263255.1. Lineage (NCBI taxonomy): Eukaryota > Metazoa > Chordata > Amphibia > Caudata > Salamandridae > Lissotriton > Lissotriton vulgaris. The sequence goes on along the minus strand of NC_141685.1, from coordinate 1,755,956,009 downwards.
AACAACATCGAACTCCGGTCACAGACAGACAGACCGATAGACAGGCACCACACGCAACGAATCAGGCATGAGATCCGGCAAAGAAAGGCGGTCTGTTACCCAGTGATTAGTAACCGAAAAAAGAAAAATAAGATCCTCAATGTTCCTGCCCAGGAGTAATCAATAAAAACGGATGCATTGAGTAACATGGAGCATGAAATCCTAGTGAACTTGGACTTGGATAGGGAAATAGAAGCAGAGGGACCTGCGTCTAACCAGATCAAACCAAAAAACAAAAATCTATTTCAACCAAAAATCTATTCCAGAGTTTTCTTCATAAAAGACGCTGGGGCAGTGTTGAACCACACCTGCTCCACACAGAAGGACCTTCCCTCCCCCTTGTGCCCGGAATTTTTTTCACAAGAAGTCCGGATACATTAGATTCAGGGACGGCATGTACCCTGAATAACGATAAAACAATAAAACACTCTCTGAAGTCAATATTCGAACTCAAGACTGAAGAAATCAGAGATCAAGTTAATAAAAAAGATGGACAATCAATAACAAGAGGAGCTTAGAGGGAAAATTATGGGTACTAATGGGAAAAGTCCTCCACTCAATGAATAAAATCCAAAAGAATTCCCAATACCCAGGACTACGGTTAGTAATTATCTAACGGGCATGAGACCCTAGTCCGCCTAAATTCTCAGAAAGTAGAATCTCGGAGAACACCCGATATTATTTCTATATTTAGGTGTTCGTTGTCTCTAATACCCTACTGTCCTTAAACAGACAATCTAGTCTGTCACTATTACTGATTGTGGGGGGTTCCATATATTTTCAACTCGGCGCAACCAAAAAATGTCAGCCCTGCATAGGACCATACATAGACCCACACATACACCAAAGTAATAAAGGAAAATTGTGTGGCGGAGAGGAAGGCACCTCACGGGCGAACACCCTTGGGGCGATCTGGTCAGATGTTTACCAGAAACTTGGCCCCTTTCTCATCATAGGTGGCCATTCCTATTCCAGAATTTGGTGACTAAGTGAGAAAAAAAGGTAAAGAGAAGGTGCATAGCAAGGAGCTTAGAGCGTGACTCCTTAGACAAACACAACAGAGTGAAAGATAAAATCAACAGACACACCTCTTAAACTACTTTTATTTAGGATTGGGGTGTGCGCAGTTGAATTAAAAAGGCTGGTAGCTTAAAATCGCATACCACTACCTGTGACCGACATGTTTCCCAGGGTTCCTGGGATGATACAACGCCCTTGAATCTCGTGCGTACGGTTGATGTGACAACCGACTGCTTGGCGGAGTACTGCTTGTTCAGCTGGTACGAGGGAGCACAGCTGAATAAGGCTTCCTGTTCAAAAGATGTTGGAAGTGGGTGCAGTAACAGAGTATTGACCCTGATGAATCTGCCATAAAAGTTTCTGGGCAGTGAAACATGTCGGTCACAGGTAGTGGTATGCGATTTTAAGCTACCAGCCTTTTTAATTCAACTGCGCACACCCCAATCATAAATAAAAGTAGTTTAAGAGGTGTGTCTGTTGATTTTATCTTTCACTCTGTTGTGTTTGTCTAAGGAGTCACGCTCTAAGCTCCTTGCTATGCACCTTCTCTTTACCTTTTTTTCTCACTTAGTCACCAAATTCTGGAATAGGAATGGCCACCTATGATGAGAAAGGGGCCAAGTTTCTGGTAAACATCTGACCAGATCGCCCCGAGGGTGTTCGCCCGTGAGGTGCCTTCCTCTCCGCCACACAATTTTCCATTATTACTTTGGTGTATGTGTGGGTCTATGTATGGTCCTATGCAGGGCTGACATTTTTTGGTTGCGCCGAGTTGAAAATATATGGAACCCCCCACAATCAGTAATAGTGACAGACTAGATTGTCTGTTTAAGGACAGTAGGGTATTAGAGACAACGAACACCTAAATATAGAAATAATATCGGGTGTTCTCCGAGATTCTACTTTCTGAGAATTTAGGCGGACTAGGGTCTCATGCCCGTTAGATAATTACTAACCGTAGTCCTGGGTATTGGGAATTCTTTTGGATTGTAATGAAAAAGATGGAACCAACACAGGTTGCAAAAGGAAAACACAGATTGCAGCAAAGAACTAGGGGTAGACATGAAAGAAGAACAAGCACTGGCGTTGCCAATAGGTCTCGCAGTAGGAAAGTTGGAGCTATTACAATTGCAAATAACAATGCCTTTTATTTTTGTTTTCATTTTAAAAACATAAAGGGCTTTGTCATTTACAAAACCAATAGCTCCAACTTTCCTACTGCGAGACCTATTGTGCACTGCACAGTGCGGGTGAAAGTGGCACTGCGTGTGTGTGAGTGGCTTTGAGTGAGTTGCGTTGCGTGGGTGAGTGGCGTTGCATGTGTGAGTGTTGTTGCGTGGGTGAGTGGCGTTGCGTGGGTGAGTGGCATTGCATGGGGGAGTGGCGTTGCGTGTGTGAGTTGCGTTGCGTGGGTGAGTGGCATTGCATGCGTGAGAGTGGCGTTGCGTGTGTGAGAGTGGGCTTGCGTGGGTGTGAGTGGCGTTGTGTGTCTGAAAGTGGTGCTGTGTGGGTAAAAGTGGCACTGCGTGGGTGTGAGTGGATTTGCGTGTGTGAGTGGATTTGCGTGTGTTAGTGGCGTTGCGTGTGTGAGTGGCGTTGCGTGTGTGTGAGTGGCGTTGCGTGTGTGAGAGTGGGCTTGGGTGGGTGTGAGTGGATTTGCGTGGGTGAGTGGCGTTGCGTGGGTGAGTTGCGTTGCGTGGGTGAGTGGCGTTGCGTGGGTGAGTAGCGTTGCGTGGGTGAGTGGCGTTGCGTGGGTGAGTGGCGTTGCGTGGGTGAGTGGCGTTGCGTGTGTGAGTGGCGTTGCGTGTGTGAGTGGCGTTGCATGTGTGAGTGGCGTTGTGTGTGTGAGTGGCGTTGCCTTTGGGGTCTAGTGGTTCTGCCAATTATTTTAGGCATGCTCCAAGTAAAGTACTAACCCAGATTTGGACTGCAGCAGCATGGACGGTGGTGCTGTGTGGGTAAAAGTGGCACTGCGTGGGTGTGAGTGGATTTGCGTGTGTGAGTGGATTTGCGTGTGTGAGTGGCGTTGCGTGTGTGAGTGGCGTTGCGTGTGTTAGTGGCGTTGCGTGTGTGAGAGTGGGCTTGCGTGGGTGTGAGTGGATTTGCGTGGATGAGTGGCGTTGCGTGGTTGAGTTGCATTGCGTGGGTGAGTGGATTTGCGTGGGTGAGTGGGTGAGTGGCGTTGCGTGGGTGAGTTGCGTTGCGTGGGTGAGTGGCGTTGCGTGGGTGAGTGGCGTTGCGTGGGTGAGTGGCGTTGCGTGTGTGAGTGGCGTTGCGTGGGTGAGTGGCGTTGCGTGTGTGAGTGGCATTGCATGGGTGAGAGTGGCGTTGCGTGTGTGAGAGTGGGCTTGCGTGGGTGTGAGTGGCGTTGTGTGTCTGAAAGTGGCACTGCGTGGGTGTGAGTGGCGTTGCGTGTGTGAGTGGTGTTGCGTGTGTGAGTGGCGTTGCGTGTGTGAGTGGCGTTGTGTGTGTGAGTGGCGTTGCGTGTGTGAGTGGCGTTGCGTCTGTGAGTGGCGTTGCGTGTGTGAGTGACGTTGCGTGTGTGAGTGGCGTTGTGTGTGTGAGTGGCGTTGCCTTTGGGGTCTAGTGGTTCTGCCAATTATTTTAGGCATGCTCCAAGTAAAGTACTAACCCAGATTTGGACTGCAGCAGCATGGACGGGGAACTCAAACAGCTCAATGTCATCAAATCGTCAAATCAAGAGAGAAAAGTTCCCTGCTCTAATCTCATTGCTGCTCACTGATGGGATAGCTTACTGTGCAGACGCTCTGCCAGTCAGGAACTTAGCACACTGCAGCAAACCCTGCATTAGGCACTGTGCTTGCCATGATAACTACTTGATTTATATTCACATTATCGGCATCAACATATTGTGATTAAGCTGCTCTGTGATCAACAGTTTGAGGGGCTTGGCAAATTCATGGGCAAAGAATGCTTCAGCTGAGCAGCCAATCTAATTTTTTACCTACACAAATATTACGCCTAAAAGCTATTTCCCAAATGAATTTGAAAGGGTGCAAACCAAGACATCTGCAGCCGATGGCACAGACTCACTAGGTGTGACAACGGGTGGAACCATGGGGCGGGGTGTTCCTGCTTGTTCCAGTGGGTGATGAGGCTGCTCCTGTGTCCTCGAGTTTTAAAGGAAGGGTGGTGTCGGAAGGGGGTTTGTGCTGGTGCTGTAGCCCGTCCAGCTTTTGCCCTTTGCCTGAATTCCGTGTGATTTGCGTGCTCTGCTTCTTGAAAGTATGAGTAGCCAGCTATCTGTTGCTGCAAGACAGCATTACAGCCTACAACCTATGCTGCCACTGTCAGTAATACTATACCTTCTGGGCAGAGCCTTGTGCTATGCACGGCCATGACAGAGTTAGGCGAACTAAGCAGACTTCCGAACAGACATCTGTTTTAAAAAATCTGTATTCCCACTGCCAGAAACACCAGTCTTACAGCCTGGTTCAGTAGGAACGGAAGTCAGTCACAATTAGTTGTACGGCATTAACATAAACAAGGCAGAGGTTTGGGCGGTGCAAAGGCAACACCATTGAATGTGAGAGCAATATGGGGTTGGGTGGGGGAATGGATACGAAAGCAACGTGGAGAGGGCCGGAGGGACGTGAAAGCAACATGAAGGGCGCGGGACCAGGGTAGGCAGTTGGGGAAGCGCACAATTCAACGCAACAGGAAAGAGGCAGGTAAAAGAGAGCAGCGCAGGTGGCGAGACGTGCATGATGAATGCAGCGCAAAAACAAATGAACTCTCCTTCAGTTCTCAATAGGGAAGAAGTGGCGAAACATCCAAAGCTACCGAACTGGAACTGGGTTCCAGTTGCTGCATTGGCTCTCCCGTGCCTACCATAAACAAAGCTTGTACACACACTTCACAAAGCGTTTGAAAAAATAATAGATTTACCTTAAGTGTGATAACAAGCATGTGTTGGCAAAGCATCTTAATTTACAAAATCGGGTCAACGATGGTGCTGCACTGCACAGAATGAAAACAAGGCTGTGTTTGCGGGGAGAGAGAGGGGAGGTGCTGGTGTGGGAGGGGGGAGGTGCTGGTGTGGGAGGAGTGCTGCTAGGGCAAGGCTGTGTTTGCGGGGAGAGAGAGGGGAGGTGCTGGTGTGGGGGGGGAGGTGCTGGTGTGGGAGGAGTGCTGCTACGGCAAGGCTGTGTTTGCGGGGAGAGAGAGGGGAGGTGCTGGTGTGGGAGGGGGGGAGTTTCTGGTGTGGGAGGAGTGCTGCTAGGGGAGGAGAAGCCCTGGCCGTGAATGCGCGTGCATGTTTGCTCACGTGATTCACGTGAACTGCAAGAACACCGCGGGGCTGGAGGATTTTGCCGACTTGAATTCTCCCCATTTCCCATTCCTGCGGAATGGTAAAGGCGAGACCTAAAAAGTAGATGAAAAAGTTAAAGAAAAGGGCCACAACCAAATCATGCAAAACGTTATAAATAAGCCTAATTTAATACCCCCGGAAACCCCAAGAGTGGCACGGGAACCAACCATCATAATTCAACCTAGCCACCTTGGGCCAAATACAAACACAAACTCAACAACAGATCCACTAACAACAGCCGCAAAAGGCTTTGTTCTCTCCCCACTATCTCATCACCTTATAGGAGCACAGGAGAGTTGCAACAACATTTTTGCACAAGAAGGAGAAGGAGACAGAAGATCTCAACGCCCATCAGCAGATAAATCTATAGACAAATCCTCCTCAAAAATTAAAACAAATGGCAGCTGGAACCAAGCTAAAACTTCATCCCCAGATAAGAAGTGGATTAGCAGCCAGCAAGATCAGTCATTAGGCACAGCCGGAATTAACTCATCCTTCCTGACAACGGAAGAGTGGGAAAAAATGGTTGATACCTATTCCCAGGGAAAGTGCGATACATCAACGCAGGATCAAGAACACAAAAGCCCCAACGGCTCTCACTGAAGAGGAGAGCGGACTATGGGACTATGGGCGTCCCTTCTAAATACAATGAACCTTTCGACAAAAGCAATGGAATACCACTCGGACAAGATGGATATCCAACTAACCCTTCTAACCCGCCTAACCACACATGTCATCAACATCGACAACAAATTACAAGACCTGAATGAGCTGATTAAAAGAGCCCAATCAGAAACTGTGCTCAACCCTCCAAGCTGCACTTGTTTCACAATTATCGACAAACTAGCCACCCTTCCGGCCGTAATGAGTGATCTTCTCACAGACATAAAGCATGGAAATCACTCCCAAAGAGAAGGAGAAGCAAAGGTACTTGGAAGTGAACAAAGAAAAAATGTGGTACATGCCCCAAAGCAAACAACAGAGGAAACAAACCTCGGCGGAACAACCAAGGAATCAAACAGTATAAAAATCCACCCTAACGAAAGGATCGAATTGAGCACAGTCCAATACGGTATTCAGGACGGACAAAAATCACAAATGACCAAAAGCCTGAGACCAGAGCAAGTGGGTACTTTACACTCGCCCCATCAAGAACCGCAGCAATTGATTAAATCCACAGAGCTGCTGATTATCCCTGAAGAAAGAGATCAATGGCAAGGCAGAACGCAAACTTCAAAACAATGACGGAAATTGAAGAGAAAAGGGAGAAATAAGACATCCACCATAAAATCTTTCTCCCAACAGGTGAACAAGACAGCGGATAAAGGAAACACTACCGACGAACTAAACCCAAACGTCAATTCAAGCCCCTCTAGTAATCCCGGACTAACGGGACCGGAAACAACGTCCCCAAAGACCAAACCTTTACAAGACAACAAGTCCAAAGGATCAGAAGAGGAAGAGGACAAGCCAGAATGGCCAGAGATAAAATATAAGAGTGCAACAAACTCCTTAGGAGTGCAAAAAGTGGGAACTGAAGCAGTCGGATATAAGGACTCACAAAAAATAGGGGGCTCAGACGTCCAGGTTCTTGCCAGCAACACGGGCCCTATAATAAGAAAAAAGGACACCGAGGTAAAGCTCAACATTGAATCATTGAACTGGAAAGGGCTAGCCCCACAAACCACTGGAATATCAGAAAGAACAGAACAGGAAATAAAATCCGAACAACCATCTGTCAGGCCCAACTTCATTAATGATAATTCATCTTTCAGTACGGAATCACTGAATAGGACAGGACCAGTCCCCAAAGCAGCCAGAATGCCCCTCAAAGCAGAATATGATATAAAATCCAAACAAGCTCTGGATAATACCAATCTTGCCGACCACAAATCAATACTTTTTATCCCAGAGTACAAATCCAAGGGCCGAGAGGACTTTCTAAATAGAAGTAATATTCTATGACTATTAAATTCAATCACAAATCTGAGTAAGCTCCCAAGATTTGGAGGCCGTAGAATTCATCAACCATAAACACCAGTCGGACCAGATCTCTGGTGAACCACCTGGTTCACTAGAGATCTGGAAGAAAAAATTCTAAAAGAGGAAAGGCAACTCGAGGCATGGGGGATTCGAATAAAACCTTATCAGAGTCCCGGTTATCCTGAACCCTTACTCCGCAATTTCCAGGAATTCTCCAACCGAACTCAGGAAAATGACTGCCCTGGCATATCCAAAATAAACATATTAAGAGGAGCCCGAGGAAGCTCAGCCGAGCGAAAGGACAGAGATCTCCCGGGGCACAGAAACAAAGACGAACCGGACCATAGACAAGGCTGGGACTGGGTAGCAAAAACCATTAACACCAGATATATCGGCCCATGACAGTCTGAAGAACGATTTAAGAAAGTGTCAAAATCAAAGCCATCGCTAAAACTGTGTTCATGGAACATAAAGGGACTAGGTCCAAAAACCACAAACAAAGATCTATTGTTATACTTTCAGCAGTACGATCTAATCTCACTACAAGAAACGTGGTTGGTAGAGTCGTTTCACCTCCACGGCTATAAGACATACTATCTCCCAGCCAGCAGAATCTCAAAGTTCGGCCACAAGAAAGGAGGACTAACTACATACATCTCAATAAAAACAATAACAACAGTAAAATAACTGCTGAGTAAAAACACATCGAGAATAGATAATGGAATAAATGTAGTACAGCTGGAATTTTCAACCGCGGAGAAAAATAAACTACATTTGATCCTGCTCAATACCTATTTGCACCCGAAAGGCAAAAACGGTGCACAGTCCTTGGTATCAGAATTGACGAAACTTATAACGGAAGGAGAAACTCCGAATCTTATTGTAACGGGCGATTTTAATATGTTCTTTTCTAAAAGCAAAGGAAACAACCACCCAATAGAAGACCAACTACACGAAAGGGGGATCCCTTTATTGGACGAGTGCCCATGGGGAAAACAAACTATTTTATCTAAAAAGTTATTAAATGACCTAATGAATCTGGGCCTCATTTCGATAAATGGCTGATCTCCGGCGGATCGACCCCAAGCTGCAACCTTCCACAACTTCAACTCAAGCACTGCGATAGACTACACCTTTCTATCTTACTCACTTTTCCCATTAGTACATGATTTTAAAATTGGCAAATATGATTGCAGCGATCATCTCCCGGAAGAACTGACACTGATGGCACAGGGGACAGCACTAACATTTCCAACTGACATGCAAAATTTAACGCTCACGTCAAAGTGCAAAAGAATCCAATGCAAAACAAGCGATCTAGAAAAACTCGCGAAAGATGCTGGGATCTGCTGGGAAAGTGCTAAGCTGTGCAATGATAACAACATAACCTCCTGGGAAACCTTTCTGAAAACCTTTGGTCTAGCTAACTCAAAGAGCAATTCCTCACAAGAAATCTATGCACCAATGAGGCTAAAAGAACAACACGCCAGGCTGACAAGTAATCCAAACACTCAGCCACAGACACCCCGAACCTCCAAATTAATGCAATTAAAAACAGCAATTATTAGAACACTCTGCGCTTTGCGGAAAAACGGGAGTGACGAAAACCTACTGACCGACTTGTGGTCATTAAAGGCCAACAAGCATAAGATCCTGTGGCGAAAAAAACAGGACTCCACAGACAAAACATGGTCGAAATTGCTTTATGACGCAAGAAGTAACAACAGCGCGAGATTCTGGAACACTGTTAACAAAATTGAGAATTCTAAAGCCCCTGGAATAAACTCCCACATAACGGAGGAGACCTGGGTAAAACATCTAACCAACCACTTTAACAACGAAACTGATAAGATAATACAAAGCCCAGACATCTGGGAGGAGAAAACGAAGGGCCAAAAGCCCCCAGCCGAGGAGACCAACTTCCCAGGCTCAACAACACAGATTCAGGGGAGAATTGCGAAAGGCCGGAAAGAGGGAGCTTCGGGGCCAAACGGAATTCCCCCCGCCCTCTACAAGCAAGATCCAAATTACTGGGCCGAGCAAATGCTCCCAATCTTCACGAAAATCTGGGTGGCCAAACAAATCCCTATCTCTTGGAAGGGATCAATTATCGCCCTGATCCATAAAAAAGGCAACAGGTGCGAAGCAAAAAATTATAGGCTCATTGCCCTTATTGACATAGATGCCAAATATTTTTCGGGGCTCTTACTAGAAGAACTAATAGCTTGGGCATCAGAGAAAAACGTAATCCCCATTAACCAGACCGGGTTCCAAAAAACACAGGGACATCAACAAACATTTTGGCCCTCTCCCTGCGAATATATTCAACAATTCAACACAAAAAACAGCAATACATCTGCTTCATTGACTATTCAGCTGCATTCGACAGCATAGACAGAAGAAAACTTTTGGCTAAGCTCTCAAGCTGGGACTCCGACCCCAAACTGTTGAACCTACTGATCTTATTGCATACAGAAACCAGGATCCAAATAAAACTGGGGGCAGGTAACTGTCTATCAAGAAAAATAACGACCACCAAAGGTCTGAAACAGGGGTGCGTCCTCGCACCGACCCTGTTCAAACTTTTTATGTCCGATCTTTCCAACGATCTTGATAAATGCCATCATTACGCCCCAAAGCTAGGGGGCCTCACTTTGTCAAACCTGTTGTACGTGGACGACTTAATACTAATAAGCCAAACCCCCGTTGGCCTTCAACATCTCATCAATACAACAAGCAATTTCTCTGAAAAGAACGGATTAAGCATTAACTTGGGGAAATCAAAGGCGATGATATTAAATCAAAAATCTAAAAAGCCGTCCCCACAATGGTTCCTGCGAGATCAAAAGATGAAAACAGTCAAAGAATATAAATATTTGGTTATCATTTTCGACTCAAAAGGCTGGGGGCGGAGGGGTTTGTGGGGTTGGTTTGTTCTAAATTGTTGGCCAAAATTGCCTGCAACGTGCCTCTTCTGCATCTACTCGCTTTTATCGAATGACCATTTATTATGCCAATCCTTCCTTAGCGCTATATGGACACGTGCTTACCATTCGCTACTGGTCTACCTGTTACATATACTTTGCACTGCGATGCTTTACTATGCTTTATTTTGGCTCAATAAAAACCATTTAAAACTAAAAGGCTCGTTCAAACAACCAAAAATGGCAATTAAGACCAGAGGGATATCCCTGGCAATTGCTCTAAAGAGCATTAAGAACAAAATAGCGGGCCCAAATCTAACCCCTCTGTTAAACGTTCTACAAGCAAGACTACTGCCATTGATAACCTATGGTAGCGAATGTATGAGAGCGAGAGACGAGCCCACATTAGACAAAGTAGTAGCAAAATCAATGCAAATACTCTTCAGTCTCCCACAGTACACCTCGCCAGCTCAACTAAGGCTTGAGTTCGGCCTACAGAAACAACAAATAGCACGTAAGGGTGCTTACGCAAAATGCTGGCACAAAGTAAAGAGCTCTGAGACAGGCACCCTGAACACTTACCTATGTAGAGAGCTGGAAAGAAATATGGACAGTCCTGCAATGGTCTATCTTCAAGCAGCAATAAGCACCCTTGCGCTAAAAGACCTTTGTGATACAAGCTGTAAAATGTAAATGTAAATTGATATTTGTATAGTGCACTACTCACCCGCAAGGGTCTCAAGGCGCTTGTACAAATACCGCTGTGGAACCCATCCTGGCTTTCCCTGTGAAGCCTCCACTCTTGGGCACCCCCAAGGTGGAAGCCAGGCATCCTTAGCGTTGTGGGGGCCGTTGTGGAGATTAAGCAAGCTATTGCCCAGAGTTGCAGAGTGGGACTCCATGATTGGAATAGGCACCGAGGCGAGAATTATCAGGTCCATGGAATTTTTGAGCCCAAGACCCACCGAGGCGGGGAATTGAACCCTGGTCCCGGGCTAGACCTCTGCATCAGGGTCTGCCGCTCCAACCATTGAGCCACACTTCTGCACACACAAATACTTCAAACGGCTCGTTAATAAAACTGTGAAGTATCAATCCCTGGAAGAAGATAAAGCAGCACTAACCAGTAGGACTCACAGGTGGTTCGTGATTCAGAGCTACACCAGGCCCCAACCACAGGCCTATCTAGGCACTGGCTTCTCAAGGGCGGTGAAGGAATCCTTCTTGCATTTGAGAATTGGGGTAATACCATCAAAAGAACATCTTCCACCGTGGAAACGCTCGGAATCCAACACAAAGTGCAGACTCTGCGAAGATCCAAAAGACGTTTTGCACTTGTTATGCAGCTGCAAAGCCCTAGACAGTGACCGAAGGAGACAACTAACACAGATGTGGAACCAAAGACGTTTGCGAACCCATCGACAGGCATTGTTGGCATGCTTTTACAGGGAGGACATTCAATTAGCAGACTGGTTCGCTTCATGAAACTAGCAAATACCGCACTAAACCCAGCCGTTAGTCCATGATCTGGAATAACTATGACCTGCGAAAAACCCTCACATGAAAAGAACTTTCATTTGCGAATGTTTGACAGTGTCTTTTTCCTTCCTGCTATAACTATGACCTGCGAAAAACCCTTACATGAAAAGAACTTTCATTTGCGAATGTTTGACAGTGTCCTATTCTTTCCTGCTATAGCAAGCGCAGAAATTACACACTGACAGTGTCTCATAGGAATCCTTGGGTTTTTCATTCTTCTCTATTTGAAGATAGCACAAGATTCATTTTGCACATATATATTTACAAATTTATCAACATTGCTAAATCTTGAAATGCTTTTATACGAATGTGACTGTAATGAAATGTACTCCTTTTTACCTTTGCTATTTTATGCGCCTTGCAAAAGTGCTCAAGACAAGCACCTTTTATACCAATTGCTAAGATTTTTTATTAATCATGCAATAAAGAATGTACTTACTATCTCACTCACTCTATGTATCACCCTTACTCTATGTATCTATCTATCTATCTATCTATCTATCTATCTATCTATCTATCTATCTATCTATCTATCTATCTATCTATCTATCTATCTATCTATCTATCTCACTCACTCTATGTATCACCCTCACTCTATCTATCTATCTATCTATCTATCTATCTATCTATCTATCTATCTATCTATCTATCTATCTCACTTAATGTATCACCCTCACTCTATCTATCTATCTATCTATCTATCTATCTATCTATCTATCTATCTATCTATCTATCTATCTATCTATCTATCTATCTATCTATCTATCTCACTCACTCTATGTATCACCCTCACTCTATCTATTTATCTATCTATCTATCTATCTATCTATCTATCTATCTATCTATCTATCTATCTATCTATCTATCTATCTATCTCTCTATCTATCTAAATGTATCACCCTCACTCTATCTATCTATCTATCTATCTATCTATCTATCTATCTATCTATCTATCTATCTATCTATCTCACTCACTCTATGTATCACCCTCACTCTATCTATCTATGTATCTATCTCACTCACTCTATGTATCACCCTCACTCTATGTATCTATCTATCTATCTATCTATCTATCTATCTCACTCACTCTATGTATCACTCTCACTCTATGTATCTATCTATCTATCTATCTATCTCACTCACTCTATGTATCACCCTCACTCTATGTATCTATCTATCTATCTATCTCACTCACTCTATGTATCACCCTCACTCTATGTATCTATGTATATCAGAGTGGATGGAAGATCTATCGGAGAGCACTCTCTGGTTTTCCGGCTTTTAAAGGAAGTTATTATTATTATTTATTTATTGAACTTGTATTGCGCACAGCTACCCGCAGTGGGTTTTCCCGGCGCCAGGGACAGACTGGAGAAGAAAACAAGCCGTAGCCAAGGGAAAAGACAAACAGAACCGAGGAACTTAGAACAGAAGAGTCTTCAATTTTTTACGGAAAGCAAAAAGACTTGTTTCTGTTTTTAGCGCCAACGGGAGAGCATTCCACATCTTGGGTCCCAGATATGCGAATGAACGGCCTCCCATTTTTGCCAATCGGATTCTAGGAATCACAAGATTGCCATTGTTGGATGACCTAAGAGAGCGGCCGGGCTGATATGGCTGGGCAAGATTTTGCAGGTAGATGGGAGCAGAACCCTGACGAATCTTAAATAGGAAGCACAAAGTTTTGAAGACCACACGATCAGAAATTTTTAACCAGTGAAGGTCACGCAGAGCTTGCATTGCGGACGTCCTCCGTGGAACATTGCGCAGCAGGCAGGCAGCTGAGTTCTGTACAACCTGGAGTTTATTGATTGTAGCTTTATCTGCTCCTAGATAAAGCACATTGCCATAGTCGATGCGGGACATCACAAGGGCCTGTACGACAGTTCTTCGAGTGGACTCAGGCAACATCCATATGATCTTCTGCAACCAGCGTAGAGTATTAAAACAGATTGCAGCGACCTTAGTTGCCTGCTGCCTCATCGAGAGTTTATCGTCGATCAGGACACCGAGGTTACGGGCAACAGGCCAGTGTTTAGAGCCCCACAGATCTTTATGTTTGCCTAGTATGATCACCTCGGTCTTGTCTCCGTTGAGCTTTAGCAGATGCGCGTGCATCCAAGCTGCAACACGAGAAAGGCCAGTTTTAAGGGCAGAAGTGTCCTGAGCCCTGCTGCTAGACAAAGAAAACACAATCTGCGTATCGTCTGCATATGAGTATATAGACAAACCGGCGTCCTCTACGATAGAAGCAAGTGGTCTAATGTAAATATTGAACAACAAAGGGCTCAATATAGACCCTTGAGGGACGCCGTAAGCAGAGGAGTGAATCGCAGATTCAGCTTTGTTTGAGAAAACCTGAAAGGTGCGCTCATTGAGAAATGAGGCCACCCAGGCAGGCGCTGGTCCAACAACACCAAGGGAGCAGAGAGACTCCAATAAGATGGAATGGGACACGGTATCGAAAGCAGCGCTTAGATCAAGAAGAATAAGCGCAAAGGTCTCACCGCGATCGATACCGTGTCGGAGTCGCTCAGTCACCCCAAGGAGTGCGGATTCGGTGGAATAATTAGCGCGAAAGCCTGATTGGGATGGATGAAGATATCCCACGTTTTCAACAAACTCACTGAGCTGGGTGTTAACATGGCGCTCCAATATTTTGGAACAGGCAGGCAGCAGGGATATCGGCCTAAAGTTGGCAAGATTTATGATGTCAGCACCAGATTTTTTAAGCAGGGGAACGACCATGGCATGTTTCCAGTCCTGTTCCACCCGAGATTCAATGAGAGAGATGTTAAGTAGCCTCATTAGGAATCTCCGTGGTTCAAGGTCAAGTTGTTTCAGTATCTTCATAGGGACAGGGTCCCGCGGGGAACCTGACCTGATGCTTTTTAAGCAAGACAGGAAGGAAGAGTCATCAAAAAGGTGTCCAGGTGTGAATGAACTCAGTAGGGGAGACGAAAGCATTGCAGAAAGAGCCGGGTTGAGAGAGATCAATTGGTGGTGGAAGGGAGGCCAAAGATTGATAAATGCCCTCAACCTTGGATATAAAAAAGTCTGCAATGGCATTACATTGTATACCATCTAAAGCCGGCAGCGCGGGAGTGGTATCAGCTCCTGTGAGTTTCTTAACTGTGGCAAAGAGAGTCCGGGGACAATTTTGCACTGAAGTGATTGTGGAGGCGATATAAGAGGCCTTAGCACGTTTGCAGTTTGCATGATAGAGTTGTAATTCTTCTTTGTAAATCACTTTAGAAGGAGCGGAGTAAGACATCCTCCACTTCCTCTCCAGGGCTTTACATTTGGCACGTTGGATTTTCAGCTCATCCGAGTACCAAGGTGCTGGTGGGCGCAAGGATCTACATTTGCTGCTAGACCGAGGAACGAGAGCCAACACTGCATCTGTCAACCAACCAGAAATGGGAGCATTCAGATTCTGCTCAGTGTTGATAAAAGATAGAATTGTCTCAGTCAGGCGCAGATTAAAAGCAGCTACGTCAAGCCTGTCCCAGCGATAAGATGATTTAATTTCCTCCACATAAACACTGGCCAAGTATAGACCAGGTGGTAGCACGAAATGTATCGCATAATGATCAGACCAGACGAGCGGACGCGCCGAGTAAGTGCAGTCAAATGAAAGAGTAGAAATGATTGGATCCAAGAGATGACCAGCAAGATGAGTACCTCCGGAATTACAAAGTTTGAGGTTAAAAACCTCAAGATCAGAGAGAAAAGATTTATTGAGGGGATTATTGACATCATCTAAATGGATGTTTAAATCACCAAGAATGGTGAAATTATTCGATTTTAGTAGTGTTGCTGATAGGCAATCAATGAGTGAGGTAATCCATGACGCGGCATTTCCGGGCGGACGATAAATTAGCAGACCGGAGAGCGTAATTTGAGGATTAATCATAAGTTTAAACAATGCTGCCTCACTACCTGGAAGATGTAATAATTCCAGTTTACATTGGTAAATAGATTTAAAGATGATTGCGATTCCACCACCTTTACCTGAGGGTCTATCCTGATGCAGCACAACATAGTTGGGAGGGATAGCTGCAGCAATGTCCGGACCAGAGCTGGCATGTATCCAAGTCTCGGTCAGGAACAGAGCGTCAGGGGATTCCTCAGTTATAAAATCGAAGATGTTTAATTTATTCTTGGGAAGCGATCTACAATTTAGGCTCCAAAAATGGAGCGGGGAAGAAGAAGAGGTATGACCCTTGGTAGGCTTCCTTTTTCCCCTATAATGCTTAACGCTCTGTTGTGTCTTAGAGAGCTGCATTTTGCCAGTAGAAAAGCCACAACCAGCACATAGGAAATAATGACGAGGCAAGATGCATGAGGTGCAGGAGGTGGGGGTGCAGGGTCGCAGTGAAAGTAGTGCAGTGGAAGAGTAATATACACGGCCATCCGGAGTTTGCCTACCTGAGGACATGATGGCAAAGGGCAGCCCGTCCAGCAGCCCGTCCTCAGCGCGGACGGGCGCAGACGGGCTGAACTCTGGCGTAACTCCGGCGTCAGTCTGGCGTCCCCTGTGCGCGTCACCGCTGCGCGTTATCTTGGCTATAATTTATGCACTGCTCGTCTCCTAGAGAGAGGACTAGAGCGTGCAAACTATCCCCCAAGCTAAGATGGCCGCCAACGAGACGTGGGCGCAGGACCCGCAAAGTGCGGTGATGTAGCCAATTAGAGTGCGGGAGAGGGGGCAGAGATGTAAGTATGCGTGGCCGGCACTTTAAAAACAAGGAAAAAGTTCAAATTAGCAGTTTAACATAAATGACCAAAAACGGGAATTTTAAAATCTCTAAGAGCTGCTGGCAGGTCGCGCTGCGAGTATAGCGCTGCAGGTAGTGCGCTAGGCTGTACATTTTGCTAAATCTCCTTTTCCCAAGTAGAATACAATGCAGAGTGTTAATCTAGTTTTAAGTTTGATTATTTCATGGGCAGATACTGCAGATCTATCTATCAAATATTTATCTTGAAAGTTGACTATACTTTTGTATTTGGTTTCACTCAAATGTATTTCGGATGTTAAAACACTCGATGTGTCTTCTTTCCATAATTCCCCTCTAGGAGTTTATTTCCACATTCCTAGATGCACTAAAACTTAACGTCAGTTCATTATCTTTTTTCTCCCCTCTGAACCTTAGAAATGCTAGATGTGCGTGCCACAAAAATAAAAGTGACTCGAGAGAACCCTCTGCAGTCACTTAAAATAAACTCAAGTAGTATTGTGTTATTGACTGGTCCACATGCTGCTGGATTGACAATCAATTCTGAATGGGGCCAATATCATCATAACACAGGTTTATGAACATTGAGGTTTGATGAGAATGCGGGAATAGTACTCGGATATTCAATGACTTGGAAGAACGGAAGGACATTACGCACACAATACATATGATTCTGCAAAAATCAATGGGTCACTCGTGAGTGAAATTCGCTTTACAGTACATTTTAAATCAAGTTGGATGTAAACGTGCAACAACCCAGTTATCTTGAATAAAAACACTTCTCATTTTAAGAATGTCCTAAACAGGAAAAAGCCCTGATGAAGTTCAAGAACGGAAGAAGCGTATTGGCTGAGCTGACATAATTTAAAACAAATATAGTATTATAAAAAAGAGACCTTTTTTTCTATGCCAGAAGACTCAATGATACAACACTCTGCATGGTCCTGAGAATACTACTTTGAGATAGGAATCGCTCTCCTGACTTTAATGGACTAATGTTTATTTTTACGTATAGACTGCTAGGAATTTTGTGTTCAAAGAATTGTATTATGTTTTGCAACCAGAGTTGTACAGTGGTAAAAGGAAATATTTGTACAGACAGAAAGGAGAGTTACATTGATGGGGAGAGGAAAAGGCTGTGCACAAAATGAGACATAATTCGGTTATGCAATTAATACTATAATTTCTCTGGTTCTAAATAAAGCACAGAAGAATTGTGCATGAATATCTTATTGGATACATAGGAGGAATTTACATTTCCGGAAAAGTGTTACATTCATGGCCTTCCCATATGTAAAACAATCTGATACTAATGAACAAAAGATTAAGTTTCAGCATGAGTAAGCAATACGTTTAATTCTGTACAAGACCCGGAGTAGGAATAAGATGTGCACAGGTGCGAATAGAAAAAAGTGTTTGTCTCACATGAATGGGGGAAGATGGTTATGAGAGTGACCTTGGGAAATGGTAACATGTGTATTTTATCTGCAGTGACAGGAACTCTCTAGCGGAGAAGTGGCTCTCTCAGAGGGGAGATCATGGAGGTTTGTGCAGAAAGGCACTATCATCCAGCGCCCTCCTTATTGAACAACGAGAGGTTCTCCGCGGTGAGAGCTATCGTGCAATGCTATCAGCACCTCTGAGAAAAGTCAACCATTCTTGCCACATAGGGAAGGAACCCCTTTGAAGTTTTTCCAGTTGTTTAGTACAAACTTGCAAGCTAGAGTGAGCATTAGGTCTAGTAACAATCGATCTCTGTTGCTCTCGATTTGGGGGTCCAAAGGCTCTAAGATAATATAGGAGAACTCTTTTATTGGTAGGATATCAAGGGTGTGCCTGATACAGTCTAAGGCTTTTTTCCAAAAGTCTTGGAGAAGTGGACATTCAAATTACATGTGTCCTAGGAATTTTGAAATAGCATTGAGTCTGTCTGGGCCCTACAGCCTTTTCATAAGTTTTGACCTGCTGGTCGATGTCACTGCTGGGCTCGGTGTCATGTTTAGCATAGCCCTGACAAGGGCGGAGAAGGCAAGGTTACTCTTTGAATATTGATGATGCAGCAGTTTGATGTATTTGACTAGTTTGATTCGCTGTCTAAAATATTAATAATTCCTATTTGTATCATACGACTATATCACCCCTGAAGGTTTCAAGGCGCTGGGAGCCATAGGGGAGATTAAGTGAGCGATTGCCCCGATGGGCTGAGCTACTACTGGCATCGGGGATCGAACTTTGAGCCCGGCGTTCCGGAGTCAACGGCTCTGGCCGATACGCCACACTTCTCTCACTAAGTCCACTATAGGAATTCTAAATGCTTTCTTACTCCATCACAGACCGCTTGCTACTTTTTTCCCTGAACTTAACTCATACTACCAAATAAATACCTTTGACTCTGTTGCTATCACATTCAGAGTGTTGAAATAACACGTTCATCAGATATGGAACTATCAAAACCACAACTTCCTTCTGAACCCTCACTGAAAAAAGCTTTTAAGCCAGTTGTTGGCTTAAAGCAAACTCCAGGGTCTGTCTGCGCACCTATTTGTTACATCTTCTGCAGATGTAATAACTTCTAGTTTTAATGGGCAACAAACCAACTTTGGTATGCAGTCATTTTCATGGTCTTTTTGGTTCACTCATGATTGTTTCTAATAAAATTCTACCTAGCAAGTGTGATTCCAGGCAGGTTAGTGAACCTATTACTCAGTGGTATTCAACATGCGCCTTGTACAACCTTCTTGGCTTAAATAACGTGTGAGTGTCTTAATTCAGAGATGTGAGATAGTTGCCATGTTTACTAGAAAGGTGGCAAACAAAACTTGTTTTTTTGTTTTGGTGGAGCCAAATGCCTTTTCTATTAAGGAAGGAAATAGGGCTCAGTGGGTAGAATTGCTGACTTCTGAACTTCTCGGCCTCTGCGCTAAACTCAACATAATGTTATTCTGGCCAAACCACTTAATCTCCCTGTGCCTATAAAAAGTGTCATGTGTGAAATGTATCTCTGTAGTTCCCACCCGATCTACACAACATCTTCTCCCAACATGCTCTTCAACATGTAATTGTGCAGCATTTTGTTGCTTCCTAGCTACGTTTATGCTATATAAATAAGAAAACATATTTTTTTCAGTTTAAGAAATTTTTATTTGTTTAAAGAAAGTACAATACAAAGATAATATAATAGTACAGTAGAACCAAGTGATACACATGTGATGCAAAGAAAAGGCTACAAAATAACGGTTCATTTGTAAAAGAAAAAATGAAAGGATAGAGAGATAGAAGAGATAGAAGGAGAGTAAGAAAAGAGAGGGGAAAGAGAGAAGAGGAAAGAAGAAAGGGTAAAAAAGAAGAGGGGAGGAAGAAAAACAGTAGATATACAGGCCCAGTAATCAGAGAGAAGGGGGTGATGAAAGATAGTTAGAGAAGGGGAGCCAAAGAAGATCAGGCTTAACTTTAGAGGAGACAGAAGAAGAGGAAGCAATAGAAATGATAAAGAGTGGGCTTTGGGTCATTGGCAGGTTTCGGTCAATCCCCTTCAGCCTGGACTTTTAGGCCGTGTCAATGCATCTTTGATCAGGGCACAGAAGTATTTCTATCTCATCATCATGCTATTGGGTCTATTATTCTGCCTTTCTAGAGTGCTCCTTTGCAAAGAACTGCACTGTTTTTAGGAGCAGCCGGCAATGACTATTTTCTGGAAAATAATCCCCACCTCCCCAAGTAAAATCAACACGTTTTACAATATAAACAGTTAGTTGAAATATGTACAAAAAAAGTATGTAAATGCACTATAATATATGGCAGTAGGGGCTTTCACCCAGATTTCTTCATCTATAGGTCTGTTGCTCTGTCATTCACATGTACCTTCCGCCCACTACAGCATACAGCATCGGGCAATGGATCAGCTCAGTTGAGTCAGCCATTGGATAACTTCACTGTGAGTGATGACATTCTGCTCTTGCACAACCACATAAAATGTAGTCCCCTTAAGTGTCAGAGACTACTATAGCCACATGTGCTTTTTGATTTAAAACAAACAAAAAAACTTTTACCACAGATAACAATCATTAGGAAAGATAAAATATTGGCAGCAATATTGACTTTGCTAATGCTTTTTAAAATGGAAGGCCGCAGTCTTTTCTGCTTCTAGGAGATACACATTGATGAATGATTTCAAATAAAGGCTATGCGTTTGAAGTAATCTGATGAAAGCTGCCATTCAACCAGTGACTCTCCTTGTGATATGAGTGGAGAAAATTCGGCTCACCCCACAAGTTATCACGGTCAGTCATGACTAACTGATCTAGCGCTGGCTAATTTCATGCATTGCAGTTTATTATTACACTTTTACTTTATTATTATACAGTCAAGACTGCAACATCAATAATGCAAAGGAAAACGATCTGATCAGCTATGCATGCCTGACATGGTTCAACTTAAGATCTCAAGAATGGGCTACAGGAAATTAATGAAACTTCCTGTGTACTTTTCGCCTTTCAACTTCTTACCCTCCCCTTAATCCCTCAGTTGCAAATAGGGGGTAGTAAGGTGATTTCATCAGAGTTTTAAGAATGCTTGATGTGAAGTCTGCTACAGCTGTCATTTTCGAAAACTGATATCCACGTCCAATCTGCCTGATTTGTGCTAACTCTAGGCGCACTAACCTTACCTGGTCTGCAGCTTTGCCCTTGCTCGCGCCATTATGATCATATTGGGCCTCTGAATTTCCCCTACACTGTTTAATATTGTGCAGGGGACTCTTCAGTCGAACCTTTGCTGTCAAAGAGGAGCAGGAGGAGCTGGAGCTGGGCCCTTGTCATCATCAAGCTTCTGCTGCATGGGATACCAAAGGCGTTTGCACGGGGCACCAAGTCCCTGTAAACCTTGCTGTCATGGAGGAGGTGGAGAAGGAGGTGGTCCCTCATAATCAACAAGCGCTATAAAGTGCCATTACCTGCCCCACTGCATGGAAGACCAAAGACTTTTACCGGGGACATCAGGTCCCAGGAACCTTTGGAGGACGTGGGCCCTGATAATCAACAAGTGTTAGAAAAGCACCAACACTTGCACAGGAGACCAGCCAAAGACTTTTAGAGGGAACCCCAACTCCAGGAACCTTTTCTGTCATGGAGGGCCTTCATAATCAATGAGCACTATGAAATACTGCTACCTTCCCTGCTGAGTCAGAGACCAAAGACCTTTACAGGAGACTCCAAATTCATGGAAACTTTGTTGTCATGGGGGAGAAGGTGGAGAAGGTGGGCTATTGGGGGAACATCCTTTACAACGCGGATGTTACCCCGCAGTGCAGATACGACGCGTCTTTTACAACGCAAGTCGTTACCATGACTTGAACTGGAGGGCGCTCTAGGCTAAGGAATAGTAGATTTACTATTCCAACACCTTCCCTACTGTACGTAGGCTGGTGTTGGAATAGTAAATGTAACTATTCCTAAGTCCAGCACCCCTACAGCGCAAGTCGTGGTAACGACTTGCGTTGTAAAAGACGCGTTGTAAAGTACCGCGATGTAATACATCGTGTGGTAACTACGCACATCCGGGCTATTGTGATCAACAAGCATTATAAAGTCATGTTACCTGTCTCACTGCGGGCTCGTTCCATGCCCGTCAAAGCCAGTCAAAGGCAGGGCAGGGCCACCCCTCTTGGTTTTCATTTTAAAAAGTTTATGTGATTTTTGCTCTTAATCCTTGTTGAGTTTTTTGTCTGCTATGCCTATGATGCACTATCTACATTGGTTTTCATAATTGTGACTGAATTAAGGAGAACTTGTTTGGTTGAGCTCTTTTTTTCGTTTAGATTTTAGTTTGTGATTTTAAATATTGCTTTTGATTTGCTGTACCCTATAATGGCTGCTATTGCACTTCCTATTTTTTCATTAATGTGCCTCGTGAGAAACTGTGTGTTTGGTTGAGGGGGGGTGAGAGCACTTCTCAAGCAACAACCGCTATCTGTGACAGGGTAAATCAGAAAAAGTCACTAAATTAACCTGTGCATAACCCACTGGCAGAAAAGCAGTCAGGCTTAACTTAAAGGCAATATGTAAAGTATTTTGCAGCACTCAAATAGCAATAAGGTAAAAACACAACACAAGAAAAGCCGCACACAAATTTAGAAAAAAAAGAGTGAACAAAATGACGCCAAAACAACAAAAATCTAATCAGTAAAACTGGAGATGTGTAATGTTAAAGATTTAGGTAAAAGTAGTGCCAAAAGTCGCAAAGCGCCAACTAAGTTAATCTGGTTGCCTTGGATAGGACCATGGCAGGGAGACAAGGGGGCATTTTCAGAATTGTGACTTAAAGTCCAATTCCAGCATTAAAAGTGGATTCTAAAGTACAAGTCCCTAGACACCAAACATGACATTTCCATCTCCTCCCAAACAAAGTTTTCATTTGGTAAATGTAGTAAGGTAACCCAATATTATCCTATGGGAGAGATAGGCCTCACAGTAGTGAAAAACAAATTTATGAGTTTTTCACTCCCAGGACATGTAAAACTTAAGAGTATATGTCCAATTTTTTAATCCAATGCACTGTGCTCTATGGGTTGTTTAGGGCCTACCCTAGGGGTGACTTATATATACACTGAAAAGGGAGCCTTAGGCCTGGCAAGGGATTTATTTTGCCTTATCTAATTGCAGTTTAAAACTGCATACAAGCTGCAATGGCAGGCATAGGACATGTTTTATAGGTCTACTTAAGTGGATGGAACAAGAGGTGCTGGTGGCCCACTAGTAGCATTTAATTTACCAGCACTGGTTGTATGGCATACCACATAAGTAGCGACTTGTAAGTAAATGAAATATGTCAAATAGATGTAAGCCAATTTTACCATGTTTTAGGGAGTGACCACAAGCACTTTTGCACTAGTTGGCGCTGGTAAAGTGCACAGAGTCCTAAGGCCAACAAAAAAAAAATTCTGCAAAACGGGTGGGCTGAAGGCAAAAGGTTTGAGGGTGACCCTGAGGAGAAGGCCACATCCAACATGCTAGTAGATTGTTTTCTCTTGTGGTTTCAGCTATCTGCTTAAAGCAAAACTATGTGGAAAAGAAAAGCTGCTTATAGCGAGATATGTCATAAGAATTCAAAGAAATCAAGCAAACATGCTGTTGAGAATTGTTCAATTGATACTATTGCTACTCTAATGAAGGAGGTTGAAATTGTTATTGCATGAAAACGATTCAAAAAAGGAAGTTTTGTTAAATGGGATTTATGGGAGAAAATTGTTTGCAAAGACACCTCAACTTCTGAAGAACAGTCAACAGGACCCAAAACCTGACAGTTGCATAGACTTGGTCTATGATAGGGTCCACATTACTAGTATCTGAAAAAATGTTGAAGGACTAAAGTGAATGTGTTTATTTAGAGCCTACTGTGATTTGTATGCACCTCACATGCATATATCTCTCGTAGCCATACGGGGGAAATTATAATGATTTAGAAAAGGAGTAAGGTAGTAAATTTTATATCCTTAGAGAATATCTATTGATCCATCATGTACATCTTTTGATGACACATGCAATCTGACTAAGGTTGTTGACTCACTATTTGATCTTTTCAAATAACTTTTTAATAATAATGTTGTTGAACAATCTAAATAAATGGAATCCACGGAAGGCCCTTATAACATTTCCATGTTGCCCCCCTCACTGATTGTTCATGGGGATGTAAATAAAAAAAAGCTCTCTCAGGGGAGATAACCACTTTGAGCTCACAGGGGAGGCTGTCCTGTGGCAGCAGAGAGTGCATTATGGCTGGGGAGACAAGTTGCAGTCATTCTAATCAAAGGTTTATTCCACCTTGCAAGGCTGTAATAACTGAGCATGACAAAAGGCACACGGGAGAGTTGGAACTAAGTTTGATACTATATTAGATTACAAACTGAGAGATGAATGAAGCAGTGAGTCACAAGTACCCTACTATCACGATATTTCATCCAAATATGCACTGATTTGCAAAAAGACAGTAGGGCTAAGTCGACACATTTAAATGCCATATTCCTAAACCATGTTCCAGAACTAGGGCAAGGCCTACAAAAGAAGAACAAAGCTCTAAAATAAATAAGGTAATACATTGTATGAAAATGACCGGCAGGGCTGCTCTACTTCGGTTCAGGTATAATTTATGCTGAGCGCCATTTGAACCTGGCAGACAAGTACGATCACATAGAGGTAAAGCTTGTAGATTTCAAACCTGTCCATGGACTTGTCTTGCTTGAACATAGATAATCTTTAGTGGGTGGTTCTGAGATTAATTTTAAAATAAGACCACCAGAAAAACCTGAGCTTGTGTTGCTAATGTCAAATAATGTCAACACTCCATGTTCTAACATACGCCCCCAACCCGAAATCTGTGTGGACTCCTTGGGTGCAGCTGAGTGACTCCCAGGGTATCCGAGGAGTGGTTCGCTGATCTCAATCTTGACATCAAAAGTGGTTCTCTTTTCAAGGCTCTTAACTATCAAAAATAGAAATTCGAGGACTAGTGTTTTTCCCCCAGACAGTTTGAGTTCTTTAAGCAATGTCAATTCCCTCTGGTCCTAGCATAAATTCTATGTGCGCTGTAATCTCTGAAATTCCATTTCAGTGAATACTACAGAAAAACCTTTGACTTCGGAAGTCCCATTCACTAGATTGCTTATTTCGAATATAGCTGGTATCAATTTTTAACAAGCAAATTGAAATCGGGGCTTGTTCATTGATAATTTCTACTTTTGTCTATTACAGGAAAGATTGGCTCATTTTGCAGTGTATAGATGGGGTTTAAAACTTTTAGAATTGAGGCCCCTGGCTCAGATATAGGGAGACCCTCAGGTGGCTTAACTGTTAGGGTTAAAACATGACAAGATTGTAAACTCAAACAGATGAACACGAAGTAGCATGATATCCTAGGATTAACTATCCACTTTCCCTGAAATCAAGATGACAAGAACAACCAACACAGGCATAGCAGACCCGATTCAGTGCCCCCAGACCCAACTACCAAGCTAAGGATGCATTTATTGGGCGAGGGCATCACGCGCCAAACACCCACCCTGAGGACCCAAATAGCATGCAGTATGAATAATAATTCCCCCTGTAAAATTCATAAATTAACTGTGGTGGAGCTCAGCATGAGGTTTTCTAATGGGTTTTAAAGATATTGCTAGACTGCAAACACTTTCAATCATTGTACTGCCACTAGGCCTACACCATCTTGCATTGACTCTATACTTAATTGACACATATGGCAAATTCACCCCTTCAAATGCCATTTGCTTTACAAAAATGAATTGTAATGTACATCATTTCAAATCAGGTTCACGTGGTCCTTTTGGATTTGTAAACATGAGCAGGGTTTACTTACTTCTTCACGGAGGTTTACGTTGTTAAACCCACTTGAGTAAAAGCCTCTGGCTGTAGTCTGTAGGTCTTCCAGGTTGAAGATGCAAAGGGCTGTGCTTCCAGAGGCCCCGAGGGGTGTTCCCAGCGTGAATATTCCCGCCCAGAGGGCCCCTCCCTTCGACCTCTGGATGAGGGATGATGACACAAGGGTCTTTGTTGCGCGTTGGTCATCGCAGACAAGAGTCGCCTCACCGGTCAGCGACAGCGATAAGTCTTTGCTACTATACTTTGTAATGACCATTGTGGGCCCACCACCTGTGCTGTTGAAGCTGGAAGGTGTGAATATGTAATCGTCCCACACAAAAGCATCAACAAAATGTAACGTCTCTGTGTTTTTCAATTTTAGATTGTAGTTCTCATCTGAAACTAGGTCTTTATAGACAACAATAGCATTCTTCGGCTTTGACGTGTCTTCACTGCTGATCAGTGCTGCTATGGCCAGGTAGGTCTCTGTTTGAAGTTTGAAGACGGTGCCGTGAGAGGGCTGGCCTGCGGTGCTCGACAACACTTCTGTTTCGTTCGCTAATACTTGGCCCACATCGCTGAGGTTGCGCTTTTCAATCCTGCCTTTATCCCAGGTCCAGCCCGTGTACACCACGCCGTCTTCCTGGGACACCAGCAGCAGGTTGTTGGCACGAGTACGGTTTTCTTTGACCGCTGAGCGTTCTAGCTGTAGCCGGGTGTCCAGCTGGTACAGCCGGTTCCCAGCGCTGATGAAAACGTGCCTCTGGCTGACGGCGACATTGGCAATCGGGTCCCCTGGCTTGAAGGATTCCCCTCCGTGGCACCGCTCTCCGCTGAGTAGGACCGACAGCCAGAGGAGGGCAGTGCCCGCGGCCTCGCTGGCACAGCGGGAGTATGTCCACTGCATGGCGTAAGGCGTGCCGTGGCTGAGCCGACGAGCTCCGACGTCCATGCCCTGCGAGAGGGAATGCTCGGCGCTTGAAGTTGTCGAGGGTTCCTCTTTTTGCTGAGGGGTTCAGGGTTGCGGGAGGAAGCGTGCGTTCTTCTCGCCTCTGCCCAACTTCCGCGACTCCCCACCGGCGCGTCCGACTCTTGCAGCAGTGTGCTGAGTGTCAGATGGGTGGGGGAGCACACTTCAGCCGAGCACAAACAAGCACGGTGGAGGGTGATGGTTAAACAAGGATAGTGCATCATGTGGAGGGACCCCAAGTGAGATCTGCTTTTCCATTACCGGCAAACAAAATATTAAAACATCACAATGAATGTCATACAATCGACGATTCTCTGTACGAACCGGGAGCTTTTTTTTCTTTTTTACATTATTTATTACATTATTTTTGTTTGAGGTGGGGCTGAAATACTAATATTGCGAAATTCAAGACATGTAAAGTTTTAGGCCCACGCACAAGGAGTATTAAGTTTATCTAGGACAAGAAGTACACAACTGGCCCCACAGGCAAAGTCCAACTGAACAGCCCCGGGATTCTACGTTTCCATAGCAACATTAAGAATGTCATTACATAGGTTAAAACATTAGGAATCCCCCCTCCCTCAGAGAACACAACATGAAGTACATAACGAAACAGGCGAGAATTCGTCTTCATGGTACTACAGGGTAGCAAAAGTGAAAAGAGAATCCATCAACCATCAATCATAGCATTTGCAAAGCGCACTAATTAACCGTGAGGGTCTCAAGGCGCTGGGGGGAGGGAGGGAGAATGCTGCTACTGCTCAAAAAGCCAGGTCTTGAGGAGTCTTCTGAAAGTCAGCAGGTCTTGGATCTGATGTATGTGGATGGGGAGGGTGTTCAAGGTATTGGAAGCGAGGTGGGAGAACGATCTGCTGCCGGAGGTCACTCTACGGATGCGGGGGACTGTGGCGAGGGCGAGGTCGGTGGAGCGAAGTTGGCGGGTGGGGGTGTAGAAGCTGAATCATTGATTGAGGTACGCTGGTCCGGTGTTGTGGAGTGCCTTGTGTGCGTGGGTGAGGAGCTTGAAGGATATCCTTTTGTTGACGGGGAGCCAGTGCAGGTCTCTCAGGTCGGGTGTGATGTGGCTGCGACGAGTGATGTCAAGGATCAGGCGTTCAGAGGCGATCTAGATACGTTGAAGTTGTTTCAGGTGTTTGGCCGAGGTCCTGTGTAGAGGGCGTTTCCGTAATCCAACCTGCTGCTGGCAAGGGCCTGGGTGACCGTTCTTCTTGTGTCAGTGGGGATCCACTTGTAGATCTTGCGGAGCATGCAGAGGGTGTTTAAGCAGGAGGAGAAGATGGCGTTGACCTGCTTTGTCAAGGAGAGGGTGGAGTCGAGGATGACCCCTAGGTTGCGTGCGTGGTCGGTGGGTGTTGGAGCTGTTCCCAGTGCGGTCAGCCACCAGGAATCGTCCCAGGCCGAGTGGGTGGGACCGAGGATGAGGACCTTCGTCTTGTCCGAGTTCAGCTTCAGACGGCTGTTCTTCATCCACTCGGCGATGGCTTTCATTCCTTCGTGGAGGTTGGTTTTGGCTGTGCGGGGGTTTTTGGTGAGGGAGAGGATCATCTGGGTGTCGTCCGCGTAAGAGATGATGTTGAGGTCGTGCAGTCATGTGACGTGGTCGAGCGGTGCCATGTAGATGTTAAACAGCGTTGGGCTGAGGGATAAGCCCTGGGGTACACCACAGAGGATCTCAGTGGCTTGGGAGGGGAAGGGGGGAGGCGGGCATTCAGTGTTCTGCCAGAGAGAAAGGAGGTGGTCCAGTCCAGGGCCTTCTTGTGGAGGCGTCTGCGTAGTGTGCGGTGGCAGACCCTGTCGAAGGCGGCTGACAGGTCCAGGAGGATGAGGGCCACGATTTCTCAGTTGTCTAGCAGGGCCCTGATGTCGTCGGTGGCAGCGATGAGGGTAGTTTTGGTGCTGTGGTTGCTGCGCAACCCGGACTGGGACGAGTCCAGGATGCTGTTCTCCTCGAGGTAGCTGGTCAGTTGTTTGTTGGCGGTCTTCTCGATGACTTTCGGGAGCAGGAAGATGGGCCGGACGTTCTTGAGGTCCTTGGGGTCCGCCTTGGGTTTTTTGAGTAAGGCATTGATCCCGGCGTGCTTCCAGCTCTCCGGGAAGGTAGCTGTCTCAAAGGAAATGTTAATGGCTTCCCGGAGATGGGGCGCGATGGCGGTGCTGGCTCTGTTGAATATGTGGTGTGGGCATGGGTCTGACAGAGATCTGGAGTGGATGGTGTTCATGATTTTGATGGTGTCGTCATTGTTTATGTTGGTCCAGGAGAGCAGGCGGTCGGTGTGGATGGTGGTCGTGGGGGGCGGAGGCCTCAGTGGTTGTCGGGGTGGTCGTGGCGTTGAAGCTGTCGTGGATATCTGCAATCTTGCGATGGAACAAGGTGGCAAGCGAGTCGCACAGGTCTTGCGAAGGTGGGATGTCGTTGGAGCTGGGGTTGGAGAGTTCCTTCAAGATGTTGAAGAGCTCTTTGCTGTTGTGTGTGTTGTTGTCCAGGTGGACTTTCAAGGAGGCCCTTTTGGCGGTTCTGATGAGGTGATGGTGACTGCAGTGGTGTTCTTGTGGGCTGTGTAGCTGTCCAATGTTCGTTCACGGTGCCATTTCTTCTCTAGCTTTCGGCAGGTTTGCTTGGAGGCCTGGAGGTCTTCGGTGAACCAGCTGGCTTTCTTGCTAGTGTGGCTGTTGGAGGGTTTCTTGAACAGGGCGAGGGTGTTGGAGCAGTTGTTGATCCACTGTCTGAATTTGCTGCCGGCGGTGTCGGGGTTGGTGGGATCGGTGGGGGGGCTTCAGGCGAGGGTGGTGGTTAGCTGATCTTCGGTGACTTTGCTCCAGCAGTGGCGAGGGATCTGTTGGGTGCGGTGGTGCATGGTGGATTTCTGGAAGGTGAAGTGGCTGAACTGATGGTCGGTCCAGTGGAGTTTGGAGGTGTGGTTGAAGTAGATGTGGGGGCTTGCGGAGAAGATGGGGTCAAGCGTGTGGTCGGCGGAGTGGGTGGGTGTTGTGACGAGTTGTCTGAGACCGAGGTTGGCGAGGTTGTCGATCAGGGTGGTGGAGTTGGTGTTGTTCTCGAGGTGGAAGTTCAGATCCCCGAGGACGATGTAGTCCATGGAGGAGAGGGCGTGTGTACTGATGAAGTCGGCGATGGAGTCGTTAAACTGTAGTCAGGGTCCGGGGGGTCTGTAGACGAGGGTTCCTCTGAGGGTGGTGTTGGGGTCGGTGTGGATCTGGAAGTGCAGGTGTTCGGTGGTGCTGAGGGTATCATCGATGTTGGTCGAGACTCTGAGAGTGTTCCTGTGGACGATGGCGATTCCTCCTCCTACTCTGTTGGTGCGGTCCCTGCGGGTGATCTTGTAACCTTCCGGGATGGCTATGGCGATGTCGGGTGCCGAGGAGGGATTCAGCCAGGTCTCCGTCAAGAAGGCGACGTCTGGGGAGGTTGAGTCAAGTAGGTCCCAGAGCTCAACGGCGTGTTTGTGGGCGGAGCGGGTGTTGAGGAGGATGCATCTGAGGTAGTTGCGTTCTTTTCTGGTCGCTGGGTTGGCGGGCCAGATGCTGGTGAAGCTGCAGTTCCGGCAGGAGAAGGGTCCTGGGGTGCGCTTCGGGGCGGCCAGGCAGCAGGTGCGTGATCGTCCGGCATTGAATGCGTAGAGGGTGCAGGAGTCGTAGCGGAGAGGGATATTGTGGCGTTCGCGGTGGCCAGGGGTTCTGGCACTGGGCGAAGTCCAGCAGTTGTTCTTTACACTCACGTGCGCTACTACAATTCTAAAGCGGTTCATTTTGGAGACACGACAAACAGACCTATAGCCAAATAGGTTTTGAATGACAAAGCAAAGAAGTTTCACCATTCTGTAGTGAAGCACGGAGTATCCATACATCCAGCAATATAGAAAAAACAACACACATACAACCATACGTGCACACACAGGGCAACAGCCATGGTAGTTCACACAGAACATTAATCAGGCACCGACACACAAAGATCACCAACTGACACCCATGCACACAGTGACGTTACTGCAGGCACCCTGTCATGCATTCGGGTTAGGCTAAGGATCAGGCAGGCAGCAACATTTTGCACTCCATGGAGCTTAGATGCTTGGCACTTTGGCAGGGAGACGCCCACCGACGCAATTGTAGCAGATAATAGGTGAAACCGCTCTGTAGGAACTCAATAATGTGTCTGCATTAGTGGTAATATTTGACAAAAGACTCCCATGATGCGATAAAATCTTTATTATGTGCTTTTTCTGTGGTATGAAAAATAACTGTGACACGCCATCAGGAGCCACCTATAGTGTTGAGCCAACAGAAGTACAATATGGACTCCATGGCCACTGAGCCTGGCCTCTTTTTTAGCTCTGCTGAGGCAGTGGCAAGGGCGACACATGCCCTGCTGTACGCTGGTGAGGCAGCCTTTGTTAAATGATTGATTGTCTGGATATTTTGTTGTCCTAATGTGAACGTGGGTATCAACAGCAGTTGTGGCTGATTAGGAGCTGCTGATGTAGTTGCGTTTCTAAAAGGAGACCCACCAGCATTGAAGAGGATTCAAAATAGGGAAGGTTTGGGGGGGTGAAAAAGGTCATTAGTGCCATCTGGACAGAAGCCTTGCATCTCAGAAGGATCCTCATCGTCCACTACCTGAGTAAAGGTATGAGCTACATGTTCTGTGGGGCCATATGTAATAAAAGATGAGAGGTTTGGAAGACGAGGTGTAGCATGTGAAGATCTCTTTATTAAATAAGATGGTAAGTATCAGAGAGGGAGACCCCACCAGGAGCAGCTCACTTGCTGCTCAGCCCGTTCACAACTAATTCTCAAACTCAGACATTCAAACACTCCATTCTAACCACTCACCAGCATTCCACTCATTCCACTCAGGCTGAGCAGCAAGACCTACTATGTTTAGTCTACTACATCACCTTCCCCCTTTTAAAGAGAAACAAAAGAATTCTGCAATTAAAATAACAATATGAATCAACAAAGGGGAAAATTGTTCACATTGCATCTGAAGGAAAAAAAACAAGTAATAATTCATAAAAGAAAATACATAGCAAGTCTGAAAATTGTTAACATTGCATCTGAAGGAAAAAGACAAGTAATAATTCATAAAAGAAAATATGTAGCAAGTCTCATCCCCATTAACAAAGCAAATGAAGGAAAGAAAAGCAAAAGTTAGAAAAAGAGGAAGACAGAAGAAGCGATTCGTAATAATATAAGGAAAGACTGTCATATATAAATTAAGACAGGTGAAAAATTGCACCCTGTTGAACTTTAAAATAAGTCAACGTTTCAGAAACAGATTGTAGATTCTACACACCGTGAATAAAAATCCAGTAACGTAAATTAGCAAGAAGTAGAAATCTAACAAGTGATATCTGCACATTCCAGTGCATATCACAAAGCCAGAAGGCTTATAACTGTCCACGCAAATGTGGACATCGTCATACCATGAATAAAACAACCCCTTTAACTAAACAAGTTTAAAAAAACACTATGAACCATACACAGCAATAGATGAGAAATCCACTTGCCGGTGGAAGACCCATAGCCAAAGCCTATTTCAGTCATAACCTGAAAAAGAAAGAGAATTGAGTGTATAGAGTTCCAAAATATGAAGGTTGTGGTGCCCAGTGCACATACATAATTAAAGTATAGTTACCCTGTCCGGGGTACGTTAACACTAAAGATGGGTACTCAGCCCATTGCGCATTTCCACAAACAAATATGGGTACACTGCCCAACACTAAAGATGGGTACTCAGCCCATTGCGCATTTCCATAAACAAATATGGGTACACAGCCCTACACTAAAGATGGGTACTCAGCCCATTGCACATTTCCAAAAACAAATATGGGTACACAGCCCAATGTGCTTTAAAACAACGAGCATCTACTACCTATTGAACATAACCAACTAAAATATGTAAACTGAGCACATTGTCCTAAAACTAAACATATGCACCCCTAACTAACAAATAGGTAGACTGCCTTTTGTACCTTAAAACTAAAGATGGGAACACCGCCCATTGCACATAAAAGGTAGATATTTTGTTACTAATGCTAGGCACAAAAGAAAAACAACTAGAGTAGAATCAGTGTATAGGGTGTGCACTACCCACACTGAAGATTAAACCAGAGTGTGTGAAGACCGGCTCCAACACATGAATACCCTAAAGAAACCAAACAATGCCTAGAACTCCCTTAAAAATTTAAATATAGGGAATCTCAACAAATAAAGAAAGGTTTTGCTTAGAGAACGCAACCTGAACAAGATCACCAGAGTATGAAATAGCATACTAAAATAGCGTGCCTAACATATGACTCAAAGTACGAAATACGATAAAACATCAGACTGGTACTGTAACTTAAAATACTATTACAGATACAGTAAAACCATAAAGAGTCAAAACGAAGTATAAAACAGCTTTAGAATATAGACCAGTCACGCCAGTGAGCGAATTCTCACCCGAATCCACTGCTGTTAAAATAAGAACCTCGTTTAAAACATAGCTTCAGGAGGTTACTGAAGGAGAATACCAGCACCCCCATGCTGTTGAAAACTCCTTGTTTAGACAAAGTGCCAAATCCGCAAAAGTATGTAAAAATTGCCCTCTGAGTACTGATCCATGAATAATAGCGTTGTAAAGCTGTGATCTGTCTGTCAGTTTCCACCACCTTTGAGTTCGCATACATATGACAGAAGAAAACAAGCTCTAAACACTTCTCACCACCCCTGACATCATCATCAGCAGCCTGAAGGGAAACTCGATCAGCCAAGATGGTGGCACATTTTTCGACGCTGTCCCGTATGGCTCAAGGTGAGTCCTCGCCCCCAGGCGACCAGGAGCAGTTCTAGTCGCCATGGAAACAAAACACCTTGTTTAGAGACGTAGGTGTGCTCGAGCACCCAAAGCATAGCTCGAGATGAATTCAAATTGAGACAGTGGTTCAACTGCCCCAAAATCCTTCACAGCGATGGCGATGTCCATGAGTAAAACAAAAAAAAACCAAAGCTGCCTACGCAGACGAACTGCTCACCCAGATGAAAATACTCAGCCAGAAATCACGTAGCTTTCCTCTTCAAAAGTGTTAAACGCACTTGTATTCAGGACACTTTTGAGGCAAATAAAAGTTTCATTTAGATCCAGTAGATGCCAACCCTCCATTGACCCCCGATTTGCCATTAATCACTCCGTTCTCCAACCTGCCCAAATGAAGCAATCGGACACAAGCCTGACAGTTCCCTTCAGCAGCTAAAACATGAAGATTGCTCCGATGCCTATCAGTCATCATATATCACCAGCCGAAACCTTACAGCCCCAGAAATCCTTATCTGCTGGTACTCCTAGTGGCTCTCCTAACGATCATGGTTTAAAGGAAGAGCGACGGAAACTGACTTCAGGCCCGCATATGGAGCCTCGAGTCCTGACACACTTCAGCGGGCGACAGATGATGGTCACTGGTGGGGTCCCCAGGTGTCAGGCTCCCAAGTACATAGACTACTCCTTCAAGATAGCTGTTTTACCTTTGAAAATTCCGTTTTCTGTTCAATCTTCCGTTACTACAGCACATGCAGGTTCTTCCGGATCGTCGCCATATGTAATAAAAGATGAGAGGTTTGGAAGACGAGGTGTAGCATGTGAAGATCTCTTTATTAAATAAGATGGTAAGTATCAGAGAGGGAGACCCCACGAGGAGCAGCTCACTTGCTGCTCAGCCCGTTCACAACTGATTCTCAAACTCAGACATTCAAACACTCCATTCTAACCACTCACCAGCATTCCACTCCTTCCACTCAGGCTGAGCAGCAAGACCTACTATGTTTAGTCTACTACACCATAGAACTCGCACATGCTTTGGCAATGCTGGCAGCCATTTTGGATAACTAGAGTGTAAGTTCCTCGTGGTCCATAGCATCATTGCTAGGCTACCGTGATACATATTTACTGCAGGGAGAACCTGTTGTTGAAACCATGACAACTGTATTTCTACTATGAAGTCAACGAAAGACATCTTTGAGAGTAGACCGGAAGAGTAACATGCATCACATTTGCAGAGAATAGAGGCTTGCGCGAGTTTTTTTTAGCAAGGGTCATTCATTAGGATTATGAATTCTATCACTCTATTTTGTTTTCCTAAAGTGTCAAAATGCCTGTGGAATTACGGTGGTACATAATTATGACAGAATGATATGCAGATATCGGAAATTGCAAATATATGACGATTAACAATGGTTCAGATGAAACACAATATTAATTAATGCTTTTCATGTTACAGTTAGCAACTGGTTATATTAATGTAAAACGAATCCTGGAAAGTAATTTCATAATATTGCAGGTAGCTCTCTTTAGAAAACAACATATTAACCCTGAGTGTGATTCACAGTTACAATATCAACTTTACATGAATTTACCCTCAGAAAATATTTTTCAACAATAGACAGTGGGAAATGCAAAGCTTCAGCAGGTATTTCATATATAATATCAAAAGTTACATATCAAAGTCAACTCAACAGCCACACTAAACATATCCTTTCACTTTTATGTATCACTATTTCTGCAGTGCAAATTAAGCCCAGCTGTGCAAATAGGCAGAGGGACAATAGTCACTGTCTCGGTTTCTCTTCCTTGTCTTGTCATTACTGTTATCTGAGACGACATAGATTACATTTTGCATTTAAAAATGCACTAGGACAGTCTAGTACTGATATACTTAAGGGGCCATTCGAGTTCCCCTTAGGTTCTGTAGAAGAACTGTGAGCCCATTCAGAAATTCTAATGATAAGTGTAAAATAATGTGATTCACAGTAAGGGCTAAGGACAAAATGTTTTGAAACTCAGTATTTCATCAAAGTGCAACTCACTAGCTGTAGAGCTCCTTGAGGTCTCTGTGTGGGAGTGCTTAGAAGTAATTCTTATTCTGTATGCACTTTGCACCATAGAAGAAAATGCATTCGTTTATATTGACCAAATGCAAAGATAATGATTTCTGACATAAATGTCTGTGGTTCAAATATCAAACACAAGGAGATGATGGTCGGAGCACTGAAATGTTTCAGACACTCACCCCCAGTCACAGATCTGTTTTGAATCCATCTTTGTTCTTTAGCTCACTTCGCCACCTCTGTTCAGACCCAGTCATATGCAAATCAGTCTTGACCCTGTTCCTCACAGGAGCAGTGGTCCCATGACTTTCTTTCATTGTTTCAGTAAGTAGACAAGTCTTCGTATTCTAATGATTTGATAAGCAGATAATGTTCTGCTATTCAATTGGCTGCACGCTTAAATGCCTCTCCATAACAACTTGGTTGATCTCAGCTTCCCAGCACATCGGATTACTGTATAATTTGCAGTGGAATGTCACAATATACTGTTTTTCAAGACTTGGTTGCAGCTGCCTTTCGCATCATCACTCCATATGTCATATAGCATTAGTTTGCGTAGTAGCATTGTACCTCTGTTTGCAGCCTTCTTATTCAATTCTTTGCCACTGATGTGCAGATTTACAGTGATGCTTTCTCTGTTCACAAAAGTTTTACACAGGCTAGCATTTTACTGAGAATTCACAGGTGCCAGCGTTGATTCTGCATTTCGACTATGGCACTCATGGCATGCACAAGCAGTTTGCTGGACCACGGCAAACTCCCTGGGAGAACGCTGTCAGCCTACAGGTTACCTATCCCCTACTAGACGCCAGTTGTGGTGTCCTAACCAGACCAGGTACTCGCCAATGAATGCACGACACCAGAGAGTAGTTATATACATCTGTATTCTTCATCGTATAATGAATGAATGAGGGTATTTGTAAAGCGCAACGTTCACTTTAAGGAGCATCTTAGTGCTAGCGAGACAGTATCTGTTACTCTGTAGTAGGGGAGAAACCAGGTTGAGATACTAAAATCAAGGGAATAAATGAGAGATAAAACAGTGTCACCTGGTATGGTAAAAATCCAGGTCTTTAAGAACTTCTTATAAGTGGGTTCAATGTGTGTATGTCTAAGTTGGATGGGAAGGGAATTCCATGCTTTAGTTCCTAACACCGCCATTGTATAAGCAAGAAACTCAACGTTCTAAAGGATCGTTCACTTCATTACCCTCCAATGCTTATATCACAGGTTTACGGAGTCCATCAGGTCATTCATATTTATTTACACAATACTACAAAAAGGGGGACCGATTAAAACAAAAAGATGAAGAAGTTCCATCAAAACCATGTATTTAGCAGAATATTTGTGCCCACTTTTAAACAACTGTACTGCATACAGGACTGCCTGCCTCTGCGCAGATAGCACCCTGGGCAGAACCATATTTGGTGCCCCTTAATCTTCCACTTGTCATCCTAGTTGCAGCTTGTAATTTAAGCTAAACAAAGAGCAAACCTAAATCTCCATTAACTTAGCAAATATACATTTTATTTGCATTCTGGTACTTGTAGTCCCATATTACCTGCTGCGTGAAAGATATCTCATTAAGGGGTACGTCTGCTGTCACCTAGCCAGTGTTAAGCAAGGCGTCCCCTTTGTGAAGGGAACGACCCTCTGGGCACAACTAAAGGATCATCTGATCTAACTTTACAACGTGTATTTTAAATCATAATTCTCAAATGATAGATTTTCAAACTTTGTTCGTAGAGTTCATCAAGTTTGATTTTTAATGTTTCTTTTTCATAAGTCTTGAAGATCAAGAAAGTCTCACAGAAGGTCTCAGATTCCCCTGACGAAGTGCCTGTCATGGGCGCGAATGCATTGGGAATATGCTACTTTAAGTGTTTTCATGGCAACATGTGTGAACACAGAAATAGTTTGGATGTGATATTAAACATCAAGACTTATGAAAAAGAAACATTAAAAATCAAACTTGATGAACTCTACGAACAAAGTTTGAAAAGCTATCATTTGAGAAATATGATTTAAAATACACGTTGTAAAGTTAGAAGATCAGATGATCCTTTAGTTGTGCCCAGAGGGTCGTTCCCTACACAAAGGGGACGCCTTGCTTCGCATTTATAAACCACACCTACTGTTCTACCAGGTGATACCTCCGTGGCACAAAATAACCTCTCACCTTTGATACAATTGCCTGTGCCCAGTCTACCAGTATTGTGAACCCAGCCAGTGTTGCCAGATTGGTCTAGATCAAGCAAAATTAGGCTATATTTTTCCCAGTTACGAGGTAAAATGTTTGTTTGTGAGGGTTGCCAAATTTTGGCCTATTTTATAAATTACTTTGTGCTATTTTTAACGTATTGGGCTAGACATTTATTTGCCTGCTCGGTGAGTAAAGGACAGCATACAATTTGAAGGTATGATCCCAGGGAGAGAGACATAGTTTCTCCTTCGTAATATGAGAATTGGTTTGAGGGGAGTACATGGTCGTCCTCCATGACCCTTTTCATTAACTATGCTCAATTTCTGAGCAATCAGAGAACCACCAGGTTATACAAGCCTGATAGAAGTTAAGCTGCTGTGCATAAATCTTTTAACATACAAATTATTTACAAATGTACATCTCCTGTCAAACGTTCTCAGACAAAATTGTCATCACCTTTCCAAATAGAGGGATTTGTAACAGCGCTACTCAGTTTCTGCTATCTGCAAAAAGCGAGAATTGTTGTACGCTAGTCAACTATTATCTGAGAAAAGACGCTAGTTTAAAACTTACTAAAGGTCTGTGTTGAAAATGGCTAGATGTGCATGTTTGTAACAGTACCAAAAGAACTCAATGACCGATTTTCGAATGGCCTTGTCGCCTCTCTCATATTTCAAAGCAACTCTCATGGACGGTACACTGCGAGCACTGGGAGAAAGGTGCAGGTAATTAAAATATAAACTGATGGTTGACTGCTTCACCGAGGCTGCTCCACTCCCTGTATGCCCACCTGCAATCCAGAGTACGCAGGGAGGTGGTGGCAGGGGAGAATAACAGATCCACAAATTAATCCAAAGGATGCTCCTCTGAGACAATCACAGATGCTCAACGATCAATTAAAAAAGTAGGTGCTAGAGTCCAGGATTTCTCTCATAAGTGTGCCACCTGTGATGCCAAATGCTGGGGTTCCCAAAACCTGAGGAAGCCGGATGCCGATTGAAGGTCACACCTCTTTCTTCCATCACCTACAAATCCTTTCTCTTGTTTGAGCAGGATCTTTTTCGCCAATACTTTTACAATTTGTCATTCGTGTCCTATCTTTCTGCTCATACTGCTTTTTCCCTTTTCTCCTTTTGGATTTCATGGTCTCGGTCGAAGTATGAAGATAAACATAAGTCCTGCTCCCAGATATATATATGCTGTTGACCAACGCTTACAACTACTGGTACAAATTAAGCTTGAGTACAAGATTCCATCTGGTATGTTTGACTTGGGCTCCCCAAATTCGGTGTATGCAACAGTCTGAGACATTCTGGAGCAGGGACATCATGGTAGTACTGTGGCACATGTATCAGAGATAGAGCAGGATAGGAGATGGATGGGTAAGGGAGGGGTAAGGAACATTTTTTTTTAAGTACTCGTGACAGGGGAGAGCACAGAGAGGCATAAAAAGTGTGGCAGTGGCATACACATAAAAAATAGAGAAGAAAAATAGTGAGCAGATCCCTGGATGGCTATTTAAAATGAGCAATTATTAGGGTGCAATTGGCTTCTTGCATTACTGGACCCCGGTGCCACTGCACTAATGATAGCCATCCCTCCATTTCCACCTCTGTGCTGCACAAAGGTCAGTAGACGTCCAAGGTGTTGTTTCAAAGGAAAACCTCTTTCATAACATAAATAATTGCAAACTCTTATTTCAACAGACATTTCTTGCAGTACTTGCTCCACTTTTGAACTGAAAGTCTCATGAATATCCCAGATAGAATCTTTGTTCTGAAACAGTGTTGATGAATTTAACATCCAGACGAGGCAGTGGCAACTGAATAAAAGCTTGCAGAGAGAGGATTTTGGAGTTGACATGCAGACTGACTAGGGAATGGTCTGGATTCTGAACAGTCATTCATAATTCAAATGTGAAAGCTTATTCACAAAAGGGAAAGGCAAGGGTGACAATGAGGAGATTTGCTATAGTGCTTACTTCAGTATAAATTGGCTTTCAAGTCTGCTTGTGTGCTTTCTGATACATTTCTAAATGGAAACTGCTGGGTTAGAGGAGTTAAGTGGATTAGCTGGATAGTCAGTGTTTTTGGGGGGTAAGACAACCACATATGGAACAATAAAGTGCTGCAAAAACACAAATGACCCAAAATGTAAACTGTTGGCGCCATAAAATGTACAAAACAATGCTGCATTATCCTGGTGGTCTGAATGGTATGGCATGTCATTGTATGGTATGGTATGGCATGTTATAGTTTGGCCTGTCATTGTTTACTATGGTAGGGTATTGTATGACCTGTCATTGTATAGTATGGAATAGCCTGTCACTGTATATTATGGTATGGTCTGTCATTGAAATGGTATGGTCTGGCATGGCACATTATTGCCGGTAACTGTATGGTATGGTCTGGCATGTCATTGTTATGGTCTGCCATTGTATGGTATGGCCTGTGATTGTATGGTAATGGTATGATATGGCCTGTGATTGTATGGCATTGTACTTCTCTTAATATATCATATACCTCCACTCTCTGACTCATCCCAAATCTCATTCTACTACTGTGATCTCCAAAATAACGATTTCTAGACTCTTCCATCTTCTGTTCCTCCTTTGACTCACCCCAACCCTCATCTTACTACTAGACTCTCCTGAATAACTCTTTCTAGACTCTTCCCTATTCTATCCCTTCACTATCCTTTTCAATCCAAATAACAGACTCACATGTCTACTGCTCAAATTAACTCATATTTCCCTATACTAATCCACCACTAATCCTTTTTGGGTTGCGGAGTAGCGCTTTGACGCCTCTTCAGGAGTAGGAAGCGCTATATAAATGCAATTACAATTTATGGTGAGGAGAAACAATACTGCGAGTACTTATAAGCAAAGAGAACAAGCATTTGCAGTGCAATAGGTCTCGCTTTTGCGAGAATTTGAGCTACTGTCATTGTAAATGACAAACCTTTTTATCTATGTGTAGGTTTTGAAAACATAAATAAAAGGCATTGTCATTTACAATGCCAATAACTTAAAATTTTGCAAACGTGAGACCTATTGCATTGCAAAGGCTTGTTTCCGGAGACTTCGGTCAGCACATCATAATAAGGATAGTAGTTCCCATGTTAGGACAGGGTTGAGGCTATGCATGATCATTCAATTTCAAAAGTGGGACGTAAGGTTTGTGTTAGATTTGGTATTTAAATAAAGTAGATTTGTCATTATTTTCTTCCCAACGAAAGCCTGGTGGGACAAAATCACTAAAGTTGTCCTGGAGCATGTAAGAAGATGCATCTGCCGCTGCAACATGACTTCAGGCATCCCTAATCTTGCTCACTATGATCTGCCCGGCAGCAAATCAGGAGACACAAAGATGTTCAATAGTCAGTCACAAATTACCTGGAGCCAGTGTTAATACAGCTTTTTGAGCACCAATCTTCACAAAGCGTTCCAGGCATCTCCCAATCTGCAATAAAGGAAATAAATTTGGAAAAGCTCTATGAAGATTGCGGTAACCTTTCTGGGTCTCCATTTTCGCATCCTAGTAAGTCTTAGACCGATACACTGAGAAGATATTCAATAAATCAGAGCCATGATCCTACTATTGACTCTTCAGGCTTCTGATGCAAATCATCTAAAAGAGCTTGATTATTAACCTTTGCAGATGCCACCGCCACTGCGGTTGCCAGGGAGACTATAAAAAACTATTTCCTCTTCAAATGGAAGATAAATAATTCTGCTTTGCACTCTAGGGATGAATCGTCATCTCTGCGCTACTTTGAGTGCGCTCCTTTGAGTGGGCTCTGCGTCTGAGCAGGAGGGAGGGTGAGGGGGTAGGGGTGGGCTTTCCAATCAGGACCAGCAGCAGTCACAGAAGACGGTGCGCCTCCAGCTGGGCACCAACGGCAGCCGACACCGGAGAAATGCAGAAAGGAGAGTAAACTACAAAGCCATTTTGATGGCTCATAACAAAACAAGCGCTGGCCTTGTCAGGAGGGGCAGGCTCCCCGGCACAGGTGGGGACCCCGGGAGGCCCCCGACGGGTGGAGCAGGGGCAGCGGGCGGGAGGGGGGCCTTTACTCCCCAGGGGCAAAGGGAAAGCACTGATCCTCGGGACATACCAGCGTATTTCATATTCCTGCAGGCTGTGGAAAATGTAGAAACGACAGGCTGCCACTGTCGGCCTGTGAACACTGCGGCTGTAGGAAACCGAGAAGGGTTAGCGGACTGAAAGGGGAAAGCCTGTGGAAAGGGGGCATGGGAGCGCACAGGAAAGTTTGGGTGACAGACATTAAAGATTTTTGAGTGGAAAGAGGGCGTGGATAAGGGGCAGAGAGGGAGGTTTGAACCTGTAAGATAGGGTTAAGGAGGCAAGGGTTTTTTCAGACAGGCGGAATTACAGGGGGTCTGGATAGACAAGCGCTCGCCAGGCATCCGCTGTTTATGTTTGCATCGAACTTTCACTTTTAAGTGAAAGCGCAATGCAAAAATAAACATGCGGCGCCCTTTCTCCATTTGAGACGGCCCATCCAGACTGGATCGCAGGGCTTGTTTACATAACACGCCTCTTACGATAAGAAACTGCTTCACGACAGCCGTGAAGCAGGCAATCCAGTCTGGATGGGCCGGACAAAAAAGCGAAAAGGAGGCACCCCAGAAAGCTTATTTCCAATGGCAGGCCACCATTTACCATAAACAGTGACACAAGCCAAAAGAAGTAAGGGGCGGGGCTTCAAGCCCTTCTCTGAAAGTCCTCCTTGACAATAAATCTCGCCGAGCGAGCTGCGCATGTGCGCAGCAACGCTAGGCGAGACCTAAAAAGTAGACATTTTGTTTTTCAGCTTTTTTATGTAATGCAAACTCGTCCCTTTACATGAGCACCAGTTACATTACACAAGGTCAAATTCATTTGAGCATGGGTTATGATGTTAAGGTGAGGCGGGGACTCAAGTCTGGTTCCCCAGTTCCGATGCCATAATGCCACATTCTCTCTCTTACTAAACTTAATAAAATACCAGTAATCGAGTAACACAGTAGTTTTTTTTTTTTTTTTTTACAGAAGAAGCAAAGGTGCACCACCTAAAAACACTATATCACCAAGAACAAGTCCATTGTCCATATCCAGGGAACTCTTCAATATTTTCTTTTTTCTTTATCTTTTATTATTTCATTCTCATATCGGACCTGTACCTGACAGCCCTGAAGAAGTCTTGTATAAGGACGAAACGCGTCTGCTGTTCGTTGTGTTGAATCCTGTGTTTCATACGAAATGTGAATGAAATAATAAAAGATAAAGAAAAAAGAAAATATTGAAGAATTCTCAGTTCTCTGGATATGGACAATTGACTTGTTCTTGGTGATATAGTGTTTTTGGGTGGTGCACCTTTGCTTTGTCTGTAAAATGTTAAGTCCCGGTTGTGAACAAGTACTGTGACGGTGGGTACTAACCAGTGTGCACAAATTTCCCACCCAATTTAGTGGGGATATTACTTATGGAGCATAAAAATCAGGTTAGGTGCTGGGAGTTAGAAAGTTCCACTGTCAGCTTTTTGCTTGTTTAACACAGTGGTTTTGTATTCGCAACAATGTGACCAGAAGTATGTAAGATGTTTTTACGGTCAGAAAAAAATAATTTGAATTAATATTATAGAGGTTCAGCAGCTTCAACCGAGACTTTCCTGCCTGTCTGTCTGCTGTCTAGCCTTACCTCTTCAACCTCAGCTGTCTGTGGTCTTGCACAACATTTTCTGCCTTGCTGCTTCTACTGAGTAACATTTGCCAGGAAGGGGAGATTCAGGGCTATATTGAGTGGGTGCCTGCTGCATGATCTGCATGCAGACATCTCCTTGCGCCCCAACGAATTTCAACGCCCTGGGTGTGGGCCCAGCCCCCCCGTGCTAACGGCTGGCCCTTACTGCACGGTGAACTGTCCATGTAGGAATGGAACAGTCCTCCGTGATACCCTTTATTAGGTTTCGCCTGGCGTCCACTGCGCAACAGTGTTCGCGCAGGCGAAATCTTTTGTTTAGCAGTACGGGGCTTTGTCCCGCCTGTCTCTTCCATTGGCTAGCTCCATAAATGGAGGCTAGCCATTGGAAGAGAGATCTGTCCATTATTCTCCGAGCAGATTCGTGGGCGTTCCGGAGAATTTTTCTCATCCCGCCCCTTTTTGCCGTCATGAAGACGTGGGCCACTGTGGGCGTGTACTTTTTTTTTTAACATGGATGCTTTTCCTCATTGCTAAGATCGTCCAGGTCCCGCATGGTTGTATCCCGCTGTCTGTCCACCAACCCTGTGAGTTAATGAGTGGTCAGATGGACGTGATGTCACTTACGGTGCTCATGCTATGGTATTCGTGCTATGGTGTTCATGTTCGGAAGTGTGTGGGACAGCTTAAAAATGGCGGGTCTCATGTTTACATTT
This sequence comes from Lissotriton vulgaris, assembly GCF_964263255.1. NCBI lineage: Eukaryota > Metazoa > Chordata > Amphibia > Caudata > Salamandridae > Lissotriton > Lissotriton vulgaris. The sequence goes on along the minus strand of NC_141685.1, from coordinate 1,755,911,578 downwards.
CTTTTTTATATATAGCGTGAACTCGACCGGAAGACCATGCGCTTTTCATGAGTATTGGTTATATTAGGACATGTATATATAATTTTTGTAGGCACTGTGAGATTAATTGATTTGCCCTGAATCACAGGATGTTGAGCTAACGCCGAGACTTGCACCTGGATCCCCAGTTCCAAAGTCGGCAGATCGGGTTGTTGCGATACATCCTCGTGTTCCATGAAGCCTTGCGCTGCAGCAGTCCCCGTCTTGAGCGCGGTGCTTCGCCCTCTTTAGTGGGTGGCAGGACTTGTGGATTCCCTCATTAGGAGGGAAGCTGGGAAGCTGTTCTCCTGCAGGCTCCTGTTCTGTGTCCTTTGCCTCACATTGGAGGCCACCTCCCTCTGTCGGCCCAGACAGTCTGCGGGATTTCTCAGCTAGCCTTGGCAGGGGACAGAGTTCTTGGCAGAGTGTCGTTGGCAATATTATGGGCACTCTTTTTGGCTGTATTCCTTCGGCGGGTGCATGTGAATAAAGAGGGCATTGTCTGCAGACTATGCAAGGAAAACGTAATATTTTGCTTTGTCATTGCCATTCCACAGCTGTGCCCCCGTACCTTACAAGCCTGATTTAATTCTCATTTCGTAGCATGTGGCACCGCGGCACATACGGTTCACGATTGGGACTTCCTCTGGCATTCGTTAGAGAGGTCAAGCATTGTGTGGTTGTGTAGTCTGTACTTCCCGGCCTCGGCGGAGATGGCCTGCTACACACCAATGTACCTTGGGGGGATGCCTGCTCTGTGGTATCGGTTTCAAGAGCTATCACTAGTGGCAATGTGGAGGGTTTACTTTGATGAGCAGGTTGTGATGGGAAATGAAAGGGCTGACATCCATGACCAATGTGGTGTATGAGAAAATGATATAGGTGATTCTAAGCAGGCCGCCCGATGAACGCTTTTCCAGGAGGCCCTGCCCCCTGGGTGCTCAGATGTCTGCAGGCCCCGCCCTCACCAGCACTCCCAGGCTTCCTTGCCCCGCCCTCTCTGGAGCTTCATGCCACTGACGTCACCCGCGTCTCTCTGGACTCTGGTGGGAGCCGGATGGAAGGGACCTGAGACCGGCCGCGGCTGCACGGACGGGATGTAGCAGGGGGCACAGCCACACGGACGCCCCCAGCCTCACTACAGTAAGGAACCACTGTCAGATGAGTTCGGGCAGAGAGTTCACTAAAGTGACGTACCGGGACAGGGTTAAACTGGAGTATTAGGAAGAGGGAGGCGAGTGTGTGTACAGCGCTACAGGGAGCAACATATACCCGGAGAGTATACACAGTGTGAGAAGTTGGCCTGGTATATGATGCTCACTAGTTCTAGTGATCACCTTGTACCATGCCAAGCAACCCTTATGATGATTGGTTGTAAGTCAACCTTATAGACCAGCTATCCTAGTGGTAGTGTGGACAAAGCAGTCTTAGGATAAACTCTTAAAGGCATGTGAAGCAAGCTGTTTTACCATACACAATCCCCTTGAATACCAAATGAAAGGACACCACACAGATATATATTGAAAATATATATATATTTATTAACTACAAATATCCCCTATACTCTTTATGAGCACAGAAGCACAAGCGTTAAAACAAAACACAGTTTAAATACACAAAAGTTGCACAATATGGATGAGCCCTAGGGGCCACCTAAACCATATACTAAAATAGTGGTATAAGAACCACCAACTGAAAAGGAAGTAGGCCTAGGGCCTTGGGAATTGCTGGAGCTGATCGGGACTAGCAGTGACTAAGTCGGGAAAGGCCCGCGGGACTCGGGTGCAGTGCGGAAAGTGCACGCATATACCAATGCAATGTCAATGGTGCTTAAAAGTTACAAAGTTAGTTATTAAGGAACCTTCCGAGTGATCTAGAAGAATGAAACTTAAGACACAGGCACTAGAGGTGTGTACCAGTGTGGGAACACCGGCGTTGATGAGTTACCTCACCCACAGGAAGCGGGTGCACAGGTGCCAAGTAGTGTCGGGTTTCGTCACGCAGGTCGATGGTGCTTGGAGCTGAAGATGCTGCAGGTGGCTCGATGTGAAGAGTTCCGGTGGATCTGAAGTGGTAAAGACCTGAAAGCAGAGGGGACAATGTTCAAAGTCACTAGCCAGTGACTACCGTGGAACCAGATTGGAACCAGGCGATGTCGGGTGCAAACAGGTGATGAGGTGTAGCTTCTCTCTGCAGCCACGTGGACCCGAAGAGGTCGAGGACGTCCAGGAGTCAATCACGAGCTGTCCCACGCAGGCTTCTCGCTGTTGGCGGTGTCGGCAACTTGATTGGAGCAAACAGGCCTTGGCTAATGCAAGCCACGCAGGAATCAAAAAAGGCTTATCCCTCGGACCAGCAAGGTCAGAGCGGGTGCTCCCTTTTACAGGAGCGAGGGAAAGTCTGGAACAACCAGACCCGCAGTGTTGATTGTAGGTTTCGTCGCCAAGATGGCCGCTGACCACGTGGCAAGTGGCCGGGACGGCGCGTCGAGTGGCACGATGCAAAAGGGTCCCACGCAGATCGTGGAGATGCTGGGGGGCTGATCTTCGGTGCAAGGGATGCACGGTTGTGGGGCTTCTCAAACCCCAAAGCACAGCATCAAGGGTGCCTCCGTTGCTGCGCAGTCAGCGTCTCGGGGGTCTTTCAAGAGGTCCGGTCCCACGTCTATCGGTGCCTCCACGGGTCCCTTCTTTGCAGGGACTGTGGATCGGGCTGTGAGAAGTCTGGGAGTCTGGGTCTTGTCAGGCTCTGGGCTCGGGTTCCAACAGGAGGCGGCGGCAAAGCAGACATTGAGTTGCTGGATGGTGCCTGTGTTCACAGGGTGGCCACTCCTAGGCCACAAGGGAGATGCTCTTCAGTCTTCTGTGTAGCAGAATGTTGAAGTCCGGCGTCTTCTTAGTTTTAAGTTGATTTCAGGATGACCTGAGGTGCTATGGCACTGCTCCCACTCTTATTCCCAATCTGAGGGGTGGATCACCTGCTAGGTCCCTCCTCTGGGTGGGACCAGGAAGGGGGGCGGTTACACCCCCTCTCCTTTGTCCAGCTCCTTGCCAGGCCTGGGTCTGGAAAGTCCCAGGACCGGTTTGGACTGGCTTATGCACGGGGACACCTTTTGTGCCCCAGGCATGTCTCAATCTATTCAGCCCTGTCCTACCCAATACAAAGAATCCTGTCTGGGGTGGTGCTCGCACCTCCCAAGGCAGGAAACCCTTTGCCCAAGCCTCCCTCGCTGGAAGGACTCCCAGCAGTAGGAGGTCAGACTTGTGTCTGTGGTGGCAGCATCCATTTTGTGATGCTGAGGTTCTGGTTAACTTTAACCGGGGTTAAGGCTATGTACATGTCGTGTCCCTCCAGAAGGGTGGAATGCTATCCCCGTCGACAGAACTGTCGAGGGGATAGTATTCCAAATCGTATGACACCTTACTCGACATGTTTTGATAAAGCCAAACCAAAGTTAACATATAACTGCGAGGATTATAATGCACTTAAGAGTATATGGTATGGCAATATCCCGGAACAGCTAAGGGAGTTGTTCCCGACAGCTGCAGACAGGCTCAGCTCATGCTAGAGCACCATCTCACATGAAACCACGCACTCTGCCCCCAGGATTGCAGGGGCCTTCCATAGGAATGGCTTATAGGTTAACATGAGTCCAGTTAAGGTTAGATATAGGGATACTATATCTAAGCAAGAGGTGATTACACCAACTTACCCCAGCTGAGTGATCAGCCAGTTGTGTCAAATATGTAGGCCAAGCCAGGGGTGGCACAATACATGCTGCAGCCCCTGGTAGGCCTTGGATGCACCTATGCCCTGGGTACCTTTGGTAAACTGTTACAGGGCCTATAAGGTGAACCAGTGTCCAATTCGTAATGCACCTAGAGTGCATTGGCAATAATTTAGAGAGAGAACAGCAGGCTGTGGGTCTGATTAGCAGGCCCACAGCCACATTAAGTCATAAACCAGTGAAGCAAAAAGCAAAAATTTGGGGTGACCATAGGATAGCAGACCCTACTCTCCTACACACAGGAGCAGCGGGCACTGACGAACCAGGATAGTGGGCACTGTCTTATGGGGTGAGGGATGGTCATCGGTACAGGACAGTGATGAACGTGTCACCACCACCATACAGGGGTTAGAGACGTGTTTGCCTCAGTGGACAATGTGTTACTGGGCCTGTGCCCACAGAAGGTAGTTATTTAGTTCACTGAACAGTAGGCTCTATGGCCAAAGTGCACCACCGGTTGATACAAGAGAGAGAGTGTAGAGTGCCACGAAGCGGTGGGGGCTTGTTTTGTTAGGCACGGGGAGAGTGGGTATGTGTGTGTGTGGCTCTGGGTGTGTGTGTGTGTGTGTGGCTCTGGGTGTGTGTGTGTGTAGCTCTGTGTGTGTGTGTGTGGCTCTGGGTGTGTGTGTGGCTCTGGGTGTGTGTGTGTGTGGCTGGCTCTGGGTGTGTGTGGCTGGCTCTGGGTGTGTGTGTGTGGCTCTGGGTGTGTGTGTGGTAGTAATTGCTGTCTGCTGAGCTCGTCCGTAGGGTACAATAGGTCTCACATTTGCGAGAGATTAAGCTATTGGCATTGTAAATGACAATGCCATTTATTTATCTGTTTTCAAAACCAACACATAAATACAAATGTTGTCATTTACAATGCCAATAGCTCTAACTTTTCCAAAGGCGAAACCGTTGCATTGTAAATGCTTGTTTATACATTGTACACAAAACATCAAACTAACTCTTGGCAGTTAATACCGGGTGTAATTATTACCCAACTTAATAGCTGCTTTTGTCAACATTGGAAGGGCGAAAAGCTAAATTGGCACTGTCAGCCATCGAACTTGTGACCTTTAGCCCATTACAGAAAGATTTTTGTAGCAGGTTCTCACGCTTGAATCACAAAGGTTAATGAAACCCAATTATTAAAAGCAATGTAATTACAATTATAAAAACACCCCACTTTTGGGCAATCCTCCTAATTTAGTAGGGTATTTCGAAATACATGTAAGGTTTTGCAGCTGTTCCCAATTACTATTTTGAACATCAATAAGACTGGTTTCGTGTTCACTGTTTTAGGAGCGCTCCTTCCCAGCAACTCGTTTATTCTGTTCAAAAACCTGCAGCACTACAGCTGCTGTTCTCCAAAGTGAACGATTTAAACGACCAATTGCAGCTACTAACACCGGAAGTAAATGTAGAACGTAGCCAATCAGAGCCCCCTGCTTCTAGTACCACAGCCTGGGTAGGCTACACTGCAGTCAGATTTTTTTGCCCCGCCAATCTGTAACAGTCTTGTAAATATTTTATCGTGAGTGCCGATTATGTCTACACTGGTTACCCCAGGGATGGTGAGAACAACTTTGATTTTAACGTAGTCTGCCGGAAATAAGAAAAGCGCACACATGTTTTTAGCGAATGTGGTTTTGTCTGCAGAATAAATACCGGTGCGGTTTTTATCCCGGACTGCCGCTGCTTGCTCCCGGTTCTTGTGCCGCTCCCGGTTCTTGTGCCGCTCCCTATCCCAAGCACCCTCTCGCTGCCCCTCCAGCCCAGCCAATGGGAGCAATAAATGATGAGACTGACCCGCAAACGCATCTGCTCCGTCCTGGTCTTCGTGTACTGCCTCTTCTCCCTGTATGCGGCGTACAGCGTGTTCTTCAAACCCCAGAAGGCGACTCGGGTACACAAGGTGGTGCATAAAAAGGAAAGGGAGAAGAAAGGTAAGAAGACTTTGTCCTGTACTGCAAAAGGGAAATCATATAGCACCGAGAAAAATATTTACGAAATGCCCGCTTTTAGTCGGCGTCTCTTATGTCACTGGCGCTTGCATGTTGTATGGTCTCATATTGTTACATAAATGGAGGCTTTGTAAAGTGCCTGTCCTGCCCCTAAAAGGTTACCTTTAATGTGTAATGTGTGTGTCTCTCCTAGTGACGTGAAATGAAAACACTCCTGGTGGTGCCTTGAGGGATACCAAATATAACACAACACAGAGGCTGCTTCTCACCTTTGCATGACTGTGTTTTTTGGCCCCGCATCGTCCCGAAAAAGCCTTTAACTCCAAGCTTTCTAAGTATTCATAGTAACAAGCAACATACACACTCTAACTTAAAAATAAATTGGAAGTTATAAAGGAATAAATAAATGTTTTGAGCATGGAAGAAGGACATTTGTGTGTATTGTACGAGCAGGGGTAGAAGTGTGAGAAGTTAAGCACGGCCTGCAACCGGTGATGGAACGCAGAGAATGTTTTTGTCGTTTCTGTGTGGATTTGCTCTTGCTTGAAGCACATTCTAGGCATCTTCATTTTTGTGTGTACTGTACGAGTTGGGGGCGAAACCGAAAGTGTGTTGGTAGCTGGAATGAATGCCTATTGTACAGCATTTATATATCATTTACGTACAGCTCTAATGTTGGGAGTGTTTCCATGTCGTGTGCGATGACCATTGACATGTGGTTGTCATGTTATGGGACGCAGCGCTTAGAAGTGTGAGGCGTATGGTCTTCAGTAAGCTGGCTGCGTTAAACAGCTCTGCAGTTCTCTTTTTTTGATCATTGTCCATTTAGCTGGTTACTGCACTGGGATCTCTATTCTGAAATATTTTGTTTAAAGTGTATATATAGTTTAGGTTGGAGAGACACCTGTTGGAGAAATGTGCCGGAATGGTCTTTGGTAATATCATTCCATATCTGATTGTCATTGTGAGTTGTTAGAAGCAGTCCTAGTATGTAGCTTGTTGGGACCTGAAGTGGTGGATAAAGTTAAAGCTTTCCATTGACCAGCAGTATGTGTCAGATCTCTTCAGTTATTCTAGCCCTGTTTAGTTGGTGATGGGTGATTTACTGCTGCAGACTGGTACTGTACTGGTGATGGACATGAAGCACTTTTATATTATGTGAATGTGTCAAGCAGCACAAGGGAATTATAACAGTTACATGGACTACACTCGACTGCTCAACCACTGAGTGTTACTAATAACGTGGGACAGGAGTATTTTATTGTAAGTGCATTTATATAGTGCTTACTACTGCTGACAGTTCTACGTGGTAGATTAAATTAAGGAGTTGGGTGTGGTGTTTGGTAGGGGGTATGTTGATTCATGCAGATGGTGGTGGTATTGATATATAAAGTAAAAATCCATGTTTGTAAAGCTCAAACTACTCACCCTTGCGGGTCTCAAGGCGCTGGGGGTCGTCGTGGAAATTAAGTGATCTATTGCCCAGAGTCACATGGTGCTGGGCTGAGCTGCCGCCAGGGATCGAACCGTGAACCCTGTGCTCCGAATCTGCTGCCCTGGCTGTTGCACCACACCTCTCCACTGACTTTTAAAAGAGAGTTTGGTTTTTTAAATAGGACGTAGACAATATGCAGACATACTATCATAGAGATTAAGGTGAACATGCATGTGACTTAGACTAGGCTGTGCTCAGAGAGAGGAGGCACACAGAGATGGAAAGTAACAGGAGATTCATTCTAAAGAAAAAAGGAGTCTCAACATTTGGAAGTTTTAAATCAAGGACAGTTTTCGTGGAAATACAGCAAATGCCTTTTCATTTTTTGTTTAAATCTATTTTTATTACCTTTTCAGGAAGTTTACATATGCATGAAAGATAACATCCATCATATCATGCCAACCACATTTAGAACTTTGTCAGTCAGTCAGTCAGAATATCTTTATTCGACTTAATTAAAGTCATACAAAGAAAGAAAACATTAAAACAGCACGTTTAAAAAAAAGTATACATTGCGATCATGACATTTAAAAACATCTAACTCAATACACATTTTAAATACTATTTACACATGATTAAAAGGTATGTATATGTATAAAACAGTGCCTATGATATAAATTCATACATTTAGTAAACTTTTAGGACGGAGGTTGACCAGCAGCTTTCGCCCTAGCTGCCGCGACTAAAAAATTTGCAAGACCAAATGCTGTGCATGGATTGGTCATAAGCTGTAGGTAGAGCAGTGCGGGTCTCACCTGTGTGAACCCAGCATTTTTGAGTAAGGGGAGCAAGTGTTTTTTCCTCTGCTCATGGAATAGGCTACAGAACATGACGAAATGCATAGTGTCCTGCACAGAGAAATGGTCACAGCTGCAAGGGGCGGCTAGTTCTGGCTTCTGCCAACCCTTGAAAGAGCCTAGGTGAAAATGAATAAGGTTGAACCTTAATTTAGTTAATAAAAACCTATGGTAAGGGATAGTTACGAAACGGAGGTAAGGGGCCAATTGAGAATCGCTCATCAATAGAAAGTGCGCCCTTACTGCCGGCTTCTGAAGCTCGACTGCCTCACGGCTTGCTTCCTTCCTTTCTATAAAGGCTTTTTTTATTTGGACTATGTCACGGGTCGTAATTTTCTCTGGGGAGCAAAAAAGTTCTGGGCGACCCAGGTCTGAAAATGATTTACTTAGGTAGGCCAGCCAAGGAATTTCGTTCTGATTGTCCAGTAATAGGACGTCCCTCAGGATTTTATGGTTCAGAGGTAAATCAACATTTAGCCACATTTTCAGCCACAAGGTCAATGGTGCAACACTTAATAGGTCCGACAGATATGGCAACCCAACCTCCTTGTGAATGGAATAGGTGGGGGTTGATTGGGGGACAGAGAGGAGGGATCTTATGAATCTATTTTCTGCTCTCTGAATGGGGTCGAGGTTTACATAACCCCACAGAGATGATCCATAAGATGCGATGGCAACAGGCTTACTTTTGTATATCTTCAACATCGCTTCCATAGGCCTGGCACCCAATTTGCCGGCAAAGCCCAGGAGTGCGGAGGAAGATCTAGTTACTGCCAACCTCTTTGCATTTATCTGTGGACCCCAAGTACATTTTTGATCGAACAGCACTCCCAGATAGGGAAATGTGGTTACCTCGGACACAGGAGTCCCACTGCAGAAGAATGATTTGTGTCTTCTCTTTGCACCCTCTATACCCATAACCATGGTATGGGATTTAGATGCATTGACCTTTAGGTCCAGATTTTCCATGAAGGAACCGAAGGCGTCGAGAAGAATCTGCAGGCCGACACCCGTGCGGGCTATTAACACGGCATCGTCCGCGTACAGGAGTGCCGGAATGTGGGTGTCTCCTGCGCGCGGTACGTCCGTGCCCCTGCCCCTCAGGTGTGCCCCCAAGCCGTTAATATAAATAGTAAAAAGCGTAGGGGCCAGGATGCAGCCTTGGCGTACTCCTTTGAGGGATTTAAATGAGGAGGTACACCTACCATTGTTGGACACTCGGACGGCTGCGAAAAGCTCCTGATGTAACGAGGCCATATACATGACTAGGGCTTCGTCAATTCCCATATCTAACAAAATCGACCATAATTTAGACCTATTGACGAGGTCGAAGGCCGACGAAAGGTCCATGAAGGCCAGAAAAACTGAGCCCTCCTTAGCCATTGTATACTTAGAGATGAGTAGATACAAATTAATGCATTGCTCGATCGTACCTTTACTCTCTCTAAAGCCGTATTGTAGATCGCACAGCCCGCCACATCCCTCAACGTTCTCCCTCAATCTTACTAAAAGAACTTTCCCCAATATTTTTACAGTAGAGTCCAACAGAGATATAGGCCTATAAAATGCTGGGTCGTCCCTCTGGCCTTTGTTTTTATAAATGGGAACGATAGTGGAATTAGCCCATGAGGCGGGTGCTGCGTTGAAGTTTACTGCATTAAACACGTTAGACAACACTCTCGACCACATTTTAGGAGAGAACATAAAAAAGTCGGCCGGGACTCCGTCCGGGCCCGGAGCCTTATGTTTGGAGGTTTCCATAAGCGCCTTTTCAACTTCTTGGGGATTAAAAACAATAGGGTTAACATTCCCGTTAGAAGGTAATCGACTTTTAGTGTCCTCTACGACTGCATTGCCCCCATACACGTTTTTAAAAAAGGATAGCCATTTTTCCTCAGTAATCACGCAGTCCATTGGTAGATTGTCGTCTTCCGAAAAAAGAGGGTGCTTGATGATTTCCCAGAATCTTTTGCTGTCCTTAAGCACCGCCGCTGAGAGGAGTTCCTCCCATGTTTCGCGCTTAATGGAGTCCTTGCGGCTCTTTACTGCTGACTTATAGATTTTCCTTAGCCTCACGATTTCCTCTTTTGGTCTTGGAACGATTTTAAGAGCCGCCAACAGATCTCTATGGGCCTTCGAACATGCAGTATCAAACCAACGCTTATGAACTTGAGTTCCCGAAAAAGGTTTAGCTGTGAGATCTTTCGAGACCTGTGCACATATTTCCTCGTAGGCTGAAACCAATAGGCTCCCTTGAGTATCTGGATTCTGACACAACTCAGTCTGCAATTTAATCTTAGGGAAGCATTTTTTGTAAAAGTTTTCCGGGATCACCTTTGCCCATTTAATTCTTCTATCTTGATCTGTAGTCCTCAGAGAGGAGGCTGAGTTTACGATTGACGGTGCTGTACCCATCTTGCTGCCCCACGCCACTTCAAGTAACACTGGGTTGTGGTCACTGAAGTGGGTTGCCACCGTCCTATATGCCGTAATAAAGGATAGAATACCAAGAGAAACGAAAATATAGTCTATCACAGAACCATTCAGACTACCATTGAAAGTTGGCGTTCTAGCACCAAAATTGGGTTCATAAAGATTATGATTAGCCAGTAAGTCTTCAAGCTCCTGACCCTCTGTGGTATGTTCGAAGTGGGGCGCAACCAAGGCATCGTCCTCACCATCACATGCTACTCTTCCCTTACAGGCTAAATTACATAAATGAATGTTAAAATCACCTAGTAAAACTAACTCAAATACAAAAGAGATATTCTGTAGGACTGAGTTTAAAATGCTATCTAAATTAGCGATATTTCGACCATTATAAGCACAGTTACTTGAATTATAGAAGTTGACATATAAGGTCCTGCTGGTTTTATTGATAGTCCTTTCTACGATCAATATGTTATCAGATTCAGACCTAATCTGTCTATAACTTCCTTTTAGATCCACGGAGAATAAGAGCACCAGGCCACCTTTGGCTCTACCCATTCTGCTAGGGATAGCGGAACTTGCAAAACTGGTGTACCCATCCCACCAGGTATTACTGGAAGTGTCCCATGTTTCTTGCAGTGCGATGATGTGATACTTTGAAATAAAACTGCACCATTCTGGGTCCTGGCGTTTGGTGCTTAGGCCTGCCACATTCCAGCTTAAAATCCTACATGACTCCCTAATGGTCGTAGGTTCACTGCCACTCTCAGAGTCTCCTTCCCCTGAAGCTTGCACTAATGTGGCCCTAGTAGAGTTCACAAGACAGCGATGCTGTGTCATCCCTCTAATAGTGCCCGTATCAGGACCAGCATCTGGCCCAAATGAGAGTACTTGCTGGCCACGAATGATGGATATATGTGGTTCTATGACTGCGTTGAACTTATAAGAACTTTGAAGATCGTCGGTGTTTTGGCCCTCTTTGCGTGGGTTCGAACTAATTTGTCCAAAATTGTTTGGGTTAGATCTTAATGCAAGTCAATCACAGGTGTTGAGGTCCGATAAGGGGCCAAACCTATTGCCTGTGGTGAAGCCCCAAGCAGAAGGGGTGCCTGGTAGGAACTGACCAGCATGAGCTAGATTCCACTGATGATGTGGTGTGATTGGGTGGCCCATGGTCGGGTCCATTCTCTGCCACCGTGTTGGCCTGATACCCCGTGCACTGTATTCAAGACCGGGTTCGCCGTTCACCCACCCATTAAGTCCCAGCACTTGCGGGTGAGCCGGGGGGATGATCCGCTCATATGGGTAGTTGGTTCTTCCTGGCATTTGCTGCGATGCAAGCAGAGGCCGATGGCTAGTGAATCGGGAGCCCATTGCCCCTCCCCAACTGCTATTGTTCCTAAACTTAGTTGGCCTGTTGGTGTTGGCTAAAGTAGCAGATTGGGTCTCGTTATTAAAAAATCTGAGTGTTAACGGGACTATGGATCCATTACGTCGTTGAGGCGGAAAAAGATTGATCAGGATTTCGGGGAGAACATCTGCGTTAGTGAAGTTTATGATGACGCAGTCTCCCTGAAACCTTTTCGGCTTGCTGCCAATCCAAGGTACCCTCCTGGTCGAAACTATAGCACCAGCCAATTTATCAAACCCTTCTTGCGCCATGTAAATGTTGTTAGAAAGCCAATGTAGGGCTTTGTCCTTGAGATCCTGGTTGGACTCTGTTTTATTTTGTGACAAGACAGGTACGTTGGCTAATACCAAGACTAGCGGTAAGGCTTCAGCTATAAACTGAACTGGGCTGGTCTCTTGACTACGTGCCACTGTTGCGTCAGTGGTGGTGACTTGAGGGCCCCCAGTTGCCACACTCTGATTCGGGCCTATTAATGTTAAGGATGGGGGTGGGTGTGGCAAGTCTGATTGAGTAGGCTGCGCACTACTGTCAGTAGAGGGGACATCCTCATCCGTAGATATTAAATCTGCGACGAGGGTTGAAAGGTTCTCTAGTTCCTTAGCCAAGTTACCGTGAACCCCTCCCAATTTCTTAACTTCAGCGATCAATTTGTCCACTTTCCCGATCAGGGGCTTTATGATAGTTTTGATCTTGATATCCATCATTTCTTGGATCCTGTTGAAAAGATCATCGTCAGATATACGCTTAGACTCGAGATCTAACTCATGGTCTGTGAAGTTACCCGTCCTTCTGGAGGGTGGGGTGGCTGGCTTCCTCCTCCCCTGTTGTTTCCCCCCTCTTTTGGCTGCCATTTTCCTACATGCTCTTACAGCACGATTAGGGGGAGACTGGAGCAGAGGGACCTCATCAATGACGTCTGTCTGGATACTTGTCTCGGTGGAGGCGTCATCGGCTAAATCTATAAGATCAGCTCTGTCCTTGTCAGAAGTCGAGTTTTCAGTGGCTTCAATGTGATTGATCGGAGAGTTAGGGCCAGAATCTACAGCAATAGACTGTGCGTTTCCTATCAGGGAATCGGACATAGCTGTGCTTGTGGACGGGCTATCTGCAGGCAGCACTGGTGATTGACTTAGGCCCAAAGATTGCCTTCTCTTACTGTTGATGCTGGTTACCACTTGTACTAGATATGAATCAAGGGTATTCACAGCCTCGGAAGGTTGAGGAACCAATTTTTTACCCATATTTTTTTGAATAATGTTTGTAGAGTCATAAACTCATGCAGTCGGCTAGACTTTAGCTGAATAACTTGCTGGTCTTGACGGGTACTGCTGTATAAGGTGGCCGACTCGAGGAAATTAACAAAACCCTATGTTAATGACCGAAGTTTTACTCCCAAAGTAAGGAACCAAACAGCCGTACCTCACGCCCACGTGGTCGTCTTCAGGGGGGTGGCCTAGCCTGGCCTTGTCGTGCCTCGGAGGGCCTCAGAGGGCCCGCCCTTTGCCCGGGCTTAGCCCCGGGCGTCCCGCTCGCGTCCCGCGACGCTGAGGGCTGTTGCCTTTCTAGAGCCCCTCCCGTCGCTTCTGCAGCGTCGGGGAACGCGCCGCCGCTGAGCCCGATGGGAAACGTAGTCCCAAGGCGGCGGCGCGACTGGTGGCGGGAACTCGGCGTGTGTGAATGTCTCTGGTCACCTGGTCACCTGCTCGGTCTCCTGACACTGGCGCTGTCTTCCCAGGTATGGCTCCGTGTGATTAAAGGCTCCGTGCGTTACTGCTTCTGCAGCGTCTCCCACCCGCTCCACCGAGGGCTGTTGCCTTTCTAGAGCCCCTCCCGTCGCTTCTGCAGCGTCGGGGAACGCGCCGCCGCTGAGCCCGATGGGAAACGTAGTCCCAAGGCGGCGGCGCGACTGGTGGCGGGAACTCGGCGTGTGTGAAGGTCTCTGGTCACCTGGTCACCTGCTCGGTCTCCTGACACTGGCGCTGTCTTCCCAGGTATGGCTCCGTGTGATTAAAGGCTCCGTGCGTTACTGCTTCTGCAGCGTCTCCCACCGCTCCACCGAGGGCTGTTGCCTTTCTAGAGCCCCTCCCGTCGCTTCTGCAGCGTCGGGGAACGCGCCGCCGCTGAGCCCGATGGGAAACGTAGTCCCAAGGCGGCGGCGCGACTGGTGGCGGGAACTCGGCGTGTGTGAAGGTCTCTGGTCACCTGGTCACCTGCTCGGTCTCCTGACACTGGCGCTGTCTTCCCAGGTATGGCTCCGTGTGATTAAAGGCTCCGTGCGTTACTGCTTCTGCAGCGTCTCCCACCCGCTCCACCGAGGGCTGTTGCCTTTCTAGAGCCCCTCCCGTCGCTTCTGCAGCGTCGGGGAACGCGCCGCCGCTGAGCCCGATGGGAAACGTAGTCCCAAGGCAGCGGCGCGACTGGTGGCGGGAACTCGGCGTGTGTGAAGGTCTCTGGTCACCTGGTCACCTGCTCGGTCTCCTGACACTGGCGCTGTCTTCCCAGGTATGGCTCCGTGTGATTAAAGGCTCCGTGCGTTACTGCTTCTGCTGCGTGTCAATTTCGTTTAGACATCACGGTTGAGCTGGGAGTGTTCCACTGTACATGTTGATGACATTATTGCCTCAGTTCCGTATTGGACCTCAACAGGTGGGTTACGTCAACGAAGATAAAGGCCACCGTGCGTCCGTAATATGGTTCTAGTGGCATTGTATACAAAATGTTACAGGTCATTCATCACGGTTAAGAGCACAGATGTTATATATAGAAAAGACAAACAAGAGCTCAAAAACCAAAAACAGCAGCTAAGTCCGACTTCTGGTTACATACTCCTCACTTTGGCCCTTTTACCTTTCTCCCCCCACCCCCACCCCCCATCCCTTTCGTCCCGTAGTTCTCCATGGAACTGCAACTCCATCCTCCGCACATATCGGTGTCCCTCCTAAGTGTTGGTTAGTATATGTGTACCTGCGTGAGGCGGCGAGGGTGCACTGCCAGATCGCCTATCTCCCAATTTGGGGGCACCTCTCACGTCATCTAGTCACTGCTCGGGCTGTCCCCTTCCGTGTGTGCCAAGGCCTGGAGTAACCCCTCCCATTGTGCTGCTATAGGTGTCCTCCGCAGACCCAGTGTTTCCTCCCGCAGAATGGCGATTCCCTCCGCTTTGGCCCACGCTAGGAGTGAATACCTCCATGCCCTTATGTCCGGTGGGTCTTGTGCCTTCCATCTTTTCGTTAGGAGCCGTTTAGCAACCGCCAACCCCAGGTCAAGGAAATAGGAAGTGCCTTTTGTGGCCGGGGGCCTACGAAAGTGATATAACAAGTAAGTCGGCCATTCAAAGGGTATGTTGCGGCCCGTGCATGTGTATAATGCCTCCCTAACAGCCCACCAATAAGTACGTAGTTTGTGACCGTTCCACAGCATGTGCACCAGTCCAGCACCTGGCTCCGCACAACGGGGACATATCGCATCCGTGCGGTGAAAGTACCTATTGATCTTCTCAGGTGTGAGGTATGCCCTATGTACTATGAACACTTGTATTTGCCGAAACCACATGTTTCTGGGGATGCGTGTTGGGCTCTTCAATATCTTTTCCCACTCCCTGTCCTCTAGCTGTCGCTCCAAATCTGCCTCCCAGCTACAGCGAAGTGAGTCTAGCTTTATTGCGGCGTGCATGCGAAGGGATGCCGCAAACCATCGAATTAAGTGCCTGCCGCGACCCATAACGTGGAGGTACTGTATGGTTAGATGTTAACTCGGCTCGTCTTTCATGTCCCTCCACTTAGAGGTCAGCGTTGTGATCAGTGAACAGTGTCGTAAAAATGGACCTGGCGGGAGCCCCAGTTCTTCGACTAGAGATTCATATGGCATGAGCGTGCCATCCCGATGCAGGTCTCCCATGGTCTGTATGTCAGCTTTGTGCCACTCCGTAAGTTCTAGGGATGTAAGCACCCCAGGTCCGCTGGGGAAGCCTGCTAGTGGTATGGCCGGTGCGTAGGGAACTAGTCCCCTAGTAATATAGGCAGCGGCGATAGCACTTGTAAGCCACTGCCAGAAGGAGTTGGGCCAGTGTTGGCGCCCTAGTAGCCGGATGAAAAAGCCTAGTTATATAGTCCAGAGAGGGGGGGGAAGCTAGGGTTGCCGTGTCATCACGACCCCTATCCGCAAGCCATTGGGCAATCCACTGCAATTGCGCAGCCACATAGTAGTGTTCAAAACATGGTGCTGCTAGGCACCCCTGGTCTGTGGGCAAGTATAACTTTGCCATCTCCATCCTATGTCGCGCATTACCCCAGAGGAAGTCTTGAATCTGTGCAGCCAGCATGTTAAAGAAGGCCACCGGGACATACAGTGGCAGGTTTGCGAAAGGGTACAGAAGACCAGGGAGAATCACCATCTTAGAGAGTGCCACCCCGCCCGTGACTGTTAGTGGGAGCATCTTCCAAAAATTCAGGTGTGACTTGATGGCTGTCACCGCGCGTCCCAGGTTGCCATCAAAGAGATCAGCCGGTTGGCTGTAAATCCGGATTCCAAGGTAGCGGAACGTATCAGCCTTCCACTGTATCCTTGTATCGGCTAGAACATAGCCGGGGTCCGGAGTGTCTCTCCTAAACTCGTAAAGACAGGATTTATTAGCATTCACCCAGAGTCCAGAGAGCGCAGCAAAGTCACTCAATATGTGCTCCAGTTGAGCCAGAATATTTCCCACATCTCTCACGAAGACTAGGAGGTCGTCCGCATATAGCGAGACCTGGTGCGTTGCATCCCCCAGTGGTATGCCATTTCCCAGCGTGTCTCGCAGAGCCGCTGCCAGGGGTTCAATTGCCAACACAAACAGGAGGGGTGACAGCAGGCACCCCTGCCTCGTTCCCCTGCGTATCAGAATGGCGTCTGAAATGTATGGCCCTAGTCGCACCCGGACTGTGGGGTTTTTGTATAACAAGTCGACCATCTGGAGAAACCCCCAACCCAGCTCATAACGCAGCAACACCGCCACGAGATAACCCCCACTCCAAGTAGTCGAAAGCCTTCTCGAGGTCCAACACCAGGCACCCCGCCCTAGGCCATTCCCTCACACTGTCTGCCGCCACTCAACAGTACCTCCACAGGTTCAGCGAGGTACTGCGCTTGGGTACAAATCCATTTGGTCACTTTGGGCCAATTCGGGGACCACTAGTGCCAGGCGCTCCGCCAGTAGCTTTGCAAATATTTTGTAGTCTACGTTCAGGAGTGCCAAAGGTCTGTATGACCCTAAGTTTTTTCAGGGTCTCTATCCGGTTTGAGGAGGGACACCAGGTAGGCCTCACGCATCGACGGGGGTAATGTTTGGTCTGTCAGGGCTGTGGAGTAGAGAGTGTGCAGGTGTTGCGTCAGAGATTCCCCGTAGGCCTTGTAATATTCAGCAGGTAGGCCATCCGGTCCCGACGTTTTCCCGGACGCCATGGACCCAATCGCCTCTCTGATTTCCTCTAGAGTGAGGGGACCAATCGGTGCCTCCTGGTGCGCTCCCAAGGCTGTGGTTAGCTGAATAGGGGTTAAAAATCTCTCTGGGTCGGGTTCAGAGCAACGCCCCTTTGATTGGTACAGTTGTGCATAATGGTCTGGCATCACCTTGTGTATCTCTCTTTTTGTGTATACTAGGGACCCCTCTGGCCTGCGTATGGCTCTGATTGGGACGTGTTTACTCTTACTTCAGCAGCCAGGCCAATAATCGGCCCCCTCTGTCTGCTTTAGCATGTGTGGGCAGCGTAGTTGTGGCATCGCAATCGTTCCATGAGGTCCGCATGTTGTGCCCTAAGATTCTCTAGTTGGCCTGACCGCCCACCCCCACCCTCCTCCTCCCGTTCATACTGGAGAAATTGTGATTCTAGGCGAGTGAGTGCCAACGTCAGTTGTTTGCGTATATTCCACATGACCCCGAGACAGTGCCCCCTGATAGCTATTTTGTGGGCGTCCCACTCCACCAGTGCGGAGCTCGCCGTCCCCTCGTTATGCTCAAAATATTCCAGGACAGCCGTCCCCAGGGATGGGCGGAATTCTGGTACTTCCAGTGAGGAAGACTGTAGGTGCCAGGTGGGTATGGGAGGGCGGCCATGTTGCCAATTCAGTTTTACACGTAAGGGAATATGGTCGGAGTGTGTTCTTCCCAGATATTGCGAGCGCGTCCGCATTAGACGCTACAGTTGTTATCCGGAGTGGCGGAAAGGATCTATCCATGTGCACATAGAGTACCGACTTAAAGTCCCCACCTAGCAACTAAGGAAGCCCAACGAAGGGCGTCAGCAATATGGACAATCGTGCCAGGAACGATGATTGTTCTGTGTTTGGGGCATATATGGAGCCAAGTAGTATCGGTTGGCCATTGAGTATCCCCCTCGCTAAAGTGTATTTGCCTTCAGGGTCTGTCACTGTGTCTTCACAAATGAATGGGGTACCCGCCAGCACCCAGATTAATGTGCCCCTCGCATGCGCTCAGTATGTTGTGCCATATATATGTCCCCTCCAGCGCTTGTGCAGTCTATCTAATTCCGGCTGGTTCATGTGTGTTTCCTGTAATAAGGCTATTGCAACCGAATGTCTCTGGAGATATGCAAATATGGAGTAACGACGCGCAGGCGTGTACATACCACAAATGTGATTGTCCGCTCGGGTAATTTCTGATGGTAGTGAACAACAGGGACGCCAGGGACAAGGCGCCTTGCCAGGCTTGGAGGTCAGGGACCTGTGTGGGGTTGTCAACATTAAACAAACTATGAACATCATAACATCTGGGGCGGTCATTTCGCAATGGCCGTCCACACTTCTGGAACATTGTGAACTAGGTCAATGTGTTGCCAACGGGGTGCGCTAGAGTTGTTGTATTATAGCCTTCACCTTTATTTTCAGTGTGAATAGTGTGCCATCAATGTAAACCTTGAAGAACCGGGTTTTAGAACCCAGCGGCGCTAGGGATAACTCCCGATGTCTTCGGATTCCCCTGCCTCGTCAAACAGAGACACAGGACACTTCTTGATGACGTCAAAGACCAAATGTATTGGCTGCAACCAGGAACAGAGGTCTACGAAGCACAACACGGGTGGTTCGCTAGAGACTGCACAAATTCATAGAGCGGAGCATCGTCTTTTATGCTAAAAATCACATTCCTGGCTAGCATCAATTACATACAAACTGACCAATAGAGAAACAACATTTTAAACATATTGCATGACGACAATCCCACTTTCCGTTGTCCAGCCCACCAGAAATGACCAAGCAAAATTCAACATTCCTGTTCGATCAGGCCGGACAAACCCTTCATAAAGACCTCAACCCAAATCAGTAATTAAGCCATAAAGGAAGGAACAGAAGCAGATGAGAAGCAAGATAGAAGGGTGTGTGCATGTACCATAAACTCAGCAATGTCCTGCTCTTTGATCTTTATCTGACCAGCTGCTTAGCAAGGAACTGGCTCAACGAAGTTAGCCTCGGGCAAGGGAGTCAGTTCGGCCAGGTCACACAAGAGTCAGCTAAGGTGTACGTGTCCCAAGGACTCGTTCGGCCATAGTCATCGGCCTATGTGAGGGCAACCACACGAAATGGCTGCCACACACAAAATGGAACCCGAGGGTTCAAACGGAATCCCTGAATACGTAGTGTTCTCATTGATCGATTATGACGAAAAACACTCGTACATACCGCACTCATCATTTGCGGTCCGCTAATACCAAAATCGTCTATATCCGACGACCTTCATTGAACGGGTTCGGTATCACAGAACCACAGACTCTTGGTACCGCAGTATCACAGAACCACAGACCCTCCTTTTGCCCTTACATAGGCAATAAACCCAAACCATTTCAATCTGAATCCAGGTCTTTATTCATCAGATCATCAAGATGTTGCTGTAACATCATCCTAGTACTTAGCAACTCTCTCTGGACAGGTCTCCTCGCACATGAAGTAGCACAGAGGCCACATATAGCAGGAGCACACTGTACACAGAGACAGAACAGGAAAAGGATAGCTAAGATCATCCCAATGACCATCAGAATCTTCCATCCCCACGTCGATATCAATCCCCAAAACCATCCCGTTAACGACCAATCTCCTTCAGCCATATGTACAGACTCAGAGATCTTATGTAGCTTGAAATGGCCTGGAAGACTGTCGGAGCGTTGTCTGGAATGAAAACGCAGCAGCTCGATTGAATCAGTTTACCCACTCCACCTCTATCTGCAAGTATGACATCAAGAGCAACTCTATTCTGAAGTGTCATAAGTCGATCCGACTGGAGCTCAGCAGTCAAGTTACTAAGGGCACCGGCAGTCTCGACTATGGTGGACTCAACCACTCTCGTCAACTGTCGAATGTTCCTGCTGTTAGCCATAGGTCCCCAGAACGGCAGAAAACCCTTAAAGAAATCTCCCAAGTCTTGCCCTTCGGTATCTTCCTTATTGAAGACACCTCTAGCAACTCTCATCTTATGGTAATCTGCTGCAGCTATAAAAGTGGGAGGCAACAGGAACGAAACAAAACATGTGCCCGAGAAGTCAGGGGGCAACCATGTGTACGCTTTGTCGTAACAGATGAAATAGGTACCCTTAGCTGCTGGGGAAGTCTGAGACGCAAATACATAAGTCTCAGTGCAGACACTCTTCCCTAACTGAGCTCTCGGATTCTTGCCATTACCTTGCAGGCAATAATGACCCTGATAGGGCACTATCCAAATCGGTGGAGAACTTTTCGCTCGCTGGTTAACACTCACACCATATCCAGTAACGTTCCAACCAATGTAGGCTTGTGTCTCATCTCTCGGAATAGTCTCATACGAACTAATCCCTCTAATCATGTCGACTATACCCTTGACCAGAGCACTAGTCTTCGGACTATCTTTCATGGAACGTTGGGGATAGACTTCATGAGCATAAATGAACATCGTTATATATGCCCAAATAGAACCATTGTAGCTGAAACGCAAAACCAGGTACGGAATACCTTTATCGGTAATATGGGGCATAAGGCCACAAACCCAACAGTTTGTCGTGCTAATTACTAGCTGGTGTTGGTGCAGAAGCTGAACAAAGGAATTGTTGTCAAATTCCAGTCTTCTAACGATTTCATATTCGGGCAAAGGGTGAAAAGAATGAGAGGAAACCGTAGGAGGAGGCATAGGTTGTGTGGTGGGCATGAGCGTCACTTGAAAAGAGAATGTCACATATCCAATTAAAAACATCATTAAGCTAAGCAACATAAATAAACAATATTAAAAATCTTTTTCGGCTTATCGATTTACATATTTTGCTTTTAAAGCTTATTCTTTCAACAGGTCTCTCCATCTCGAAAAACTCCATCCTCTCTAATTGCTGCTCGCGGTGGTAGGGTGTTCTATGCTAAAGAATGCTTCTGTCAGTCCAGGGCAACTCCCTTAGACCAACCAGAACTGTCGACCTAACGTCTTCGGCTTGCATTCCAAAGACTTCAGCAACCGCGACCATACAGCTGAACCCGGATGGCGGTTCGAAAAACAAAAATCAAAGTAGTTCCTCGGAGGAGAGTTAACCTGCAAAAATTAGAAAAAGAAAACTTTACGTTTTTATTTGTCCCGCGACTCTCGGTCGCAAATTATAACGCTCTCTACTAGGCAATGTCTGTTCACGGAACAGGAGTTGAGGTTCAACAATGTTCAAACGGTTCAATGGAGGCACAGCTTCTTGAAGAAGATCGTCACTTTCTTGCTCAGTGTTCGTTCCAATCAAACGGGCATCGCTAAAAGGCAGGAAACAAGGCACGGTCTCAGTCTCAGAATCAGGAAGTCCTTTCTGGACCCAATGGTCGTACGGCAGAGGCAAAGGGGCCCTCTTACAATGTACACCGTGTATCCAGTTCTTTTTACCGTGCACTCGTACTGCAGAACGGGTAGATAACAACACCAAGTGAGGTCCTGTTCAGCGGGGCTGCTCGTTCTTGGTCCACTGGAAATTTTTCACAAGCACCTGTTGATGCAAAACACGCAATTTAGCCGTCAATTCATACAAGTAGTCAAGCAGCACAGGATGTTCTATTTCACTGAATTTTGTCGGCCGCGGCACTCCCCAAATGTTTGCCGGGCGACCAAACACCACCTCATACGGACTCAGACCCATTCGTGAATGCACAGTCATTCTAGTGGACAAAAGGGCTAGAGGCAAAGCATCTGGCCATTGTAAACCAGAGCTCGCTTGAATTTTGACCAATTTCAACTTGAGAGTGCCGTTATAGCACTCGCCTAGACAAGCTGATTGGGGGTGATTTGCATCGTGGAACTTCTGCCTAATACCTAATCCATCACATACTCTCTTCATCACTTGACCCACAAATTCACTCCCATTGTCACTCCAGATCATTCTCGGCAATCGAAACCTAGGGAAGAATTCCTTAATAAGGGCTTTCGCTGTGGACAAGGCAGTGTTATCCTTTTAAAGGGTAAGCTTCCACCCATCTAGAAAAAGAGCAAACAACCACTAACACATGCTTTAGGTTGTTGCACCTCTCTCCATGTGGATGAAATCTAGCTGCAAAGCCTCAAACGGATACGTTGGAGGAGCAAAATGACCGGCTGGAGTTGGAATTCCTTTACCTGGATTGTACATCAAACACACCATACAATTCTTAACCAAATTCTCTGCACACTTAGGAATTCCAGCATTCTGCCAAACCGGAGCCAACAACTTACAAATCCTTTTCACGCTAATATGAGCCAATCCATGAGCCATTGTAACCACTGGAAGCACATACGCATCGGGTAACAACCATCTCTGATGCCCTGACAAATCAATCCAACAACCATTCGAATCCAATTTACCCTTGCTCTCTCTCCATTCATTCAACTCTTTCTCTGTAGCTTCCGCTTGCATGGATTTCACACTCTCAATCGTATCTTCACACATACTTCCATCTGGAACCCATCTCGCTGGACCTGCAACATACATTCGACTCATCACATTTCTTGCAGGTTCTTTCGCGACTTCATCTGCAAACGCATTACTACGACCAACATCATCTGTAACTTTCTTATGCGCACTGCATTTTACAATCGCAACCTGCAACGGCCGAGTAAGATATTCAAAAAGTTCATTCACCAACTGACCATGCTGGATCTTGGTTCCATGTAAAGTTAGGAACCCACGCTCTCTCCACAAACGTCCAAAACTATGGGCCACACCAAATGCATACTGGCTGTCAGTATACACAGTCACTCTCTTTCCTTTCGCCAACACACACGCTCTTGTTAATGCAATCAACTCTGCTGCTTGCGCTGAATTATGTGGGATACGTGCAGCTTCAACAATCGTATTCAAAGTCGTAACAGCATATCCCGCCGTCGTATCACCATTCGAAAGCTTAAAGCACGAACCATCAACCCATAAGGTACCATCACACTCTGGAAGAGGAGTATCCCTAAGGTCTATCCTCCCTTTCGTTTCTTCCTCAGTCCTAAGGAAACAATCATGTTGTTCAGTATCATCTGTCTCAATTGAAATCGGCAACAATGTAGCTGGATTCAACGTGTTGCATCTCTTTATATGCACATGACTCGCTAACAAAGTCAATTCGTAACCCGACAACCGAGCACTAGTTAAGTGCTGTGTCTTGGTACGATTCAACAAGGTATCCACTGCATGTGGAACCATTACAATCAGTGTATTGTCCATTACCAAACCAGCAGATTGTCTAATAGAAACAGCCGCTGCTGCTGTAGCTCTCAGACAACTCGGCAATGCTCTAGCTACAGGATCCAAAGTCGACGAAAAGTAAGCACATGGACGCTGCTTATCGCCAAATTGTTGAGTCAAAACTGACAATGCACATCCCTCTTTCTCGTGGACGTACAATGTAAAAGGCTTACTGTAGTCGGGGGTACCCAACACAGGAGCCGAACACAACGCATCACGTAATTCCGAAAAGCTCTTCTGACATTCGTCAGTCCAAGGAATAGGATTTGGAGTATCCTTAACCGTAAGAGCTTACAAAGGTTTCGCAAGCAACGAGAAATTAGGGATCCACTGTCTACAGTATGATGTAATCCCTAAGAAAGCACTTACTTCTCTCTATGTCGTAGGCACACTCATTTTCGCAATCGCTTGAATTCTTTCTGGGGTCAGTTTCCTTCCCTCCTTCGATAAGAGGTGACCTAAGTAGGTGACTTCTTGTCGACAATATTGCAACTTCAAAAGAGAAACCTTATGATGGAAATCAAACAAATGACGTAACAATGACAAAGTAGCCTCTTTACAGATCTCTTCATTGTCGGCAGCAACTAACAAATCGTCAACGTACTGAATAAGAGCAGCACCATCAGGTAAAACAAGCAAATCAAGTTGTGCTTTCAAAGCCTGACTATAAATCGATGGGCTCTCACAATAGCCTTGAGGAGCACGCTTAAACCGGAAACTTCATCCTCCTAAAGAGAAGCCAAAAATATCTCTACTCTCCACGGCAATCGGGATGCTGAAGAAAGCATTCTTCAAGTCAATCACCGAAAACCACGTGGCTGTAGCCGGAATCAAAGTCAGAAACGCAGTGATATCAGGCACAACAGGAAATTGCAGAACAACAATCTTATTCACCTCGCGAAGATCGATCACAAACCTATGTACAGGAGGCTGTGAAGAATCAGTTCTTTTCAGGACAGGCAAAACCGGACTATTGCACACATTACCTCTCGTTTCCTCAATCACACCTTTCTCAATCAGATCATAGATGATCGCCAAAAGTGCTCTTTCACCATCACTAGAAATGCGATACTGTGGAATGCGTGGCAATCTGGCATTCGCTTTCAACGTTACAACATATGGCAGAATCTCTAGGAGAACCACATCAGTAGGACCAGTAGCCCAAAGAGAATCGGGGAGAGAAGACAATTCAGGCTGAAGTTTATCTTTAGACAAGTACATCGGAGAGATCACTCTCTTACCCAATGTAAGGTGTACTCCGGAAGGAGAACAATATAGCGTCGCATACAATCTCTTTAACAAGTCCAATCCCAACAAGTTCTCACTACAACCTGTCGTCAGAATGAGGGGTGCTTCGAATTCACAAGGTTCAACAGAAATAGACAACGGACTAGAAATCGAATTCGTAACCGGGGCGCCAGAAAAACCTACTGAAACATTCTTTAAGCCAGACAAAGGTGCGCCAGGGAGTTTAGAGTGCATAATAGAACTCTTTGCAGCACCAGTATCCAACAGAAAAGGCTCTGATACACCTGATGCAATCACTTCAACATAGGGTCCACTCTGATCTACTAGAACTGAAACAACTCCCTCTCTTTGTCTATGGCTGTCCTAGCAATCATTACCATCCATATGCTCACCTTCGACGTAGTAATCATCCGCATAATACTTTGCCGTCCTACCAGACGCACCATTCTGCTGATCAAAGCTATTCATAGAATTCTGTGGAGGCAAAGAACGCGCGTTCTGACCACGACCTCTACCTCTAGGAGCTTATTGAACACCTCGACCTCTCCCACCAGAATCACCATTCGTACGCTGTAACAGAACCGGACAACTACTCTTGAAATGACCCACTTCTTTGCAATACGCACATTGATTAGGACCTACGGGAAAACGCTGTTGAGAAGACTCGAACCTTTGCGAGTTTCTCTGATATTGCTGAGGTTGCTGATAATCACGCTGATTATTACGAGGCGGATAAGTTTGCTGTAGAAGCACTTTAGTCTTCAACTCCTTAGTCTTTCTGTCCGCTTTCTCCATCTCATCCTTGTTTCTATTCTCATAGTACTGGGCAGTGGCTAAAATCTGCGCCTACGTAGAAACGCACATTGATTAGGACCTACGGGAAAACGCTGTTGAGAAGACTCGAACCTTTGCGAGTTTCTCTGATATTGCTGAGGTTGCTGATAATCACGCTGATTATTACGAGGCGGATAAGCTTGCTGTAGAAGCACTTTAGTCTTCAACTCCTTAGTCTTTCTGTCCGCTTTCTCCATCTCATCCTTGTTTCTATTCTCATAGTACTGGGCAGTGGCTAAAATCTGCGCCTACGAAGAAACAGCCCAAGCACTCTAAGAAACCTTCAACTTATTGCACAACTCGGGAAGCAAATTATGCACAAACGTGTCAACGAACAACCGTTGACCACATTCTGTACTCATGTCCTGACCACTGTGGTCTACAAATGTCTCTTCGAACCTAGTGAAAAAGTCGGACACAGTTTCATCTTTCTTTTGCTTGCATGCGGACAGCTTGTCCCAATTAACACGCACAGCCGGCATCAAAGCCTTCATATAATCAATAATTCTACCAGGGAGTTCAGCAATCACATCTTCGGGTTTAGCACCACCTACTTGTCTATCATCTGCAGCTCTAAGATTATTCCATGTATCACCTAATTCCTGTGCATGATCCGTGTGGCGAATCTTTCCCCAAATAGGCTGTGGAACAACATTCCCAAACAACATATCTATATCGGCTAGATTCATAATACATGAATCAGCAGTTTGAGATAGCTCCTTATAGTACCCAGTTGGATTTTTACGGGGATCAGGCAAAGTCTGCTTAAGAGCTAAAACTTCAGCACGCTTCCATGGAACATGTACCCAGACACGCTGAAAATGTGGTGGAATAGCTGGATTGGCAGCTGCATCACCTGGCCTCCAAACTGGAGGAACCTCTCGCATCGGATATTGACGTGCCTTTCTCCTAACTGACGAATCGGGCTCAAACAATCGCTGAGAAGGAGATTCACTCCTAAACGACAACAACGTCGCAACTGCTTTCTCAACGTCAAGACCCACAACAGTTCCTTTTGCAAACTCAGAACGTATACGGTACAACTCAGACGGAACTTGTCCACAATCATCATTTTCCCATTCTTCACGAAGGAAAGAACACATCATATCAAAGACATATCTTTGTTTCGGTGCTTCCCATTGATGGAAAACATCCATAACACCCCCAAGATCATAGTGCGAAGGGTACGTAATCCATTTACGCGCCAAGAGATCTAACACTGTCCGTTCATCCGGACCAGGCAATTGACTACGCAATTGCTTACGCTCTGCAACTGGAGACCTACCCAATGAACCCAATAGAGAAAAGAAACCAGCAACCGCATCAGTCATTCTCTGTCAAGCAGAAGGAGAAGTAGACAAAAGAACAGGAGACGGAGCAGAATGAGAAGAAACCGAAGTCGGAACAGTAACAGAAGGAACAGACAACACAGGTGCAGGAGTAGCAGACGAAGGAGATAGCAAAGCTGGCGGCCCTTGAGAAGGCTGCGCCAAAGCAATAGGAGCCAACAGAAAAGGAGCTGGCTGTAGAGGAACCCAGGAGGCAAAGCAACCGGAGGTTGCGCAACTACAACTTGTGGCGGAGGTGCCGTAGCACTCTGCCCATATGGGGGTGGCGAACTCAATAGATGCGACATTAAAGGATCTTTCACAAGATCTTTCTTCTCTTCTTGTTGTTGAGGTGACAAAGCTGGGTAGCACTTGTCTACCGCAAATTTACGTTGCCTAAGCATCTGTTCGCTTTCTTGTTCTTCTTCATTATCCCTAAACTGTATAGCAGCTTGCACCATTGACATTTCTCGTTTAGTTTTCTTCGCTAGCTTAATTTCTTTCTGTCTGGCTTCCTTTTGCCATAAGCGGAAAGAGTCAAACATTGCCGGCCGGGCTTTCTTCTTGAACAATTTAACTTCGAGATTTGTCTAAAATCTCAGTTTCAAAGCTACCATAACGGGGCCACTGTAGGACACCGTCTTTCCTGGTATATATTTGACCCATATTTCATTATACGTGATGGGGCCCACTCCATGCTTTACGTAGAGCTCATAGGTCGGAGTTCCAATCGGAGGAACCGGACACAAATCCTCCAATCGGGAATCCCTATTACAACCACAACAAAATATCTTTCCAAGTCTGCTAAGACCAGGCATCTTCGCTCACTAGTCTAGCTTCAAACTTCAAGGTAAATCTCAAAACGATAGTCTCATGAATACACGAGTCCCTCGGCTGTGGGGCCTGCAGGTACCAAATCAAAGCGATCCCGAAGGATACCCAAACAAAACTAAGGACTGGGAGACGCTCCACTCATACTTAACTGAAATGCCGATGGCGTCACCAGAAGACCCGTCTATTGTCTCGCTCTACAAATCGTCTAATGGCTCCAAGACAGGGCGACAGTCAGGGCAGCAGTCCTTCGTAGCCGTCGGAACGCGGGGAACCTCCCAGCAAAGACTTTCGGACCACGACGACATATAGGGGTCGATGAAGTGGTAGGCCTCCCTCCAGAATTTCCACACAAAGCTCCTCACGATCTTCAGGCTTGGACCGGTACCGCTGACGTCGCCCTACGTTGGGCGCCAACTGAAGAACCGGGTTTTAGAACCCAGCGGTGCCAGGGATAACTCCCGATGTCTTCGGATTCCCCTGCCTCGGCAAACAGAGACACGGGACACTTCTTGATGACGTCAAAGACCAAATTTATTGGCTGCAACCAAGAACAGAGGTCTACGAAGCACAACACGGGTGGTTCGCTAGAGACTGCACAAATTCATAGAGCGGAGCATCGTCTTTTATGCTAAAAATAACATTCCTGGCTAGCATCAATTACATACAAACTGACCAATAGAGAAACGACATTTTAAACATATCGCATGACAACAATCCCACTTTCCGTTGTCCAGCCCACCAGAAATGACCAAGCAAAATTCAACATTCCTGTTCGATCAGGCCGGACAAACCCATCATAAAGACCTCAGCCCAAATCAGTAATTAAGCCATAAAGGAAGGAACAGAAGCAGATGAGAAGCAAGATAGAGGGTGTGTGCATGTACCATAAACTCAGCAATATCCTGCTCTTTGATCTTTATCTGACCAGCTGCTTAGCAAGGAACTGGCTCAACGACCAGCTGCTTAGCAAGGAACTGGCTCAACGAAGTTAGCCTCGGGCAAGGGAGTCAGTTTGGCCAGGTCACACAAGAGTCAGCTAAGGTGTACGTGTCCCAAGGACTCGTTCGGGTATAGTCATTGGCCTATGTGAGGGAAACCACACGAAATGGCTGCCACACACAAAATGGAACCCGAGGGTTCAAACGGAATCCCTGAATACATAGTGTTCTCATTGATCGATTATGACGAAAAACACTTGTACATACCGCACTCCTCATTTGCGGTCCGCTGATACCAAAATAGTCTATATTCCACGACCTTCATTGAACGGGTTCGGTATCACCGAACCACAGACTCTCGGTACCGCAGTATCACAGAACCACAACCTCCGAAGTGTCCTGCGGGGCTTGCGGCATGCAGGCCCGGCAGTCTAGGGAGATGTGTGTATGACTTCTAAGTATAGCTATGTTTTGGCCAGTGGCGAGCATCTCATTATTGTATCGACTCCATTTGAGGTTCGTGTGATGTGTGACCTAGAGGGCCCACCCCCTAATTTTAGCAGCCAGCAAGACTGCAGAGTTCAGTAAACATTGTTCTGCTTATGTGAGCTGCTTATGTTGGTGCATCTCGCCATCGCTCCATCATATAATGCCATCAGCAGTTTGGGAGGTGATCACTGGCAGACCAAGCTCTTCCGAGATTTCTGTGGATGGTGACAAGGAGCCACTAGTCACCCGTATGTCTCGCGTGTAACAGTCTGAGCGTTCCTTGAAGTGTGGGGATCTGTGGGTCATAACTGCTTCCAGAGCAACTTGTCTTTCCTTTCTCATGCTTTCTGCGGTCGGGGCCGTAGACCCTGGGCCCGTGGACCCCTGGGCCCCCCGTTCTACGCCGTTGTCTGGGTCTCCCGCTCAATGTGGTGTCGCCTTCTGTGCCCGAGGGCCGCAAGCCCGTCTACAACCTCGACTCCTCTAGCCAGTCCCACACCTCCTCAGGAGAATCAAAGAAGCTGGTCCCGTTTTTCGTGACCCCTCATAGCCGGGCGGGGAACAGGATCGAATATGGCAGTTCCAGGGCCCGGAGCTGGTGCTTCACAGCTGTATAGTTGCTCCTTCGCCTCTGCACCAGAGCGGTGTAATCGGGGAAGAGCTTAACTTGGTTGCCATTCACTTTAAGGTGGTGCATCTTGTGTTTTTCACGGAGCACCGCATCTCTGTCTCTATAGTTTTAGTCATTTCAAATATGAATGGGCGTGGTCTGGCACCTAGTTGAGGTTTCTGTGCTAGTATGGGATGAGCGAGCTCAACCACAAACTGCATGGACAATGTTCCCCGGGGCAGATGAGCACGCAGCCATCTTTCTGTGAATTGCTCCGGGCTCCTACCTTTCTCTCCTTCCGGCAGACCCACCACCCGAATGGTATGCAGCGTGAGTGTCCTTCCGCATCTTCAGCTCGGTCTTCCAGTGTGTAGACACGGTCCATTCAGTCCAGTAGTGCAGCAGTGTGACTTTGCGCCACAGGTTGGAGCTCCTTCAGTGCTTGATCGTGTGTAGCGACTTTATCGGCCAGCTATCGACGGTCAGCATTAAGCAAAGTAAAGTCTGAGGTGACTTTGTCAATCCTGGACTCCAGAGAGGTCCTAATGGGGTCCAGTGCAGCGTCGATCCGCTCCACTGCCGCAAGGACGGAGTCCATTTTGGCCGCCAGGGCTGTGGTCGTTGGTTCCAACATCTCTCCCGTAGTCCCTCTCATAAGGACGAGGCTGGTAGCTTGTGGGGTGCCTTGTTGTTTGTCTGCGGCTCTTGCTGTCACAGGCGGCAGGGGAGCACGGGCGGAGGCGCTCTGTGGTCACAGCAGTGCTTGTGCGTGTGGGCGCGCTCAGCTCCGACACGGAGTTCGTCACCGTTCCTTTCGGCCGCCGCCTCACGTGAACGGGCTCTTCGTGCTCTTCAGGATGTCAGCCTGTCACAGCGCGTCAGCAAGAGTCCCGATGGGCACCGCAGTACAGCTGCAGATCTTTAGTGTTGTAGGAGCGCCTCCTCTGCCTGATCCCGCTGTTTTTCACCACTCCACTGCAGTTACGGGATAGGTGTTCCCCTGCAGGCGGCCATCTTCTGGTTCAAATTGTCCGCAGGGCCACACGCTTGTCACCCGAACCGCCGCACTCTCGGTGAGTCACACAATGCAGCTCAAGGCTTCCGAGGTACAGCATGCCTTCCGACGCTCGGTCCTGGTCAAGGTATGACAGAAGGCACTCTCAGGGTAAATATTACGGATAACCAGGGGAATTGATGGACGGAGCACTAGAGATTGGCGTCCGCCATGTTGGCTGGTTAGCCACACCCCCAGGAAATGCCTTTTCATATTGCATGTAATCTGAAGATGCAAACAACATTATTTGCATTTGAGATTGTGTTCACCTGGTCAACTCAAAGGCTGGAAGCATAACGTAATGACTGCATGCAACAATAGGGAAATATCTAGAGGTTTAGGCTGCGCTCAAAGGCAGCAGTAACTTCATGGTCATAGTAACATGAGGGAGTATACTGGTAAGTAATATAAACATTGAAAAGGATATTCTGCCGATTTCTGATGTTCACCCTTAACGTTTGGCTTAAAAAGCTAAGTGGGATCCATTTTTGATGCCCTGGTTGTCGCATGGCCCAAGATGGGGTAGAGGATGCTTTTTCAGACAGTGAAAATGTATTGCCTGCATTTCTGTGACTGGAGGGTGGAGAAATTGATCATAGAGGCATTTGCTTTAGGCAGCAAAGGTATGTCTCTTGGTAGCCATAAATCACATTTCCAGGCTTCACACTGCTGAGCTATGTCTCATTCTACCCCTAGGTTCAGGTTCCTGACACCCGAGCTATCCCTTAAGTGGCAAAGCTCTATCACCAAAGGGAAAGAGCCACAACCCACCATTTCTGCTCGGTTTCTGCAAAAATTGCCACCTACCCTGCCTTTAGTAATTGTATTGAAAACATGTATATGAAAGAAATAAGTTGAGTTTTTACTTTTAAAATGCAACTAACGCCCCAAGGCCTCTTGGCACTGATCTAAGTAGTCGCATCAGAAAAAATATGAAGATAATCTATAAAATAGGCGCATTGTTAGAGCCTTCCAATATATAGAATGGTC
The DNA here is from genome assembly GCF_964263255.1 of Lissotriton vulgaris. Taxonomy (NCBI): domain Eukaryota; kingdom Metazoa; phylum Chordata; class Amphibia; order Caudata; family Salamandridae; genus Lissotriton; species Lissotriton vulgaris. The sequence continues at coordinate 1,755,879,682 of NC_141685.1, read as the reverse complement.
CTCAACTGTGCTCGGGCCAAGCGGGTATGATTCCAAATAGATAAAGCAACAAAAAAGAAGGAACATGAAAGACATGGCTTGGAGGATTCAGACATGGAAAATGTTGAATGACCCATACATCAGAAGAAAGCTCCCTGTGCAGCAGGCCATCTGTATTTTGTATTGGTTAAACAAACTCCTGCACTGAGTTTATTTTCTCAAAACACAGAAGTTTTCTAGATGGGAGCTTAAAAAATGGTGCCTGACCAGCAAGCCTGCAGTGCTCTGATGTGGGGGCCTCTTTGGCTGCTGACTTCACAGCGCAGAAGTTCTGGCCCGCAGTTGAAATTCCTCTTGCTGAGTGGTCGAGGCCATGGTCTTATTCCCCGGCAGATCTGCTGACTGTCCACCAGGTTCTAGTTGTACCTCTAAGCATGGTCGACAGGGTTATATTAAGCAGGGCATTAGACCAGTCTGGTCTTCTTTCTTTATCATCAATAGCTATGCATGTACGTGACAAGCTATCCGCTATGACGTTTTCATACTGCAGGAGCACAGACAGAGATGGTGACTGATGGTTTATGTACAGAGTAGATGGGTCGTGTCACTCCTCATCACATCTCCCTCTTCCTCTCCCCCTCCCCACACCTCCTCTGCAGGGCCGGACTGGCCGTAGCAGGCATTACCCCAGTGGGCCACCAGGATGGGGTACGGGTTTGGACCCTGGGGAGGCGTTTTTGTTACCAGGTTCGGTTTTGTAGCATAGCTGCAATATCGGCCCACTGTAACCAAAGCAGCTGCAGTGGCCGTTTTTTTTTTTTTTGCAAGGGGGCAGATTTTGCAGCAAAGTTGCAATATCTGCCCCCGGTAACAAAAGCAGCTGCATTGTCTTCCCCGCGCACCCCCACCCCCCTCGCGGCAGGTCCGACACAATGAATAGGGCCGGTTTGCATTCCCAATCCGGCCCTGCTCCTCTGTTTTAGAATATGCAATTGTATAGTAAGCAGAAAGGCAGAGGTGAAGGTTTATTAAAGTTATGAGGTTATAGCTGGTAGGAAAATGGGCAAACTAAGTGAGCTTGGCGACCCCAAACTGAGACTAATACACTGTAAGCTGTGTATCTGTATGGATTTCATCATGCCAGGACAAACACAGATTTGGAGAGTAAGGCCATGGTTTTAAGTTATGCAGAATTCAGGTGGTAATTGGTGTGTGCTGTAATTACTTTTACACTGATGTAGGGTATTTAGTGGGTAAAATAATTAAATCCTGTTTCCACACCTCAGATTGAAGCCATACATGCGTAATCCAGGTTTACCACTCTGATTACTGCATGTTTTACATTTATGTTTTAGCATTTTATTCCAATGGATTTTTCTGGTGAAATCTGTTAGGAGAATACTGCAATGTGTGGAAATTGGTTGCACAACTCACAATTCCAAGCTGTGTGCAAAAATCCATTTGTGCATGTATAAAAATTAAAAACACAACTTTGAATCAAGGTCTTTGTAAAGTCTGTATGCATTTAGAAATCAGGGACAGGGTATAATAGAGTTTGCCCTTCTCCTTGTTGCCATTATTATGGCTGTAGGGTTCGAGTATGCGTGTTATATTGCAGTCATATTTATACAGTGCTTCATGCTGCCGATAAAGCACCAAAGCACATCTGCAGAGGGGTAGTACGCTACTCAATGGCCAGCCATAGTTGGAACAGTGCGTGTTTGGCGCGCGGCCTAGACTATCATATACCACCATCCGGATCAAGCCTCCATGAAGAAGCTTTCTCTACCTGTAAGTGGCTTTAGGATGACCTCTGTAGTTTAAGTGAATGGCATCTATTGGTAAAGACGTTCTCAATCTTTTTCAGTTTTACAACAAAAGTTCCCATAGTTTTTGAAAAAAGACAACCTTTCCAGAACCAATGATGCCGACCTTCATGTGTCTCTGGGTGAAATGAAGGACTTCTTCTATAATTAAAGGTGGGCGAGCCACTAAAAGATGAAGCTGGTTTCAAACCCGGTATCTGACTCTGGTACAGCCTGCGGTTCTATTTTGTTATTGAGCCAAAAGCAAGCCCAGCTTTCATGTGGCTTCTAACTGACACCCACGTGCTAACCTCATGCACAAATAATTCACAAAAACAAAACCTTTGAAATAAAAAATAGAGCGAGAAAGATATACCGATCTAGTGACTCAATGTGAAACCAGAAAACCTGTGTTGAATACCCGCTTTCCCTCTTGACCAAACTGTGATACTAGGCAATTATTTTATTTTACTGAGCCTCCTTTTTTTTCCATCATCACATATGAGACCACCATCAAATATGTGAGTTCAGGACGTGTGCTGTACGAAAATCTCTTGTTTTATTTAATAGGCTATAATGTTGCTCCATGCATAAAAAAAATCTAAGTCACATAGAGGGTACACATCATTGATGTGCCTCTTAGTTTTACTAGTGCCATTGTCATCATGGCGGGTGTGTAGAGGCTTGAAAGCATAAAACTATCACTCTAAATAAAAAAAAAAAAATGCAGTGATCTAATCTGGTGTACTAAGGTAAAACTCATTTGCATGTTAAAGAAATTTTTTTTACATGATTTCTATCACTTGATTTACACATCAAATACCTTCAAGGCTCACCACATGCATGGACTCCTAGAGCCAAGCCTGGTCGGTAACGCCAAGGGAGAGAGAAACAGTAAAAGTAAAAACAAGCCCTATCGCCAGGATGCCTGCTACCTGAAAGAAATGTAAATATGTGCAATTGGTAAATCAGTAAATCTAATTGCTGCTTAGGAACCAGTATAAGGCTTTAATTGATGGAATCATTTGAGCCTTCATGGAAACAAAGATGTATTCAGTTCGAGAGGTAATGTAAAGTATTTACCTTCTGAGTTCTGGGGTGTGTCTTTCTAGCAGGAACTAAAACAAAATAAGATTTGCACTAGGTACAGTCGAATTGCATATTACTAAAAATATATATTTTTAAAGCATACACTAAATCTCTGTACACTTTTTGACAGCCTATCTTAAACCATGTGTAATACCATTTTAAAATAATTACTTGCATGTTCGCAGTCTTTCAGTTGATGGTAGGGAGCTTGTAGCACTAAATACATCTAACCATGTTCCAGTTCACCAACCAAGTTTAATTTCAGTCACTGTCTGGTTACAGGCAAATACCTATTCAGTGATTTAATTAGGCAACTGTTCTTTCGTAACATAAAACAATGCATTTCCCACTGATTACTTTAACTTGCACTTATTTTTCATTTAATGTGTGTGAGTTGTAGTTAATATTTATTTACCAGAAGGTGAAAGCCCAACTGAATAATTGCAGAATATTTAGTCTTTTTAGCTCTATCTCTGGCCCCTCTAAATTTCCTGCCACTGCCACCATTTTACTCAGGATTAGTTTCCACGCTTTTTACGCATCTCAATCTCTGAACAGATCCCCCCAGGATATTGCGGCATAGATTTTCAAATTTTGTAGTACAAAAATAGAAATCTTGCAGCATTATTGCGCTACTTTATTTTACTCGTAATCCTATATTTTCAGCCTTAAATCAATGCAGAACAAATAAAGAAAGGCATGCAGCTGGGTTTTGAGGAGGGGGAGAGTTGGGAGCACTTAAGAACATTTTTGAAGCTTCCTGCCAAAGTCAGTGCCAAGCCTTATACCGCCTTTCAAATGAAACGTTTAGGAGTTCCTAACTTTATCCGTGCCTGAGGACTACATAGAAACATGCACCCGTCGATCACACAGAGAGGTTTCGGCTGAGCTGGGCCAAAACGTGCCACTGTAGAAAGGAGACTGTGACCATGCAAGACACGCAGTGGACCCAACAGGAAATCGAACGTCGCCCACACACACACAGAATTGGTGGCTCAGTAAGCACAATTGTTTTGCTGTCTCCCGGGAGACATTTTTTTTTGCAGCCAAAACAGTAAATATTGCGACCATCGCGCTAGTCGGCTGATTTCACAATTTTGTTCGTGAACCGCGAAATGCTGAAAGGTCCATCTGGACAAACAACAACAATCATTTAAACTAACAGGCACTGAAGCCCCATCCCTAGCACAGACCAGCACACATCAGCTAAAAAAGTACATCAGCTAAAAAAGTGTGTGTCCGAAGGGTGCAGGAGCCCGGGCTACTTCATACATCGGGATGGAGGGGGGTTGGGGGAGGCTGAAGCCCTATTAGTCCAATGGGTGTTGTGTGCCTGCCTTTGGGCGAGGGAACCTGATAGGAAGGTGTAAATAATACTAGCCATGCAGTAGTGTGCTTGTGGATGTTATTTATCCCAGGATCGAGGCCTCATGGACCGATGAAGGAGTGTACACCTGCTGCACTATTGCAGTGGTTAGTGTCACTAGCACCACACCCATGGGGAACAGAGGCTATAGCTGGCCAGAGCACAGGTCTACAACGTGGGATTACTTGCCTGTATGTGAGTCATAGACACATTCTTTAGGCAGTTCAAAACTCCTGACTTTTAGTGCGTTATAGCCACCAACCACTTGAGTACTACAGTAGGTATACATTCTTTCATTAATCCACGAAATCTTGATTTTTCTAGACCGCCAACGTCATATGCCGGATCGGTGACCGTGTCTTTCTTTGGTTCTGAGGAGCCACAATTTAACTTGACTGAAATTCATCGACCTTTGTAATTGGAGGAGTCTTTCTCTTAGGAATGGACTTTGGGCTAATTAATTTAGAGGACAAGGAGCAAGCAAGACGGAAGGCTCTTTGTCTAACTCTCTGAAATTTTGACTACTTTTATGTGGATTATGTACTAATAGATTACATGAACACCATCCATAATTTGAAGCACATAACGAAGGTTATTTATAGGTGGTGTGTGTGTTTATATATTTATATAAATGTGTGTGTGTGTGTTTATATTTAAGTGATTTAATGTATGTGTTTTGGGCAGACACACGAGTGTAAATTGAATTTTAGAAGTTCCTTTATGTTGGGCATTTTGAATTAAGTTGACCTGTTGGTAATCCTGATGAATGCAGATGTACAGTGATAAATGTTATAAACCAAAGAATAACTGCAGACCGCAGAAAATAGCACCTTTCTCATTGTTCCATAATGTAAATTCTGAGGCACACCTACCCCAGCACCAGTCGTTGAGTGGTGCTGCCGAAGAGCAGAGACGTTATGGGAAGGTGCACCCATAGAAAATAATATGGGAAGGTGCACTTAATCAAAAGTCCAAAGTATCCAATTTGTTTAGAGCATTTCCTTCTCAAGTTCAAGTTTATTTATTTATGTTTTGGCTCTCGTCGAGGGCCACATAAAAAGACATACAACAAGTTCAAAACAACTACAAATTCAATCATCATATTCCATAAACATATGTTATACAAGTCCATGAATCATCCGTTAACAAAAGTACGAGAAAGGGCTGACACAAATTAAGTTCAATAACGTATTAATAAATATCTAAAAATCCTTTAAAAAATTTAAAAATGTAGAAGCAGAACATTTCATTTAAGGGCGAGTATAAAGATTGTAGAAAGATATTTACATTGGATATACCTAAGCGGATGCAAATTGGTTTTAGCCATTTAAGGCGCAAAGTGCGGAGTGCAGGGCAAATCAGCAAAACGTGCATACGATCCTGTATACTTGCATTACAAAGATTACACATTTTAGATGTTCCATACCATTTAGATAGAAGTACATTTAATGGTAATAGGTCATGACGAAGGAGGAACCACAACCTTCTAATGCCATGGGGTATATTCCATAAAACATAGGCTTGGGCTTTCTTGGCAACATATGAGTTAAGGAGAAGATCACAACCCCCTTTTCCTTGGATTTCATTCTTCTCTGTTAGAAAGCATAGTTCCCAAGATGCCTGTTTTAACAGGATTTTTAGTTGCAATTGAGAGTGCAGGAACCAAGTACTTTCATCTAGCTTCAGAAAAGAGTCACCGCTCTTCTAAAATTCTTTACAAGTTGTGAAAACTCTTTAAAGTTGCCTAATAATTCACTTTTAAGTAGGGCTCTCATCGTCCCCGGTTCTGCTCTGGCAAGAGAGGCCACCCATCTTACCAGAGCACATAATCCCTGCACCCAACTGCTCCTTAGCCCCAACTCAAGTCTGCAAGCTGCCAAAGAGCAATTGGTGTTTAGTGAAGACCAGGATCTTAGGAGTTTCCCTTCAGTTTTATGGCAGAAATCCCAGAGTTTTAACTCAACGAGTTCGATACCATAAAGAAGGGTAGCGGGGATCTTAGCCCTATATACCTCGAGCATACAAGAAAAATGTCTTTTACCGGTCGCTGAGTATAGTGAATTTATGCCTTTACCATGTGCGAGGGCTTTTCGAGAACAATGTTCAATATGAGGCCTCTCGCTCAGGTTAGCCGCGATGATTTTTCCCAAAAAGGTGTAAGTTTTGACTACCTCCAGCTTTTGGCCGCCAATGTTCCACCCAAAATTTTCCGAACTGCACTTCTTTTTCCCCCCTATGCACATGATTTTACTTTTAGATATATTAATCCTCATAGAGTGGGAAACTGCAAAGGCATGGAGTGCTTGCAACCTATTTGCTAAACCTTTAGGTGTTAAATCCAAAACAAGAATATCGTCGGCGTACATCAGGCAGGAGATGGAGGCCCCCCCATCACTGGAGCAATACCCTCACAGACAGATACGGCTGCAGGTAGGTCCTGCGTATATAGGGAGAACAACAGAGGCGCCAAAAGGCAGCCCTGTTTCAGGCCGTTTAGAGAAGGGATACGATCGGAAAGACCCCTTTCTCCCCCCTGCAACACCCTACACCAGGTTTCCGTATGTAATGTGCGAACAAGTTCTAACAAGTATGGGGGTACTCCAAGAGATGATAATTTTCTCCACAGCGTTCTACGATCCACTCTATCGAACGCTGTGGAGAAATCAATGAAGGCTGCATACACAAATCCCCCTCTCACTTGCGTATACTTGTCCGATATCACATGAAGGGTGGTCAAATTATCTAGAGTGCCGTGCTCCCTACGGAATCCCGTTTGTTCGAGTGGTAAAATATTGTTCTCATCCACCCAGTCGGAAAGTAGATTTAAAAGACACTTCGCAAAAATCTTACCGACTGAGTCGAGGAGAGCAATCAAACGATAATTACTAGGGATATCCCTTGTGCCCTTCTTAAAGATAGGGACCAAGATACTACCCCTCCAGGATGCTGGTACCTTCTTCGAATCAAAACAGGATTTGAATAGAGGATAAAGAATTTTACTCCAGAGGGAGGGCTCCTGCTTCAGGACAGTCATGGGGAGTTCGTCCGGGCCCATTGCGCCAGACGAACGCATGTTCTTTATGGCCGCAGCTATTGTTTCCTCTGATGGATACTTAATTTCTCCTTCAGAAAGTAAATCAGGGAGGCTAGTATCCATTAAAGTACCATACCCCCCATAGAGATCCCAAATATAGGTAGACCAAACATCTTCGGCAATAGGGATTGGACAAGGAGTTAATCTATTGCCACATCCCTTCCCGATTATGGACCAAAATTCACGGATCTTGCCATGCGCTACTGCTTCCCTTAGATTGATCCATACTAAATCTTCCTTCTCCTTTTTTTAGTTTTGCTTTTAATCTAACTCTCTTTCTTTTTAACCTCAATAGTTATTTTTCCCGTTCCCCAGATCTACTTAAAAATTGAGCTCGGACTAATTTATTTATTTCTTTGTTCAATGTGCACAAGGCACTAGGCATGTATACCCGCTTCGGGGGACAGCTAGCCTTTTTTACGTCCAGGATGATGTTCCGCATGAAGTTTTCAAAACTAGCAATTTCCGAACCATACCAAGCATTCAGGTCTGCTATAGTTTTACATAGTATAGTATGCACCCCAGAAATTACAGATGGGTTCCAAAAACATCTACCAGAGGATGCATGGAAGGCTGTGTCTTTACTATTAATAGACCATGATGCCGTACTGGGAGGTTTTAGGGAAATAGTCAGGAGTATTATATTGTGATCACTCAATGTCGTGGGAACTATCATCAAGTCCAGAATGCGCGGGAACATGTTATAGTCCGAGATCGCATAATCAATTATAGAGGGCTTACAGTGAGATTTATGCGTAAATTTCGCAGGTACGTCAGAGGGGAATCTCCCATTTAAGATAAGCCCCTCGACTGCCGAAAGTTCCTCCAGAAGAATCTTCCCTCTTTTACTAGTTATTATTTTATCTGGGAAAAGGGATTGTGGAATAAAATGCGCCTCTTCTTTGGCTTTATTTCTAAAAAGGTTCATACTGGAGTTAGATATTTTACAATTTAAGTCACCCACAAGTATGACTTCTGGAGAAGGTGATATTTTTTTAATCTGGCCGATATATTGAAAAACCTGCTTCAACACACCATTAAAACACTCTTCCGGAGGGATATAAACATTAATAATTACAACAGACGACATCTTTGGGAGGGTGGGAAGATTTGCTATAGTTATGGCTTGGAAAAGGTTACTTGGGTCGGTATACTAAGAGAATTTCCAGTTCAATTTATTTGATAACATGCACGCGATACCCCCCTTAGCATGCCCTTTCTTGGAAACAACCGCCGGGACCTCCAACACAAAGTAGTCATTTCTAACATCAATTCTATTAATACACCAAGTTTCTTGAATACAAATCACGTTTGCACCCAACGTGAATAGAAACTCGAATTTCTCTGGACTACTGTGTATCCCGGCAGCGTTCCATGAGATGATTTTCAGTTGATTGTTAAAGGTGCTGAAACAATTTGGGATTATCTGTGGATTTGGATGATAGAGCATTATGCAGCCAGTTCCACCGATTAGAATCCTCTATTTGCGAGGAATTCTGAATCAGTGGAGGTGGTTTAACCTGGGAAACCAAACGTTTCCCTTTTGCAACCCAGATCTTTATATCTTTAAATGGTGAAGCAACCCCAATTTGTCTATCATCCTTTTGGGACATCCTATGGGAAGCGTCTTTATATCCAAAATTCACTATCGGTAAGACATCGATACCTGTGCATTGGAAACTCTCTGCCTGTTGCAAAACCAAATTTACAATTATTTTAGAATAAAATTTGACCCTTATACTCGAAACACTGTTTCCCCCTAGCAAAGAGACTAACTCAATGTCGCTTGATTGAATGCGGTGTAACTTATCCATTTCACTAAAGCGTAGCCATGTTCTATTTAGTGGTAAGTCAACATCAAATAGCGGAAGAAAATCCAACACATAAGTGTCCACATAAGATGTAGCCTCTTTTCGCTCGTAATGGCTCCCCTGTCCCAGCTGTAATAGTAAAAGGAGAGGCCAGTGGATTAAGTAACTCAGAATTAACTGGGTTAGCACTCCTTAAGTCCGATTCTAGGGAAGATTTTAAGCCCAAGCCGTCCTTTTGTGTTAAATCCTCCCTAATCATGGGTGGAGAGTTTCCAAGAGACTCTGAGGCACGATAGGGAGGACTGGCTTCCAAAATCACCCTTGCGGTAGATGGAATAGGTTCAGTGGCTTTATCTTCCTTATCAGTTAGGATTATAGAGTCTTGAAAAATTATCCGCCTCTGTCTTTTCTTCTTATACTTACGCACCAGTTTCCTTTTATTTCCTTTATATTTTTTGTGTTTTCCATTTTTTTTCCCTTCCTTCTTGATTGACCTCGGAAATGGCTTTTTTATTTTCCGAGCAGAAGATTGGAAAGAGTTCTTGTGGTACTTGACAGTCAGGGCTAGGCATAATTTCTTCCGCTATCCCCAGATCCGCCTTCATGATACAATTGGGTGCAGCAGTTACAGGCGAACCCTTGGCAATATTATCGTGTTGTGCAACTAGCACTGGTTCAGGGACCTTTATCTTGGAGTTTTCTGTACACACCTCGGTTTCCCCCTTATTTAGTTTGTACCATGCGAGAAGAGGGGGGTATTCCTCATTTCCGGTGCTTTTTGTAATAGGTTTTCTAAGATTTGTGTAACAGAGTCCAAAATACAGTCCGAGCTGCCTACAAATTTTCCCAATAAGAACAATATAGAGGCTAACAGATGTTCCAGTGCAATCAGGGATTCCGATAAAGGTTTATCTCCTGCCCCGACAGTAGGACAACTGCCGGATAAATTAAGAATTGGACTCCTGGACTCCTGGAAGTACTTAATAAGTCAGACATACATTGCCTATTCACCGAGGGGGTACTACTATAGAGTAGCAGCCCGGATGGTGTCGCCCCTCCTAAAGGTTTATTAGTTTCCGGAGCAGCCGGGCTGACCGGCTTCACATATCGGCCGCAGAGTTCCAGGTCAATAGAAAGCGGGGGTGAGGCTTGACCATCCATGCTATTCAAGGGTGACTCCAAAAGAGGAATGGAGTTATTGACTAGAGAATCATTAAGTGAGAGTACAAGAAGATTATTAGCCCCGCCCTCCTCAGAATGCACAATGCAGGGGGTGTCAATGAATGTCACTTGCGGTGGCTCAGAAGGCACAAGAAGAGCGTTGGTATCTACAGTGTGAGTATCGTTCTCTTGGATGTCTGGGGCTGTAATATCTTTTCCAACAGCCATTGAGGGTTTTTCCACCGGTTTTTCCCAAAGTTCAAAGAGCTGACATTGGCCCTTTAGCAGCTGGTTATTCACAGATTTATTTCGCAAGGGATTTGATTTTGTTTTGGCGCAAGTTCTTCCTCCCACCATTCTCCCAGAGCGAAGTTTTTTAGTCATCTTTTACTGAAGGCTTCCCACACTCCGGCGTTGCGAAGTAAGGATATTACAATATAAGAATATGTAAAAGTTATTAAAACGCAATAATGAAATGTAAAATTAAATCAGTGCAGTCAGCGTTCAGGTACTATGGATGACGGAAAGGTGCAGTCCCTCTCAACTGAAGTGATTACTTCATCCGGACCAAATAGGATAACATATGGAAAATTAAAAATAAAAATAGCGGGGCCCAGCCCAGCCTACCTCGGCCACTGAGGGCCACAGAGGGCCCGCCCTTTGCCCGGGCTTCGCTCGGCGTCCCGCGAGACGGGGGTGGCTCCGTATTTCTGCGCCTCCTGGCACGAAACTGACGCGGCCGGTGCCGCTGGGGTTGCTGGGAAACGCAGTTTCCTTGCCTCAGCGCCGCGCTCCACACGGTGTTCTCTTCAATACCGGTGAGTGTTCAGGGAGCGGGAGGCGGGCGGGCAAGGTCGCTGTAACAAAGACCCAACAGCAGCGTTTTGGGAGCAGAAAGCAATCCGGGCAGTCTTTCAACAGCAACAGCATTTCCTTAATTTTTCTTTCTCTGCTTATTTTTTTCATACAATATAATTTTCGCGTTTCATGCATGAAATGAACTTCAGGGCTGTAAACATATACACACAAAAAAAACTTAAAATACAATGCTAGCACATCAACTCCTATTAAAAGCAATACTTCAGGTAGTAAACCTCCTACCACAAAGCGCCAATATATAAAAAACCTTGAGGTGACATACAGTGAGACCACATGCAAAATATCCTTCTACGTGCATCACTTAATCACCCTATGCCCGATAACACGTATACACATATTCATTTGGGATTGTAACACCTCATTAGAAAAATCAGAAAATTAACTGTGGGAGGACCTGAAACAAGTGGCATTATTCTAATGTTTATAGCATGTTCAATCAGGGGATAATGTTTCAAAAGAATTAGTTTTTTTTAAATTTCTCACCCAATACAAGCAAGTCCACCCAAATACAAATGTTTTCACAAAGTAGCTTACATATGACTTTGTATTATCAATAGAGGAAATGAAAGAATTTCTCGGTTCCAGAATTATTATAATCCCAGTCTCCCAATGCCTGGATAGATCATGAAAATGCAACATCCAAATATGCAAGGTATAGGGTATCCAGTAGAGGCACCTAATAGGTTAAAGAATCATTTTGTGGACCAGTCCTTACCAACAATATAAAGATCATATGTCACAAACAATCTTATGTGAGAATAGCCCCATTGTATGCCAATTAATGCACTTGCATCAGCGCATCTATGATTCCAACATTAGCAGAGCTCCATTATTTTAAATCCCACTCATAACTACATATTCCACAATACATATTGCGCCTGCTAACGACTTTAAAAATGCAACGTGATATCTACACCATTAATCTTTGCAAGGCGCATGGAACAGCATAGGCGCCCGTGGTGATGCCTTCAACCAATAGATGTAGATGTATTCTGCTGGAAATATACAGAATACTGGTCCATATGACAAAAACAAATAACCAGGTATCTACATAAAGATGCATACTCCGGTTTAGAAAACTCAGCTGTAAGTTAGCAACAACGTATCCACGAACAGGATATTTATTAGAGGTGCACCAGGGAAGGATACAGTTAGGCTTGCAAGGCATGGCTGAAGGCTAGCAACAATGTATCTGCAAACAAGTTAATTGTCAGGGGTGCACCCCGAGCGTGTACTCTGTTGGGATTCCCAGACCTAGTGCAGTCTAGCAGCAACGCATCAGCGAATAGGCTATTTGTTAGAAGCACACCCGGAAAAAACAAAAAAAAACATACATACATATCAGAGAAAGTTTGAAAGCAACATGACTCGCTACAGAAACGCATAAGCATAACAGGCAGGTTGGAAGTCAGCCCAACTCAACAACTCCTAAAGAACATGTAAAAAAAAGGCATATAATGAGTGATTTTAAAAGATCAAAGTGTCGCTGTACTGTAGAGACAATCTGTATGAAACTAGCTGCCATGTCAGCTTCCGCTTTGGAAAAATGTATAACGTTCACAGTCTTTTGACGACAACGAGATCGCATATGTTGTTAATGGCGGTTAAAGCCATCCTTAATAAACCCTAACAGAGTAAAAAGTGAAAGAAGGATTGACCCCCACCTCCGCATTGGTCATGTAAACCCATTTAATGCAGTGCCGTTTACACTATTTAGACATGCTACAATGTGACACCTTCGTGCGCTTGTGTGTATGTTGCTGCCAAAATCGCCAAACGTGCACCTATTTTGGTGACAACGAGATCGCATGAGAGTGAAAAATCAAAAAGATGGCTTAACGCAGCATCTGCATTGGTCATCTGAACGTATTCAGTGCAGCGTTGTGTTCACAATTTAGCACATTCTACAATATAACACAATCTTCATCCGCCTGTGTTTAGAGTCTTACCTGTATCCATGTCTAGTGCATATGCCAGGTGTTGCATGTCCTGAGTGACAAGGGTAAAATATGCAACGCTAGTCTTTTGTTCTTTAAGTGCAAGCTTCCCACCCTGTTAGATGAAATACACCTGTGCAGTTATTGCGGGATAAGTCTATGTGGTATAATCAGGTACACTGGAATTATGCGATTGTCTGGCCACTACGATTTTCCCATAATTCTAGATTTGCTACATAATCTGTCGCATAATCTGCAGATTTTAACCAAAAAGTGTGTTACTAGCTCAAAGGGATCAAAAGTTAATAAAAATACAGCAACACATGATGTTGCACAGTGGAAAATCTTTAGCAAAGCTGGACTCGCCACCTTTCTGTTCCTTATTGCTATATTTGGGTATTACACGGGTACTAAAGAGGTGCAACCACTGCCTATACAGTGTTACCAAGTTAAAAACTGAAGAAATAATTAAGTTATTGTAATTGGAGGGCGTACCTCTTCAACTGGAGGTTGGGGACACCTTGTTACTTCCCAGGGTTCCCACCACTTAAGGCAACAGTACTGGGGGGTACGAACACCATGCAGGCTGGCGGCATTATGCAGCAAAAGTTAAACAAGCCTTGGCCCCTCTGTACCGGGAAACCAATCTCTAATTTTCAGATACACCAGTAGCCAGTGTAGGGAAGGCGCTGATCCAGTGTGCAGTGCACCAACAGGCTCACATTACCGTAATGAGGCCCCTCGGATGGGAGTTTAAAATCCGGTCCCCCGGCTCTAAGCAGTCCCTATGCATGACTGAAGGCTGCTGCACTGAAGGAGGTTCCAGATGGCCAGCGATTAGAGATGGTGCCACAGGATGGCACGTTCCTTCCTGATGTCGGGAGTCACTGGTCCCCTTGGCGTGCAGGAAAACCACAACAGCTTCTCCTGGGGGGCGGGGACAGAGGCACCTACCACACACTCCTCTACCCCAAGCACAGCGCTCCTCACACGATTCCATAACATGGCGTGAAGCGCTCAACAGACCAGAAATGATGCGCTCAAAACACCCTTACCTTGTCAAACGTTTGATGACATGGGTGCAGTACACATCGCTCCAGGAATCCTCTTGGCACATGAGTGAGTGTAAGCATAAGAGCATCCAACAGCGCTCACCGTGTGCAGTACTGTCAGTGACGAGGAGCGTAAACCAGCATTCCTTGGAGAACACTGGGGGGCACAAGGAGGGAGCAGGCAGGCAAGCCAGCACACTGGGGTCCTTGCAGGCAAAACAATAGTCCTTCCAGCAGGTCAGCACAAAACGGCAAAGTCCCAGTGTTGGTTTTCCTGGTAGCACCGCAATCCTCGGTCACATCATGTAGATCCAACAGTATCTGGTTACAAATCCCGTTTAGCGTCTAACATGGGGTCAGAACCCCTGTACTTGTACTCATAATGTCTTTGATGTGGAGGTAACTTCAATACAAACTTTAGTAGTGCACCACACCTCCATTCAATCCCTAGTTCTAGACACACTACCGGCGTGCGTAGACGACATTGTGATGGGCCAAGCACAGCCCTATTCAGGTGCGGGTGACAGCTGCTTCCACCACTCTAGCTCAGGAAGACTCCTCAGGAAATGGGGGGCACACCACCGCTCCCTTTGTGACTGTCTAGTGTGAAGGCACAAAACAGGCCCTTGTCAGTCTAAACCAGATGTTGACTGGAGTCACGCTGCAAAGCACAAAGAGTCATTAGCACATAGAAATGTCCATTCTAAAATAGCAATAACAATCTGCTTTCTCTAATAAGCAGGTTTTATCACCACTATTCCAAACATACTAAACATGGCAATGCTACTCCTTCCAGGTCAGAAATGACCACTGAAACGCATATCGGAGAATTCCCAATGCAAATCTAAGGGAGGAGCAGCCTCGCAGCAGTGAGCAACCAAATAGGCTGTTTGTCACTACCAGGACATGCCACACAACAAAGGTACATGTCCTATCTTTTACCTACACAGCCCCCAGCCCATAGGGCTGCATAGGGCTTACATTAGGGTTACCTATATGTAGTAAAAGGGGAGAACCAGACATTGGCAAGTAACTTTAAATGCCAAGTCCCTATAGCAGTAGGGCCTGAAATAGGTTTGAAAGGCTACTTCGGTGGGTGGCACAAGCAGTGCTGCAGGCCCAATAGTGGCATTTCACTTACAGGCCCTGGGTATATATAATGCTACTGTACAAGGGACTTGCAGGTAAATTAAATATGCCAAACTGCTGTAGACCAATCATACCAAGTTAACAGGAGAGAGCACATGCACTTTAGCATAGGTTAGCAGTGGTAAAGTGCCCAGAGTCCTAAAGCCAACAAAAACAGGTCAGAAAAAATAAAGGAGAAAAGCCAAACATTTTGCGATAACCATGCAGAAAGGTCCAAGTCCAACAATGTGTTTGTATTGTATGAGTATTAGTTGTTGTTTTTTGTGCATATGTTTACAGCCCTGAAGGAGCTTGTTTCATGAACGAAACGTGTTGGCTGTTTCTTCTGAAACTGAAGTAAAGAAAGAAAAATAAAGAAGATTCTTTAAACAAATTGGATACCTTGGACTTGCATCATTTTGTGCGCCTTCCCATATTATTTTCTTAATGATAAATAATAAATTAATTGGAAACTAAATACCGCAAATCTAAACCCTAGGCCTTCATCCACACTGCATCACTGGACAAATTGTGTTTGGGTGTCTTTGTGGCAAATGTTGAGGATGATTAAGCTTTCCCTGAATATTCATTACAAAGGCAGACAACATTTATGCCACCTAACTATGTAGACAATGACTAAAAATGGCATGAATTGATGTGGCACAACATAGAACAATGCTCCACCTTCTCAATGGAAGGAAGCCATGAAAACAACCCTACTACATAAAGAATAGATTTGAATTTACACACTAAATGTAGAGAACAAGAGATTGATTCTGTGTTTCGCTTTCGTTATGAAATATTAAGCCCCTCACCTAACACACGCTTTCTGTAGTAGGCCTTTAAAAAAGAAAAGTAGAGTGATGCAGTGATCCCCTCTGTGACGGTGGGAGTCTATGTGCTCCTGATGGCAGGAGGGTATGAGGATCAGCAATCTTTTGAGCTCCCCTGTTTACCCCTCATCCTACCACTCACCAATGGATTTAGTCTGTCTCATCCAATCAGTTACCTTCTTACCCATCCAGGAGTACCTGCGCCCACAAACGGGCCCTTAATAAACAGCCAAGCAGTTTCCGAGAACACTTGAATGGTGGCCTTTAGAAATTAATAAAGTCAAGTAAAAGATGATCACAGTAAGTGGTGGTGATACACCAGTGGTGGTCTCAAAAATGGAATACCGTGATCCATAAGTTGACAGCAGAATTGGACACAAAGGGCCAGAGGTGGTTTCCAGAACTGAATGCCATACTCCAAATAATACCACCACACATGGATGCCAAACTCCAGGTGAGAGCACTAGACCTGGACACACTCCTCTGCTCCTTTTTCCGCTGGGTTTCTTACTCTGTTCACCCCCCCCCGCCCCCCCCCCCCACACACACACACACCCCTTCTTACTTCCCAGTGTTTTCTTATCTTTTATTCGCTGTTTGGATTTTAGATTTCAGAACCTTTCAGTGCTCGAGAACAAGGTCATATTTTGCTTTTGATTCCTTGCCGGTTATTGCTCTGTATGTGAGAGTATCTTGGCTCTGCTGCTGTCAATGCTATTCCGGGGATGGTTGGGTAATTGTGCGGGTAAACATGAATCATGCACTGCTGCTACAATGTTATTCGAGTTCTGTGTGTTTCAAGGAAGCTTGCCCTGCTGCCGCTTGTGCTGCAACTATGTGCTTGTGGGAACCAGCTCCCTACTTATTGTGGGTGTTGAAGGGAATCTTGTAGTGCTGCTGCTGTGCCTCTGCTTGTGAACAAGCAGTGTTTAACTGAGGGAGCCTATTGGCCAGCAAATCAGCGTATGACCGAACCAAGCAGCGCTCTTGTCTTGGCTGTACCTGCTCTTTCTGTGAGGAAAACTTGCACTGCTGCTGACCATGGTGTACCTTGTTCTTTGCGTTATTGTTTTGCACACCTGTTCTCATAGAGAAGCCAAACGATTGCTTTTATTGTTTCAAAATGTTCCACTAATTGTTGCAAAGGCACCTTTTCAAATCAGCCTGTCCGTTCTTGCCAGGACCACTAAAACCGCGTTCTAGCAATTGTGGGGGGACTGTGGGCATTTTCTAGTAGGATCACTTTATGTGAAAAAACAGTTCTCACTTAATCCGTCTAGCTCTTTTATTCGCTCTACTTATTGTCAAAAGTCTAATGATGTGCATCTAAATGTAACTGATGTGATCACAGTATTTTATGCTTTTACATTGTATCATCATGAAGTCAATGTCAAAATAGTTTAATATCTGTGGTTTTCTGTTTGTAACAACTGCTTCTAACTTGGCCACTGTAAATTGATTTTCTAACCGGTCCTTAAAGGCTCAGATTTTGCTTTCATGGACGTGGTCTCTATTGCTTCTACACAGAACCATCCTTATTGGGGAAGGAAGCCTGGAACCCCTGGAAGGAGGATGAAAATAATGAGCAGCAGGCGCTGCAGAAGAAATATGAACAAGACAGTGAAAGACTGAAAAATCTGGTGGCCAGAAACAAGCCGACCGAACTGCGGATTCAGATCTGGGGCAAAGCCGCTATTGGTAAATACGTCTGTGAGATTGAAAGTACCAAGTATGTAGTAGACCTGCCCGATTGGCTGTGGCGCTCACTGACCTTGATCAAAGCCGTGACTATCCATAAAGGCTGTAATTGCACCACTTCTCACTTAGAAGAAATAGAATAACATCTGATCTTCCAAGTGTTTAGACCATATTCAAAATGAGTTGGGTGTATCCTTTAGGGCCGCAATTTGTACATTGAAGTTGGTCTTTTTCTCTGTAGAAATAGGCATCCAAATCTGGACTTTATCAAAACAACATATCCTAAAACTGAGACCTTTTCAAATAATTGCACATTACTTATCTGAGTTTCTGACTGATTTACCACCTTGTAAAAGTAAATGTTACTAGTAACCAAAGGTGAGTAGGGTAAGGTATTATCCAACTGTGGCCAGAAGTTGTACATTCCCGGAGCTTGGGCGCGCAGCTATGTATAAAATGGTAATGCTTCCCAAAGTTACGGTAGCTGCTGCAGCATATGCAAACCAGTGAGAGATCAACATGGAGCTGGGAGGGGAAAGCAAGTGGGTGGGGAGCACACAATGACGACCACATCCTGGAGGGGGCTGCAGGAGAACCACACTAGTGAGAGGGGTCAGAGTGTAGCGTAAAAGAGAAGCACACGAGGGAGACCGCTAGAAATATTTCTTGTGCAGTGCTTAAAAAACAAAAGAAAAATTAGAGCCTGAAAAACTGAGCAGTGTAAGGACATAGTAATGCTTCCATGATCCAGGGGCAGTGCCAAACAGAAGAAGAGGAAGTAAAGCCTACACAATAATAAATAAGAAGCAAGCAAATTATAGTGACCATGAAGCCAACCAATGGTATGCAATGGCCGGGCTCCAAGCCCCCTGTGAAAACAATATGTCTGTCAAGATGCACCATGTAGTATGTCAGACCATAAATAGTTGCAGTTTGAGCAGGTGTGGGGCCAGTCCAATTAAAACTTCAGCAGATGTATTATGTCTGGGCTAGAATGAAGACGATGGGCATAAATGGAGTCCGATGCCTGTCTGCGAGGGCGTGGGCAGGTGTGAGATTGTATTTCACGTTATATGACTTTGTTCTCTCCTAATCTTGCTGGGAGTGCTGCTACTGTCCCGGTTTGCCCGCCTGTTTTCTGGCCGCAACGCCACACCACGCCTCGCGGCCCCCGCTCCGCGGGAGCCGCTCGCAGGCGAAAGACACTGTTGGGGACTCTGCCACCTGGCGTAAATGTTCCTTAAACATTGCTTCCTCGAAGAAATCCTCACTAGGCAACTTTGCTTTAGCACTTACCCCTGAGCGCACAGCAGGCCCTCGCTCCCTGCTTACACTGGCAGATATACACCACTGCCCATCTTTGCCTCCATGCGATCAAGTGAAGGATCTTTCACCAAATCCTCCGGAGGAGGCTGCGCCACCCAATCCTGTGGTTGGTGCAAGCTCACAGGTAAAGAGCAAATCGCCTAGGGCTGCTACAAAGGCTAACAAAAATGCTAAAAAAATGGCGCTTCAGCAAAAGAAAAGCTTGGCTAGGTCTGCATTCGCCCGCAAAAAGGCTAAAATTGCGAGAGCCCAGTTTTTTAATTGCCGACGCCAATTAGGTGCCTCTGCCCCTGGGGAACCAAACGACAAAACCTACATAGATTTGCCTGTTAGTGCTACTACCCATGTCTTGGAGGGAGCTGTGAATGTTCTGAGGAAATATAAATTGTATGGTCAAGTAATGTTCCCTAACGTGTACCCCACCGTCTCCATGTACCCGCTTAAAGTGCATGTAACTTCCCTCCTGTGCCAGCTATGAAGACGCAAATACATTTGCGTCCAACGTTAACATGTCCTCTTTCAGACCCACCCTGAATGGGTTGAATATTCCGTTCCTAAGTATGCTATGCCAACGTCTTTTTGTGGTGTACTTTACACGTTTTTCAGCTCTGGCGAAGTAGGCCCCGAATTCTGCCATCGAGCCTTTTCCTGCCTTCTAAATCTGAACACCTCAGCCTGGGCTGTCTCTGTACCCGTGACCTCTGCCTTACTTCCTGTGCGGCTAACGGCGCTTAGCTCAGCCTGCTGCCTGCCAAGACTGAATTCAACCTTCGAATTATCTGTTCCGCTCCTCGAAAATGCATTCCTACCTACTAGTTTAAGTAAACATCCCCCCAGCTGCAGAGCAAAGGGCCCGGCCTCACTGTCTCCGTGCAAGTAATTCATAGCCTCTGTTACCATGGTAGGCCCATGCCCCCTCGCATCTCATGCAGACACTTAGACGCTTATACACGCACTCACAGTTAGTATAGAATAGCTTCTGCCCCAGAGACCTTTTCCTTCTAGATAATATGGTTCCTAAACATCAGATACCAGATATGATAGATATGATAGAGGTACGAGTTGATCTGACATGCCAGACTTCTGTCTCTTTCCGCTAGTGTAAATGTCAAGTCCCCTGCACCCTCCAGTTTCACGTCAATCACACGTCATGCAGCTGCGCGCGCATCCAGGCCTCAGATTTCTGCTGACATTGCCAAATTCTGCTTTGTACCCACCTACTCGTGACACTCACATATGACGTTTCTAGCACACGCCTCTATGTTCACGCCTAGTTCACGCCTTCTAATTACGTATCACTACCACGTGTGTGCTCTTATCTTGCTTCTCTCAGCTGTTACGCCTACTGTATTGGTTTCTATTATATGATTTAAGTATATAAGCTATGTATTGTCAATAAAATATTGCTCTATCCCTTCCTGCACCCCAGTGGTGGCAGGAACACGATATCCGATCTGGTACCATGACCATTCCTTTTTAAGGAATAAAACCCCTAAGAACTCTAACACCACGGACTCTGCCTCTTTCTTTCCGATTGAGTTATTTTTGTTAAAGTACTTACCTGCATTGAAATTAGGACGGTAAATCAAATATTTACCACATTATTTTGGCGCCCGAACAGGGACCCCTCCCCCACCCCACGCGCCGGTTGGTGCGTTGCAAGCTTTGCCCCCTGCCATCAGTCAAGACGGAACTACGCGTACCCGCAGGATTTCCTGTTTCTCCCTCTGGCCCACGGAGGTGACGGAGACTGCGATCAGCACCCAGACGAGGCGGTGAGGAGTGCGGAGGATCCCGACCAGAGCCTAGCCGAAAGAAGCAAGGTCCGAGGTGTCAAGAGGCCCACCAGTTTCCGAAGTATCCACGTATCGAGTCGAGTCGAGTCCAGTCCGGTCCAGTCCAGTCGAGTTCTCCGAGGCCTTCCGATTCCGTGCTTCCCGGTGAGTACCATCGCTGGGACGTATCTAGACGGGTGCATTATTATGTATCCGGTAAAGACGGGTTTGGGTACACAAACACGGTCTGCACTGTTTTAGACAGTGTATCTGTACTGTTTAGCAGTATATCAGTTATTCAAGTTCTTGCACTGTCTTCGACAGTGTATCTGTGCTGTTTAGCAGTACATCCAGTATCTAGGGTAGAGATATATGTTCAAAATGTTTTTCATGTGACTAATGTCGTGGTATGAGTGATTGTTTAATGTGCATTATTGTGTTTTTGTGTAATTAGTTGTGTTCAGAGTTAAGTAGCGAGGTTTGAGTATACAGTATTAAGTAAACAAGATGCAGTTTTTCAATAAGTTAAAGCAGATAGGAACTAGGAAAGGGATACTAGAGGAAGAAATTCCTATCCCCCCTAGGGACACGCCTGGAAATTTCATGTACCATAAGCATGGCATAGACTCCATATTGTATCTAGATTTATGGGCCGATTATACTAAGCACCTAGAAGAAAGACACAGATGGCCCGTTACAGGAACGTGGGATGCTGAGTGCATCCTGAAAGTAGAAGAAGCACTATGGAGAAAGAAAGCCAGACAATCACAGAAAGATGCCATAGAATTATGGCGTAAAGAATCACATAAACGAGCCGAGAAAGAACTACGAAAAGAAGACAGACTTAGAGAGGCATCGGATAAAGTCCGAGAAAACGAATTAGTTACTGAAGGAATCCGAGTAAAAGCAGAACAAGTAGACCGCGCACGAAACAATCTTGTAAATGGCATGTACTTAGTGGCCGAGGGTTCGCCTGAAGCCACTTCAGAAATACCGAAAGATCTGCCGTCACCATTGGTTCCAACTAAAGTAAAGCACAGGACTACTAAAGACATATTTCTGAATTCCTATCTAGATGATGCAGCACCCGCTTACACCAATTCACGCGCCCCGCCTACTGACGGGGACGGAGGTGGCAACCCGCCTCCAGACCATATCCCGCCATTACCGCAACAAAGTTCCCCCGTCCGACAGCCTGTCGTCCCTCCACCCCCACCACTTCCCACACCTAAGGTTAAGATACCAAATCCGTTTTTGCCTGATCCTATTAAGAGACAAGTTCAAGTACACATACAGACTCCACAGAGGGATAATGCCCAAGCCTCCGCCTCAGGAGGTGCAACCGGGGGTTACCAGACCCCGCCAGCAACACACAGATTACACCTTAGGGACATGCAGAAGCACCCTACACTCCAGTCACCCCGTCTCGACATACTCAAAGAACAACTTCCAGTTTGCAGATACGATCCAGTACCCGGCAAAGACGATAGAATGTTGATAGCATCACTACGTTTGCGACAAGCTACAGATTACCTAGTGTTATTCTCAGGGATGACTGATCACCTAGATAGAATATATCATTTTGTCCAGACTGGGGAATATCCTGAAAGTATTAAGGAGGCCTTGGCACATCAGAAAGTTGACACTCAAGCATATATATTACGTTTTTTCATAAATTGCTTAATAAGAGAACGAGACAGGCCTGAGACAGAACAGGATGAAATGGAAGCATTAAACAGGTGGCAGGGGTGTGGAATTTAATGAAATATTTACTTGTCCAAGGGACAAGTAGCTTCATAAATCTACTTGTCCTGTAACAAAATCCACTTGTCCCTTTGGTGCCACATAGTGCGCCGTAAAATAATGGCAGCCATCTCAATATAGAAGAGCTCTGATAGTAGCCTCTCTGGTTAATGTCAGGCTAATACTATAAAAGGATTTGACTTTTGGGGGGTTTCACTAGCTTTTCTCTAATCTTTTCCCATACTGAGAAAGGTTGGAAATTTACTACCCCTGACAACGGCAGAAGTAAAGTTTCTTCCAGGGCTGGGAAAAATGTGGTTCGAGGAAAAGTGAACTTGTAAACACTCTGATTTCCACTGGGGAACATTCATCTTTGCTCATGCTACAATGCAATTCACAAATATTTTCTAGAATTACGGTTTCCTGGCCTACTTAAGGAAATTCATGTGAATTCATGAAAAACGTAAATCTGCAATAATATAAGGACATATATCCTGGGTGTACTTTTGTGACTTACTTTAACATTTGAGCCCCTAATTCAATCTGAGTTAACCAAGTCTTTTTGTTTTTATTTAAATGCTTTCTCATCCTATCTATAGGCTGGCTTCATTGTGTGTGACATTCTGCTCTTTTACAAAGTAGTTTTGTTCAGTACCAGGAATTTCTATGGCAATGAGGCCTTTATGAGACCAAATACTGGCTGTCTAGTAAGAACGTGCTGGCAAACAGCACCACACCTACCTGATAATCCCCAGGTAGAGAAAGGAGCATAGGGCAGGCCAAGTGAGTAACCAGAAAATTGAAATACCCCCCACTTTGATCCAAAGCTCTTATGCCACCAAGCAAGCGAAAAAAGTCACTGGAGTCCTCTCCAGAATTGCTCTGTCTCTTCCATCTAAGCATTCATCCTTTCACCCACTGATATCTAGCATTTCATCTTTACATGGTCATCCATTCATTCTTTCATCCATTAGCCTTTCACCAATATGTTTGTCCATCTGTTGATTTGTCAGTCCATCCGCTCATCAATATCCAAACCTACCCATCCATCTCCAAACCTAACCATTTCAGCCATCTGTCCATCCTTTCGCTCATCCATACAGCCACCCATTCCCTCCATCCATCTATCCATCCATCCATCCTTTCACTTATCCATCCATCCTTTCACTCATCCATCCACTCTTTCACTCATCCACCCACCCACCCATCTACCAATCCATCAATCCAAACAATCCATCTTTCCACTCATCCATTTATCCTTTACACTCATCCATCCTTTCGCTCCCTAATCCATACACCCTGTAACCCATCCATTCACCTTTTCCTTCATTATAACATCCTTTGTCTATCCACTATCCCCGTCACTCAACCATCCCTGTCACTCATTCATCCATGCATTTAGCCAGCAACACTTACACTCACTCATCCTTTCACCCACACATTCATCCATCCTTTCACTCACACCCACCCTTTCACATTAATTATGAGCCTTTGTCTGTCGAGCTGCAGACAGAAGAGGCCCATCAAGAGCTCCACCTCTACAGTAGCTGCTAAAGTGGGGTGTTCACGAAGCCCCTGTTCATACCTATCTTTCCATCTCCAAACCTATCTAGCAAACTCATCAATCCAGCCTTCCTTTCGCTCATCCATCCTTTTGCTCATCCATCCATCCTTTCATCCCACACATCCTCCTTTTCGCTCATATTCATCCACCCTTTCACTCATCCCTCCATCCATCCTTTTGCTCATACATCCATCCTCCTTTTCACTCGTATATCCTTCCACCCTTTCACTTCCTCCATTTATGCTTTAGCTCATCCATCCACCCTTTTACCCCATCCATCTTCCATTTCGCTCATATATCCATCCACCCTTTCACTAATTCCTCCATCCACCCTTTCACTAATCCCTCCATCCACCTTTACACTCAACTATCCACCCATCCATCCATCCACCCTTCCTCCCAGCTAGGCACCTACCCACCCACGGATTCATCCACCCACCCACTCGGCCGTCCATCCATTCATCTACTCTATCTCTCACCCATTAATCGCCCTTTCATTCAGCCATCCATCCTTTCACTCATCCATCCACTTTCACCCCATCCATCCACTTCCCCATCCATCCACTCAGCCATCCATCCTTTCACCCTTGCCCATCCATTCTTTCATGCATCCTTCCTGACATCCATCATTTCACTCATTCATGCATCTATCCATCCACCCTTTCACTCCACCCATTCATCCATGCACCTATCCATCCAACCTTTCACTCATTCATACATGCATCTATCCATCCACCCTTTCACTCATTCATCAATGCATCTATTAAACCACCCTATCACTCATCCACCCACCCCTTTCAAAACCATTATGGGCCTTTGTGTGCAGACCTGTAGACTGAAGAGGCCCATTAAGAACTTCACAGCTGCTGTAGTTGCTATGGAAGTGTGTTCAAAATGCCCCTGGTGTATGCACAAAGTGAGATGAGAGGCCTAGTTCAAGGACAGAAATGGGGGTGGCCTTAGGCCTGCATGAAAGCCTCATGGAGAAACTTATGAGCTTTAATGTAAGCCCTGAATGACTAAGAAAACGAGAGGCCAAGGGGAGCAGGTCCAGGCTGTCAGAGAGGGCGGTGTTAGCAGGTTTAGGCATGGGTGAAACAAAGTGTACAGGAAAGGCAAAGTGCAAAGAAGGGGATGCACGAGGTGCATGAGAAGGGAAAGCACTGCTCTTGGGGCCGTATGAGGCCCAAGAGTGGAGCAGAGATTAAAACACAGGGGTCATAGAGTTCAAGTCAGAGCAAGGGGCCACGAGGCAGATAAGGCAGCCTCTTTCATGCCAGTGCTGTGAGTGTTCTGGAGCTGCAGAAGCAGCAGATGTTTGTCTCATGCAAAAAAAAAATAAAAGGAACAGGGGCGGGCCTGGGGGCCACACAAGCTTATGGAGCTGGCTGCAACTTTGAGCTCTGCTATATCTCCGTTGTTGTTCTGCTCTGGGGAAATTAAAGTGCAGGCCCCAGCACCATTAAACTGTCTACTTGTCCTTTGGACAAAATGCAAATTAAAACCTCTTGCCCTCCTAAGAAATCTAGATGTCTCGGGCGTCGGGAGATAGGAATTCCCCACCCCTGAGTTGGGGTCAAAATATAGCCGAAGGAAAACATGATAAAGTGAATTGTATAGCCAGTATGTACAAGAAAATAAGAAAAGCAGTAATAGAAATACACGAAAAAGAAAATGGTTCCTCCGAAGAGGAGGAAGGATCTGAAGAACCAGAAACAACTACCGATACAATAGCGTATGTAGGTAAGGGAACTTACCTTAGGAAAGGCATTCGTCCAGAAAGCAAGAGAGTTTTTCTCTCTGGCATATCAAAACCGAATTCTCCTGAATATCTGTTTCAAGACACTGATAAAATGCTTCGAGAACGAATGGGGTACCATGTACTCAATTCTATGGATGAACAAGAACTAGCCCGGTCAGCAGTACTATGGGCTGACAATCCTAATATATACAATGATGACACAGTAGCGCAGACATTTCTGAACCTATCCCCAGACGAGCAGAAATTAGCAGGTATATATATGATTCAGCACCTCCTCACGTTATACAGAAATAAACATTCTGATCCAGGTCCCTTACACGATACATTAGAAGCACTACTCATGGATAGATGGAGAGGCCTAAGTACCAAGTTAATACAAATAATTCTAGAACAACGGCATAGATACAACACTTTCTTAGGCCCACAATATGTTCCCGCTCCGCCCCCAGAAAGAAAAATGTATCATATGGAGCGTTTAGATAGACAGAACCCTTTACGAGAAGAACATCCAGTTATGGGTACCGATAATACCTTGAAACGTGTGTATGTATACGCACCTCTGACCAAGTTAGAACTATTGGAGATGAAGAAACTATTACCCTGTCACGATAAAGACCCTGCAGGTTTTCATAGAGAACTTAAAGACATGTTACTAATGGGAGATTACACATATGCTGATGTTATGAAATTATTAAAGGTATTGTTGCCCACAGGCATCTACGAGAAACTCAAGGAAAGAGAATGGGAGGTGGGAGACAAAAAGATTATATGGACAGAAATAGAAGACGAGGAAAAACTTCGTACTCCAGGTCTAGGCCTTGGGGAGAAAGCTAAAGCATTACCAGGTTTGATAGTACAGGTTCTGCCAAGATTACTGACCACTAAAAAGGAAGACTGGGACGCAATCTCAGCCTGTAAACAGAAACACGATGAAGATACTAGTGACTTCTATTCGAGATTCGAGAAATGTTTCATTATTAATAGTGGCCTAAAACCAGGTAGCGAGTCGTACCCGCATCTTTTTGTAACGAAATTGGTCGAGAATTCCTTGACATCAGTTAAGAACCGTGTATATAAGGTTGAGAGTACATGGCAAGCAAATACGCCATCCCAGATGTTACAGATGTTACAATACCACCAGAACAGAATCAGAGAAGAACAGGATCATGAACAGAGACGCGTGAAAGACACGAAAATGAAAATGTTAGTGGCCCAGTCGGTTCCAGCCGACGGCCAGAGAAAGGGTACGGCCCAGACAGGAAATGCAGCAGCTCCCGTTAAAGGGACATGCAACTATTGCAAGCAGCCAGGTCACTACGTACATGAATGCCCAGTCCTGAAACACAATATAGCAACAGGTAAAACTAAAGAAAGACCGCATCCGCCTAGACAAGACCAGGGCCAGCAACAGACTTCACAGAATGCACAACCTATGCATGCTCCACCACATACAGGACAAAACGTAGCGGTATCACAGTCACAATCACAGCCACAGCCCATTGCCGCGACGCAGCAAGTTTCACGGCAGATGTGCCAGTATGCCCAATCTGATTATCCCGATTATCAACGATACACATGAAACAGCCTAGAGAGGGAGGTTGGCTTGCCTCTTATTGAGGTTCCCGTAGATCAAGAGGGCCCTTACGTACACAGTCAAGTATTGGGAAAAGACAGAAAGTTTTTAATTGACACAGGGGCAAGCCGCACAACAATTAGCCATGATGAAGTCCCAGGGGCACCCCTCTCAGGCTTACAAAATGTTTCCCTTGGTTTTTCAGGACAGCCTATTATAAATGAGGTATCGAAACCCGTCCCCCTGGCTGTGGGTCCATTATCACGTGTTACAGACTTGTTACTAACGAAATCATGTCCAGAAAATCTGTTAGGTATCAAAACATTGAAGGCTCTAGGAGCTGTGATATGTTGTTCTCCGGAAGGAGTTAGACTTTTCTTGCGTGACTTTAAGGGTCACTATGTATTACGAGAGTTTGATGTCAGATTGAAAAATGTACCAGAACACCTGTGGGCACAAGGCCCAACCGATGTAGGCTGCATGCACATTACACCATACCGTGTTACACTTAAGCCAGGTGTTGTTTTACCCCGAATCAGACAATACAAGTTACCACCCGATGCTGTAGTGGCTTTACTGGAAATCATTGAAGAGCTCATTGCCCAAGGAGTGGTTGTAGAGACCGACTCCAATATATGTAATTCCCCTATCATTCCGATTCTTAAACGTACTGATCCCAATGCACCGCCAGTATATCGGCTGGTGATTGATTTACGAGAACTGAATAAATGCATCGTTCCACAGTACCCTGTGGTTCCCGACATCTCTTCCCTATTGACTGCTATTGATTCAGAAGCAACGTTCTTTACTGTAATTGACCTCAAGAACGCCTTCTTCAGTGTGCCCATTGATCCAGAGAGCCAATATCTCTTCGGATTCAGTTTAAATGGACGAAGTTTCAAATTTTCACGCGCACCTCAAGGATTCACAGAAAGCCCCAGCATCTATAGTCAAGCACTGAAAAGACAACTTGATTGTATTCAAATGCCAGTTAACACCGCCTTACTGCAATACATCGATGATCTGCTGATCACCGCACGAAGTGAACCCGAATGTGAACAAGCATCACTGACAGTTTTACATTTTCTGGCCGACAAGGGACACAAGGTGTCTCCTTCGAAGCTACAATTCTGTGTTCAGCAAGTTGTGTACTTGGGTCACTTGCTGTCCAAAGTGGGGAGACAGCTCACTCCTGACCGTATCCAGTTAATTGTAAATATGCCACAACCCCAGACACAAAAGGAAGTGCGGGCCTTTATAGGCCTCACCTCGTACTGCAGACAATGGATTCCTCAGTATGCATTTCTAGCTAAACCACTCATTCAGTTGACAACACAGGAGGCAGCGACTTCGACTGTCCTTCCTTGGACTCGGGAACATACACAGGCCTTTGAGGAATTAAAGAAAGCTTTATGTCCAGCACCAGTTTTAGCGACACCGTGTTACAGCAAACCTTTTACACTTTTTGTTACAGAACGTGATGGTACAGCGTTGTCTGTCCTCACTCAGGATCAAGCAGGTTCACATAAGCCTTGCGCTTATTTTTCAAGTACATTGGATTCAGTAGCCCAGGCACTCCCTGCGTGCTTAAAGTCAGTAGCAGCAACAGCACTAGCAATCAGACAGAGCGACTCAATTGTTTTAGGACATCCATTAACAGTACAAGTTCCACATTCTGTAGAGGTCCTTTTAAACCGAACCCAGACTCAACACTTGACTATAGCACGACTGACAGGCTATGAATTGACGCTATTCCAGCCACACATAGAAATCAGACGCTGCAGCATTCTGAACCCCGCTACATTGTTACCTTCGATTATGACAGATCCAGCCCCGCATGATTGTATAGAGATCATTAATGCAGTAACAAAGCCCCGACGAGACTTAACAGATGTTCCATTGACAAATCCAGACCTGACACTTTACGTGGATGGTTCATGTATGAGAACAAGTACAGGAGAATTAGTGGCCGCGTATGCAGTGACCACTGAAACTGAAGTAAAAGAAACATATCGTATTGATACACTGTCTGCTCAAGCGGCGGAGCTCATTGCTCTGACCCGAGCCTGTATACTAGCCAAGAACAGAAATGTTAACATATACACTGATTCCCGTTATGCTTTCGGAGTCGTACACGACTTCGGAGTGTTATGGCAAGAACGAGGTTTTTTGACCTCTCACGGTGCCAAGATCCAACACGGTCCCCTCATTCAAGCACTGTTAGAAGCAATACATCTGCCTTCAGGCATATCCATCATGAAGTGTAAAGCACATACTAAAGTTACAGATTCTGTTTCCCAGGGTAACGACCTGGCAGACCAAACAGCAAAACATACAGCATTGACTCACACCCAGACAACTGACGTGACAAAGATCATAGTACCGACACATTGTATGACAGTTAGGGATCCCACACTAGATGTAATCGATATTCAGACACATGCTACTCCAGATGAAATAAAGAAATGGACTGAACTAGGAGGGATTCAAACAGATCAAGGTTGGATGACGAAGGGAAAATCTACATGGTTTCTCCCCGACTCTATGGTTCAAGTCATAATAAATACAGCACATAGTCCAGCACATCTAGGAGAAAAAGCTATGTTAGACAGTTTACAGAATCTCTGGTACAACAAACACTTACGAGCAGCAGCAAAACAGAAAGTGCGTACTTGCATGATCTGTTGTCAGTTCAATCCAGGTAAAAGCGTCCCTGTAGAGCAAGGTGGATTCCATCCTCCCGATCACCCTTTTGAAGTGCTCCAGATGGATTATATTCAGATGGACCGTTGTCGAGGATTCAAGTACGTCCTCGTAGTTGTTTGTGCACTTTCCCGTTGGACCGAAGCATATCCAGTCCCAGATTACACTGCTCCGACCACTGCCAGGCAGCTGGTTCGAGAATTCTTCCCACGGTACGGCTTGCCTCGTATCGTGTACTCAGATAACGGACAGCCATTCTCATCCGAGCTCATGAAACAGGTTTCCCTCCTGCTAGGATATCAGTGGAGATTCCATTGTGTCCGACATCCCGAGGCCGCTGGCCTTGTAGAAAGGCATAACCAGACACTGAAAACACGCCTTGCTAAAATCTGTAAAGAGAAAGGGGTCGACTGGATAGTCGCCCTGCCCGTTGCACTGTTCTATATGAGAATGGTCCCCCATTCGAGATCAGGACTATCCCCGTATGAAGTGGTCTTTGGCAGACCACCGAATATGTGGGGGACGCCCATGCCTAAGAAAATAACCGATGTTGATTGTAACATGCTGACAGATTACCTTGCCTCCTTGATGTCTGCACTCCAATCATGTCGTTCACAGGTTGCTGCAGCCTTTCCCGACAACACTGATGTAAAGCCACACGATGTCCGTCCCGGAGATACAGTGTTAATTCGCAACTTCGACAGGAAAAGCCCGCTGGAGCCCCGCTGGAAAGAGCCGAAGATCGTCCTTCTTACCACGAGGACCGCCATCAAAGTGGAAGGCCGAAAGGGGTGGATCCACACGAGTCATATTAAAAAATGTAATGAACTGTTGCCAGAAACTGACTCGTCCACCCCCTCAAAGGACTGCCTCGGTACTAAAGACTTCAAAGTTCCAAAAAGAGAGAAAACTCCCCAAGAGGAGTATCGAACAAAACTTCGATCTAGCAAGTCAGACAGTTTAATTGTTTAAGTCCTCCCCTAGGTGAATTGGTTAAATAGTTTCTGACATGTATCCCCTAGATCGAGATAGAGAGAGAGAGAGGCAACTCAAGAAACGTACATATTGTAAATCACTCCGCAGTCACTGTATAGTGACATTATTGATTATGTTTTTTCTAAGTCTTCTGATTATTGTTGCCAGTATATTGCTTCCCATATATTACCCTATCTTCAAGCGTGAACAACCTGCTTACAATGTCACTGCCGAACATTCTTTTAGTGAATTACCTCCCCATGAACTATCTTACAGACTTGCGCTGCGCAACAATACATTCATTAGTATGTTACATCACTCCCATCAGACTAACAATGCTACAAACTGTTGGATATGTGGCCGACTCCCTCCCTATCAGAAATACAAGGGAGTTCTGCCTCTCTTTCCGTACCCGTTCACTCACAATGGCTCCTGTGGTGCATGGTTTAGAATAATTAATTCCTTAGATCCTGATATTGCTGTTTTCAAAGGAAACTGGGTTTGGGGAAACTTGAACTTAGTTCTGCTTAATGCCTGTTACCCTGACAAGAAGGGACTTCCCATTAGAATAGGAACTGATCTAGAAAATGAAGTATATGGATTAGGTAATTATACAATTAACCTTATGATTCTTACTGTCGAATCCGAAGCTGCACCAGTTCTCTCTGCTATGTCAGTATTACCAGTCACTGGTGATTTATGTGTCAGAAAGAGGGGTTCAGTACACTTAGGTCATAGTAAATGTACTACTGTGGTCGAATTCAGTGATCAAGGCAAGTCTTCCTTTAGAGCTACTCGTCATTCCTACTTTGTTTGTGGCCATACCGCATACATACGCTTACCTTCAGATTGGGATGGTACCTGTTACATTGCATTCCTTCTGCCACCTGTTTTTCTAGCCCCTCCTGATTATCACAGAAATACAAATCTAGTAAAGAATAGACTCCGAAGAGATCTCCCGATTGTCGACTATACTGAAACGGCATGGGAGCAATACACAGATTTCAATAAAGGATTCTTTTTCTTCACAGGCCCCGTCCAAAATAGTAAACTAATACGCAGATTAACTAGAACACTTGAAGCAGTAGTGAATGAAACTGCCTCCGCTCTAGGCAACTTAACAGAGGAGCAGTCCGCCATGCGGGTTGTTGTTCTTCAGAATCGTCTTGTTATTGACGTCATCTTGGCAGATAGAGGCGGAGCTTGTAAGGTCATCGGGTCAAGTTGCTGTGTTTTCATTCCAGAAAACGCGCCAACGGTATACCAAGCTATTACACGTCTTCATAAAATTGCAAGTTTGATACATCAGAATCCAGGCACCTGGACTTGGTCCGGTTGGTTCTGGACAACGTTGACCGCTTGGGGATGGAAGATCCTATCCTTCCTAGGCATTGCCCTTGTCATAGTATTCAGTTGCTGCCTGTGCCTACAGTGTGGGCCAGCGATTTGTGGTCCACATCGTGCATTGCACATTCCAGTTTTCACTCAAAACGCGAAAAGAAGAAAGAAGAGCAAATGATGTTACAAGAACAGACTGATCGATTCATGAGGATCGATATATCATGAAGGGTCCGTAGGAAACAAGGAGGGAATGAGGAAATATAAATTTTATGGTCAAGTAATGTTCCCTAACGTGTACCCCACCGTCTCCATGTACCAGCTTAAAGTGCATGTAACTTCCCTCCTGTGCCAGCTATGAAGACGCAAATACATTTGCGTCCAACGTTAACATGTCCTCTTTCAGACCCACCCTGAATGGGTTGAATATTCCGTTCCTAAGTATGCTATGCCAACGTCTTTTTGTGGTGTACTTTACACGTTTTTCAGCTCTGGCGAAGTAGGCCCCGAATTCTGCCATCGAGCCTTTTCCTGCCTTCTAAATCTGAACGCCTCAGCCTGGGCTGTCTCTGTACCCGTGACCTCTGCCTTACTTCCTGTGCGGCTAACGGCGCTTAGCTCAGCCTGCTGCCTGCCAAGACTGAATTCAACCTTCGAATTATCTGTTCCGCTCCTCGAAAATGCATTCCTACCTACTAGTTTAAGTAAACATCCCCCCAGCTGCAGAGCAAAGGGCCCGGCCTCACTGTCTCCGTGCAAGTAATTCATAGCCTCTGTTACCATGGTAGGCCCATGCCCCCTCGCATCTCATGCAGACACTTAGACGCTTATACACGCACTCACAGTTAGTATAGAATAGCTTCTGCCCCAGAGACCTTTTCCTTCTAGATAATATGGTTCCTAAACATCAGATACCAGATATGATAGATATGATAGAGGTACGAGTTGATCTGACATGCCAGACTTCTGTCTCTTTCCGCTAGTGTAAATGTCAAGTCCCCTGCACCCTCCAGTTTCACGTCAATCACACGTCATGCAGCTGCGCGCGCATCCAGGCCTCAGATTTCTGCTGACATTGCCAAATTCTGCTTTGTACCCACCTACTCGTGACACTCACATATGACGTTTCTAGCACACGCCTCTATGTTCACGCCTAGTTCACGCCTTCTAATTACGTATCACTACCACGTGTGTGCTCTTATCTTGCTTCTCTCAGCTGTTACGCCTACTGTATTGGTTTCTATTATATGATTTAAGTATATAAGCTATGTATTGTCAATAAAATATTGCTCTATCCCTTCCTGCACCCCAGTGGTGGCAGGAACACAATATCCGATCTGGTACCATGACCATTCCTTTTTAAGGAATAAAACCCCTAAGAACTCTAACACCACGGACTCTGCCTCTTTCTTTCCGATTGAGTTATTTTTGTTAAAGTACTTACCTGCATAGAAATTAGGACGGTAAATCAAATATTTACCACAGTTCAACAGGTGGAATCTCTTCTTGGCTCGAGTAAAGATGGGTCAAGGGAGGGAAGATTGAGTGGGGTTGAGGGGGATAAGAGGGGTGATGAGGAATTTGTACAAACTGTTTGGGATACACTCAAGAAGTTACTTGCCCCCTTGGAACTTAAACTCTCCAGAATGGAAAACCATCTGCTTGAGATGGACAGGACAATCGTTACACTGGCCAGTCTTAGTCTCAAGCAGATGGAAGCTAGATTTTCACAGGGGGAGGTTTTACCTTCACAACCTTTAGAAGCAGATGCACCTGTTGCTCCTTCTCTGGGACCCAAACCTGTACCTAAACCTCGCACGAAAATAGGGAATAACATAATTTCCATCCCAAATCTTAGGGCTTGCCCTCCGAAAGAGCCCTCAGCGCCACCCAAACCTAAGCACACTGCCTCTCGTGCTGGGGCTGACTCACATTCCCAGCAGAATATTGCACGTCCTAAACCTGTGCCTTTAGCTGATCAGCAACCCAATCAGTCATCCCTCAATACCCAGCCACCTCTTGAATCTAGCAGACCCAACTTCCGTGGTGGCTATATTGATCTACCATCGGAAGCTAGTTCATATGTCATTGTATTAGCTGGTGTACCTACTCTCGATCCACTAGTAAAAGAGGACCACTGGTCCCTTAAAAACAAGGTAATACACTGGCTCAATACAAACAGACGGCTCCCAAGCCACCAAAGAAGCCGGGTACTAATGGTGCGAAGAGTACCATGGGTCGGACCGAGCCACAAATCCATCATGGGCGACTGCATAGTGGTGACCTTTGTTGACCCCCACACTGCACAGCACCTCTGTTCATGGGCCCCTTGCGAAGATGACCATACAGTCGTTGTTAGACCCCTCACTTTTTTTTACCCTCCTAGAAATCAGCATAGGACGGGCGGGACTTGGACAACAATTCAAAAGTCCAGGAATAGGGGTTTTAGGAATGGGGGACCAAGCCAGAGTGCCTGGTGGCAGGGTGTTCCTACGTCTAATATGTTCGGTTGCCTAGAGGAGGTTGACTGACTCGGGGGGTGAACACAAAAAGGAAGCTGGCAGACCCTATTACGTACACCACGAAAGGTTCTAGTGTGGCTTGTCCAACGTTGCCATTAGATCAACAAACAACACTTGCCAATGCCCATAATCCCCTCCCGGCTGAGGTAGGAATTTTAGCTCAGTCTGTAACCCCTTGCCTTAGTACCCCTGCTAACGAAATCAAAATAGCATCCTGGAATATAGCGGGTTTACGGGGTCGCCTGGATAATGATGATTGGGTAGACTACATCTCATCCCATGACATCATTTTTTTCCAGGAAACCTGGTCAGTTGCCCCATTGTTTAGACTAGGCTATCTAAACTTCTATAAACCGGCAATACAGGGCATGAAGGGCAGGGCTTCGGGTGGTCTCACCATATGGATAAAAAATAGCTTGGGATTCAACGCAAGAGAAATAGTGGGGATGAATCCTGATCTTCTTTGTATATCCTTAAGTAAGGAGAACTGTAAAGATATAATCCTTATTAAAATCTATGCTAGAGGATGTCAGGGTGGTAAGAAACAACCGATCCTTAATGATCTGGAAGCCTTTCTAAATGAGCACAAAAGCGACCAGCTCACTATAGTGGCTGGTGACTTGAACTGCTCATTTGAACCTATCCTGAACCTTGCTGAGGATATTGGCTTAGAAGAAGATTCCACATGGAATATTCCCCCGCTAGCAATTACCAAGGGCGTCAGGGGAACTGAGGCTGCTTTTAATTGGCTTGGGCTCTGCCTGGAATGGGGGCTCCGAGCAGTGAATGGCCGTAGTTTATCTGATAAGGAGGGGAAGCCAACCTTTGACAATGGGTCCTGCGCAAGCCGCATTGACTATATACTAATCAATATCGAATCTTGGGCCTCTGTAACTGACATGACTATAGATACCAGGCCAGAGAGTGATCATAATCCTCTCTCACTTGTACTCAAGGTTCCTGGGCTAGGGCCACTCCAGGTGGAATCAGACTGTATCACATCTGACCTCGTCTTGTGTGACAACAGAAGACGGGTCAAATGGTCAAGAGTGATAGCTGACCCAGAGCTTGTCAGCCAGATAGA
Source organism: Lissotriton vulgaris (assembly GCF_964263255.1). Classification (NCBI taxonomy): domain Eukaryota; kingdom Metazoa; phylum Chordata; class Amphibia; order Caudata; family Salamandridae; genus Lissotriton; species Lissotriton vulgaris. The sequence continues at coordinate 1,755,843,485 of NC_141685.1, read as the reverse complement.
AGAATTGGCCCTACATACCAAAGATAAGATGATGGCACCATCCCCAATGACATGCCTAAGTTAATAACGTTGACCTTCATGAGGCATGCTTTGCGGCAATTAAGGAACTTCTCACCAGACCATGCCGGAAACAGAAGGCAAAGCAATCTAAAGGCTGGTACAACAAAAATTGTAGAGAAGCCCATGGCATCCTTATTGCTGCGGTCAAATCTAGAAATACCCCGGACATTAGGGCAGCGAGACAGGTTTATAAACGCACTATCTGGGAAGCTAAAAGGGATTGGGACGACTCATATTGGCTTGATCTTCTTCAAGCATGTGAGTCTTCCAACCAAACTAAGTTTTGGGAGATAGTCAGGCGGGGCAGGGGTTCGGATTCATTATCCCCTGAAAACTATGTTTCTGCAGCAGAATGGGTGAAATTTTTTTCTGCCCAATTTATTAATCAGAATGCCCCCCAGTCGGCTGAAGGGCCTTTAACAGGGACCAAATTAGCTTCGCATGGGGACAGACTTACTTTTAGCATTTCAGACACTGAACATGCACTAGGTTCCATTCAGTCTGGGAAAGCAGCAGGCATCGATGCTGTACCAGCTGACCTTTTTAAATTGAACCCAGATTTGTGGGTCCCTTACATCACAATCTTAGCAAACTCCATCGCAGCCGGGGAAAGGATACCGCAGTCCTGGAAAGGGGCTGAGATAATCCCGGTCTTTAAGAAAGGGGATCGATCTCTACCAAAAAACTATCGCCCCATTAGCCTGATCGATACCATACAGAAAGTGGTATCACGAATGGCCCTAGCTAGAATACAGGGGTGGATTGAGCAAAACAACATACTCTCCCCCATGCAGGCAGGGTTTAGATCAGGCACCAGTACCCTTGAGCAGGTGTTTCGTCTTACCATGATGTACTGGAAGGTGGTTCTTTTGGGGGGTGGTGTCATCTACGCTGCTTTTGTCGATCTTAGGTCGGCATTTGACCTGGTTCCCAGGGCAAAACTCTGGGATGCCCTGAGAAGCATGGAATTTCCTCCAGAACTATTAGACCTGGTTAGGCGCCTTCATGAGGATAATTTTGCACGCGTAAGATGGGGTAAACAGGGCCAGGTGACCGCTAGCTTCCCTGTCGAACGTGGTGTCCGGCAGGGCTGTGTGCTGGCCCCTACCTTGTTCCTCCTGTTTATCAACCGGGTGGTCGCATTTTTCAATGACACTCACACTGATGCTCCTACCCTGGGGGGTTCAAAGTATCCCATGTTAATATTCGCCGATGACACCCTGCTCCTCTCAAGGACTAGAAGCGGCCTACAGGCTGCCTTAAATAGATTTGCTCAGTCAAGTCAAGTCAAGTCATAACATTTGTATAGCGCACTACATACCCAGAGGGTTTCAAGGCGCTTAGGAAGGGGAGGAGGATTATTTGTCAAATATCCACGTTTTAAGCTGCTTTCTGAACGCTAGGTGATTCTGGGTGAGGCGAAGGTAAGCGGGAAGTGAGTTCCATGTTTTGGCAGCCAGGTATGAAAAGGATCTGCCTCCCATGGTGGTCTTGTTGATGCGAGGTACAGTGGCGAAGGCTTGGCTGGAAGAGCGAAGTTGGCGGGAGGGGGTGCAGAAGGACAGTCGAGAGTTGAGGCAATCTGGTCCGATGTCGTAGAGTGATTTGTGTGCGTGGGTAAGCAGTCGGAAAGTGATCCTCTTATTGACGGGTAGCCAGTGGAGGTCTTTAAGGTGACCAGAGATGTGTTCGTTGCGTGGGATGTCTAATATGAGCCTGGCTGAGGCGTTTTGGATTCGTTGTAGTTTCTTCTGGAGTTTAGCGGTGGTACCTGCGTAGAGGGTGTTTCCGTAGTCCAGTCGGCTCGTGACTAGAGCGTGGGTGACTGTTTTCCTTGTTTCGGAGGGGATCCAGCGAAATGTTTTTCTGAGCATGCGAAGAATGTTAAAGCAGGAAGAGGATACGGCGCTGACTTGTCTGTTCATTGAGAGTGAAGAATCCAGGATGACGCCAAGGTTCCGTGCGTGGTCTGTCGGGATGGGTGCTTTTCCGAGGGCTTCCGGCCACCAGGAGTCGTCCCATGCAGAGGGGGATGTACCTAAGATGAGGACTTCTGTTTTGTCTGAGTTCAGTTTCAGACGGCTGTGTTTCATCCATTCGGCGACTTCTTTCATTCCTTCGTGTAGGTTAGTTTTGGCGGTGCTGGGGTCCTTGGTGAGAGAAAGGATCAGTTGAGTGTCATCCGCGTAAGAGATGATGTTGAGGTTGTGTTGGCGTGCGATGGCCGCGAGGGGGCTCATGTATACGTTGAAGAGGGTGGGACTGAGTGAGGATCCTTGCGGTACGCCGCAGATGATTTCAGAGGCCTCGGACTTGAATGGTGGGAGGCGGACTCTCTGGGTTCTTCCGGTGAGGAACGAGGTGATCCATTCCAGTGCTTTTCCTTGGATTCCGATGTTTCTGAGGCGTTGTAAAAGGGTGCTGTGGCAGACTGTGTCGAAGGCTGCAGAGAGGTCGAGGAGGATGAGGGCGACTGTGTCTCCATTGTCCAGTAGAGTTCGAATGTCGTCTGTTGCTGCGATGAGGGCGGTCTCAGTGCTGTGTTTGGCTCGGAAGCCAGATTGTGAGGGGTCGAGTGATTTGTTGGCTTCGAGGAAGGCGGCGAGCTGGTTGTTGACGGCTTTCTCGATGACTTTGGCCGGGAATGGAAGAAGCGAGATGGGGCGGTAGTTTTTGAGTTCGGTGGGGTCCGCTGTGGGTTTTTTCAGAAGGGCGGTGAGTTCAGCGTGTTTCCAGTCTTCTGGGAAGGTAGCGGAGTTGAAGGAGCAGTTGATGACGTCTCGGAGGTGCGGAGCTATGACGGAGTCTGCTTTGTTGAAGATGTGGTGAGGGCATGGGTCTGTGGGGGATCCAGAGTGGATGGAATTCATCAGGCGGATGGTGTCCTCAGTGGAGATTGGGTTCCAGGCGTTAAGGGTGTTTACGGGGGGAAGATGGTCAGCAGATGGTAGGGTGGGTTGGCTTCCGGGTTGGTTGTCAAAGCTGTTGTGGATGTCAGCAATCTTGTTGTGGAAAAAAGAGGCTAGGGAGTCGCAGAGGGTTTGAGAGGGGGTGATGTCGTTGGAGTTGGCCGAGGGGTTGGAAAATTCCTTGACGATGTTGAAAAGTTCCTTGCTGTTGTGGGCGTTGTTGTCAAGTCGATCCTTGAATGCTGTTTTCTTGGCTTTTCGGATCAGTTGGTGGTGAGTGCGGGTGGCGCTTTTGAAGGCGTCCTTGTTGCTAGTGGATGGGTCTTTTTTCCAGGCCTTTTCAAGGGAGCGGCACAGTTTCTTGGACTTCTTGAGATCATCGTTGAACCATGAGGCCTTCTTGTTGCCAAGTTTGTGTTGACGTTTTTTCAGTGGTGCTAAGGTGTCGGCGGTGTTGGATAACCAAAGGGTGAGGTTGGAGGCGGCTTCGTTGGCGTTAGAAGAGAGGGCTGGGGAGGTTCGAAGGAGCGATGTGGAGATCTGATCCGTGGTGATTTTGTTCCAGTTTCTTTGTAGAGTTGGTTGGAGGTGGATGATGGGTTTCGGCTTGTTGTAGGTGAAGTGAACGCAGCTGTGGTCAGTCCAGAGGAGATCCGTGGTGTGGCTGAAGGAGACATGATTGCTGGAGGTGAGGATGGGGTCGAGTGTGTGACCTGCGATGTGGGTGGGGGAAGTGACCAGTTGTTTAAGTCCGAGGTTGGCGAGGTTGTCTAAGAGGGTGGCGGTGTTGCGGTCGTTGATCTTTTCAAGGTGGAAGTTGAGGTCTCCCAGAAGGATGTAGTCTTTGGAGGGGAGCGCGTGTGGGGTGATGAAGTCCGTGATGTCTTCACTGAATTTTGCGCGGGGTCCTGGAGGTCTGTAGAGGAGGGTGCCTCTAAGAGTTGTCTTGGGGTCGATGTGGATCTGGAAGTGAAGGTGTTCGGAGTTAGCGAGGTTGGCGTCGGAGCTGGTAGAGATGCGGATGGATTTCTTATGGACGATAGCGATTCCTCCTCCTGTATGGTCGGTGCGGTCCTTGCGTGTGATGTTATAGTCGTCAGGGATAGCGATGGCGATGTCAGGGGCGGAGGAAGCGTTCATCCATGTTTCCGTTAGGAAGGCGACGTCAGGAGAGATGGTGTCTAGTAGGTTCCAAAGGTCAATGGCGTGCCTGTGGACCGAGCGGGTGTTGAGAAGGATGCATTGTAGGTGGTTGGGGTCGGGAATCTGTGGAGTGGTCGTAGCGGAGATGTTGTCGGTGCTGCTGAATTTGCAGGAGTAGCAGGAGAAAGGTCCATGGGTGTGTCCAGGAGCGGCTTGGACGCAGGTGGGGGCGCGGCCGGGGTTAAGGGCTAGGAGGGTGGCGGCATCGTAGGTAATGCGGGGGGGGTGGGCGGCGAGAGGGACAGGGGGTCTGGGGCTGGGCGCGGTCCACGCGCGGACGGGCGTAGACGGGCTTACCTTTGGCGCACCTTCGGCGAGACCGCTGCGCGTTTCCGCTGCGCGAGAAGACATTAGACATATGTGGATAGAAGAGGGGGCGGAGCGAGGGGTTCTCACATGGGAGGCGGGGGCGGGGTGTAGGGACTGGCTCAACACAAAATGGAGACGTAAACAAAGATAAGCAGTACGATATTGGGGCACAGTCGGAGTGACGCTTTTGGAATGGGCAGTGGTAATCAGGCGAGTCGGGCAATAATGCAGTACCAGGCAGCAACAGGCAATGCGAGCAAATGCGAGGGAATTAAAGCAGTGGGCGGTAAAGCGCTACGATCGCAGGCAGCAATCAGCAGTGTAGTGCTACGATACCAGGCAGCAGTGGTCAGAATGGCGCTACGATGTCAGGCAGCAGATCCCAGGCAGCAGAGAGCATGCAGTAAGTCTGGAGGATCAGGGAGCCTTAGGAGCGACGCCCGCTTCCGAGGAAGGTAGGGTGGTCACAGCGCTTCACCAAACGGGCCGGATCTTTGGAGTCAGTGGGAGGGGTTCTCACATGGGAGGCGGGGCGGGGTGTAGGGACTGGCTCAACACAAAATGGAGACGTAAACAAAGATAAGCAGTACGATATTGGGGCACAGTCGGAGTGACGCTTTTGGAATGGGCAGTGGTAATCAGGCGAGTCAGGCAATAATGCAGTACCAGGCAGCAACAGGCAATGCCAGCAAATGCGAGGGAATTAAAGCAGTGGGCGGTAAAGCGCTACGATCGCGTGACTTTGGACCATCAACTTATATGGAAACCCCAGCTGGAGGTGTTAACCCTTAAATTTGTTCGCCTTACAGGATGTCTGATAAAGGAACAGAAAAAACCATGACAAAACGCATTACACCTGCGTTAAAAATATACGAGGCCAAGGTGAATGCGGCTACCCTGTATGGTGCGGATATCTGGGGATATAAAGGTTTGTCGGCTCTTACTAGTGCTCAGAACAGGTTCCTCCGGAACCTAGTGGGACTTCCCCAATCTTCCCCCATTACACCGTTGCTTTTAGATTTAGGTTGTAGACCGTTGGATGAGATGGCACAGTACCGTCTTGTTGCTCTTTGGCGTCGCCTTTGGACGACCCAAGAACTTAGCTTATTTGCCCAAGAATTAGGTGAGGTCAGAGCATTGTGGGGTGCCCAGAAAATTCCATGGCTACGGGAGGTTAAACAAATACTGTATTCTATGGGCCTCCCAGAGCTATGGCTACATCCCAAATGTTCTAGCTTCCCATCGAAAGTGGAATTCAAAGAGCTTTATTGGGCTGTTAAAAAATCTGCACTGGTCTCCCTCTCCTCTGTTAATAACCTAACGGGACAGTTTCTAACACACAAGATAACCCCATCTCTTGAACGTTATTGGGACTTGATATGCAAAACACTTGATCGCAAGCTGTACCATCAGTTTCGGTTGGGAACCCTGCCGATCAAGTCTTTTACTGCAAAGTGGGCAATAAACTCAAGCAACAAATGCCCCTTTTGTCCTGATCAGGTAGAAAGTCTGGGCCACATATTCTTTGCATGTCCTGCTTATCGATCGCCCAGACTAAAATGGTTGAAACCAATCTGTAAAACACTTAACTGTGGGGGTAGCCACGCAGCCCTGCTCAAATTGAGAGATTTACGCACTGCTAAATCAGTGATTTGTGTTGCAAAATTTTTGGGTTGGCTGTGGCTTATCCGTGTAAAAAAACTGTAAACCGCTTTTTTTTAATTAGTTTTAATGTTTACGTATTGCTGTACTCAACCTTTTATGTATTGGGGGATCCAATGTACAATGCTGTATACTGATAATGTTTTTTAAAAAGATATTTGCTGTCTTTTATGAATTTTTTTATTCGAAATAAAGACTAATTGAACTGAATTGAACTGACTTTGTCAAATAAGTAAAAAAAAATGCTGGTACGACACTTTTACGCTGGCAGTCCAGTATGAAATGGTGTATGTTAGCAAACAGCTTTGTGCATGAGTAGAGGATGTCCTAAACAATACAACAAATTTGAGTGAGCACTGCAGAGACGATCCTCTATTCCAGATATAGAAGTACGTTGAAGGCACTATAAAAAGCCCTAGTGATGTTTACTTCAAAAGACCTAGGGAGGGGGTGAGATACAGTCGACCTTGACTTTTGTGCCATTTGCTTACCTACAACTTAACCTCCCAATAAAAATGTTTAACACAAAAATGTCCAACTTAGTTTACTTTCTTCACTTTTTTTTTAGTCTCTAACAGCCATTCCCTTGATTCCTAAAGCTGATAAATCCTACACAGCACCCTCTTGATTCCTACACCCTCCATACTCTCCATAACCCCAGCAAGAATACTACGACATTCTAAGTAGTCTTCACAGTTATCTGCTCAGTTTCTGTACCATACATATACTTCTCTTTGGAGTCCCTTGTCCAACATTTTCTACAACCAATGTATTGACTCCTACATTCTGCATAAACTTTACTTTATCATGTGATTCCATCTCCTTATTTCTACACCGGAGCTCCCTACTCTCTTCCTACACCCATTCTGCTTTTGATCATCCTCCACTCGCTCAACTAAACCTTAACCTGTCTCGCTTCGTGTGACTCATAGCTGCTGTTCTAGACCTCCCTTCCCCCTTTTCGACACACTAGGTGTTGCCCTCTTCTCTCTTTTAGCGTCATAGTTAACAGCTTTTAACTCTCTTATTTTGAAATATTTCACAAATGTATCTGCTCAGCTCCCAGTGCATTGACACCAACCTCTTTCATCCCCACTCGCCTGTCAGTCTAATCCTGATTCTCTTTAAAAGAAATTATGCTAATTCTCTTTAAAAAAAAAACTTTTTATCGATCCGATTTTTAAGCATTTATCATGACTGTTGTTATGCATTTTCATGAGGTTAATATCTTAATTGCTGCGCAGGGCTTCAGTGCCTAAATTACTTATAATACATGTGTCTTAGTATGAGTCGTAGAAAATTGGTAGGTGTAGCAATAAGAAAAAAAATGGAACCAACATTTGAACAGTTTTTGCCCAGCGAGCTTCCCCCTTTCAATTAGAATATAGTATACATCTGTTCCTGTCGCAAGTGAGTGCTGTCCTAAGCTGTTTGTCATCAGCTGGTCTGTGTGGCGGCTCCCTCTGGCGACAGTGGTCCATATGACTTCCTCTCTCACCTTTGGAAATCAGCACTAAGAGAAGCCCAGTCAGCTGCTATTGGGTGGCGTTGAAGACTCCTTTCTTCTTTCGTTCGCAAAGCTGCCTCTTTGGCTGTTGGCCATCTCAGGAACTCTTCCTTCCACCTGCCATACGGTGGGGCCATCAGATGACTGCCAGTGCATAGCAATCACCTGTTTAGCCAGTGCTAGTCTCAAGTCAGTGAATTTGGAGCTCAATTTGTTAGCCGGTGATCTATGATCGAGACCTAACAGGCAAATGTCCACTGTTTTGAGGAGTGGGCGGTGTGTGACCCTTTCCAGTTCTTGTGTGATTCGTTACCAATAGGCATTCCCATACTATGAGTGAGAATCCTGCATCAGTGAAGGAGCATCGGGGACATGACTTATCCGTGGTACCCATAACGACAATTAAACTATGTGATGTGTGGTGTTGGTTTGTGAATAGTTGAGCTGTGTGTATTTAAACCTAGTGTTTCTTAATACGCTGCGTGTATGTTTTAGTACCGCTGTCCATTCCTCAACCGTCAGTTCACCTCCCAGTACATCTTGACCACTTCTATGGGCGTCATTTACATGGAAAGGATGGTTTTATAGAGCCGGGACACCAGTTTTCTGCTGTGATGTTCCAAACGTGAGGAATGTTTGCAGAGTGTCATGTGATTGCTGTTGTGTCTGGCCCTCCCGCCAAACAGTCTGAATTGAGCCTGTAAAGGTTCCATATGTTAGGCACTGGAATCTCTGTAAATTCTTCTCTGCCATCAGGTCTTCAAAACTACACTGCATGCAGTTCATATAACAGTCCTCTATGGTGAGTATCCCGGCCTCCATCCACTCAGCCATTAGTCTGGTCAAGAGTCAACTTCCTCTGGGTGTGGGGAACCATACCAGTGGGAGTGCCGGCATGTACAGAGGCCTGTCCCCAGTTCTGCGCCTTATCCCACTCCAGCACCTCATTGTGATCTTGAGCATCTTTTTGGGGTCAAGGGCACTTATCTTCCCGCCCAGTGTCAGGGCCATCATTGCTCCCTCATTCTGAACATCTCTAGGGGGGCCATCTCCTTTCACCTCCCAGCCATTGAGCCAGCCACTGTAGTTGCGCTGTTGTTTAATATAGTGCTAGGTCCGGTACGGCCAGCCCGCCCTCCCCAAGCATTCGCTGAAGGAGACAGAGTGAAATACTGTGTCTTCCACTATTCCATATTCGTTCTCTCATAAGAGTGTTTGTGACCCTAAACCACATGTGCGAGTCAAGGTAGGACTTGAGGGAGTAACGCCATTTTGGTTAGTGACACTCTGGCCATGAGGTGCAGGTATAGCGTGTGCCAGAAGGTACCTGCGGTTCGCAACAAATGCAGCGAACTGGTGCAGTATGTATCCATATCTCTAATATCTTGGTCCATATGGTAGACCTTTACGCCCATATATTTAAAGGTCGTTGGTTCCCAGTGCTTATGGAAGCTGAGCACTAACCACCGGGTCTCTGACAAGGAGGGTGGCACTGGGAATGCACATATTTTGTCCCAACTAGATCTTACTCCTGATATCTCTCCGAAGCTCTCAGGCTCCCTAAGGCACATGCACCTCTGTGTCCCCAATGAACTACAGCATATAATCCGCAAACCATGAGATGCAGTTCTCCCCATCTCTGGTGGTCAGCAGTACTCAGACCAACACCCACACCGGCAGTCCATGCACCAACCTCTGCATCATCCCCGAAAACAAACTAACCATGAAACGACAAGTAAACACAGTCACCGCCTCCTGCTTCCACACTCTCCGCATACTCTGCAGAATCTTCAGAATCTTCAGATAGATTTCAATCAACACCAGAAAAACCCTCACACAGGCCCTCCTCTCCAGCCGCCTCAACTATGACAATGTCCTCTACGCCAGAATTTCCACCCAGCTCCTCAAAAGACTCCAAACCATACAGAGCACCAAAGCCTAACTCATCCTGGACTTCCCCAAAAGGACCCACATCCCCTCACCTCAGAGACCTCTACTGACTACCATCCAGAAGAGATGCCAGTTCAAGATCCTCACGCACGCATGCAAGGCTCTACCTAACCAAGGACCTTACTACATCAACCATCGACTGAACTTCCACTTGCCGGCAAGACACCTGCGCTCTCCCTCACTTGCCCTCGTACAACCGCCACATCCATTGCAGCTGCAGCGGGGCCGCTTCTTCTCCTATATCACCTGGAATAACCTGACCCTTCACCTCCAAACAGAACGCTCTGGCGGATTTCAGAAAGCGACTCAAGACCTGGATCTTCGATGGAGATACAGCACATTCAGTTCCCAGATACCCCTAGGGGTGACAGTGTTGCGCTATACAAATACTGACTGACTGATTGATTGAACCCTTAGCCGAATGCCTCAGTTCCGCTCCTCTGTTTATATCAAGATCACAAAGGGCTTGATGACCAGGGCAAACAAGAAGGGAGTGGCGGGGGGGGTGTGGGGGCAACCCTGTTGGGTGCCTCTGCCAATTTAAGTGCAGTCTGATTTTAGTTACCCAGTGTAGAAGCGTTGTGATGCAGGATAAAGCCATTTTGATCCCGCTGAATCAAAGTGCCGATGAGAGAGCACAGCTGGGGTTGGATCATGAGTCTTTTGAAGCCTTTCCCAATTTGTCCTACCTGGGCCCTGCTTATGCCAGTGAAGAAACCTACATCTGTAAGGTGTTAATTATTGTTATTTTGAGACTTGAATTGTCTGTGTCTTTAAAAGGGTACACTGATTTAGAACAAAATGGAATTCTTCTCTCAACAGGACTTTACCTCTGGCAGCACATTATAGAAGGATTCCTCGAACCTGCCGATGAAGTCGCCAAATGGAGAGAAGGAAACTTTAAGTTTGGAAAAACATTATTTAGGTAAAGTTTTAGGTTTCATTTGTACCTTTCATCACATTAGCAGTTGTCTTGTGTAATATCAGACTTAATGGGCGTGGTAACCTTTATTTACTGTCAAAATTTGCTTCTCGCAGTTGATTTTTTTTTTCTTTCCTAAAAGTTTCAAAAATGTTCATGGTGTGGAATTTTAGTGTGAAACCCACAAACGTGTTAAGTGCCCGTTTTCAGATTCAAATTGGTGCATAAAGTTTTGCATCGTACAAAACACGCCAAGAAGGGCGTTGAGGACTGAATGAGAGATGCAAACATTGACCACGAAAGAGGACTACCAGAAAAGAAACAGAGATATTATTGTAGCATGTGCACCAGAGCAAATTCTAGGTCCGTGTAATACGTAAGGTTGTGCCTAGCAGTAAGTAGTATGGTTTGAGGCTGAACCTTTTTAAGTTGTTTCCAGTTACTGTCGTAAAATTCACCACAGCGCCAAGCTTCTACTTAAGGAACGAACTATGCAAAAGGTATAGAGGAAACAGTCTGCACAGAATGAATCTCACAGTTAAAATATAGAGTTAAATGCATACTGTGACACACTGCTAAAAAGGAGAAGCTGCTTAACCACAGGTTTAAACGTTGTGCTGCTTCATGATGGATAGTTTTTGTTTGACTTGAAAGGAAGTCCTGCCATTCGTTAACTCCTTAGTTGAGGCAGCAGATTTGTTGTAGATAGGTTTTCGCCCCATTGTTTCTTGAGAACGGTCCGAGCTTATCAGTAAACGGGCAGGTAAGAGGAAGCCAATACTTGGAGAAAAAAAATGTTGTTCCCTCATAACCAAAAAATACTGCCACAAGCCCAAATTGTTAAAACAGAAATTGTCTGTGAACAGATGATCTGCATAAAGCGCAAACGACTCACTTTTTATTGCTTACTGAATATACGTGCCATACTGTTCAGTCTTGAAATCTTAGGCACAAAAGATTTTGAAAAACCAATGCTACAGAGCGGTCCGATTCACAAAGGCGGGTGTGAATTACGACATTTGTAAACTAAACCAACTCCTCTTACTTAACAGTTGTTTGTCTGATTTTGAAAATGGGGGCAAGTGAGTGCATTTGAGGAATCCACTTAACGTCTGTTCCTGCCATATGCTCGAGTAGTCACCTCCTCGTGTATTGTACCCTGGTTTACTTCGGTCTAGAGTGGGTAATTTCAAAGGTCTCTGAATTCATTCTTTGTATTTCACTTTAAAATAATGTGTGAATTCTTTCTACTCAAACTCTGTGAAACTAGGGTACCTGGTGCACTTGGACAGACTTCATGAGGTAGTCACACCTGAGGGTTTGCCATATAATTTAGATGTGCTGAAAGTATGAAGATTTTTTTATTAATTGTATGAAGAAACACTGCTACATTCAGATTGAGCAAGGGTCTGAAACATTTTCATTGAATTTCCAGTGACTGCTCATCTTAAACACCCATGGCAACATTCAGTGCTTTAAATTTTGTTCAAAACACGACTACATAGCTTACGCATGATTACTTGGGTAGATTGCAAGTGTTTACATTGGTCTCATGCTTTGCAAATTAACATTAAATTCACATGTTAGTAAATTTAAATGTGGAAACATATTTTGTTAATTGAACCCTTTGTCTTTTGACATGTCCGAAGCAAGCAGTAGCCTGGGTTCCCATCTCATGGAAGATTAAGATAACCGAGAGAGCCAGTCTGGGGTGGCATATATGTATGCATGCCACCAACTGGAATGCAAGTGTGGTACATCTTTTGAATGTCTTAACTGTAGATGAAATGTTCACTTTTCCTGGATGAAGCCACCATTCATGAACGAGGTGTAAATTGTGCCCTTTACACCATGAAGGAGCGCGTTTCTAAATTTTTGATGTGACCATGGAGATGTATAAAATACCTATAATTTGATGGCGCTATGAATGCTCTGTGTGATAGTGTACAAGAGAAGAGCCGACACCTTGATCTACTGGGTAACAACTTTGTGACAACATAGGCATTGCCGGGACCCTCGCTGTCCTAAGTGTTTCTTCCAGGTCTCTTTTACTAAACATAAGATTAAATCCAAGATGTGTGGGGATACATTTTGGCATATGGCTTTTGTTTGAAGACCAATGTGTTTATTTTGTGTTTCGTATTGTTAAATTTGGTAGGCAACACCTGCAGGTCCATAAATATCCACTGGCCCTCCTAATTGTGATTCAGGTTATACACCAAGACATCTGCAGTGATCACATTAAACAACTGATCTTTCATAATGTAAAGGAGTGCATTTGCCACTGATTATTTTCCCTTGCATTTATTTTTCATTTACAGTGTGTGCATTATGTTTTATAAGTATTATTTGTATTTACCTGAAAGTAAAAGGCTAACAAAAGAGTTGCAGAATATTGTGTTCCTTTTGGACACATCTCTATCAGACAGACAGACAGACAGACAGACAGACAGACAGACACACACAGACACAGACACAGACACTTCCCTCATTATCACCAGTTCACATACTTTTAAGTCTGATCTTAGACAATACCTTAACCCCTTCGCTGCGGGTTGTTTTCCCCCCACTGTGCGGCGGGGGAGGGGGGCCACCGCGCACGGTGCCGCTGTGCTGGTGACAAGCTCGGCTCGTTGTGAGGCATAGCGGAGCTGCCCTAATGACGAGCTGAGCTCGTCACAGCCACACCCATTTTCGAGAGTTCAGCACAGCGGGGAAATTATCCCAGCGTGCGAACGTTCCAACGGCTGTGACGTTGGGGATGCTCAGACGTGGGTCCCAGGCACTCCACACCACTGGAGTCAAGCTAGCCGGGCTGATGAGAGGTGTTACCTCGAAACCGGTCCGGTCCTCGGATGCTTGATTCCGTTCTGGGAAGGACATGGCTTTTGTAGTTCGGACTGGACTGTTCCCATGGGGCACAGGGTCAGAGCTGATTTGCATATCGCCATTGTCTAACCCAGGGTGGTGTGGAGTGCAAAAAAACGATGGATTTGGGCCCAGATCCTTGGACTGGGGTGAATGTGTGACATTGATCCACATTCTGTCCATCACCTGTTTTGTTTGCAAATTCCGCCATAAGTGCGCTGGGGAGGCTCAGACGTTGGTCCCAGGCACTCCACACCACTGGAGTCAAGCTAGCCGGGCTGATGAGAGGTGTTACCTCGAAACCGGTCCGGTCCTCGGATGCTTGATTCCGTTCTGGGAAGGACATGGCTTTTGTAGTTCGGACTGGACTGTTCCCATGGGGCACAGGGTCAGAGCTGATTTGCATATCGCCATTGTCTAACCCAGGGTGGTGTGGAGTGCAAAAAAACGATGGATTTGGGCCCAGATCCTTGGACTGGGGTGAATGTGTGACATTGATCCACATTCTGTCCATCACCTGTTTTTGTTTGCAAATTCCGCCATAAGTGCGCTGGGGATGCTCCGACGTGGGTCCCAGGCACTCCACACCACTGGAGTCAAGCTAGCCGGGCTGATGAGAGGTGTTACCTCGAAACCGGTCCGGTCCTCGGATGCTTGATTCCGTTCTGGGAAGGACATGGCTTCGGTAGTTCGGACTGGACTGTTCCCATGGGGCACAGGGTCAGAGCTGATTTGCATATCGCCATTGTCTAACCCAGGGTGGTGTGGAGTGCAAAAAAACGATGGATTTGGGCCCAGATCCTTAGACTGGGGTGAATGTGTGACATTGATCCACATTCTGTCCATCACCTGTTTTGTTTGCAAATTCCGCCATAAGTGCGCTGGGGATGCTCAGACGTGGGTCCCAGGCACTCCACACCACTGGAGTCAAGCTAGCCGGGCTGATGAGAGGTGTTACCTCGAAACCGGTCCGGTCCTCGGATGCTTGATTCCGTTCTGGGAAGGACATGGCTTTTGTAGTTCGGACTGGACTGTTCCCATGGGGCACAGGGTCAGAGCTGATTTGCATATCGCCATTGTCTAACCCAGGGTGGTGTGCAAAAAAACGATGGATTTGGGCCCAGATCCTTGGACTGGGGTGAATGTGTGACATTGATCCACATTCTGTCCATCACCTGTTTTGTTTGCAAATTCCGCCATAAGTGCGCAGGGGATGCTCAGACGTGGGTCCCAGGCACTCCACACCACTGGAGTCAAGCTAGCCGGGCTGATGAGAGGTGTTACCTCGAAACCGGTCCGGTCCTCGGATGCTTGATTCCGTTCTGGGAAGGACATGGCTTTTGTAGTTCGGACTGGACTGTTCCCATGGGGCACAGGGTCAGAGCTGATTTGCATATCGCCATTGTCTAACCAAGGGTGGTGTGGAGTGCAAAAAAACGATGGATTTGGGCCCAGATCCTTGGACTGGGGTGAATGTGTGACATTGATCCACATTCTGTCCATCACCTGTTTTGTTTGCAAATTCCGCCATAAGTGCGCTGGGGATGCTCAGACGTGGGTCCCAGGCACTCCACACCACTGGAGTCAAGCTAGCCGGGCTGATGAAAGGTGTTACCTCGAAACCGGTCCGGTCCTCGGATGCTTGATTCCGTTCTGGGAAGGACATGGCTTTTGTAGTTCGGACTGGACTGTTCCCATGGGGCACAGGGTCAGAGCTGATTTGCATATCGCCATTGTCTAACCCAGGGTGGTGTAGAGTGCAAAAAACGATGGATTTGGGCCCAGATCCTTGGACTGGGGTGAATGTGTGACATTGATCCACATTCTGTCCATCACCTGTTTTGTTTGCAAATTCAGCTCGTCATGAGGGCAGCTCAACTGTGCCTAATGACGAGCTGAGCTAGTCCGTGTATCAAGAGGGAGAGAGAGGACCAGATAGCTAGTCCAGATCCCCGGTTTATATGTCAATTAATCAAAAAGAGACTAGCTAAGAGTGGGGTTGGTATGATATTTATATTATAAAGATCATTGTGACTCAGTTTAGTTTTGTCAATTGGTGGTGGCACCTGCTGGGTGTCTTTAGAAAGCCCTCACCCACCAACCTAGTTGGTGGCATGCTTCATCATCGGGCCCACCCAGTGACACCTAGCGTGTCCCGGGTGTGCTACGACGCCTGATTACAGCGGAGCAGGTATGTCACTGTGTGTGCGGTGAAGGATGATAAGATTGTGAGTTTAAAACGGCTTGGCGGGGGTCCCAGTACCCGGAGGGTAAAGACGCTTTATTATCTGGGCCTCCGTCAGTGGTTAAAAATAAGGCTGTGGGACGTTAGAGGCGAGTTACGACCTCCCACGTCCTTTAGAGTGTCAACATGTTTCAGCCAGTGCCTTATCAATATGCTGGCTTTCTTCATGACTGATAAAAAGGGGTGTGTGTAATTAAAACTAGTGGGTGTGTAGTGCAGGCTATGTGTCTACACGCCCTAAAGTGTATCTAACTGTGAGAGGGGGGATTCCCTTCTCAAGATCACCTGTACATATAACAAAAAGGACAAGGACAAAACATACATAGGAAAAAGAGTCACTAGGAGATATTGATCAAAAGTTATGACAGCCGGCTTAATAGCGGTGGGGTGCAGGCTATAAGCGGCTCAAGTGTAATGGTACTGGTGGTACCATTATGGTGAAAGATCGCACTAGAACTTCGTTAGTGAAGTGGTTTTATTAAAAAAACGATATTTACAACAGTGGTGAGAAAGGTGAAAAAATGAGGCGTAAGGGCTATTTCTTACGCTAATTTTAAGTTGTTTTCTCTTCAAGGTTATTGAAGTGGCAAGGGGTTGACCCTATGTGAAAGACAAAGGTAGGACCACTGGGGTTAGGAGACCTGTAGGGAGAAAAGAGTGGTGGCGCTTACCCATAGTAGAGGTGGTAGTTCAGCATACTCACAGGATTTCTGGCCAGCGCCGGCTTTGGACCTGTTGTGCCTCCTTCGCAGAACCGGTAAGTAATGGCCTGTGCTGCCGGTTTATATACTGTGGCTGATTGGTTGAGCGAGGGCACCTGGAGGATGGAAGGAATGGTGGAAAGACTCGAGTTTGCCGAGTCATGATCGCGCTCAGGTGAGTGCCGGTTGCTTCGCGTTGGTGCGCGGTGTAGTGGGCGATGTATGCACATGCGCGGTGCGGTTGACTCAACCGGGGCATGCGCGGTGGATTAGGTCTGCCGCGCATGCGTGTAATTGGAGCGCTACCTATGGGATCCTATCGGTATGCGCTGGTGTTTAGCGCATCTGTTATTTTTACACGTGTTAGGCTACTGGGCACAAGTGATTGGTGCTTCAGTTGTTCGTGCACGTGCTGGCTCCTGTGCATGGGCCCTAGGGGTAAAGCACACGTGGTGCTGGTGGGTGGTCTAATTGGGGTAATTGCGCTAAAGGGCAGAAGTTACCCACTACCCAGACAAATGGTATAAAGGGGGGAAGCCGGACATTATCGTGAAGGCTGATGGTGCCTAGGGGACACAGTTCATGATAAACCTTATGGGCAAGGCGACCCAACATGTAGAACTAAGAGGCTCAGGGGGTTATTCAATTAACAAGGGACAGGTAGTACAGCTCTGGACTCACAGGTTGGTCAAAGAGTTCCAGGGGATGGCATTGTTCAGACCATGTGTAGCAGTAGAGAGACGGTATATCCATCTCTGCTCTTTGCTGAGTAGTTTCTTGTCATTATTGATGGGGCTTTCAGGGATTTGCTCAATGACTGTCCAGGTAAAGTCATTGGGTGTGTGGTAGTGGGTGATGAAATGGTTAGTCAACTTACTGATGTTCTTCTTGCATCGCATGGTGCTACGATGCTCAGTTATCCTGGTTCTGACTTTGCGTGTAGTCATCCCCACATATCTGAGGCCACTCGTGCATGTAAGTAAGTAAATCACATTCCGTGAGTTACAATTGGTGTGGCTCCTTTGGGACCAGATTTTGTTGGGTTCGAGGTTCAAAGTTTTGGTGTGAGATGTGAGATGGCACACACTGCAGTCGTTGCAGGGGTAGTGTCCTGTTACCCTGGGCAGGCCCCATGCATTGAGTATTGTGTTCTCTGGTGGTTTTTGTGGTGGTTTCGGTCGGGTGCTGACTAGTTGGTCTCGCAGGTTGTGGCACCTCTTGTAAGTGAACCTGGGTGTTTCCCAGTTCCTCTGACCTGAATTGATGATTCTCCAATGTTTCTTGATTATTTTTGCAACCTCATTGGAGGCAGTATTGTAAGTGGTGACACAGGTAGTTGGTTGTTCCTCATCTTCTTTGGTGATGTCTTCAAGCAGTGCTTCACGGTTTTGGTTTCTGGCCCTTTTCTGTGTTTTCTTAATGATGGCCTTTGGATAACCGCGGTTTCCTAGTTTAGTGGCTAGGTCTGCTGATTGTGATTTATAATCACTCGCATTCGTGCAGTTTCTTCTAATCCGAAGAAACTGGCCAAATGGTAAGTTTTCTTTGAGAGGGCGAGGGTGGAAACTGGTGTAGTGAAGCAATGAGTTCCTCGCTGTGGCTTTGTAATAAGTGGTGGTGGCGGCGAGGGTTCCATCTTTGGCTGTAATTTCCAGGTCTAGGAAAGGAAGTTGGTGGTTACTGGCTGTGCTAGTGAAGTTTAAGTATGGGTCTCTACTGTTAAGCCAGTTTAAAAAGCTATCCAGCTCGTGCTGTGAACCCTGCCAGATGACCAGTATATCATCAATATACCTGTGCCATTTCAGGATATGATGTCTGAACGGGTTGGATTCTACAGCGATATTGGTGCTTTCGAAATGATGTACATATAATCCAGCCACACTCGGCGCGAAAACACTGCCCATGGATGTTCCGTTTGTTTGTAGGTAAAAGGTGCCGTCGTACTCAAAATAATTTTCTTTGAGGGCAAGAGTTGCACAGGCCAGTACGAAGCTCCTTGGGGTGTGGTAAGGCCAGGGAAATTCTTCCAGGATGTCATGCAGTACCTGTAGAGTGGCATCTTGTGGGAGACTGGTGTACAGGCTTTCCACATCAAGCCCTACCAATAATTGGGTGTCGGGGTCAAAGGAAATGTTGGTAATTACCTGCAGCAGATGTTTGGTATCCTTTATGTAGGTGGGAGTCTTTTGTACCAGAGGATTCAGAAAGAAGTCACAGTATCTAGAGAGTGGTTCTAGTACAGAGTTAATGCCCGATACAATCGGTCTGCCAGGGGGTGGGGTCACCCCTTTATGTACTTTGGGTACCGTGTAGAAGTATGGCGTTCTAGTATGTTCAGGGCAAAGGTATTCGGCCTCCTGTTTGGAGATGTGTTCCGCGTCTGCAGCCCTCTTGACAAGTGTGTGAATAGTGGTTCGCAACTGCTCTGTTGGATCTTGTTCAAGCCTGCGGTAATTCCTGTTGTCGCTGAGTAGTCTGCGGCACTCCGTGTCATAGTCTGTTTTGTCAAGGAGGACGATGCCTCCCCCTTTGTCTGCTGGTTTTATTATTAGCGTGGGGTTGTTTTGAAGGCGTTGTATGGTTTGTCTGTCCTCCCATGATAGGTTGTTGAATTGTTTGGTTGGATTGAGATTCTCAATGTCATGGTATACTGCCTGTTCAAATGTTGTAATCTCTGCAGGGATGGTGGAGGGTGGTGGGACGAAGGTAGATTTGACTCTAAGACCCGTGGTATTTGGGTTGTTGCCAGTTTGTGCAGTATCGGGGGTTGGTTTCTCAAAAAAAGACTTTAATTTCAGCTTTCTGAAAAATTGTGCTAGTTCAGCATGTAACTTGAATTTGTCAAGTCTGGTGGTTGGCACGAAAGACAGTCCCCTTTCCAAGACTGACTGTTCCTTTGTGGATAATGGGGTACTGGATAGGTTGAACACCAGTGACGGTTGGGCCGTGGGGTTTGCTATTTGCTCGGTCCTGGTGTTGCTTCTTTTGTCTTCTGGCGTGTGTTGGAACTGACAGGATTTTCTTCTTCTGCCCAATGAATCTGTGCGTTGTTGTGTTGGTTTGGTCTTCTGCGTCCCCGTGTCCTGTGGCCCCGTCCTAAAAAAGGAAAATGTGGGCCCTGGTTGCCTGCAAAGAGCGGCATCGGTCCTGGGGGGTACATGTTGGGGAAACCATAGTAGGGATTCTGCATGTGGCCTAAGTTCGGTGGAAAACCATAGAATTGGTTTGGTTGTCCTCCTTGCCAGTGGTTAGGCCAACGTTGACCTCTTCGTCCTCTTCCTCCCCGTTTTTGTGATCCGCTGCTGGAATCACTGGAGACGGAGCTATCGTCACCTGAGGAGTTGGACACATTGGTATCCTTGATAGGCGGGGTATAGTTCTCCTCCGAGTATGGGTAAACTTTAGCATAGGAAAAATTTTTGAGATCTTTTTCGAATTTTTTGAATTTGGACTGGGTCAGGTAGTCCTTGTACTCATTGATCTCTCTATTCTGGTCATCTAGCTTTTTAGGTCTCGGCTAAAAGACGCGCGTAAGCGCGTCTCCGCCGAGATCTTATGTCAGCGAGTAGCAGTCCCAGGAGACAGTCCTGGCCACGCGCATCCTTCCAGGCGATTTGTAACTGGAACGCGCGCTGTGGCCAGGCGCTGTCTCCTGGGAAGCGCAAGCACCACACACGCATGCGCATACACACACACACGCGCCCATGCACGCACGCACATACATACATACAGAGACACCACCCCTGACTCATACACACACGCGCGCACACACACAAGTGCACCGAGGCCCCCCTCCCCCCCCCGCCGTCACCGTCGCACACATACATACATACACACACACGAGCATACACACGAGCATACACACACGTGCACCAATCCCGCTCCAGCCTTTAGGAACTTACCTTACCTCAGCACGCGGCGCCCAACCTCCTGCTGGCGCGGCCCCGGGGCTCTACACCGCTCACAGGAGCCCCGGGCCGCGAGACGCAACGACTCCGCCTGCCTCCTCTTCATTTCCGGTCTGAACGTGGCCCCGCCCCCGTCACTGGCGACCGTGCCTGACTTCCGGGGCGGCCGCGATACGTGCCTAAACAATAGCGATGCGGGCCACTTCATCTTTGGATTTTCATCCTAATTCTCTGGGGGCAAACATACATACAACTGCCCAACTATTTCCAAAAACGTACCCTAACAAAATGACAGATCTATTGGCTTTACCAGTGCATATTTTGTAATCCTTGCGTATTATTCAGAAAATACATATTTTTACTGTTTCTTACAAACGTGTTTTGACCTTCAAGTTATGCTAACTTTAATGATGCTTTAAATGTTTGTTGCATAATATATCCCTCACAAATCTCTGAAGAGTTCTGTGCTCCGCTATGTTAGCAAGTAGGCTCAAATACCTTCCAAGTGGCCTGGTTTCGCTGATAGGGAGCTCTGTTGCAGCTCACATAAAGACAGTGACCTCTCACTGCCTTGGCCTTCGTGTCGGAGTACCTACTTTTATTAAGCATTTTACGTTGCTTTTATATTGCACATGCTCAAAAATGGAAAGTTAAGTGGATTCCTGTTTGTCGAACAGTGCAGAGTGGTGAGTGCAGAGTGGTGAGTGGTGAGTGCAGAGTGGTGAGTGCAGAGTGGTGAGTGCAGAGTGCAGAGTGGTGAGTGGTGAGTGCAGAGTGGTGAGTGCAGAGTGGTGAGTGCAGAGTGGTGAGTGCAGAGTGGTGAGTGCAGAGTGGTGAGTGCAGAGTGGTGAGTGCAGAGTGGTGAGTGCAGAGTGGTGAGTGGTGAGTGCAGAGTGGTGAGTGCAGAGTGGTGAGTGGTGAGTGCAGAGTGGTGAGTGGTGAGTGCAGAGTGGTGAGTGCAGAGTGGTGAGTGCAGAGTGGTGAGTGCAGAGTGGTGAGTGCAGAGTGGTGAGTGCAGAGTGCAGAGTGGTGAGTGCAGAGTGGTGAGTGCAGAGTGGTGAGTGCAGAGTGGTGAGTGCAGAGTGGTGAGTGCAGAGTGGTGAGTGCAGAGTGGTGAGTGCAGAGTGGTGAGTGGTGAGTGCAGAGTGGTGAGTGCAGAGTGGTGAGTGGTGAGTGCAGAGTGGTGAGTGCAGAGTGGTGAGTGCAGAGTGGGGAGTGCAGAGTGGTGAGTGCAGAGTGGTGAGTGCAGAGTGCAGAGTGGTGAGTGCAGAGTGGTGAGTGCAGAGTGGTGAGTGCAGAGTGGCGAGTGCAGAGTGGCGAGTGCAGAGTGGCGAGTGCAGAGTGGCGAGTGCAGAGTGGCGAGTGCAGAGTGGCGAGTGCAGAGTGGCGAGTGCAGAGTGGCGAGTGCAGAGTGGCGAGTGCAGAGTGGCGAGTGCAGAGTGGCGAGTGGTGAGTGCAGAGTGGCGAGTGCAGAGTGGCGAGTGCAGAGTGGCGAGTGCAGAGTGGCGAGTGCAGAGTGGCGAGTGCAGAGTGGCGAGTGCAGAGTGGCGAGTGCAGAGTGGCGAGTGCAGAGTGGCGAGTGCAGAGTGGCGAGTGGTGAGTGCAGAGTGGTGAGTGCAGAGTGGCAAATGCAGAGTGGCGAGTGGCGAGTGGTGAGTGGTGAGTGCAGAGTGCAGAGTGGCGAGTGCAGAGTGGCGAGTGGCGAGTGGCGAGTGCAGAGTGGCGAGTGCAGAGTGCAGAGTGGCGAGTGCAGAGTGGCGAGTGCAGAGTGGCGAGTGGCGAGTGCAGAGTGGCGAGTGCAGAGTGGCGAGTGCAGAGTGGCGAGTGCAGAGTGGCGAGTGCAGAGTGGCGAGTGCAGAGTGGTGAGTGCAGAGTGGTGAGTGCAGAGTGGTGAGTGCAGAGTGGTGAGTGGTGAGTGGTGAGTGCAGAGTGGCGAGTGCAGAGTGGCGAGTGGCGAGTGCAGAGTGGCGAGTGCAGAGTGGCGAGTGGCGAGTGGTGAGTGCAGAGTGGTGAGTGCAGAGTGGTGAGTGCAGAGTGGTGAGTGCAGAGTGGTGAGTGCAGAGTGGTGAGTGCAGAGTGGTGAGTGCAGAGTGGTGAGTGCAGAGTGGTGAGTGCAGAGTGGCGAGTGCAGAGTGGCGAGTGCAGAGTGGCGAGTGCAGAGTGGCGAGTGCAGAGTGGCGAGTGCAGAGTGGCGAGTGCAGAGTGGCGAGTGCAGAGTGGCGAGTGCAGAGTGGCGAGTGCGCAGAGTGGCGAGTGTGCAGAGTGGCGAGTGTGCAGAGTGGCGAGTGTGCAGAGTGCAGAGTGGAGAGTGTGCAGAGTGGCGAGTGTGCAGAGTGGAGAGTGTGCAGAGTGGCGAGTGTGCAGAGTGAGTGTGCAGAGCAGTGAGTGCAGAGTGGTGAGTGTGCAGAGCAGTGAGTGCAGAGCAAGTGTGCAGAGCATTGTGTGCTGTTGAGTGCAGAGTGCTGTGTATTGGCAATGTTAATGACAATGGCCATTTATTTTTGATTTAAAGAAAAAAAAAGAAATGTCATGAGCAATGCCAATAGCTCTACCTTTAATGATGCCGAGACCATTGCATTGCAAATGCTTGTTCTTGTATGACGTAATAGTGGCTTTGAAGTGCCTCTCTGTTTCTTCGATTTCAATCATTAATGTGTCTGACAGGCGTTTGGCTGTCTAAAGGATGAGTATCATCCAGTCCCTGGTGCAGTGCCAAGCGATCTGGGCCCAGTCCTTCCTGAAGGTGGGGTCATCAAGGAAGATCCTGGGTGCGTTGGATACTAAAAGCCCCCTTGGAGCCGAATTAGTTCTGAGATATTGGGCCAGGATTGTCCCATGGAGGATAGTGCGTATCCTGTTGCGCTTATAATATAAATATCATACCAACCCCACTCTTAGCTAGTCTCTTTTTGATTAATTGAGCTGAGCTAGTCACCTGCACACAAGGGGTTAATTTCAGCTGTTGGCTAACTTTACTGTAATTGAGAGCATTCTGCTCCTTCACTATTACCACATTCACACAATGTAATGTCCTTCACTGCCTGAAACTACTATGGCAATGTGTAGTTTATGAGGCAAAAAATCTATTTGTGCTTCTTGCCAATGTTTCTATATATTGGCAAGGGCCCACCTGCTCCCCCAACAATAAAGTTTTTAAAAAAACATGACAAAATAACCATTGCAAAGTCAAAAGGTTGACAACCAATGCCAGACCTATTACCTTTTGCCTATGTTTGTTTCATGCACTTCAACAGCTGGATCCAATGAACAGAAGTGGTCCTCACTATCTTACACTGGCAGCCGAGAACTGAGATGTATCCATATATCACTCTGCGAGCCTGGATCATCTGTTATGTCCTCTCACTCCTTGACTCTCAATTTCAGCTATATGCCTTGTACCCTTGCAAGCGTATACATTGCTATCAAGTGGCTCGCATAAGCAGTCTGAGCTGTGTGACTTGTTTTAAACCTTCCTTTAAGTGCCCTTTCTTTTTGTTCATACTGCATTTGGTGTAGCCTAGGATCTAAAGGGTTATATAGGCTCCCCCCACCCCTCACATTCGTATTCTCTTGTTTTGAAGCTGGCAGCTGTGCCTCTTTTCTCTGGTTACCTATTTTGCTTGCAATTTTCTCCACCTCCTGAATTGTAAGACATCTTTTACAAACTTGCTTACCTATTTGTTTGTATCCTTCTCATTGTGATTAAAAATTAACAATTGTTTACCATGTTTTTATTTTATACACAACTGTAGGATTGTGTCAAACAAGAGATGGAAATGATTTGGCTGGAGTGGGTGGGAGAAAAAGCAAGAGATATATCCCACTCTCTCACTCTTTCTGTCAGAAAGTCAAAGGGGAGGTGAGGGGGAGAAGACTGCAAATGATGTACAGTACACTCGAGCATCACCAAAACTTATTCAGAAGTTTACATAGTGGTTTTTCATTGAAGAGTAAGATTGTTTATTTAAAAGTGGTTATATCGTTACAGAAGGGTAGTTTAGATATTTGCTTGCATTTTATGTTATATCCTCCAGAATGTAGCGCTGTAAATGTTAATGCAGCTTCCAGCTTTTTGTAAGCTTTGATGTCTCCAGATCTAGCCACTGGATGGTGCCTTGTAGTAGTAGTAGTACAAAGCTTTATTTCGATATAGAAATATCTTAAAAGCACATAACAATAAAAATACAATTCATGTTGTTAATAAAAACACTTGATAAATAGTTAAAAAGATGAGTTAAAACAGTATTAAACCATTTACAGCTTTGAGTTAAATGAAAAAAGAAAAACAAGGAATTGCCTAAAAAAGGGTTCATCACATAGCTTTAAATCTGATCACCCACGCCCAGCTAAGAAATTTGGCTACCCCACACGCCAGTACTGTATTAGGGTTAGATTGTAAGATTCTTAGTGCTGGGGCATAGCCTCTGGTCTCAAGTAGGCGACAGACCGGTTTTAGCCATTTGGATCTAGGCTTATTGTAGGCACTGCAGACAAAAAAAACATGTGGGATAGTTTCCAGTTTAATGCTGCAGTGCGGGCAGGTGGAAAGCGTCTGATAGGGGGTTTCCATTTAGAGGTGCGTTCACGGACTAGTAGGGTTCCCATTCTAAACTGAACATATAAAGCCCTATCTTCAGGTTTTCCAATAAAGTCCATGTAGGGTTCAAGCAGGGGTATGGTCTTATGCAGTCGAAACTAGTCAGTGAGTCTGCCCAAGTTATCCGCTCTAGATTCTTGGGCGTCGACCCACCGCCAGTAAGCCCGCTTGACTTCCAATTTGGATAATGAAGCACCGGACTCCCACACCACCCATAGGCCAATGGCCGTCAGAAGTTCCTTCATTTTAGAGAGCCAGACTATTTTGTGTGACCCCTGCAAGCTCATGACTTCTTTAAGGCCGTCTGCGTAGCTCTCTAACTCTGGTGTGCGCCACAGGCGAGCCCAATAAAGAAGCGGACGCAGAATTATAAGATCTTTAATAGATCTGCGTCCAATGTCTTATTGAACGGGCTTGCTAGGGATACTCCTGGGGATGGACAATAGCTCCTTGTAAAAAAAAATTCTGCCATAACGAGGGGGTGAACATTATTAAAACCCCAGAGCTCTGCCCCGTACAGTGCACTGCCTACTGCTTTTGCAGAATCGATCTCTAAAGCAGGAGCTATGGGTCTTGATACTGAGGATCTGTGCTCCCTGCTTATGGCGCCCACAACCCATTTATGGTTTAAAGACATTTTTTCAATGTGGGGGTTCCACTTGAGTTGGTCGGATATCCTAATCCCAAGATAGTCGAACATTTTGACCCGCTCTAGTGGCTCTTCGTTAAGAGTGAGCGTACAATTAGCTTTTCTACTGGGATTAAAATAGAGGAGCTTGGTTTTAGAAGTATTAATAGCCAAGCCCCTTAAATTACAGAAAACACAAAACCGATCCAGCAATTTTTGAAACCCCATGGGCGTTTTAGAGACTAGTAACGTATCGTCGGCAAAGAGCATGGCAGGGACTTTCACACTGGCCAAACTAGGGGCATCAGCATCAATGTCAGATAAAAAAGAAACCACCCCATTAACAAATAAGGAAAAGAGGGTCGGTGCCAGAACACATCCTTGGCGGACACCTCTGTTCACCAGGATTTTTTCTGTTATCTGCTCCTTCGTGCCCCACCGAATGCGTGCGTAGGTTCCATCATGCATGCGGGCCAACAGGTGCAGAATGGGCAGAGGGAACCCCATCTCATGTAGAACCGCCCACAGGCGCCCTCGGGGGACCAGGTCGAACGCGGTCTTCAGATCGATGAAGGCCAAGTACAATCCACCCTTGCTAATCGAGACTGTCTTCCAATGAAGTAGTAACCGCCTGAAAGCCTGATCTACGGTGCTTGTACAGGCCCTGAAACCCGCCTGGAAGGGGGAGATAATATTGTTCTCCTCTGCCCAGGAGAGGATTCTTTCAAGAAGGACTCTGCCAACCACCTCCTGACCAGCATCAATCAAGCTGATCGGACGATAGTTGGCAGGGTCACCCCTTGGCCCCTTCTTATAAATAGGGATCACTTCTGCTCCCCTCCATGAGTTTGGGACTGGAGACCCAAGGAGGAGGGCATTAGTCAGAATGGAGAAGAATTTGGCCCATTGCTTGGGGCTGTCACGGAACAGATCGGCGGGGATGCCATCCTGGCCCGGTGCCTTGCCTTGGACAATTTTACTGATTGCAGACTCTACCTCCCTCTGCCCTATAGGATCAATAGGTGGGGGTGCATTAAGTTGGGGTAGTATTGATTCTGCTGTCGCTTCGATGTTCCCGGGGACCCCTACCCCTGTGTACAGTTTCCTAAAGTGATCGAACCATTCTCTGTCCGTGATATGGTTAGGCAATAGATCTATTCCATCATCATTTTTTTTTCTTACTAGAGCCCAGAATCGTTCCCCGTTCCTATTCTGACTGGCCAGTTTTAGCTCTTCCCAGTGGGAGTCATCCCAAGCCCTCTTTGCCACTAGTAGTGCACGCCTGTACACGGCTCAGGCTAGGCGAACCTCAGTTGGATCTCGGGTTTTGATGGCGCAAATCAATTTGGACTTAGCCCCTCTACATTCATGGTTATACCACCTGGCTGTGGGCTTCCTACGCTTCAGCTGGCTTGCCCCACGTCCATCAAGGAAGAGAGCGGCCATCCTGTCTATTGTCTCCTCGTAGACCATGCTAGCCTGGACTGAGCCGGGATCATCAGAACAGAGTGTAGAAAGCTTCTCCATCTGATCTCTTACAATTTTCCCCAAGGTGTTTGTCTTTTGCTCATTGATGGCAAATTTATGCCATTTGATGAACCTTTTGCAATTCGAGGGTACTATTTCTCTAGTCGCCATTGTTAATCTATTGCTAGACAGGGAGTTCCCCACAGTTATCAGGTTGCACAGGCTAAGGGATAGAGGGTTATGGTCGCTATGGATATATGGAATAACTGCCATATCTGACACATATCTCCACAGTCTCTTATCTACCAGAATGTAGTCTATTCTACTGGGGCAACTAACCCTATTATAGGTACACGCACCGGAGAAGTCAGACAGCGTGCGCCCATTCACTGCTACCAGAGCATGTTCCAACACCATGGCATTCATTTGGATAATGACAGGTGTCCACTTTTTAATCGGCACCGTCGTCAATTGCGGGATTCCCCATCTCGCATCTTCCTCCAGTAGACCTACCGCGCCGTCGGCAGCCAACGGCTCAAATGTGCAGTTGAAGTCGCCAGCAATTAACGGCAGAGTATCTGGGGAGCAGTTACAGAGTGAATCTGCAAGTAGAGCTATGGTTGGAGATTTACCACCCCCTGGTATACCTCTAGCATAGATGTTAAAAACTTCCAGGGTCACTGGGGCTTGGGGAACCCGAATCGTTAGCCTCATCATGTCATGGGAGATGTTATTGGAGTAGGAGATCTTACAATTTAGTGAAATTTTGACCCAAACAAGCAAGACACCAGACGGGCGACCCCTTCTAGAGGAAGTTGCTGGGACATGGAAAGTGGAATAGCCAGGCTTGTACACTGGTTCCAGGCACCATGTTTCTTGGAAGATGCACAGGTCATACCTTCCTGTTAGTTCGTTCCAATCGGGGAGAGCTATTTTGTTCCCAAGACCTGCGACATTCCAAGAAACAACGCTCAAATCTCTACTCTTACCATTGATGTATAGTGTGACCGGTTCAGTCCCATGATCATCGTTGGGGATCGGGATGTTGGGGCTGGTGGAAACTATAAGCTCCTCAAGCCCAGCATTACCAATATCCAGCGGTGTAAAATAGTCCACCTCAGTTATTCTCTCACATAAGGTACGATCGGTGCCCTGGGCCTTGTGGTTGTCATCCCCGGTTACCAAAAGGGTGAGCATTGGGAGTGGGTTGCCACAGTCTACATTTGACCTCTGTGGACTGCTGGTTTGGTTTTCTGCAGCCTCAGTTGGAAATATAGGAGGGCAAGACAATCCTGGAGATTCCATGAGTCAATCGACAGCCTCCAGTGCGCTGTACCGGTGCCCTGTACACATTGTTAAGAAATTGTTACTTAGTTTACCCATTAAGCTTCCATCTTTCAGAGTTCACTACATTTAGTACCATTAATTATTCAACAGTAAAATCTGTTAAACACAGCACTTCCAAATTCTAGAAGTATACTATGAAATATGTGGAAATGAAAAAGTTAATACAAGCTATTTTTGCAGTGCAGTTTCCAGCAGGTTTTTCCCCACAGGTGGTATTGATGTTTGCACCCCAAATCTGTTACAGATATGGTTGTGCTACTCCGACAAAACCCCCCAGCCCAGGGAACAAGTTCACTATATGAAGGATGCATGCAGGAGTAGCTCCTGATCACTTTGTTCATGTGCAACCATACTGCTCCTGTAAGCTGCTTTCTAAGTCCCCACTGCCCCCATTTCGAGACAGTGGTTGAAGGTCGCTGGGCTGAGTATTTCTCGGTTGTTCTCACTTAGCCTGCTAGTTAATTTATTTGATTTGGGTTACCTATTTAGCCTCCTAATTTTACTTTATTTGGGTTAAGGGTCTGCCTTAGGCTCTTTTTGATTGGGTTCTAATCAGGCCATTGCCTGCTTTGTTTCCTGCCTGCTCCCACCATTCTTACCCCCCAATACTGTTGCCACTAACCTCACAGCTCCTCGCACCTCCCAGGACTGCTTATGGTGCGCCAAAGGCAAGCCCATCTGTCTCGTGCCCAGCGCCCTGGTCCTCTCACCATCCCCCGCAACAGCGTAGACACGCTCCTAACCCTAGACCATGGACACGGGACAGCAGCTGCTTCACCTGCAACCACTGCTGCTTCACTTACCACACAAGACCCCTGCCCACTCTGGACTCCACACCGCGGCTACTCAGAAGACCACAAACAACCTGGCACCGCTTCACTGCATCCTGCTCAACGCATTCTGCCTCTGCAAACTTTCCACGGAAATCTGGGACGTCATCACCACCCCCTCCCCGGACATTGCCTTCATCACCGAAACGTGGCTCAAACCCTCCTCCAAACCCGACATTACCACCGCCACTCCTGACGGCAACAAGATAATACACTGAGGTAGTTCCAACAAGCACGGCGGGGGCATCACAATCCTCTTTAAAAAGATTTTTTTTTTTTAAATCTGAATGCCACAATCACCAGCGACAACCCAGCGCCTCTTATGGAACACCTCAGCTTCCTACATCAAACAAACACTAAGACCACAATAAGAGGCAACCTCGTCTACGAGACCCTGAGCACTCTTCTGTGACGCCATCGCCCCCCTTGCCATCGACCCTCAACACCCTACTTGAAGACCTCAATTTCCAGGTCGACGACCCAACAACACCAACTCCATCATCCTCCTAGGGAACCTCGGCAACAAAGGCCTCCCCCAAATGGGCACCGAACCCACACTTAAAGTGGACACACAGACTCCATGCCATCTTTACTGTTAGCAACAGAATCAAATTCACCCATGTCACTCAACTCGCCTGAACCGACCATGCCAGTGTTCACTTTACTATCTCTGACGTCCAACACCCAACTGCCAAGCACTACCGCACCACCCACTGCAGCTGGGGCAAGGTAACCGAGGATCCATTGATACAGTCCCTCAGAACCACAAAACCAGAAAATACAGTGTACCTCGACCGGACAGTCCAGACCTCTCTGATCAACAAATGCTCCAACAGAGTGGCCCCACTTGAAACAGCAGAACTTCGAAACAAGCCTACTGGTACACCCCAGAACTTATATCCACCAAGTGTAACTGCTACTGACTCGATAAGTGTTAGCGTGCCACCAAGGACCCGTGGAGCAGAGCCGCCCACAAAGCACCCCTATACAACTACCACCTGCACATCAAAGAAACCAAAAGAGCAGCCAACACCACCTGCATCTATGCCACAGCCAGCAACATGAAGGAACGTTTCTAAATTGTCAAGGAATACTCCAAACTGACAGCCACAGAGAACACCATCCACCCCTCCCAAGAACTCTGCGACACCCTCTCCGATTAATTCCAAAGCAAGATTGCTGCCATCTACATCAACTTTGACACCCAACCCCCCTGTCCCAGCCTCTACAACCATGACCAACCAACGAACACCAGCCGAACAATAACCACCTGGTCCCCGCTCACCAACCAGACCACCACAGCCATCATGTTGTCCATCCACTTCGGGGCGCCCTGCGACTCCCTGCCCCCACCATCTCTTCAACCTCGGAGCCAACCCGATCAGCTCGCAACTCACCAGGACACACACAGTGCATCCAACTACCTCCCTTCACCTCCGCACCCAAGAATACCATCTGCAGCATACTCCAAGGATCATCCCTCAGCCCCACCTTATTCAACATATACATTACCCCCTCGTAGACGTCGTCACATCCCACTGACTCAACATAATCTCCTAGACTTATGACACTCAACGAATCCTCTTGCTCACTGAGGACCCTTCCAACACCAAAACCTACGTCTGCAACACCATGAGCACTGTGGCAAAATGGATATGAGACAGCTGCCTCAAACTTGACTCTTACAAAACGGGTCTTCTGAAGAAACATTTCCATATGGGACCACAGCTCATTGCCAGCAGAACTCAGACCAACACCTACATCAACAGATGAATGCACGCTACCTATGCATTATCCTTGACAGCCAACTAACCATGAAACAACAAGTCAACACAGTAGCCTCCTCCTGCTTCCACACCCTCCACATGCTCCACCAACTCCTCAGATGGATCCCCATCAACACCAGAAAGACAATCCTGCATGCCTTCATCACCACATCGACGGTCACGGTCCCGGCTGGGTCGGAATGAACACCAGCTGTGCGGTGAGCGTATACACCTTTTATTTGTCAAGTTTCTTTACTCTGACCTTTATTGCCCATCAATCAGGATAACACGATACAATAGTGACAAGCTTTTCCTCCCCCTGTTTGATCATTTTGTCTCAATATACAGACCTTTTGATCTTGACACAGCCATTCAGGTATGTGCCTGTTTTATTGTAGAGTCATATACTCATGTGACTTTATCACATATCACAAAGCATGCAGTATGTAAGAATCGTGCACTAATGACGGCACCCTTGTTTTTATTAGTAACTTATAAAATACGTTGTTTCCTTATCAATTAATATACCCAAGAACTCTCCACACGTGTTCACAAATTCACTGGTTATTAGCACTTCTTTAAGAAAACGGCATAAAGGCACTTTTGACACGATTGTCTTCTGGTTGCACTTAGATGTAACAAGGTGTAATGAAGTTTATCCACACTAGTGGAAGCGATACAAAATGTGTATAGACCGTTTTTAGCGGCCTGAATGTAATTACACTCCTGCAGGATGTATGCTCCATTCTTACCCATCTGTCTGTTTCAGCCCTGAGGATTCGCAATGGCGATGAAACACGTGTCGGCTGGCTGTTTGACCTATTAAAGGACTCCAACGAACTACTCTTCTATTGGAGTTTCTAAAAATCTTTTGTCACTTTGGTTTTGTACTGAATGTTTTATGTTACATAACAATTGCTCCACTGTATTCTTGAGTGCATTGGCAACCCTGTTAGTTCATCACCAGCCGCCTTGACTATGGCAATGCCCTGTACGACGGAATCTCCAACAAGCTCCTCAAAAGACTTCAGACCATACAAAATTCCACAGCCAGACTCGTCCTGGACCTCCCCAAACGAACCCACATCACCTCAGAAACCTCCACTGGCTCCCCATCCAGAAGAGATGCCAGTTCAGTTTAAGATCCTCACAAATGCATACAGAGCTCTCCACGACTAAGGAGCATCATACATCAACCATCGACGGAACTTCTACCTTTCTACAAGACACCTGCGCCCCACCTCTCTTGCCATCACACACCTACCCCGCATCCATTACAGCTGCGGACGCTCCTTTTCCTTCATTGCGGCCAACACCTGGAATGACCTGCTCCTCCCCCTCCCCCTCCAAACAGCTTTCTCCTTGGCAGACTTCAGAAAGAAACTCAAGACCTGGCTTTTCGTCAGAGACACGGTACTCTCGGAGCCCAGATCGCTTGGGGTTGACTGTGCTGCACTGTAGAAATATAGATTGATTGATGGAAATTGCCACATTGATGAAGTCCAGCTTTCTCTAACTCAACACAGACAAACAGAAGTAGTGATCCTTGGGAAAAGCACCTCTTCATTGGACATACTGTAATGTTCCTAGGGCAACTTCATAAATATGTTTTTAAGCAGACCAATAGAGGAGAGACATACACTTAGGTGATAGAAAAATACAAAAATTGTTTTTATTAATGATATTTTAGATAATTATTGTCATAAGAATAACAATAATGCAACCACATACATCCCACATTCCTCTATCTGCCCATTCACACTATCTGGCAAGATATGTACAATATTATAGGACATTGGAGAGTTCATAGATCAAAATAGAATACATTGTAGTGCATGTTTGCCACAGTAATACCAATAACTATCTCATACTTATTACAAATTTTAATCTGGATGACTAGGTTCTTGTCATGATACAATATATCTGTGTCAAAAAGCGGCTGTAGTTCCCGGGTGGTTTCTACATACGTTTCGGCATCAGTATGCCTTCTTCAGGAAAAGCCAATCTCCGATACAGAGTAAGCTAGGTAGGTATGATGGCTTCTTCGGACAAACCAATGTCTCTGTTTTCATAGCGGTATAATGAATCCGCTCATGGAGCAAGACTTCCACCAAATGATAGAGATAAATGTTCTTCTTTCAAATATCCCAGAACAGGGGTGTATGTAGTGTTCCGTCTATACAGTTTCATCGATATCCAAACAGCACTTTGGGGTTTGGGAGGTATAGTCCTGATGAGACATCACTCTCCCTGTGAAAACCGAACAGCCAAGCTAGACCTTCCCTCACCCCCTGGTCACATGCCAGGACCCTAGGGATCATCTTCATTGACAACAAGCTGGGCCTGTCTGACCAGGTCAACGTAGTCACAGCACTCTTAAAGATGCCAAAGAAGATCTTCATATGGCTCCCAAGTAACACCAGAAAGACTGTCCCTCTTCACCAGCAGGCTGGAGTACGGAAACTCACTCTACTCTGGAATCAGCAAACATCTCACCAGAAGGCTGCAAACCATCCAGAACTTGGCAGCCACACTCTTAGTCAACCTTCCAAGAAGAGCAAACATCGCACCACATGTGTGGGAGCTCCACTGCCTCCCGATAGACAAACGTGCACAGCTCAAACTCCTCAACCACACATTCAAAGCACTAGACGACACAGGTCAAGCCTACCCTAACAGCCGCATTTCCTTCCATCAACCATCCAGACACCTGCTGAAATGACTCCCACTCACACACCGCCCATGCAGACACAGAAACAGGACCGTAGGTCGGGCCTTCTAAAGCATGGAACGATCTCTCACTACACATCGGAGCCTCCTCCTCACATCTTGAATTCCACAAGAAGCTGAAGACCTGGCACTTCGAACGACTCCCCTTTGAAGCTATTCCTCTACACCTGCTCATTGCGAGGTTACCCGCCAGGTGACCGTGCGCTCTACAAATAAACATCACATAACCCCAAATGTTATAATTATAGGTTGAATAAGCACTCGGACACATGTCCAAAACATTAGGTTATGTGGCAATCGTTGTGTATTTAGGAAGGAGGCATCTTTTGTGTGTGCAAGGGACGCTGGCACTGCTGGATACCCATGTGGTGTGTGTCTGTGATGGGAAACCTCTCCTCCGGGGAACTCTACCTATTTCAAATGCAAAGAAGGTGGGGGTGCGAGGCTGGGTGGCTGAAGGTAACGCCACAGCAGCCTCTTCTGAACCTGTTTTTATGTATAAGATCAGCTCGCACCATGTGCTCCTCCAAGATCCACGCGCTTCCCACGTGCCATTTTTAGAGTGCTGTCTCTCACGCAGCCTGCATTTCCTCTCACCCCTCGCTTGCACCTTGCGCCCTGGTATCCCCCCATACGCCCTGTTGTCCCCCCTTACGCCATGTGCTCCCTCCAGACATACGAAAGTGCTAATCCTCAGGCGGCTGGCATTTAGGGTGACCAACCGTCCGTAAATTTCACGGACCGTCCGTAATTTGGGCCTCACGTCCGTTGTCCGTGAGGATCCCTTTTACGGACGCCTTTTGTCCGTAATTTTGGCCATCACAGGGAGCAGCACTGCTCCCCTGTGAAAGGCCTCACCCCCCTTGACGGGGCGCCTCGCGCTCCACCATGAGCACAAGAGCAGCCCCTCCCGCCCATTGACATTCTGTATACGGCATGATTGCCACATACAGAATGACAATGGGCCAGTCTGGGGTGTTAAAGCCAGTGGAGGCCTCCTCCTGCCTCAGTGTACAGCAGGGTATTCGGTTAGAAAAAAGGTAAAACGCCCATGCTGCAACTTGAAAAAAACTGTTTATTCAAAGAAGCCTAAAAAACAAGTTAAAAAGAACGGTTATAGTTCTTTAACTGTCTCATCATTTTAGAACTGACACATTTTCAATATTATATTCAAGGAAGCCATGGCTACTGTTTATTTTTTATTTTAAGCAACTAACAACTATTGACAAAGCCAATAGTCCTGGCTTCTTATTGGTGTAATGATACTTGCTGTATTATACATCTGGATGCATTTACAGAAACAACTTAATATCAGTTGGGCGGAACACTATGCTAAGCGTGAGATTTTTTGCCAAGTGTTTTAAACCATGCCCTTAATTACATCGAACATACACTTTGAAGAGACCCCCCAATTATTTTTTACACCACTTAAAGCCCTGGAAACAACACCATGTCACAGTCACCTCACATCCTGGCACTGTGCATCATGCTTGACTCATGACTTCTACGTTTTCAGATTGCTTATGTGCAGGGGCATAATGAACCTTACCCCACCCCTCGCTTTAGGAACTACAGCGTGCGTGAAGTTCTTGATGGGCCTCTGCAGACAAAGGCTCAGCTCACAATAAATGTGAAACGATGGGTGAGTAAATAAGTAAAGGAATGTGGGAATGTCTGGATGGATTACTGAAAGGGTGAATGGATAGATAATGAAATAAAGGATGGATGGATGAGTGGAAGTATGGATGAGCAAAAAGGTAAATAGATGGATGTATGGGTGAAAGCGTAGATGATGGGCAAGTGAATGGGTAGATGGATGAGTGAAAGGATGGATGGATTGATGAATTGATAAGTGAAAGGGTGAATGGATGGATGGATGATTGAAAAGGTGGATGTAAGGATTGATGTGTGAGTGAAAGGGCTAGATGGTCAAAAGGATGGATAGATGAGTGAAGAAGTGAAAGGGTGGATGGATGAGAGAACGGATGGATGGATGAGTGAAAGGATATATGAGTAATAGGATTGATGGATTCATGAATGGA
The DNA here is from genome assembly GCF_964263255.1 of Lissotriton vulgaris. Taxonomy (NCBI): domain Eukaryota; kingdom Metazoa; phylum Chordata; class Amphibia; order Caudata; family Salamandridae; genus Lissotriton; species Lissotriton vulgaris. The sequence continues at coordinate 1,755,807,834 of NC_141685.1, read as the reverse complement.
TGAGTAGGTAGGTGGGTGGGTGGATGGATGGATGGATAAGTGAATGGGGGATGGAGAGAGAACGGGAGGATGCATGACTGAAAGGGTGAATGGGTGGAAAGATAAGTGACTGTGTGGATGGATGAGTAAGTGAATGGATGAATAGATGGGTGAAAGGGTAAATGGCTGGATGGGTGAGTGAATAGATGGATGGGTGGAAGAGGGGATGGATGACTGTACAGATGGATGGGGTGAAAGGGTGGGTAGATGAATAATGGATGAATGAGTGAAAGAGTGGATGAAGGGATGGATGAGTGAAATGATGGATGGAAGGATATATGGTGGATAGGTTTGCAAATGGTTGAATATGTTTGGATATAGATGGGCACACAGATGGAAGGACAGAATGAATGGTGAAAGACTGAATGATAGATAAAAGAATGATTAAACCTTGGAGCACCCATTATCTTAAGTAACATTTCCTATACATTGACTTTCACGTTAATGAGTCATTGTCTCTATATAATGTGTGTGTGATGTAACGTACTCCGACACCCTGCCCTACATACTTGGGATGAGTAGCACTATAAAAGAAATTAAATACACATGAGAGACGGTCTAAGTGAAGATGAGGGGCACCAATGGAGGGTGGTAGCAAGGCCGGACTGGCCTGACCGGGCATCGGTTGTTTCCCTCGGAGGCCCCAAAGGCACAGGGAGCGGTTTTGTTACTGGGGGCTGGCACTGAAAAAGTTCCTTGTATATCCAGTTGTTTTCAATCAACAATAAAAGCGGCCTCACTTATATTCAGGTGTGGTTCACCACTGTCTGGTGACTAATGTACCTGCTGGAGCGAGATGCAAATTTTGAATCGTCTAAGGTAGCAAGCTGTGGCCATACTGAAAAACTGTGACGTGCACGATTGTTTTAACCGAACATAAACTTATTTTGACTTGTACTTAGGTGGTTGTCTATTTACTTCCTTATATACTATTGCGCGACCACATCTGACGTGTCTGTAAAACATTCCTTTTTTCCTGATGTTTTGTCCTGAATTTTGACCTTTTGTCCTGAATTTTTGTCCTGAATTTTGTCCCTTTGTCCTGAATTTTTACACTAACCGTCCTGAATTTCCACCTATGCCAGTTGGTCACCCTACTGGCATTGCCAGAGCTTATCTGTTTCTGTCCAGTTTCTTATGTTTGCAGCAGAGTTTTTAACAGGGACGGGAGGGAAAAAAGGGGGTGTAATAATGAAGGCGGTCTTCTTGTGATAGTGGCTTTGCTTACGTCCCTACAAGGTTTTAGAATTGCATTCAAACTATACATCTTTCGCTGTGGTTAAGAAGCGAAGTGCACGTTGACTTCTTTACGCAACGGATTCCGTAATGCTTCCTTCTTTCTTGTTTCCAGTTTCATCACCGGCCCAGCCGTGGTCCCGGGTTACTTCCCTGTTGAATCCGAGAATGTGGTGCTGGTATTGAATGGAAGAGAGGAAGCGAAGATCTCTTTCGCCACCCAGTGGTTGCGTTACGCACAGACTCTGATACAAACTCGCCGGCTCCAGCATGTGGCCGTGGTGCTGCTGGGAAGCGAGCAGTGCGACAATGACTGGATGTGGCCCTACCTGCGACGCAACGGGGGCTTTGTGGAGCTGCTCTTCGTCGTTTACGACAGCGCCTGGGTCAATGACGTGGACGTGTTCCAGTGGCCCCTGGGCGTTGCTACGTAAGTATTTACACCAGTGGCGAGAACTGAGGGGCATGACGTGCCCATACTTTTTAAAACAGTTCCCCTACTTTTGTGAACAGAAAACCGTCCCGAGACGGTTAATTCCGGCAATTGAAAAGCTTCAGTTGAAGTGTAAGGCAGGAGTGTCAGTGCTAAAACAGAGCTAAGAGGAGACCACTAAACAAGCCATCTCCCCAGGGCGCCTGCTTGTCTGAAAGAAATGTAAATGTGCACAACTGGTTAAGCTGCAAATGTAAAGGCTGCGTGGAAGCCATTGGCTTTAATTGATGGACCCCCTGAAGCTTTATGATAAGAGATTTATTTTTTTAGTGATGTTTCAAGGGAGGTACCAGCTGTGTGGTTTTAAAGGACAGTTCTAAAAAACACTGCATTATGTCCAGCCATGTATTATTATAATCTATATTATGGAATAATTTTTTTTTAGCTTAAACATTTTTGCACATGTTGTTGCAGCCGATCTGACACTGTGCGCAATGTAAGTTTAAAATAATGACTTGCATATCAAGAGTGATTTCTGTCACACACTGGGACCTCGTAGCACTAACCATAAAAAAGTAACTATTCTCCACTGCACCAACCAGGGTTCCCTTCTGTGGCTCTCTGGTTACACACATAGACCTTTGCAGTGCATTAACTAGTAGAGGTTTCACAATGGACAATAGTGCATTTCTCACAGTTTAACTTCACTTGCATTTCTTATTCATTTAAACCGTACATTATTTTATATGTAGTTATCTGAAGGTAAAAGACTTGCTGTTCCAGGCGGTGTAATGTGACTTGACTTTACCAGCACAATAAGTAATATATTTCATCTTTTTAGAGAGATATCCGAGTGAGTGACACACAGCTGATAAAAACCAATATAAGCAAATTTCTGCTATTAGACTGTGATGGATTTGTATTAGAGATTCATTGTCACTTCACAACGCTGTGTCTTTAAATCTTCCTCTTGATGTCTCAATTCACTTCTTGTTTTCCTCTCCCTAGCAGACTTTCTCCAGGCCAATGCTGATGGGCCTTGTACAATAAAAAAGTAAAGTTGACTATTACAGGCTTCTGTAGTTAAAAGCCTGGCATTTTTAAAGAACGCAGCTTCTCTACAGACCAGCCACACACCTAGGACCAGTCTTACTCTTACTAAAAATCATGCCGCTTAATGCTCCATGATAATCTGCAGCATTGTGTTGCTCGAATGGGAAAAATAGTGCAGTGTGTCATCGACTGACGTCCATGGTGATGAAAATGCAAGTTGCGCTGCACTTGCATAATGCTAAACCCGACCTAGCAGTGCACCAGAGCACACAAGTAATTTTTTGAGTGCAATATATTTACTCAAAAGCCTACACTTACAAAATATTTTTACTGTGTGAGGAGGAAATGGGGCCTTTGAGTGGGCGAGACCTGGTGCCGATAGCTAACTAAAAGGCACTCTGCCCTTCACAAACTTCCCCCACCCCGTCCTAAAAACAAAGGGTCATTGAGGCTGTCCCTGAAGTCCTCGGGTGTTTTAAACCTTTTATGGACATCAGCTGCTTACAGCCTCCGAAAATTAGCTGAAAATCCACTTTTTACTGTGATATTCATCTCGTTTTTCCCTGCCACTGTGTGATTTCAGCTCCCCACCGAGTGACCGTTTGAAGGGAGCCGAAGTTGTGTGCCACACAGTGGCGGCAAGTGAATTGGCATGTCTGCAAAGGAAATACATGCTCAGGTATATCTGTCACACATACAACCAGCCAGAGTTGACCCCAGGGGCGGATTGGCAATCAAAAGCAGACATTGCAAAATAAAGTTAAAACGAGTCCTGCTCTCTTCCTCGCTTCTCTCTAGCTCTCTCTTTCCATTCAGCGCTTATGTCTCTCTCCTCTCTCTTCCGTTTTTGCTCTTTCTTTCTTTCTTTCTCTTTCTTGCTTGCTTTCTTTCTTGCTTTCTTTCTTGCTTTCTTGCTTTCTTTCTTACTTGCTTTCTTGCTTTCTTGCTTGCTTGCTTGCTTTCTTGCTTTCTTTCTCATACCCCACTGTGCGGCCTGCAATTAACCTCCGATAGCTGGAGAACGTGCTAGCAGTGCCCCATGGCCGTTAAAAAAACTTAAACAGCTCCAGTCCCAGGGAACATGCCTGATGTGATACATGGCTAGCCCTTACCACGTTGACTCGCAATATATAATACAATTTGGAGATAATTTACATGTGGATAAAATGACGCAATGTGTCTGTATCCCAACTCATGGCAAACTCCTTGTTAGCACAATGTTTTCCTTTGGCGATAGGATGCCACACAAAGCCAGGTTGCGCTACTTTGCATGACTTTAATAGCGGTTGCTTTGCTTGGAGTCCTACGGGTTTTTGCGCAATTTCCATTGCCATGTCGCCTTTGCGTAACTTATCAGGGGTTTAACTACGTGACACATTGGCATTTAACATTGCACATGTGTCCGCTTCTAAAGCACACAATAAAAAAGTTTGCAAAAAAAAAAACGTTGCTGCGTATTACCATTTATGCCATTTAGTTGCACTAATGTGAGCATAGCACATATTGTTAAAAAAAGCATTCTGTGTGTGTCTGAGAGTATACAGAAAACATAATCTGCAACAATAAAGTGTCAGGTAAAATCAAAAGACCCACAATTGATGGACGGAATGCAGAACAGTTCAAAACATTCACCCCCATTCAAGAGATCTGGGTTAAATCCATCATTCTTTTGCTCACCATGCCACTTCTAAAAGTAACCTCACTGATGCTTGGATTTCTGAAACCTGAAATATAGATTTTCCCTGTCCCACGCTGCAGAAAAGAAAATACAGCAGGTCTGAAAACCCCAGCCTTTCAAATGACTTCATGCCATCAGATTAAGTTGCAGTGTCTACCGCAACCAAATGTGCCTACCACTGAGGTTCCTCTTCATGAGGACCACTCAAGAAGGACAGCAAGATATAAGGGATAAAGTACCACCTAGAGTATATTACATGAATAGTGCAAGTCATGAAGGGTTCCATAACCATATAGAGGAACAAGACCAAAGGTGGAATCTCTTTTTAAGGTTATAGAACTCTGAGGTGACTTTCAATATCCTTATTATGTGGGGGTACTTTATCCCACATATGGTCAGACCTTCACCTTCCCACAAACTGCTTAAAACCTTATGCTCGCTCTTTCATGCGAAAGAGCTATGCACTGTTTGCGAACATGAACGAATAAAAATAAAACATCTGGAGCAAAATTAAACACATCAAAAACCTATTAGTTACAAACAGATATTAGAAACAATTCAATAGAAGTCAATTAAAAATAAAATGCTGCAGTAGCTCAGACTGTGTAGAAACATGCATAAAGATTCTAGCTCTTCTCTAACTATCTAAGGAGTGCATAAAATAAACATGTTCTCTCTGCTTGTCATTGTTAGCTAAAAAATAGAGCAGTAGAAGGAAAAGCAAGGTTTAATTTTTGTTGCTTTAAACAGCTGCTCCGTGACCTAACTTTCCTTTCACCTCCGCTCTGGCAGCTGGCATTGTGATGTCATAACTTGACTGTAGTAACTGATAATAGTTCTGATGCCTTTTCTTTATAATTAGGGAATGGGTGCGTCACAAGTTGCCGATTATAATGAAATTAGAGACAGGCGTTTATACAGGGATTACAGAATCATATGTATAATAACTATTTGATAATAACCTATACACCACTAGCACTCTGCTTAAGTCAAACAGACTTCCTAGGAGGGAGCTACGACAAATCTCTTTGAAGAATGTCAATATTTCAACAATATTGCGGTGTTTGCCCTAGGAACAGAAACACAAATCTTGGATATATAACAAAAGGACAAGTATTTTCTAATCCTACAACAACCTTGGCGAGTCAGACTAAACTGGCTGGTAGAGATGTGGCTCATTGGAATGGGGTTTTGGCTACATTTAACAGGACTCAGACCGAAGTCTCAACAGAAAATCTTTGACCTGACCTTTGTTAATGCGTTGTTTGGTGTCCAAGTCCAAGCACAAGACAAAATCATATGGGTGAAGACAAAGATGGATGGCTCAAAGTCCATGGAACCGTAAATAAAAATCTTTATGGCGTCAGAGGGTTCTGACCTGCGGAGACATCCGATTACAGGTGGTTTCAAGCCCCATAGTAACAACGCCAAAATCAATAGTATAGGCCGAGATATTATTAGTAGTAGTGGTGTTTGTTATTATTATTTTTTTAATTATTACTATTTTTATTGAAGTATAACTGTGGCAGTAAAATCAGTTATTTCTCTGACATTCTCACCAGTTAGCGCCTAGGTGGGGGTTATGGTGGCCGGGTGCCTTTTAGCTTGGAAGGACATAAGATCTGACGCTTGGCTGTTGACCAGGGGTAACCACTCACATTCACTACATCCAAACCAAGTCAATACCATGCAACTCATCTGTTTTACTTGCAAGATGAGGACACCATTATATGCAACACGTCGGGTAGACAGAGTGTCAAAGAAATAGTGACGATAAGGTCAATTTCCTGTTACAGAAAAACATCCAACAGGAGGGGTTAGCCATTTTCTAGACTGAACATGTGTGGAAAACCTCTTCAGAAAAGCTTAGTATGCTTGATTAGTAAATTTGTAAAACAAAAAAATGAACAATTGAAAGCGGATTGGCTTTGCAGAGTAGGTCTCTGAGATAATTTCACATTTCAAATTGGAACAATGCACCAAAAGTTGTTGACAGTCCAGTAGGGAGCTAGAACTTAACAGGACAAAGACCTTCTATTCAGACTGAAACTGGGCCTGTTTTATTTCTCAAAGTGCATGGCTGCAATCCATTTCAGAAAAAAAGGCGGCACAATTACACATTCAAAAGGGCTCACAACACAGTATTACTAAGTCCTCTGATACTTCATCGGCTATGCATCTCTGGTAACTGATAAGTCATCAATGCTCCCCTTCATAAGAACGTCATCCCGTGAAGTGATTTTGGACATAGAGGCAGGAAAAATGTTTTTTGCAGGTAAGATTTTCATCATTTCATCAGCTACACTATGCATTCATTAACACTCCCCATCTGGCAGTGAGGACTCTATCTTGGTCCTGAATGAATGAATGAATGAATGAATGAATGAATGAATAAGGTCTTATAAAGCGCAACTTGGCCCAAGGGCATCAAGGCGCTAGCGCGAGTCATCCAACACACAATCAGAGGAGTTCTGTACACCATGCAGTAGAAGACTATTGCCAAGCGTCTGGGAACCGAGAAGACAAAGTGGACTTCAGACAGAGTACGAAAATGTATGCCATGGTAAAGCATGAGAAGTATTCTAAAAGGAGTTCCCTTTCAAGAATAGAAAATGTAAGAAGCCTTCATTTCTGATATGCGCCTTAATGACTGCAGCAGGTGGCATCTGAAAGCAGTGGCAGTTCATTGATCGAAGGCTTCTATTTAAACCATTTTGGAGCAAAGTACTAGCCTCCCTCTGACAATGTGCCACCCTCCTCTTTCAGCTGCTAGTAGGAGAGTCAGACACAGGGATACTGCAAATGAGATCGCAGTGTCTTCAATTCGATCCTTACCAGTGAACCCACTCCAAGCCAAAGCTAGGGAAGAATTGGGGTTGTACGCGCTTCCTGATTTTTACATGTCCTGGCATTGTGGAAGGATGGTGGTGGTTTGACAGTGAGGCCCATCTGGTCAAAACTGGTGAGCCTCTTTTCTGTCCTAGACCCCAGAACCCCTTGGTAATCTTGTGGATTACCTTAGTGCAGGGCACCCATGAAAAACGTAGCATGCTCCAGATTCTGTCCCCTGGACCGTGTTTGAGTGGAACGCAGCAAGGAAAACCCTTGGATTCCGTTTTGTCAGGGTGTCCTTGTCACTCAATGTGAAGGTAATTGAACAATTACATTCACATTGGGTCCCCCAGGCCCAAAGCCTTACCTCTGTACTGTTGAGCGTAGATTCATGGCAGTGTCAACAGCAGGAAGGAATGATTTAAAAACAAATGTATCTCTTATTCCTGCATGGTTACTGTGTCCATGTGTATGTATTCTATGACCTAGCAACTATTGGCAAGGCAATTGCCAAGGAAGTAACTTGGTGATCCAATTAGAGTGCCTGAAGCTGTGACGCCTGTGAAAAACTACCGTACCCAACATGGATACTTACAGCCCTAGGATACATAGAAAAGGCCCTAGACGTACTTCACGAAAAGATTGAAATAGCAAAAATTACAAGCTATATCTCTCTAGGTTGCAGAGCGACTGTACATTACATGAAGGGGTAAACCTAGATTCTTAGGGTGCTGTGAAACTCACTATACCCTGTGTGAGCTGTAATGAAAGATCTATTGTATTTTAACTTTGACCTAACATGACTACAGTTTCCTTTTCTATACTCTGATGTTTAAAATTGTGCGTGGCTGTACGTTTGCTGTTACAGATACAGGAAGTTTCCAGTGGTGGAGCCTAACTGGTCAATGCTGCGTGCTTCAAGACCTTTCCTTTGCAGTTTTCTAGGAACTGTTTATAAGAATTCCTCCAGGGAGGTCCTAATGGAAGTTTTGAAAAAAGATGGACTTGAAAAACTTTGTTGGATTGCAGTCCGAGAAGAGTAAGTCTACATATAATTTGTCTTGTTAATAATCCATTAAGAAAAAAGATAACTCAAATCATCGGCAATAAATTTCCATCTGGATCAGAACTTTTAGAATTTGTTTTCAGCGATTAAATGTAAAATACATTTGTGTAATGAACCAATGTTACTTTTGTATGTTTAAGCAGCCAGCTTTTATGAATCATTACAACGTTGATGGTTCACTTTGTTTTATGTGTGGTACAGGCCATGAAGATTTCAATTTTTGTTATGCATGCATGTATGTATGTATGTGTGTAAGGAATGTGTTCAGCGCAGGAATCACCCCCGCAGGGGTATCTCCGCGCTAGCATAGAAAACAGATCAGACAGGCACAGAGTTCCATAGCACAAGCCTTGAATAATTCAGTTTTCAGAAGTTTTCTGAAGCGAGCAAAACTAGAACATTTACGTAACTCCTCTAGCCAGGAATTCCATTGTTTTGGGCCCAGATAGGCAACCCTTTTGCCTCCAGATCGAATTTATTTTCTTAAAACGAGGACCCACCAACAGCCCTTTTCCCTCCGATCTGAGACACCGGTTCGGACAGTGCAGTTTGAACTTATCCGCCATATGGCTCGGGCTCGTGACAGAAACGGCTCTGTGAGCAAAGCAACAGAGCTGGAACTTTATTCTCTGGCGGATAGGAAGCCAATGGAGAAATTTCAATAGTGTACCAGGGGTGGTGGGAGGTGGTTTATTAAGGACTAAGCATGCGGCCACATTCTGAACAATCTGCAATCTGCTAAGGAAAGCCTTGTTCCGGAGGCCAGTAAGCATTACAGTAGTCGATGCGACCTATTATCAGAACCTGAACTAGGGTTCTACGTACTGAGGGGCAGCCAAATGAACACTTTGCGCAAAAGTCTCACTGTATGATAGCAGGTCCCGGCAGTGGTCATTATTTGATCTTTCATCGATAACCGTGACCCCATGATTTTTTGCCACCAAGGTAGGAGAGGGGGCGGGGCCTAACACTGTCGGCCACTACGCAGGGGACCAGGAAATAAGTGCAGGACCAAACAGCAGGATTTCGGTTTTGGACGCCTTTAGCTGCAAGAAGTGTTCAGTCATCCAATCGGCTATGGCAGACATACCTTTAGCAAAACGCTGATCGACTGACTCCGTATCCTTATCAAAGGATAGGAGTAATTGTGTGTCGTCTCCGTAGAACGGCATGAAGCTGTACTCTCGGATGACTTTAGCAATGGGGGGCCACTTAGATATTAAATAGTCAGACTCAAACAAGAACCCTGGGGCACCCCCTTACTAAGCTTCACAGTTCGAGATCAAAAAGGGCCCAGATTGACAGTTCCGTGTGCTGGTCTAAAAAACGAACAAGCCAATTAAGCGCCAGCCCCTGCAGATGGGCCTCTCTCAGTCGAAATATCAGTTTCTGATGAGAGACCGTATCAAAGGCTGCTGCTAAATCCAACAGGACCATCACTCCTTTATTATCATCTAAGGCCATTTTAATATAGTCTGTTACCCCAATGAGAGTTGTCTCAGTGGAATAGTTGGATCTAAACCCGCACTAAGAGGGATCAAGGATGCCGTTTGTCTCAAAGTAGTCCATTAACTGCGTGTTAACATGGCTCTCCGCCATTTTGCCCATTAGAGGAAGGAGCGAAATGGGACGGTAGTTGGAGAGTACTTTGGCAGACACCTGCTCTTTTTTCTTGATGGGAAGTACTTGGGCGGCCTTCCACTCTAAAGGCAGACTGCCTTCACTTAATGACGAGTTTAAGATCTCCGCAATAGGGGAAGCCAAGAAAGGGGCGAGAAGAGCAAACTTATGGGAAGGCATAATATCCAAAGGAGATCCCTATATTGCCTTTTTAGGGCTCGGACTCCTTCCCAGTGAAACTGGGAGGAGTTTCGAGAACTAATGTTAAAGGAGAAAAAAAAGAAGAAGTATCTCCTAGGGCCTTGGTGAGAGGAATTCCACACATTCCTTAGCGTTTTCTGGCATCTGGTCAGTGATTCGTCTTCCCTGTGCTGTGTATGTAGTAGCCTTGAAGTGATAGGCTGTAAGTAATGTACGCGTGCCCGATGTGGCATTTTGTGTGCGAGAACGAGCATGGCAGAGTGATTAATCTTAATTACGAGCTGTCAGAGTGCCCGTGTAATGCAAGCCAGATGATGCGAACGCGTTCAGAGCGGTGAGCGCGTTCAATGTTAAATGACGAGAGGCAGCAGGCGAGGCTCACAGAAGATGACTCATACATGCTCGTCCACACTGTAGTTCTTGTTTATTTCGTAGTCGTTTATGTTCTGCCTTAATGCATTGCCATTTAGACCGGCTTTAAAATTATATGAAAGGCCCTCCTCTCCGCCAGTAACAGCTTCCTGTTGTGTTCTCCCTAGTTTTCCGGTACGTTTGTGCTGATTTTATTTTAAAATACCTTTACATTTGTACTTTTGCCACTCACTTCTGTAACTTTGTTTGAAAAGTAAAGCGCTCTTAATAAAGGCCGTGTTCGCAACTCATAAATCACAACGAAAAGTTAAATAAAATACAGATAATGAAGTGCTTCGAAGCCTACCAGGTGAGCCGTGCTAGCGCTGCCGGTTCTTGTCCGGGCCGGGCGCTGGGACGAGCCTGACAGCTGCCCGTTATTGCAACATGCCTGCAGTTGGCCACCTCAAGGCGCTGTCTGTCCGTCCTCGGCAGGCCATGCCTGCAAGGACGTGCCTTCGAGGCCTGAGGCCGCCCAGTGGCCCGTTTCCTGCAGCACTGCAATGCTAAAGTTGGAATGCGATTTACAATTCTTTATTCATTTATTTATTTATTTATATATTTAATGCGATTTTCTATAGCGCGAATATTACCCGAAGGTGTTAGAGCGCTTTACAAAAGAACCAGTTGCGCTACATAAGGATTTAGGATTCCAGGTACTTGGCTCACACAGGGATGTGAATTACGGCTCCAGCTGCTAATTTCACCCCGCCAGTGACGCGTGCCAGTCATCCCTGAGCGGAGGTGGAAGGCAGCTGAGCGGGCGAGGCGCCTGCTCCGAACACCTCGGCAAGATACTTAACGCATTCCAAAACGCATTCCCAAAAGCACTTTCCCACAGGACATGGAAAGCGGCCAACCATGTCTGGTCTCGAATTTATCGAAATGTCCGGACTGGGTTCGTCTAAACCTTGTGCTGGCCAGTGGGAGCACGGTACAATAATTCAATCCAGGATAAAAGGTATGGCCTAGGCCGCATCTTCTCCAGAAGTCATCTTTACACCATCTATCTATGCCTTGATAGTATGAGGATTGTGCGCACACTGGCTTCAGTAAGAAAGAAGGGTGTTTCAAGTCACGCGGTTTTATTCTGATGCAATTTGCATTTTCTTGCAAAAACTATGAATATTAGAAACTCCCTAAATGTTATGCGAGTGGCGCTTTTGCGTGAAAGCAGGAACTTTTTTGAGTATCTTGTCCGCGAGTTTAATTTGGTGGACTTTCCTTCGTGAATGCTGTGTTTACACATGAAAACAAGTTGTAAAGTCACACAGGGAAGAGATACAAATATAAAAAAATGCAAATGTACAAGTTGTAAAGTCACTCTATGTATCTCTATATACATATTGTTAAAGTCTCTGATGTAAATAAAGCGGTTTTCAGTCTCCTTGGCGAGAGTGCTCCAGAGCAACCGGTTCCGGACAGGGGTGAGGCAAGCTCCAGGGGGTGAGCCGCTGAGTGAGGCTGTGCCGGTGTGTTCAACAAAGAATGAGGGTGTGCACAGGATCAAACTGTTTATTCAAGAGAGCAGCCAGGATCGGAAGGGAGGTTTCCTGGCCACATACGGCCCGGTGATTCCCCAGCGACTGCTTTGAATTTTTGATTCTTGATGATTCAACACCTCAGCAGCCTGTGCATTCACCAGCAACAGGCCCCTCCAGGATTACAAACCTGCAGTTGGGACTGCCGCCTCCATTGTAGACAGGCAAAAACGCATGAAACACTGCTGTTGAGTGCTGTGTGCGGTGTGCTGGTGAGTGCTGTGTGCTGGTGAGTGCTGGTGAGTGTGGTGTGCTGGTGAGTGTGGTGTGCTGGTGAGTGCCGTGTGCTGGTGAGTGCCGTGTGCTGTTGGGGGCAGAGTGCTGTTGGGGGCAGAGTGCTGTTGGGGGCAGAGTGCTGTTGGGGGCAGAGTGCTGTTGGGGGCAGAGTGCTGTGTGCTGTTGAGTGCAGAGTGCAGAATGCTGTTGAGCGCAGAATGCTGTTGAGCGCAGAATGCTGTTGAGCGCAGAATGCTGTTGAGCGCAGAATGCTGTCGATTGCAGAGTGCTGTTGAGTGCAGAGTGCTGTTGAGTGCAGAGTGCTGTTGAGTGCAGAGTGCTGTTGAGTGCAGAGTGCTGTTGAGTGCAGAGTGCAGAATGCTGTTGAGCGCAGAATGCTGTTGAGCGCAGAATGCTGTCGATTGCAGAGTGCTGTTGAGTGCAGAGTGCTGTTGAGTGCAGAGTGCTGTTGAGTGCAGAGTGCTGTTGAGTGCAGAGTGCTGTTGAGTGCAGAGTGCTGTTGAGTGCAGAGTGCTGTTGAGTGCAGAGTGCTGTTGAGTGCAGAGTGCAGAATGCTGTTGTGTGCAGAGTGCAGAATGCTGTTGTGTGCAGAGTGCAGAATGCTGTTGTGTGCAGAGTGCAGAATGCTGTTGAGTGCAGAATGCTGTTGAGTGCAGAATGCTGTTGAGTGCAGAATGCTGTTGAGTGCAGAATGATGTTGAGTGCAGAATGCTGTTGAGTGCAGAATGCTGTTGAGTGCAGAATGCTGTTGAGTGCAGAGTGTTGTTGAGTGCAGAATGCTGTTGAGTGCAGAGTGCAGAATGCTGTTGTGTGCAGAGTGGAGAGTGCTGTTGAGTGCAGAGTGCTGTTGAGTGCAGAATGCTGTTGAGGGCAGAATGCTGTTGAGGGCAGAATGCTGTTGAGGGCAGAATGCTGTTGAGGGCAGAATGCTGTTGAGTGCAGAGTGCTGTTGAGTGCAGAGTGCTGTTGAGTGCAGAGTGCTGTTGAGTGCAGAGTGCTGTTGAGTGCAGAGTGCAGAATGCTGTTGAGTGCAGAATGCTGTTGAGTGCAGAATGCTGTTGAGTGCAGAGTGCTGTTGAGTGCAGAGTGCTGTTGAGTGCAGAGTGCTGTTGAGTGCAGAGTGCAGAATGCTGTTGAGTGCAGAATGCTGTTGAGTGCAGAATGCTGTTGAGTGCAGAGTGCTGTTGAGTGCAGAGTGCTGTTGAGTGCAGAGTGCTGTTGAGTGCAGAGTGCTGTTGAGTGCAGAGTGCTGTTGAGTGCAGAGTGCTGTTGAGTGCAGAGTGCTGTTGAGTGCAGAGTGCTGTTGAGTGCAGAATGCTGTTGAGTGCAGAGTGCTGTTGAGTGCAGAGTGCTGTTGAGTGCAGAGTGCTGTTGAGTGCAGAGTGCTGTTGAGTGCAGAGTGCTGTTGAGTGCAGAGTGCTGTTGAGTGCAGAGTGCTGTTGAGTGCAGAGTGCTGTTGAGTGCAGAGTGCTGTTGAGTGCAGAGTGCTGTTGAGTGCAGAGTGCTGTTGAGGGCAGAGTGCTGTTGAGGGCAGAGTGCAGAATGCTGTTGAGGGCAGAGTGCTGTTGAGGGCAGAGTGCTGTTGAGTGCAGAGTGCTGTTGAGTGCAGAGTGCTGTTGAGTGTTGAGTGCAGAATGCTGTTGAGTGCAGAATGCTGTTGAGTGCAGAATGCTGTTGAGTGCAGAATGCTGTTGAGTGCAGAATGCTGTTGAGTGCAGAATGCTGTTGAGTGCAGAATGCTGTTGAGTGCAGAATGCTGTTGAGTGCAGAGTGTAGAATGCTGTTGTGTGCAGAGTGCAGAATGCTGTTGTGTGCAGAGTGCAGAATGCTGTTGTGTGCAGAGTGCAGAATGCTGTTGTGTGCAGAGTGCAGAATGCTGTTGTGTGCAGAGTGCAGAATGCTGTTGTGTGCAGAGTGCAGAATGCTGTTGTGTGCAGAGTGCAGAATGCTGTTGTGTGCAGAGTGCAAAATGCTGTTGTGTGCAGAGTGCAAAATGCTGTTGAGTGCAGAATGCTGTTGAGTGCAGAATGCTGTTGAGTGCAGAATGCTGTTGAGTGCAGAATGCTGTTGAGTGCAGAGTGCTGTTGAGTGCAGAGTGCTGTTGAGTGCAGAGTGTAGAATGCTGTTGTGTGCAGAGTGTAGAATGCTGTTGTGTGCAGAGTGCAGAATGCTGTTGTGTGCAGAGTGCAGAATGCTGTTGTGTGCAGAGTGCAGAATGCTGTTGTGTGCAGAGTGCAGAATGCTGTTGTGTGCAGAGTGCAGAATGCTGTTGTGTGCAGAGTGCAGAATGCTGTTGTGTGCAGAGTGCAGAATGCTGTTGTGTGCAGAGTGCAGAATGCTGTTGTGTGCAGAGTGCAGAATGCTGTTGTGTGCAGAGTGCAGAATGCTGTTGTGTGCAGAGTGCAGAATGCTGTTGTGTGCAGAGTGCAGAATGCTGTTGTGTGCAGAGTGCAGAATGCTGTTGTGTGCAGAATGCTGTTGTGTGCAGAGTGCAGAATGCTGTTGTGTGCAGAGTGCAGAATGCTGTTGTGTGCAGAGTGCAGAATGCTGTTGAGTGCAGAATGCTGTTGAGTGCAGAATGCTGTTGAGTGCAGAATGCTGTTGAGTGCAGAATGCTGTTGAGGGCAGAATGCTGTTGAGTGCAGAATGCTGTTGAGGGCAGAGTGCAAAATACTGTTGAGTGCAGAGTGCTGTTGAGTGCAGAGTGCTGTTGAGGGCAGAGTGCTGTTGAGTGCAGAGTGCTGTTGAGTGCAGAGTGCTGTTGAGTGCAGAGTGCTGTTGAGTGCAGAATGCTGTTGAGTGCAGAGTGCTGTTGAGTGCAGAGTGCTGTTGAGTGCAGAGTGCTGTTGAGTGCAGAGTGCTGTTGAGTGCAGAGTGCTGTTGAGTGCAGAGTGCTGTTGAGTGCAGAGTGCTGTTGAGTGCAGAGTGCTGTTGAGTGCAGAGTGCTGTTGAGTGCAGAATGCTGTTGAGGGCAGAGTGCTGTTGAGGGCAGAGTGCAGAATGCTGTTGAGGGCAGAGTGCTGTTGAGTGCAGAGTGCTGTTGAGTGTTGAGTGCAGAATGCTGTTGAGTGCAGAATGCTGTTGAGTGCAGAATGCTGTTGAGTGCAGAATGCTGTTGAGTGCAGAATGCTGTTGAGTGCAGAATGCTGTTGAGTGCAGAATGCTGTTGAGTGCAGAATGCTGTTGAGTGCAGAGTGCTGTTGAGTGCAGAGTGTAGAATGCTGTTGTGTGCAGAGTGCAGAATGCTGTTGTGTGCAGAGTGCAGAATGCTGTTGTGTGCAGAGTGCAGAATGCTGTTGTGTGCAGAGTGCAGAATGCTGTTGTGTGCAGAGTGCAGAATGCTGTTGTGTGCAGAGTGCAGAATGCTGTTGTGTGCAGAGTGCAAAATGCTGTTGTGTGCAGAGTGCAAAATGCTGTTGAGTGCAGAATGCTGTTGAGTGCAGAATGCTGTTGAGTGCAGAATGCTGTTGAGTGCAGAATGCTGTTGAGTGCAGAGTGCTGTTGAGTGCAGAGTGCTGTTGAGTGCAGAGTGTAGAATGCTGTTGTGTGCAGAGTGTAGAATGCTGTTGTGTGCAGAGTGCAGAATGCTGTTGTGTGCAGAGTGCAGAATGCTGTTGTGTGCAGAGTGCAGAATGCTGTTGTGTGCAGAGTGCAGAATGCTGTTGTGTGCAGAGTGCAGAATGCTGTTGTGTGCAGAGTGCAGAATGCTGTTGTGTGCAGAGTGCAGAATGCTGTTGTGTGCAGAGTGCAGAATGCTGTTGTGTGCAGAGTGCAGAATGCTGTTGTGTGCAGAGTGCAGAATGCTGTTGTGTGCAGAGTGCAGAATGCTGTTGTGTGCAGAGTGCAGAATGCTGTTGAGTGCAGAATGCTGTTGAGTGCAGAATGCTGTTGAGTGCAGAATGCTGTTGAGTGCAGAATGCTGTTGAGTGCAGAATGCTGTTGAGTGCAGAATGCTGTTGAGGGCAGACTGCTGTTGAGGGCAGAGTGCAAAATACTGTTGAGTGCAGAGTGCTGTTGAGTGCAGAGTGCTGTTGAGGGCAGAGTGCTGTTGAGGGCAGAGTGCTGTTGAGGGCAGAGTGCTGTTGAGGGCAGAGTGCTGTTGAGGGCAGAGTGCTGTTGAGGGCAGAGTGCTGTTGAGGGCAGAGTGCTGTTGAGTGCAGAATGCTGTTGAGTGCAGAATGCTGTTGAGTGCAGAATGCTGTTGAGTGCAGAATGCTGTTGAGTGCAGAGTGCTGTTGAGTGCAGAGTGCTGTTGAGTGCAGAGTGCTGTTGAGTGCAGAGTGCTGTTGAGTGCAGAGTGCTGTTGAGTGCAGAGTGCTGTTGAGTGCAGAGTGCTGTTGAGTGCAGAGTGCTGTTGAGTGCAGAGTGCTGTTGAGTGCAGAGTGCTGTTGAGTGCAGAATGCTGTTGAGTGCAGAGTGCTGTTGAGTGCAGAATGCTGTTGAGGGCAGAGTGCTGTTGAGTGCAGAGTGCAGAATGCTGTTGAGGGCAGAGTGCTGTTGAGTGCAGAATGCTGTTGAGTGCAGAATGCTGTTGAGTGCAGAATGCTGTTGAGTGCAGAATGCTGTTGAGTGCAGAATGCTGTTGAGTGCAGAATGCTGTTGAGTGCAGAATGCTGTTGAGTGCAGAATGCTGTTGAGTGCAGAGTGCTGTTGAGTGCAGAGTGCTGTTGAGTGCAGAGTGCTGTTGAGTGCAGAGTGCTGTTGAGTGCAGAGTGCTGTTGAGTGCAGAGTGTAGAATGCTGTTGTGTGCAGAGTGCAGAATGCTGTTGTGTGCAGAGTGCAGAATGCTGTTGTGTGCAGAGTGCAGAATGCTGTTGTGTGCAGAGTGCAGAATGCTGTTGTGTGCAGAGTGCAGAATGCTGTTGTGTGCAGAGTGCAGAATGCTGTTGTGTGCAGAGTGCAGAATGCTGTTGTGTGCAGAGTGCAGAATGCTGTTGTGTGCAGAGTGCAGAATGCTGTTGAGTGCAGAATGCTGTTGAGTGCAGAATGCTGTTGAGTGCAGAGTGCTGTTGAGTGCAGAGTGCTGTTGAGTGCAGAGTGCTGTTGAGTGCAGAGTGCTGTTGAGTGCAGAGTGCTGTTGAGTGCAGAGTGCAGAATGCTGTTGAGTGCAGAATGCTGTTGAGTGCAGAATGCTGTTGAGTGCAGAGTGCTGTTGAGTGCAGAGTGCTGTTGAGTGCAGAGTGCTGTTGAGTGCAGAGTGCTGTTGAGTGCAGAGTGCTGTTGAGTGCAGAGTGCTGTTGAGTGCAGAGTGCTGTTGAGTGCAGAATGCTGTTGAGTGCAGAATGCTGTTGAGTGTAGAATGCTGTTGAGTGCAGAGTGCTGTTGAGTGCAGAGTGCTGTTGAGTGCAGAGTGCTGTTGAGTGCAGAGTGCTGTTGAGTGCAGAGTGCTGTTGAGTGCAGAATGCTGTTGAGGGCAGAGTGCTGTTGAGTGCAGAGTGCAGAATGCTGTTGAGGGCAGAGTGCTGTTGAGTGCAGAGTGCTGTTGAGTGCAGAGTGCAGAATGCTGTTGAGTGCAGAATGCTGTTGAGTGCAGAATGCTGTTGAGTGCAGAATGCTGTTGAGTGCAGAATGCTGTTGAGTGCAGAATGCTGTTGAGTGCAGAATGCTGTTGAGTGCAGAATGCTGTTGAGTGCAGAATGCTGTTGAGTGCAGAATGCTGTTGAGTGCAGAATGCTGTTGAGTGCAGAATGCTGTTGAGTGCAGAGTGCAGAATGCTGTTGTGTGCAGAGTGCAGAATGCTGTTGTGTGCAGAGTGCAGAATGCTGTTGTGTGCAGAGTGCAGAATGCTGTTGTGTGCAGAGTGCAGAATGCTGTTGTGTGCAGAGTGCAGAATGCTGTTGTGTGCAGAGTGCAGAATGCTGTTGTGTGCAGAGTGCAGAATGCTGTTGTGTGCAGAGTGCAGAATGCTGTTGTGTGCAGAGTGCAGAATGCTGTTG
Organism: Lissotriton vulgaris; assembly: GCF_964263255.1. NCBI lineage: Eukaryota > Metazoa > Chordata > Amphibia > Caudata > Salamandridae > Lissotriton > Lissotriton vulgaris. The sequence goes on along the minus strand of NC_141685.1, from coordinate 1,755,789,551 downwards.
TGTGCAGAGTGCAGAATGCTGTTGTGTGCAGAGTGCAGAATGCTGTTGTGTGCAGAGTGCAGAATGCTGTTGTGTGCAGAGTGCAGAATGCTGTTGTGTGCAGAGTGCAGAATGCTGTTGTGTGCAGAGTGCAGAATGCTGTTGAGTGCAGAATGCTGTTGAGTGCAGAATGCTGTTGAGTGCAGAATGCTGTTGAGTGCAGAATGCTGTTGAGTGCAGAATGCTGTTGAGTGCAGAGTGTAGAATGCTGTTGTGTGCAGAGTGCAGAATGCTGTTGTGTGCAGAGTGCAGAATGCTGTTGTGTGCAGAGTGCAGAATGCTGTTGTGTGCAGAGTGCAGAATGCTGTTGTGTGCAGAGTGCAGAATGCTGTTGAGTGCAGAGTGCTGTTGAGTGCAGAATGCTGTTGAGTGCAGAATGCTGTTGAGTGCAGAATGCTGTTGAGTGCAGAATGCTGTTGAGTGCAGAATGCTGTTGAGTGCAGAGTGCTGTTGAGTGCAGAGTGCTGTTGAGTGCAGAATGCTGTTGAGTGCAGAATGCTGTTGAGTGCAGAATGCTGTTGAGTGCAGAGTGCTGTTGAGTGCAGAGTGCTGTTGAGTGCAGAGTGCTGTTGAGTGCAGAGTGCTGTTGAGTGCAGAGTGCTGTTGAGTGCAGAGTGCTGTTGAGTGCAGAGTGCTGTTGAGTGCAGAGTGCTGTTGAGTGCAGAATGCTGTTGAGGGCAGAGTGCTGTTGAGTGCAGAGTGCAGAATGCTGTTGAGGGCAGAGTGCTGTTGAGTGCAGAGTGCTGTTGAGTGCAGAGTGCAGAATGCTGTTGAGTGCAGAATGCTGTTGAGTGCAGAATGCTGTTGAGTGCAGAATGCTGTTGAGTGCAGAATGCTGTTGAGTGCAGAATGCTGTTGAGTGCAGAATGCTGTTGAGTGCAGAATGCTGTTGAGTGCAGAATGCTGTTGAGTGCAGAATGCTGTTGAGTGCAGAATGCTGTTGAGTGCAGAATGCTGTTGAGTGCAGAGTGCAGAATGCTGTTGTGTGCAGAGTGCAGAATGCTGTTGTGTGCAGAGTGCAGAATGCTGTTGTGTGCAGAGTGCAGAATGCTGTTGTGTGCAGAGTGCAGAATGCTGTTGTGTGCAGAGTGCAGAATGCTGTTGTGTGCAGAGTGCAGAATGCTGTTGTGTGCAGAGTGCAGAATGCTGTTGTGTGCAGAGTGCAGAATGCTGTTGTGTGCAGAGTGCAGAATGCTGTTGTGTGCAGAGTGCAGAATGCTGTTGTGTGCAGAGTGCAGAATGCTGTTGTGTGCAGAGTGCAGAATGCTGTTGTGTGCAGAGTGCAGAATGCTGTTGTGTGCAGAGTGCAGAATGCTGTTGAGTGCAGAATGCTGTTGAGTGCAGAATGCTGTTGAGTGCAGAATGCTGTTGAGTGCAGAATGCTGTTGAGTGCAGAATGCTGTTGAGTGCAGAATGCTGTTGAGTGCAGAGTGTAGAATGCTGTTGTGTGCAGAGTGCAGAATGCTGTTGTGTGCAGAGTGCAGAATGCTGTTGTGTGCAGAGTGCAGAATGCTGTTGTGTGCAGAGTGCAGAATGCTGTTGTGTGCAGAGTGCAGAATGCTGTTGTGTGCAGAGTGCAGAATGCTGTTGTGTGCAGAGTGCAGAATGCTGTTGTGTGCAGAGTGCAGAATGCTGTTGTGTGCAGAGTGCAGAATGCTGTTGTGTGCAGAGTGCAGAATGCTGTTGAGTGCAGAGTGCAGAATGCTGTTGAGTGCAGAATGCTGTTGAGTGCAGAATGCTGTTGAGTGCAGAATGCTGTTGAGTGCAGAATGCTGTTGAGTGCAGAATGCTGTTGAGTGCAGAATGCTGTTGAGTGCAGAATGCTGTTGAGTGCAGAATGCTGTTGAGTGCAGAATGCTGTTGAGTGCAGAATGCTGTTGAGTGCAGAATGCTGTTGAGTGCAGAATGCTGTTGAGTGCAGAATGCTGTTGAGTGCAGAATGCTGTTGAGTGCAGAATGCTGTTGAGTGCAGAATGCTGTTGAGTGCAGAATGCTGTTGAGTGCAGAATGCTGTTGAGTGCAGAATGCTGTTGAGTGCAGAATGCTGTTGAGTGCAGAATGCTGTTGAGTGCAGAGTGCTGTTGAGTGCAGAGTGCTGTTGAGTGCAGAGTGCTGTTGAGTGCAGAGTGCTGTTGAGTGCAGAGTGTAGAATGCTGTTGTGTGCAGAGTGTAGAATGCTGTTGTGTGCAGAGTGCAGAATGCTGTTGTGTGCAGAGTGCAGAATGCTGTTGTGTGCAGAGTGCAGAATGCTGTTGTGTGCAGAGTGCAGAATGCTGTTGTGTGCAGAGTGCAGAATGCTGTTGTGTGCAGAGTGCAGAATGCTGTTGTGTGCAGAGTGCAGAATGCTGTTGTGTGCAGAGTGCAGAATGCTGTTGTGTGCAGAGTGCAGAATGCTGTTGTGTGCAGAGTGCAGAATGCTGTTGAGTGCAGAATGCTGTTGAGTGCAGAATGCTGTTGAGTGCAGAATGCTGTTGAGTGCAGAATGCTGTTGAGTGCAGAATGCTGTTGAGTGCAGAATGCTGTTGAGTGCAGAATGCTGTTGAGTGCAGAATGCTGTTGAGTGCAGAATGCTGTTGAGTGCAGAATGCTGTTGAGTGCAGAATGCTGTTGAGTGCAGAATGCTGTTGAGTGCAGAATGCTGTTGAGTGCAGAATGCTGTTGAGTGCAGAATGCTGTTGAGTGCAGAATGCTGTTGAGTGCAGAATGCTGTTGAGTGCAGAATGCTGTTGAGTGCAGAGTGCTGTTGAGTGCAGAGTGCTGTTGAGTGCAGAGTGCTGTTGAGTGCAGAGTGCTGTTGAGTGCAGAGTGCTGTTGAGTGCAGAGTGCTGTTGAGTGCAGAGTGCTGTTGAGTGCAGAGTGCTGTTGAGTGCAGAGTGCTGTTGAGTGCAGAGTGCTGTTGAGTGCAGAGTGTAGAATGCTGTTGTGTGCAGAGTGCAGAATGCTGTTGTGTGCAGAGTGCAGAATGCTGTTGTGTGCAGAGTGCAGAATGCTGTTGTGTGCAGAGTGCAGAATGCTGTTGTGTGCAGAGTGCAGAATGCTGTTGTGTGCAGAGTGCAGAATGCTGTTGTGTGCAGAGTGCAGAATGCTGTTGTGTGCAGAGTGCAGAATGCTGTTGTGTGCAGAGTGCAGAATGCTGTTGTGTGCAGAGTGCAGAATGCTGTTGAGTGCAGAATGCTGTTGAGTGCAGAATGCTGTTGAGTGCAGAATGCTGTTGAGTGCAGAATGCTGTTGAGTGCAGAATGCTGTTGAGTGCAGAGTGCTGTTGAGTGCAGAGTGCTGTTGAGTGCAGAGTGCTGTTGAGTGCAGAGTGCTGTTGAGTGCAGAGTGCTGTTGAGTGCAGAGTGTAGAATGCTGTTGTGTGCAGAGTGCAGAATGCTGTTGTGTGCAGAGTGCAGAATGCTGTTGTGTGCAGAGTGCAGAATGCTGTTGTGTGCAGAGTGCAGAATGCTGTTGTGTGCAGAGTGCAGAATGCTGTTGTGTGCAGAGTGCAGAATGCTGTTGTGTGCAGAGTGCAGAATGCTGTTGTGTGCAGAGTGCAGAATGCTGTTGTGTGCAGAGTGCAGAATGCTGTTGTGTGCAGAGTGCAGAATGCTGTTGAGTGCAGAATGCTGTTGAGTGCAGAATGCTGTTGAGTGCAGAGTGCAGAATGCTGTTGAGGGCAGAGTGCTGTTGAGTGCAGAATGCTGTTGAGGGCAGACTGCTGTTGAGGGCAGAGTGCAAAATACTGTTGAGTGCAGAGTGCTGTTGAGGGCAGAGTGCTGTTGAGGGCAGAGTGCTGTTGAGGGCAGAGTGCTGTTGAGGGCAGAGTGCTGTTGAGTGCAGAGTGCAGAATGCTGTTGAGTGCAGAATGCTGTTGAGTGCAGAATGCTGTTGAGTGCAGAATGCTGTTGAGTGCAGAATGCTGTTGAGTGCAGAATGCTGTTGAGTGCAGAATGCTGTTGAGGGCAGAATGCTGTTGAGTGCAGAATGCTGTTGAGTGCAGAATGCTGTTGAGTGCAGAGTGCTGTTGAGTGCAGAGTGCTGTTGAGTGCAGAGTGCTGTTGAGTGCAGAGTGCTGTTGAGTGCAGAGTGCTGTTGAGTGCAGAGTGCTGTTGAGTGCAGAATGCTGTTGAGTGCAGAATGCTGTTGAGTGCAGAATGCTGTTGAGTGCAGAGTGCTGTTGAGTGCAGAGTGCTGTTGAGTGCAGAGTGCTGTTGAGTGCAGAGTGCTGTTGAGGGCAGAGTGCTGTTGAGTGCAGAGTGCAGAATGCTGTTGAGGGCAGAGTGCTGTTGAGGGCAGAATGCTGTTGAGGGCAGACTGCTGTTGAGGGCAGAGTGCAAAATACTGTTGAGTGCAGAGTGCTGTTGAGGGCAGAGTGCTGTTGAGGGCAGAGTGCTGTTGAGGGCAGAGTGCTGTTGAGGGCAGAGTGCTGTTGAGTGCAGAGTGCAGAGTGCAGAATGCTGTTGAGTGCAGAATGCTGTTGAGTGCAGAATGCTGTTGAGTGCAGAATGCTGTTGAGTGCAGAATGCTGTTGAGTGCAGAGTGCTGTTGAGTGCAGAGTGCTGTTGAGTGCAGAGTGCTGTTGAGTGCAGAGTGCTGTTGAGTGCAGAGTGCTGTTGAGTGCAGAGTGCTGTTGAGTGCAGAGTGCTGTTGAGTGCAGAGTGCTGTTGAGTGCAGAGTGCTGTTGAGTGCAGAGTGCTGTTGAGTGCAGAGTGCTGTTGAGTGCAGAGTGCTGTTGAGTGCAGAGTGCTGTTGAGTGCAGAGTGCTGTTGAGGGCAGAGTGCTGTTGAGTGCAGAGTGCAGAATGCTGTTGAGGGCAGAGTGCTGTTGAGTGCAGAGTGCAGAATGCTGTTGAGGGCAGAGTGCAGAATGCTGTTGAGTGCAGAATGCTGTTGAGTGCAGAATGCTGTTGAGTGCAGAATGCTGTTGAGTGCAGAATGCTGTTGAGTGCAGAGTGCTGTTGAGTGCAGAGTGCTGTTGAGTGCAGAGTGCTGTTGAGTGCAGAGTGCTGTTGAGTGCAGAGTGCTGTTGAGTGCAGAGTGCTGTTGAGTGCAGAGTGCTGTTGAGTGCAGAGTGCTGTTGAGTGCAGAGTGTAGAATGCTGTTGTGTGCAGAGTGCAGAATGCTGTTGTGTGCAGAGTGCAGAATGCTGTTGTGTGCAGAGTGCAGAATGCTGTTGTGTGCAGAGTGCAGAATGCTGTTGAGTGCAGAGTGCAGAATGCTGTTGAGTGCAGAGTGCAGAATGCTGTTGAGGGCAGAATGCTGTTGAGTGCAGAGTGCAGAATGCTGTTGAGGGCAGAGTGCTGTTGAGTGCAGAATGCTGTTGAGGGCAGAGTGCAAAATACTGTTGAGTGCAGAGTGCTGTTGAGTGCAGAGTGCTGTTGAGGGCAGAGTGCTGTTGAGGGCAGAGTGCTGTTGAGGGCAGAGTGCTGTTGAGGGCAGAGTGCTGTTGAGGGCAGAGTGCTGTTGAGGGCAGAGTGCTGTGTGCTGTTGAGGGCAGATTGCTGTTGAGGGCAGAGTGCTGTTGAGTGCTGTGCAAGCTTGTTACACTCACAAGAAGGACATCACAAGCAGCAGTGGTGCAAGCTTCCCTTACACACTCACAGCAGGTACTGTGCCAAGGCAGTAGCAGCAACAGAGCAAGAGTCCCTTACAAAGAACAGGCACAGCACAGAGATGCACAATGCAACAAGCTTCTCACACTCACAAGAACGACATCACAGGCAGCAGCAGTGCAAGCTTGTTACACTCACAAGGAGACCACAGGCAGCAGCAGTGCAAGCTTCTTACACTCACAAGGAGACCACAGGCAGTAGAGGTGCAATATTCTCACACTCACAATGAAATCACTGGCAGTACACACCACATGAACACACTCCATAACACATAGCAACAATACATTGCCATTTACAATGCCATTAGCTCAAACTCAAATAAATCCGAGCCCGATTGCATTTCTAATGCTTGTTTTATCATGGCTTCCACTTGTGCAACATCAGTATGCTTAAATTGTTTCCTTCTCCTGAGCCTAATAGCGGTACTAATTCAGATTTGATAGGTAGCACCTGGCCCATATTTTGAGGAAATTGTTTATAAATCAAGTTGATTTTATCTCCAAAGTATAAGGCTAGGTTGTCCCACAAACCCTGAGAGGGGGTGACCACCTGTGCGCATGCTGTAGGATGGATAAGGGCATTAAGAATTTTATAAAGTTCTTTTGATGAGTTTCCTGCCTGATTAAGTTTAGTTATATAATGGTCTTTACGTACCCTTTTTATTAAATTCTTATGATAGATAGTGAGGGCCAGTTTGAATTTTAATTTATCTGTCTCCAGCTGGGATTTGCACCAGGATTTTTCTAAGTGTTTATATCTGGATTTTTCACTGCGTAGGTCATCAGTGTACCATTTTTCACTTTTATTCCTGGAGTTATTGAGTTGAAAAGACATGGGCGCCAACCTGTCTATTGCATCACTCAAGGTTTTGTTAAAAATATTACATTTTGTAGAGCCATCCATAAGTTTATTAAAAACAGGGGGAGCGTACATTTTTCCGAAAGATTCAGATGTGACTGTGCCAGTGTCTTTGAAGACCTCATGCAGAGCGTCCAGTCATTAAGGGTCTACAATGTGGATTTTTAATGGAATCATAAAATGATCTGACCATATAAGTGGGCAATCGATTTACAAAAGGGGGTGGTGATGAACAGAGTGTCTGAATTGAGCAGACCACTCTTACCCAGTCCAAAGATCAGGGCTTGATCCATCACCGTTATTTATCTCACTGCCCCATCCCAGCTCAGAACCTGGCTATATGCAAATCAGTCTGTCCCTGGCCCAGTGCATCATGGGAACAGGGCAGACTAAACTACCAAGCCAATTCTTTACCAGAAAGGAGACAAGCTACCGGGGACCGGTTTCTGGCATTTCAGCCGTCTTCGGCCCGGCTTGCTTGAATCCTGATGGAGCAGTGAGAAAGGGACTCATGTCTGAGTATACCCTGCCACACCTATAGTGGCCAAAATCGATTTACAAAAGGGGGTGGTGATGAACAGAGTGTCTGAATTGAGCAGACCACTCTTATCCAGTCCAAAGATCAGGGCTTGATCCATCACCGTTATTTATCTCACTGCCCCATCCCAGCTCAGAACCTGGCTATATGCAAATCAGTCTGTCCCTGGCCCAGTGCATCATGGGAACAGGGCAGACTAAACTACCAAGCCAATTCTTTACCAGAAAGGAGACAAGCTACCGGGGACCGGTTTCTGGCATTTCAGCCGTCTTCGGCCCGGCTTGCTTGAATCCTGATGGAGCAGTGAGAAAGGGACTCATGTCTGAGTATACCCTGCCACACCTATAGTGGCCAAAATCGATTTACAAAAGGGGGTGGTGATGAACAGAGTGTCTGAATTGAGCAGACCACTCTTACCCAGTCCAAAGATCAGGGCTTGATCCATCACCGTTATTTATCTCACTGCCCCATCCCAGCTCAGAACCTGGCTATATGCAAATCAGTCTGTCCCTGGCCCAGTGCATCATGGGAACAGGGCAGACTAAACTACCAAGCCAATTCTTTACCAGAAAGGAGACAAGCTACCGGGGACCGGTTTCTGGCATTTCAGCCGTCTTCGGCCCGGCTTGCTTGAATCCTGATGGAGCAGTGAGAAAGGGACTCATGTCTGAGTATACCCTGCCACACCTATAGTGGCCAAAATCGATTTACAAAAGGGGGTGGTGATGAACAGAGTGTCTGAATTGAGCAGACCACTCTTACCCAGTCCAAAGATCAGGGCTTGATCCATCACCGTTATTTATCTCACTGCCCCATCCCAGCTCAGAACCTGGCTATATGCAAATCAGTCTGTCCCTGGCCCAGTGCATCATGGGAACAGGGCAGACTAAACTACCAAGCCAATTCTTTACCAGAAAGGAGACAAGCTACCGGGGAACAGACTAATTTGCATACAGCCAGGTTCTGAAACTGGGATGGTGCAGTGAGCTAAAAAACGGTGTTGGATCTAGCCCTGATCTTTTGACTGGGTGAGAGCTTTCTGCTTTATTCAGAGACTCTGTCCCTCACCACCCCTTTTTGTAAATATTTTTGTCCACCCTAAGCGTGGAAGGGTATTCTCAGATGTGAGACCCTTGCTCATTGCACCATCAGGATTCAAGCAAACCGGGCCGAAGACGGCTGTAATGCCAGAAACCGGTCCCCGGGAGCTTGTTTCCTTCCCAGTGTAAGAATTGGCTTCTGTAGTTTGGTTTGTCCTGTTCCCATCATGCACTGGGACAGGAACAGACTAATTTGCATACAGCCAGGTTCTGAAACTGGGATGGTGCAGTGAGCTAAAAAACGGTGTTGGATCTAGCCCTGATCTTTTGACTGGGTGAGAGCTTTCTGCTTTATTCAGAGACTCTGTCCCTCACCACCCCTTTTTGTAAATATTTTTGTCCACCCTAAGCGTGGAAGGGTATTCTCAGATGTGAGACCCTTGCTCATTGCACCATCAGGATTCAAGCAAACCGGGCCGAAGACGGCTGTAATGCCAGAAACCGGTCCCCGGGAGCTTGTTTCCTTCCCAGTGTAAGAATTGGCTTCTGTAGTTTGGTTTGTCCTGTTCCCATCATGCACTGGGACAGGAACAGACTAATTTGCATACAGCCAGGTTCTGAAACTGGGATGGTGCAGTGAGCTAAAAAACGGTGTTGGATCTAGCCCTGATCTTTTGACTGGGTGAGAGCTTTCTGCTTTATTCAGAGACTCTGTCCCTCACCACCCCTTTTTGTAAATACATATAAGTGGGCAGGCAGGATCAGAAACAGTATGAGGAGATGTGGAGAGTATAATGTCCAGCGTATGACCAGCTGAATGTGTAGGCCCAGAATGGATTTTATTTAAGCCTAAAGTGGCCATATCAGCTAAAAAGCTTGCAGCCTCCATATTCTCCTTTTCATCACTATAGACATTATAATCTCCAAGTAACAGGAAGTGTATAGATGTAATTAAGTAAGGGCCAATTTTTTCCATAATTTTTCAATTAAAATCTTTTAGTGGCCCGGGCGGGCGATCAACAAGAGCGCCCTTTAACCCCTTGGACGCTCATGAAGAGCTCAGCTCTTCATGAGCCACGGTGCTCGTGTGCTCATGACGAGCTGAGCTTGTCATGACCGTTGGAACGCTCGCACGCTGGTCTAATTCCCCTGCTGTGCGAGCGTTCTAAAGAAACGGGTGTGGTCATGATGAGCTGAGCTCGTCATGAGCACACGGCCACCATGGCTCAAGATGAGCTGAGCTCGTCATGAGCATCGGGGCGCTGTGCGTGCCCCTCCTCCCCCCAGCACAGCGGGGAATGAGCCCGCATGCAAGGGGTTAAGGTTTCCTGGGGTGTGACCTCAATTTTAAATATGCTCATTTCCATTGTATTATCTTGGAAGGAGTCAATCACTGTAAATTTCGTCGCCTTTCTATGTATTTTGGTTAAACAAATATCAAGTTTTGCATACAAAAAAGTCAGTCTTTGTAGTGCTGTAGACAACACTGTACCCGTGCTTAATACAGTTGCATTTTTCATCAATCTTACATTGTTAAAAAAGACTCAAACACCTCAATGCAAATAAAACTGTGATACAATATCTATCATACTGACCCTTCCATTTACCTTTACATTCAGCTGTTGGGGAAAAGGGACTTGTAATAAATACTGAATGTTTCAAATTCGTATTGGGAGAAAACTATTGAAAAAACACGTGATCTCAGCCTCTTTCATGGAACTGCCTCTTAATTCTTTCAGCTTTTGTTAATCTTACAAACTTGTTTTTTTAAATTAATTTATTTATTGAACTTTTGCAAGAAACAAAGTACACTTTCACTTTTTACAGTAAAAAATGAAAAAATAAATGAATACACAGGCCACGTACAATGCACAAAGTTCCACTGAAGAATATAGCGGGGGAGGGAGAGGGGAAGTTAACTTTCCTTGTACTGAGCATCATCGATACAACAATGGCGTTCTCTCCAAAGGGACATATACTTGTTGAATAAGCAATCTCCCCACATTTGCATTTCATGAGTCAATGGCTTCGCAGCTATAATGATACAGCAGATACATTGTAAATTATATACACACAATTTTAGAATGGCTGTGCACCGTCGGCAAACGAATGGCTTCCTGATATTGAGAGAAAAGGCCCCAAAAAAGTAAGGGACGGGAAGAAGGTGGGCAGCTCGTTGTACAAATCTGACAGGGTGTTGCAGTACAGCATGTCTCTTTACCACTCGGCCAGTGTTGGTAAAGGCCCCCACATCCACCTTATTGCCAGCCGACATTTGGCTAAGAGAAGACCCATAGCTACCAACTTACGCATTTTTTTTTGCAGGGGTTTAGTATGAACCATTAGGGCTAACAGTGGATCAGGAGTGATAGGGGAGCCCACTCAAGCAGTCAGTCGCGAAGATTTGACTCTAAAACTCCGCCACAGGGGGACATGACCATGCCAAATGTTAAAAACCCGCACCCGGACAGCCACAGCGTTCACAGCAGTCAGACTTGCGCAACCCATATCTGTACAAGCGCTCCGGCATATAATGAACCCTATTGAGGAATTTAAAGTGTGCTAGTCTATGCCTGCCATTTAAAGAGATTTTCCTAGTGACCTCGCAGCAATAAAACCATATGGCGTTGGAAAGTTGCTCTCCGATGTTGGTTTGCCAAGCCAACCGAGCCTTTGTGTATGGAGATATCTTAGTCTGTAAGGCCGAAGCATACAGTTTAGAGACCAACTTGACTGGGATTGAGTTCGGAGTAAGAGGGGTAGAGGTGGGGACTCAATACGCTCTGCCAGCTCCTCTCCCAATACCTTGCGCAATGCGTGTTTCGTGCGGAAGAATTGAAACTGTGTGAGTGCAGAACGTTGTTCCTTGTTCGCAATAGTATCATCCCAATCGACCAACTTGCCATCCTTAGAGGTCACCCATGTCAGATAATCCAAGACTGTTTAGGGCACGCAACACTTTCCTGTCCGAGCTAAAACTAAACCATTGTCACCATTTTATACGCATTTGCGGCGAATACAGTTGGGCTCCGGCAAACATACCGAGCAGAGTGTGCCAAGCGTGGATGACGAAATTTACTGAGTCAAGGATACCACAACGCCAATCCGGCGCTTTAGTCAAGAGCCAGGGCAATGGCTCAGGAGCCGCTGCAACTCTTTCTATATAAAGATGTGGTAGAGTGTGAGGACCATGGACCCAGGAATGCGCGTGGGATGTCTGAGCGACTCTATAAAGTTTGAAATCCGGAGCACCCAATCCACCAGCGGAACATGGCAACATAAGAGTGTCCATAGAGACTCGTGGCGCCTTGCCCACCCAAGCCAATCTGACCATCAGCAACCGCAATTCTTAAATAGATGCCGCAGGACAACAATAGGGATATTCACAAGTAAAAATAGCAGGCTAGGCAATACCACCATCTTCATCAAGGAGACTTTCCCCACTAGGGACAATGGGAAACGAATCCAACGGTCCACATCATCACTCAACTTTGTTATCGCTCTGCAGTAGTTCGCATTGATTATCAGTTCAGCATCCGAATGAACCTGGATTCCGAGATAGCTGACTGGATCCGAAGTCCATTGCAAAGGGTAATCAAGCTCTACCGGGGTGGTGCCGGGAGTGAGCGGGAAGATCAAGGACTTAACCCAGTTGATGCGCTACGGGGGTTTATCAGGTCTGAACAACACCTCACGTATAATCGGAGGGAGATGCACTTCTGGATTTTTTTATGTACAGAAGAGTATCTTCCGCATAGGCCGATACTATCAAATGGTAATTAGGGAAGCGGAGGCCTCTGTGGCCGTGATATTCCCTCAAGGCTTTTAACAGAGGTTCAGCTGCCAGCGCATACAGTAGCGGAGATAGGGGATATCCCTGCCTGGTGCCTCTGGAGATGACAATAGGATCAGATACAACATCTCCCACCCGAACTTGAGCCCCCGGCTTCTTATAAAGGAGCTCAACCAGTTGTAAAAAGACAGCGCCAACCCCCACACATTTCAGGACTGCATAGAGGAACGGCCACTCAATAGTCTATAGACGCCTTTTCGGCATCTAAAAAGACCACCACTGCTGGCACATGTGAACGGGTACGCTGTAGGACTCCGAATACCGTACGAAGATTGTGTGAAAACGTGCGACCGGGTATAAAACCGGCTTGCTCAGGGCCAATTAACTGAGGCAACAGTGGGGACAGGCGATTTGCAAGGATTTTGGAGAATATCTTATCATCCGCTTTTGTTGCTGAATGTGGATGCTAAGAGGAACACAGGTACAGATCTTTATTGGGATTCAATAAGGTGGCGATCAAGGCTTCCCGCATTGTTTGTGGCATAATCCTAACCGCGCCTGTTTTCTGGAACAGCGTGGCCAGGCGGGGAAGCAGTAAATCGCTAAAGGCTTTATAGAATGTAACCTTTGGCCAGTCCTGACCAGGCGCACTGCCTTCCCTCATGGAGTTCAACGCCAGTTGGATCTCTTGTAGCTCTATAGGTCACATTAAAAACTCCCTGTGCATGTTTTATAACCAAGGGAGTTCGATATATTCCAGATATTGTACAATGTCTGCATCACTGGGGGAGACCTTAGAGCTGTATAGCTTTTGATAATAACTCCAGAACTGCTCAATAACAATCAGTGGAGCCTGTAGCCGAAGTCAGAACGGGTACACAACTGAAGCGCACCCTACACCTAGCCATGGCCACCAGGACCGAACCCGGCCGATCTGCTTCCTCATAGACCCGCGCCTTAGCATATTTTCCTATGTGCTTAACCTCTGCATCAGCCTCATCACTGAACTCAGCCATCGCGGATTTCAGTAAGTCAAGCAGCTGTGGAGAGGACTCCTGAGACCGCTCATCCTTCAACGCGGCAATCCGGGTTTCCAACAGAGTCCGTCTACCCCATGTGGAACGGAGTACTCCCGCATGTTTACTAATGGCTATGTCCCTGATGTAGACTTAAATGATTTCCAGACTATGGCAAAATAATCAACTGAACCTATATTCATCTCTAAGAACTCCGATATAGCTGCACTTAGTTCTGCCTTGAAGACTGCATCCAGCAGCGAGTAGGGAGGGAACCGCCATAGGAAGGGTGGGGGACTGTGAGGAGGGACAGATAGAGTCAACAGTATAGGCGAGTGATCTGAAAACTTCTTCGCTAACACCACACAATCCTGCACCGTGGTCAGCAAGGATTGCGAAATGAGTCAGTAGTCGATCCGTGTATGTATATCGTGAGGAGCTGAGTAGTGCGTAAACCCACCCTTCCTCCTCGAACGAGCCCTCCACACATCAACCTACAGCAAATATACAGACGCATCAACAATCGCTCTGGCAGTAGTCAAAGGTGGCCTCAGGGGACCCTTAGAATGGTCTAATATTGGATCCAACATGCAATTGAAATCCCCACCCCACCCCACAGAAAAAGGGGCATATGATTGAATAGCCTGGGAGACAGAAAGATAAAACTGTGGATTGTCATAGTTCGGGCCGTAAGAGTTTACTATCAGTATATCTATAGTGGAATTGTAACATTGCGTAATGGTGTATCTGCCAGAGGGGTCTGTCTCGCAACAGTCCATCTGGAGTTTCGCACTAGGATTAACCCAGGTCAAAACGCCCCTGGAGTGTGAGGTAAAACCAGCAGCATGAAAAACCCCCAACATACGACTCCCAGTCAGCAAGACTGCAGCTGGGATGGAGGCGCGTCTCCTGCAATAGAGCGATGTCAACCTCTTTTCTCTTGAAATAGGCAAGGACTTTACGCACCTTTCTATGGTCGTTAAGACCCCTCATGTTCCATGTCAAAAGTTTCAAACACTTCCCGATTAGGCATACAGTCAAATAATTAAGATGTAGAATAATAAAATATCTGTGCCTTCACTTAATGGACCTCCCAGCCCCCGAACATGAAATGGCAATCCTCTCCTGTGACCTGCAAAAAGAAAAAAATCATAAACATACAGAAAAACACCCTCAAAACCAACCCCCACCCACGTCTTGCATACCCCAACCGAACAAGAGCGACATTCAACCCTCCCAATGAAAAAATTAACCCTATCCATCTATAAACTAAGGAGGAGAGAAACCCCAAATATCAAATGCCAAAAGATTTTCAATGACCGCGGATAACGCTTAGGGGCGGGTGTTACCCAGCAATCTCGAGCTACAGTCTCCAAAAACTATATCACCTTGAGAGGATATGGAGCCTCAAGATCTTAGGAAGGACTGTGGAGGGGGGTAAATGTCAACAGCATTGCTGAAGCAAACAGTTATGAAATACCGTCAATCAGAAAAGCAAAACCACAATCATCCGACATCATCATTCTATGGGAAAGACTCCCCCTCCATCCTCCCCCCCCCCTGCCATTTTGGCCAGAAAAAAACGACAACGGAGCAATGAGTAGCCCAATTAAGTACATATGAAGAAACAAATGAGACCCAGTTCCTACATTGTCATCCAGAGTGTTCGTGGAGGAATCGTCGTCCTTGCCTTCGGCCTGCGCTCTTTTTCGTTTGCTCGCCACCTCCCAGGACTTCAGCGCCTGTTGCAGCAACTGCGGATCAGTAAAGATGCGTAGCTTGCCGTCAAGAAGCACTTTCAACCGCGCTGGGTAGAGCCTAGCATACTCAATACAGTAATCGTGCAGCCTAAGCTTTAGGGGGACAAACTGCCTTCGGGCCTCCTGAACTTTGATGGTGAAGTCGGGAAAGAGGGAAAGGAAGGAGCCCTCATACTGCAATGTGCCCAATTCTCTCGCTCTGCGAAGTGCCACGTCCCTATCCTGCTAGGTGAGCAGCTTAGCGATAATGGGCCGGGGGAAGCGAGCGATGTGCTCTCTCCACTATGAACACAGCAGAGAAGGTGTCCGCCCCCAGCAGCGTTTTGAGATGCTGTTCAAGGAAGAGCTCCATGGGCCCCGTAGAAGTGGATTCAGGGAGACCCATGATTCGTAGGTTACATCTCCTCAACCTGGCCTCCAAATCCTCAGCGCGATGCTGCAGCGCAACCAGTGTCTTCTCTACTTGCCGTTTTGCGTTGTTAGCATCGGTCTGAGCTTCCTCCATTTCCGTGATACGACGTTCACCATATCCAGGCGCTTTGCATGCTTGTGGACTCTCTCGCCATCCGATCCTTCCTGTAGACCATGGTATCTATCTTGGCATCTATCACCATCAAACCACTCTGCAAGGCAGCTATTATTTGCTTAATGTGATTCACTGGGTCTTCGGTAGGGTTATCCGAATCTACCAACTCCGAGTCCACCGCCTCCTCATGGCACTTTGACTTGCGGTGCTCGAATGTTAGTTTAGGCTGGGACTTATCTGGCTTTCCCATGCTGGCGCAGGGAGGGTCTACGGGCGTCGCCCTGAACGTGCAGTCTAAGACACTGTTTACCTCCCCTCGATATCAGGAGCCCAGGAAGACCAGGTATCACGCCGTAAACAGGAAGGAGAAAGAGTCCAAAAACAAGACAGTCTATGTGGCCCCAGTTATTATCTTGCGCCTGAGCAGGTGATGACGGTAAGAGAGGCAGTCCCCCATTGTGGACTTGTACCCCGCCAAATTCTGGTAAGCTTGAGCGCATGGCCTTACTTGCAGGGCTACCAGTGTTTTAATTCATACTAGCTGCACCTGAGCCTTATAAGAGTCCTTTTTCCCTCCCCTAGACGGCACCGACCAGGACTCTCCAGCCTTGGTAAGCCCTCAAGATCACTTGCCCGCTTCACCTGTTTATCACGTATCACCAGGCGCTAACTTCCCCTTTTACCCCATACAGATTGCGCCTCCACCTCTCCATACTAGATTTGACGACAGGGATTATCTATACCCTGGTAAGTGCACCGCACCGGACCCGGCTAGGTTTTCTTATTTTAGTAGGTTACGATGCCTGATGTTCATCCCTCACTGGTTTCTTTTTAGATCGCCAGACTTGCGTTCCCAAGCACTATTAGTATAGAACACCAGCTTGCTTGCCTGACTCTGTAAGCTCTGTCTCAACTAGTGATCACGGCACCACGTCGTTATACCTTCGGTCATTTTCACGTCGCGCCTGTGCACTTTCGCCCATTCTCATGTCTAATTACTCGAATTGGATCGCCATGAGATCACGGCACTAGGTTCACAAATTATCGGTCAATTTCACGTCGCACTTTCGCCTATTATTCACCCCCTGTACTGTGTGCACCTTGATCTTTTAACTATTTAACTTGCACTTTGGCCATCTGTCCTGATCGTGACCCCTGAGCCCACACATGGGCACAACACTGTTGCACGCTGCATGAATCACCTTTCACACTGAGGAATGTATGGTGTTCATACCCACTCATTGACTTGACACTGTGTATATGTAACCATTGCAGCCCTTACCTGAATACCAGTACTGACATGTTTTTACCCTTGTATGTTTTTTCCTCCCATTTTTTCCTCATTACCCTCCCAGTTTCCTTTCTGTATCATTGTATTGGCAAACCTTTCTTCCCACATAGTGGGCTACAGTTGCATTGTTTTTCTTTATTATTATTATTTAATGTCCTGAGGATGAACCTTTACTAGACATGGTTCGAAGCGTCTTCGACCTAAAACACTAAATGCATAGTGTAATAATGACTGTTTGCATGCATATGTGTTTCTGTTGGATTATCTGCTTATGATTTATGATAACCAGATGACCTTATTTTGCCTACCACCTTGTTTTGCTCCTGTATCCCTAGTGTGGAAGTCGGACATCGGCTGGTGTCCCACTTGTACCACATTGTATCGCTACTTTTATATTCCTGATTACTAGAAATTATACTGTCCGGCTGGACAAAGAAAATATAGCACTATTTAGTCAATATTTATTGTGTTCTGATTCAACTCCTGTCTAGGGACCGTTGTCTCTGTTAACTGGTAAGAGAGGCAGAGCACACCCCACATTGCAGGACCGCAAGCTCCCACCTCCAGCCGGACAACAACCTCGGTGTCACTGTAAAGCAGTGCCCCTGGTGTGCAGAACCCAAACAAGACTCTGTCTACTGGCCCCAGGGAACCGCCGGCAGAGCGACCTAGGCTGCAACACAGCACACGGGACACAGGCAATGGTGAGAGTGGCCAAAAAGAAGCAGTGGTGTAGGTGCCTGCCAAGGATCACCTCCCCTGGACTCCTGATGGCTCAGCTCACCAGGCGATCGTCGGGTGCCATGCAGCTCCGGTTCCACAGCACGACAGGGACAGTGTCCCAGGTCCGCGGCCAGCAGCGCTCCACATGATACCTTGCACCAGTCGAACCTCGGATGTCAAGCGCCGATGGCTCTCCAAAGGCCAGCAGGGATCGGGCTGCAATGACGCGCCTCACTGTCCCAGTCTCAGGTGACGCGCACGCCGGCCACGCTTCCAGGCCGCACCCTACCTGAGCTATCGGCAATCCGAATCCTCAAGTCCAGGGACACTCCAAAATGCAGGATAGCATCGGCAGACTCAGCGGGAGGTCAGGATCTCAGCTCCGACCGCCGTTCCCTCGTTGGGTGTCATAGAGGCTGCGGATAATGAAGGATAGATGCGGTGAATGGCGGAGCTCGATCACCTACCAGCCATCTTGCAGCTAGGCAAGCTCCGCCCCCCCCATCTTACAAACTTGTTCTGATGATATCTGAAGCCATTCATCTTAAATAACCTGAATCAGTTTGTATTTGTTTGTAACATCCCATACATGTTATACGTACACATGCTAATACATGTGTGCAGTTCCTCATAGGAGGCCTAAGTGACGTTTTGAAGTTAAGAAAATGCCAAATAAATGTTCCAAAATTAGAATATAGGAAGTGAAACTCCAAAAGGTAAGTGTATTTAAAATATATTTTCCAGCTGTGGTGGTTGAAAGGTAAATTTAATCTGTTTGACAGCCATTTAATTCCCCTGAAGCATCTCTTTGAGATCAAGTGTGTGATTTATTTTTAGGTTGCACACAGTCGCTTTTTTACTGGATGTTGGAGCATGGTCTGTGAATATTTTCTACCCAGGACCATTATTACACGGCAGGGAAGGCCAAATTATGCAGGAGGGTAGAGTCACTATATATTGCAGCATATTTTGTGATTAATAATTCATTAGTTTGACATTTTTACACTTGTTAACACTGTCTGGGCATTGGTTGCACCTCATAAGTACCAGTTTAATACCCAAATATATCAATACACAACAGAAAAGTGACCAATCAACCTTCAAAAAAGGGTTTTCCTCTGCGTAGTTGGAAAATCTATTACTTTGCAAAAGACGCCGTGGCCGCATAATCGCACAATTCCACTAGCCTTGATTGACCTAAACAAACTACTGGCAATGAACAGGTTAAGTGTTTATTGCCAAAAGGCTTAAATAGAGAAATTGTCTCTGTCTTCTCACATAACTATTGCCCTTATTTAAGAAAATCTACCCAAGGTCGATAAAATGTCCATCTTTGACTTTGCCTTGTAGGGATAAAAGGATGACTGACTGATGGGAGGATTAACTGGTCACACACATAGGCAAGCCTGAGGCCACCAAAAGCCTAATGTGGTCATCAGTACTTCTTGTCAAATAGTCTTTATTCGTTTTTAAAATAAACCACACAAGCACTTAGCAAATAAATACAACCAGTTAATATACATGTGCATAGTAACTTGGATAAGAATCGCATTACCGATCAATGGCCAACTTAGCCATAATCCACAAATAGTATTGTTCTGCAGTTAGAAAGAATAAAACCAAATTAACTATGGTTGATTTAAACATTCAGTCCGAGAAATTTGTGTAAAACAGTATTCCAGTATAGACTCAGTGCAGAAGCAACTTGATTGCCAACTAACCATTCATAGCTCTGATCAAAATCAAGGTCAAAAACTCACTTGGTCTAATAAAATGTAGGATAACCGGTCATGAGAAGGGTTTGATCAAGGCTTATGCACCATTCTCCAGCGATATTCTAAAAACAGTAGCCAATAGAAAAAGAAATATTGATACCTTCTTCCTGAGGTTATTGTGATCCTGAGCAAATAAGGGATGGTCATTCATCCTTGTTCAAATTGCTTGTGCAGTGAGGATATAGGTAATTCCTATTTATACCTAAAGACAATACTCGTGAAAACTTGGCAGTGCGTAAAATTGCCTGAACAGCAGTGCATGTTGATACATTCATCCTACATTCAATGTAATTCCTGGGCCCAGAAAGCAATGGTCAAAGTGTTCAGCCAACATTACTCAAGACAATAAAGATTCAGACCAAACCTGTCTGAACCTATAACAATAAATATGAAACATTTAAAATTCAGTTAACCGTAAAATGGCAGATTTAGTGTACCCCTCCTGAATTGGCCATGCTTTGAAATTTTGCATATCATTCACCATGTGTAGGCTAGTAACTAGACAATGCGAATACTAGCATTCTGTATTATCACTTTTTACTATTCTAATGGCATCCGTTAAGTGCGCTATATATAGGATACACCAAACTGGGATAATCCAGATCTTCCTTAATTTGAAGACAGAAACACATAAATTGTTCCTGTTACTCAATGCTTTCCTCGCATAAAGGACAGGAAGCTGGACTATGAAAATCATCTGTTCCATATAGAGTTGCACCTAATCCTCTTGCGCAATGAATTTCTACAGCTGGTGATATTAGTCTATGATTCGAGTTAATTAACTTTTTCACTATTGTTGACCCTGCATATTGCAGAGTCGACTGACGCTTGGCTATCTGCGGCACCCATGTTAGCGTGTTGGCAATTCTGACACCCAGGTAGTCCAAATCTTTGACTTTCCAAGTAAGCTGATCCTAACTTAAACTGGCCTCTAAAATCCTTGTGTGGATGGAAGATCATGATTTTTGTTTTGCACACATTAATTTCGAAACCATGTTTTTCACTGGACGATGCACACTGATTAATTAAATTCTGCAGACCCGTTGGAGTTTTGGAAATCAATAGCCTGTTGTCTGTGAAAAGCAAGGCCGCTACTTATTTGCATATTTATAATCCACAAATATAAGATAAAGTTTATGTTTTCATGTTATCTAGACGTGGACAATATTCCCAGTACAGGTGGGTATGGTTCAAAATGTGGGGAACGGGCCATAAGCCTCCTATTAGGAGGAAGACACAAGGGACTCTTCAATGGTCCTGATAGGATCCAAAATGTAGTTGTGCCATGGAGCTTTGTTAACAGCTTGCAACCAAAGTATTTATATCATTCTTAAACACAGTATTTATTTATCCCAGAACAGATTCCATCCGGTGTTGAATCTCTAAATATGAAAGTGATATTCCCCCACTGATTATTCAACTGTGGTTTTTAGGTTGCTCCTTCCTTGTCCTGATGAGGACCCCAGCCTAAGGAATAATTGGCCTGTCTATCTTCTCGGTGTCAAAGTCTACATTTTGAACCATATCCACCTGTCCTGAGAATATTGTCCATGTCTAGATAACATGAAAACATATGGTGTATCTTATATTAGTGAATTACAAATGTGCAAATAAGTTCCAGCCAGGTGTCTATTTAATTGTTTGTAAATATTGTGTATATTGGCACTTTAATTCCCGATTTTTCCTTATCTAATCCCAAGCACTCTCCCAAGCACCTTCTTTTCACTCACTTTTGAGCAACTTCATTATAAAAGTGTATTGTACAAATGTACTTAATATCTAAATTCAACATAAAATTGCGAATGTATTTAATTTAAGTGTCTATTATTAATGCTTGGGTACTATTGAACTTGAAATATTTCCATTGGGACCAATTGTGTTTTGTATGAAGATGTAACATGATCTGTTCTTCCATCCAGTTTTGAATCCTCGTCAGTAACTGCCTGTCAAATAGCTTCTGGGAATTATCAATCAGGCTAATAGGCCGATAATTAGCTGGATCCCCCTTCTCTTCTTTGTTATAGATTGGCACTATTCCGGCACCTTTCCAAATGTTGGGTATTGCCACCCCTTCCACTATGGCATTGCATATATGGTTCAGAATATAACCTCAAATAACTGATTCAAAAGAAAAGAGATCTCCTGATACTTTAACAAGACCTGGGACTTTCCCCTTTTTCATGTTGGCTGTTGCCGCCATTGTCTCAGTCAGGGTGAAGTTAATCAAGGTTTCATCTTCCTCTTCCTCTTCACTACCACTAATCTAATAATCTTTAACACCCTCACTGCCCGACATGTCTTCCTTTTTTGAATATATCATTTTAAAGTGGTTTACCCATATTTGTAGTTTAATGACAAAATGTTCCTCTTTTACCAATTGTGGAGAACCGTTTGGTTATCAAGTGCCAAAATGACTTACTGCCTTCAATGTGGTTGCTCTGGTCAATTCCCGCCACAATTGATCATCCCCGTTCTTCCTGGCCCTTAGTTGAGTAATTTTGTACTGCTTCCTTCATTCAACTATAGCATCTGTGTCACCACTTTTAATAGCAATCATCAGCTTTTCTCTGGCCTCTCTGCAATGGGAATCATACTACAGAGCACCACTAGAATTATCCACCTTTTCCATGACCTCTTTAACAAAGTATTTCTTGATCATTTCCATGAATTCATTATAAGTACACATGATAGCATGATCATCCTGTGCTTGATTGTTGAAACAAATTAGTGCGTGGGTTGCCAAGGTGTTGTATTATATATAAAATGCACGTTGCCAAGAAAGATAATATTAAAGACATTCACATCGAGGTTGGTGATTGGATTCTCATTAGCAAGCCTCCTAACATCATGAAAGGTGAATCTAAATTCACATCTCCTTGCAAGGTGTCAAATGTGTCTAAAGGTGCTGTTTTTATTGATGGCAAATGTTGGTGGAGTAGGAGATGTTTGGTGAAATTATCTGACTAGCAAGCACACATTTTTCGTACTGACAAGTCCAAAGATCTGGCATGGAAGGTGGAAAGTAACGGTCAACGTGTTGGGTCTTGGTGGTTGCGTTCTAGCAACATCTCTTCTGATCTTTCCAATGTATCTCCATATGTTTCTGAAGCTTCTATTTCATCTGTACATATGTCACACTATGATCCTAATGAGTCAGGGTTAACTAAAGACGAAATAATTAATGGGAACTCTCCTTTTGCTCAGGGTTGTGTTAGAGATGAAAATGTCAGATCCGGTTCTGGTTGCTCCAGTCCTATTCAAAATGCTAGTTTTCCTGCAAAGTTTAAGTATTTTTATTTATATTAGCTTTTTTTTCTGTTTTGTAAGGGGGATATGATGTGGTGTACTGTAGATTGTATTCTGTATTGATTTTTACTACTGTACAGAATGTAATTACCTTGTAGTCATTTGCAAGTGTTCTATGTTCTAGTGTGCGGCCTCTCAGAGAGTTCCATCCAACCGAACTATTCTTCGGTTGGATACTCTCGATGTGACCGCAACTGGCGTGTGCTCCCTTGCTTTTGAAATAAACCTTTTTCTTTTATAAACCTGTGGATTATGAAGATTTCTTAACAGCCACTGTCATGTAAAAATTATGAATGGCCACAAACAAGTATATTCCCGTTTCCAAAGAAGCGTTTGAGAGTAAATCTTTTTACAAATGTGAAATAGTTTTGTGACATGCAAACCTGGCTTTACCTCCTAAAAAAGGCAAGTTGCATGTGTACGTTTAACTGGCACATGCAGATTCCTTTGTGACTCGGGCCAGTAGTCTTCTGATTGAAGTATTTTAGATCATTTGTTCATTCAGCACTGATGTTTTGCATTTGCGGCAGATGCTATTACTTTGCCTTATTGCATAAACTGATTTCAGTGTTTGTATCCTATCAATAGATGGCTGCCAAAAGAAACTAATGAATCGTTAAGGAGCTATCAGGATGCATTGTTACAGAGCGACCTTACGCTTAGCCCAGTTGGCATCAACTCCGAATGCTATAGGATTTACGAAGCCTGTTCCTGTGGCTCTGTCCCAGTTGTGGAAGACGTCATGACACCAGGGCAATGCGGTAATTCCTCATCCTACCGCAGTGCACCACTACAACTTCTGAAGTCCATGGGGGCGCCTTTTATCTTCATTAAAAACTGGGCTGAACTTCCAGCCATTTTGGAAAAAGAGAAAACTATGAGCTTGAATGATAAGATTGAACGCAGGAAGAAGCTTCTTGAGTGGTACAGACATTTCAAAGCACAACTCGGACTCAAGTTTACCCGGGCACTGGAAGAGTCCTTTTCGCCACAGACAAAAGAAGGTTAAAATCCTTGAGGTTGATCATGGACATTGAAAGGTTTGACCATCTGGGCATCTGTGTTATTGTTTGAGACACATTCAACATTTCATTAAAATGGAACAAAATGCAGTGATCTTTCTGAACTTGGAATATTGCGAAGAAATAAACAATGTTCACTGTACATTAAATTATAGTTTTGTATGTTAACTCTGTATGATGCATTACTGAAACAACTGGGCCCAGTGCTCGTTTTGTGCTGACTTTATAATACAGTGGCTACGTTGTTTTTTTTTTTTATTGCACTTTGCTAATTTAAATTGATTCAAGCTGGTTTGAGGGTCTCCCTGTTGTCCCATTTCCTTGACAAGTTTTGTGTTTAAAACCCCATTCGCTTACAACTTCTGCAAATGCATGTTTAATTTACTTTGGCAACAATAAGCACAGTGACGTCTTCATCTTTTATAATACAAAAGACAAGAATGAAGTTCCTCAATGGTCTCCAAAAGGTTGACTGAAAATGGCATGGCTGAGCCAGTTTTATTGCTGTATGCCTGCCATGACCCTTCTTTCTAGAGAATTGCTTTTGCAATATTTTGTCATATGGACAGGCTGTAAGGGGATCCCATGCTCAGTTTGTAAAAGAATGAGTACGGTCCCCAAAGCTCTGCTAAGAAGCCGCATATCCTGCTGTTAATTGTCGATGTGCCAAATACCACAGCTGCGTTGCCTTGAATCCATCTTGTGTCTCCTTAATCCACTATCAGACACCCTCTGCCTCTTTATCTCGCTCTTGCAGGTTTCTGCTTTGTCCCTTTGTGACGGTTTTCAGTCTTTGGCTTCCTCTGTATTTCATCTTTGTGGTTTCGTTTTCCTTTCTTCCCGCAGTAAATGTGATGCTAAACCAAAAGTTCCAGTCCCCCCACAAAAGTGCTTGTGGGCCCCATCAGCAACCACTGACTCAGCTAAATCTCTGAGGGGGTTCTGCTTTAAGGTTTAGAAATATTTATTTAAGAAATAAATCACTTAGTAAATACAAACCTCTTTAAAAAATGTACTCAAAGATGAAATAGGGAGTGCCATTACAAAGTCAAACGTTTCTCACCTTTGCACATTTTTTAAAAATCTGTAGCGGCATGGTTGTCTAAATTTAATGAAAAAGGGCCCTGTGCAAAACAGCGGGATACTAGTCCTTCTGTCATTTATGAGCGTCAGCAGGTTGTCACCACTTGGCAACTGCACATCACCCATTGCCCACAGTCTGTCCTAAGGGAAGAGACCACTGGGGCTGGAATTATGGACAGTGTGCAGCATCCAGGCTATGGCTGATCTATTTTGATCATCAACAAGAATGGTATGCTGTTCCCACGAGGCAAA
Organism: Lissotriton vulgaris; assembly: GCF_964263255.1. Classification (NCBI taxonomy): domain Eukaryota; kingdom Metazoa; phylum Chordata; class Amphibia; order Caudata; family Salamandridae; genus Lissotriton; species Lissotriton vulgaris. Next base: position 1,755,764,936 of record NC_141685.1, on the reverse strand, counting down.
AAAATGTAAAAAGACGGGAAGAGGATGAGGGATCCTCCTAGTGGGAAATAGAGTCCTCACAGACCCAGCAAGCTAGGTGTCATGCTTCATCAAATGGACTTGCTCCTCGTCGGGCTGGCGCTGCAATGCCCAACGGGCACCCAAACGGGGCAGTTCATCGGAGATCTTTTGTTCCTGCCATTTGGTGCATGGGTGTGAGGGCCCTAAAGAACAGTGTAGACGTGGTGCGTGTGAGTGATATTAAAAAAAGGTTGGATAATCCATAAAAAAACTTTCATTCGAATGGTAATCCACCTTCTTAGCTGCAAAATCGGCCTTGTAACAAAATCGGCCAAATTTGCCAGGGCCGATTTTGGTTCCCAGTCCGGCCCTGAGCTTCGCCTTTTTTTCCCTTGACCTCCTTCAGCCCTAAGTATCCAACCAAAAGAATATTATAAAGACACCAACATTTCTGAAGTTTGGGAAGAAGGTCTAGACTGGGCTTTACCCTACCTAAGGAGGCAGAACTACTAAGAAGGTTTGGCTCGACAAAAGCCAGACAATCTCAGAGATCAGCCCCCAGAAAGATATAAGGCACTGATCTGGCAATCTGTAACCAGTGCACACCATGGAGTATTCATGGGTCTTCCGAGTTATCCCTAAAGAGTATTGATCATAGCTGCCTTTAGCCAGTGCAATTCTGGGTTTGCTCTGTTGTCGCACTTAGCCTGTCCCTGCTGAGCATTAAACCTAGGATGCAGTAACTTTTTTATACATTTAGCCTTGCTCCTTTTCTTCAAAAGCTATGCCAGATCATAGAGAAGTAACTGTTCACTAGTGCCTTGGGAGAACTGTTCTCTGTCACTCCTGGCTGTACATCCTAGAGCATTTATGTACTGCATTGTTAGATTATTTAAGATTCCTGATTTCTGACTAGTTACACCCCACAGGGTATTTATGCTTGCAGCATATAACCAGTGCATGCTGCAAATACTTCCTCTGCTATCTAAGGCCCGCTGTAACCAATCTTTGCATATGGTAAGATATGTTGTTGGCCCTGGAGTCATGCTATAGAGGCTCTACTCTAAGTATAACCAGCAAATGCTTGTGTGTCACAACTCTATCACTTCTACTTGCCCCTCTCATTGCAGCACTTTAGGCTCATCCAGTCACTCCTGGAGGAACTCTTAAAATCTGGTTTCATGGCTGATTGTCACTATGAGTGTGTATCATCTGTCTCTCCATGAATTATACAGGGCCTTTGTCCTGACTGCTGTATACAATATGGGCTACTCTACTATCAACCTGGAAAGATTTTAAAGAGACCTGCAGAATCATTTTCAACACTCAGTTAATGTAAAGTGCCTGCACTCTCACCTTCCTCTCCTGCAATTACATTGTCAAATGCTATAGTCTAAGATAGGATATAAGCACCGTTCTGTGAGCAGAGGGATGGATGGACATGCACCTTCTGTCCATGCAAAGGCAGCTACAATACCTCATGGACCAACTGCTTCATGAGGGTCCTGTGGACCTGGGACCTCTCACATTTTGCTCCCTCCATACTTGTGTCAGTGACTTCATTGTACAAGAGTACTATTTCCAATGCTGCTGAGAAGCACCTGATCCTTGAGCCACAGTGGGACACTTACTGGACCTTATGAGAACTACTCTGGTCAAAAGTACCCTTCTTCCCTTGCTCTTCATGCAGCTTCCCGGAAATTAAGGCCATAACTGTTGTAACCAACAGGAAACTTCTTTGGTTGCACGTATGCCTCTATTTGATGGACAAGATAGCCTCTGGGGTAAAAATGTTATTCATGCTTATGGCCATTTGCTGCGAGGGTGGCGGTTTGCCACCTGCCGGGTTTGGGCAACGGGCCTGGCTGAAGGCCGTGAGCGATGGAGGTTGGCTGCCTGTAGGGGGGTTGGGTGCAAGCCTGACCCTGCCGCCAACCCCACGCCACACAGGGTCTTGCGTGGTGTGGGTTGGCTGCCCGCGGGGATGGGTGCAGGGCCTGGGCATAGACCTGACCCTGCAGCCAAACCCACACCACCCACATTCAAACCTGTACACAGGGGAGGGATGGCATATTTAAGTATGAAAATAAAATGGTATTTTACGTTAAAAAAAACAAAAAATTCACTAAAAAAAAACACAAGTTTAAAGTGACATAGTTGGGTATAATAATATACTTTTCATTCAAAATAACCTCAGAAATTCACTGAACAAAATAAAGGTTAAAATGACATTATAGTTGGGTGAAAATGTCAATGAAAAAATACAATTTTAAATTAAAAAAACACTGAAATTCACCAGTTATGGTTATTTCAAGGAACTAAAACTTGGACCATCACATGCTACATCACTCATGACATCTAAGATGCCATCTTTATTCATCTGTTTTGACTATCTGTCTGTCTATATTACAAATACACTGCCTTCCACTGCCTTCCACATCGTATTACTCATTTTGAAAAGGTAGGACGCTGTAACATAGCCCCTGGGCTACTTGCACACAGTCCAACAACTGTCACCTTCTGAGGGGTGCAGTTTGTCAATTCCAACCTGTCTGCCATGATAATTAAAGTCCCTTGTAGCACCTTATGTTTTGAACCATGATAATTAAACAGCATGAGACCATATGCATGTTAAAATCAAGAATGGAGGACGTAGAATGATAGTCCTGCTATAATAACCTATGTTTCCTGAGCTTTCCTGAAAGTATGAAGAGCCATTCTATGGACATATTTCATGAATGCTGCATTCTGGACAACCTATGTCCTAAACTCCTATGAAAGTTATCAATTGAAAAAGCACACAGAACCCTGGCACCAATACAGAAGCTGGGTGCCACCACAAAAACCACCATTACATACTTTCTGAATTTCTGTGATGGCGACGGTATCCTTAAATGGAACCAGAAGGGTCGAAACGCTCAACATGAGTGCCTCAATATCACAATTTTCCCCCCAGATTTCACACTAACTGTACAACAACAACATAGATCATTTAGTGCAGTTAAACATAGACTCAGAGGGAATAGCCTGAAATATATGCTGTTATTCCCAATCAAGTTAAGAAATTGTAAAAGATGGAAGATCACACTTCTTCACATCACTGGAAATTTCATGAGACTGGTTGGAGAGAGGGGAACGTGAGATGTAACATTCATCAAACGAAGGGGACTGAAGATGCCAATCAACTGGGGCAGACGAGTAAAGCATAAAGCTTTTCGAGGATCTTGGCAATTACATAGATTTTCTCTCTGCTCTAGACGTGACCTTGCTGGTACTTCATGCCAGGAAGGGTTAAGATCAATCATGTTTTGGAATGTAGCACAATAGGACCCTAGAGTTACTTAGGAGTCAGGCCGTTAGTATTGCATTTTTGACAGTTTGGGATTTTACGTATTATGTTCATCTGCCAATGCCCCAGTGGGCCTTAATGACCATGCTGGAAGTGTACAGCCTCTTGTGAACTCCTCCCATCCCCCGCCAGAGGTGGCAGTACACATCACCTGCTGGGCTAGCCCATTAGTGTATTGGGCTGGTGTGTGCAAGCTACAGTTTGGTCCAGATTGAGTGAGGGCAGTGGGTGCGAGCAACCTTGCATGGATTCCAGGTGAGGCTAGTCATTACCGCCTCATCAGACTTCATCATCGCAGTCTATACATCTGGAGCATCGGCTTCTCCCCCAATTCTACCCACTTCCCTACCTCCTCAAACCATATCCCCAGCGGATAAAGGAACAGATGAATCCCTCGCACAGTGATCAGCCGTGTTGAAATCCCCCCACAAACCATCTCAAATTGCAGCCAGAGTTTGAATTATCAAAGGCCTGAGTTTGTATTTTCTCATTTGTGTGTTGTTTGGTGTAATGACCTTTCTTTCTCCCATTTTTCTTTTCTGCTTGCAGGACTGAATGTCTCACCCTTCAGTGATTGTGAGGTATCCCTAGTTTTATGCTTTGTGCTGTTCTCATCCCTCGCCTGCGAATGTGCCTTTTCACTTGATGGTCCCAGAGCTTCCTATGCTTTGTCTGATGTGCATATCTTGTAAGACTTAGAAACCATCTGGAACCAGAATGCAAAGGGAAACTCCAATCTATAACAAATGTGTCTCCTACAAGGTTCTGGAGTCACAGGTGCTAATATTCAAACTTTATTCTAGGTGGCTTGCGATAGGTCTTGGAAAAAGTCAATAGATTGTCTGTGGAAGCCAGGTCTGTTTTCCTGGCTTCTCGCATTATACTGTCTTTCAGCTGCCAGACCAATTTAACTATATTATCTTGTAGTCTAGCCTCCGGGGGGGAAGTTCATGAGTGCCCTACTGTGTGTCCAAATGATTAGAATCTCATAAGTATGGCTCTCCTTGAGCACAAAATGAGAGACACCTCAGTACTGTCCCTTAGTCGTTTTCGCAGACATTCTGAATCTGCACATTAGCTCATTCCAAGCAGGCTTCCAGGTCAACCAGCTCTAGTTGTGTAACTATGTACTTTCTGCTGAAGATGAGCTTAATTTGAGCGTAATTGTCTCTGGAAAAGAAATTAACAGGAATTAATATTATGTGGTTTCTATTGTAGCAGTACATTTTATGGCAAGACCGGAGGCTCCTATTATGCTTTCTTATCTTGCATTTATTTCTATAGCAGCCAAGATAAGTGCAAGAACTACAGTTCCCAGAGGGCCAGGCAACAACTGGGCCATGGGAATGAGAAAAAAACGAGAGTACAGTAACCAATCAGCAGTCACACCATAGATAAGAGAACACACTGACTGCGCAGCTTCCTCTTTTCTTGCTGCTCGCAGTCAGATAAGTGTTCACTTATCTATGCTCGCCATTTAATTGTTGATATTTGGCTATTGTTATTAGTTTTAACGTTTATTGTTGTTGTTTCACTATTCTGCTGCCTCGTTTTGCGCTATTGCGCCTCTGGGTTCACGCTACTCGCACGTTCACTTTGCTGTCTAGTTTCTGTTACCGGCTCCTCTTCCCCCCCTCCCGCCCTTTCCGTTGGTTTCTCCCTGCTCCGCGGTCCTCGCGCTCCTTGCGCAGGCTCTTACCGCTTCTGGAGCTTCTTTCCGGTGCTTAGTTCTGCCGCCTCTGCCCACCGTTTTCCACAGCGGTTGCTTCTGTGCACGCCGGAGCTCTTTTCTACAGCTGCCTTTCTCCCGGTCTCTCGCTCCATGTCCTGGAGTCGACCCGCCCTGGTGCACGCCCCCTTTACACGCCTCCCTCTCTTCCTCACAGTATTAACCCTTTCCTACCACATTTCTCAAACATGGAAAATGAAAGTTCTTCAGAGGAAAATCCCTCTAACATGGACAATGGGTCTCTCAAACAGGACCTTCACAGATTTATTAATAATTCTGTCGAACAAGCAGTTGAAGTCTCCATGAAAAGAATGTCAAAGAACATGGATAATTCTATGGTCAGCATGTTGTCCAAGGTTTTAGCCCAATCTGCGGGGGATAGCAGAAAACGTAAGGTGGAACACTCTGCTTCTGTGCAAAAGCCTAAAAAGGCGTCCGCATTGGTTAGCGAGTCTTACTCGCCTATGGACGAGGACGAAGTGCCTCCCAGGCCTCCTGCTAAGGAGGGGCTTGTCGGTTCAGAGGGCAAAAGAAAGCAAAAATCCAAGCACACAGAGTCTCCTACTAAGAAATTAGTAATTTCCACCATCTTGGACACGGATGACGATATGCCTGATGCTGACCACTTGTGCGATATCTTTGATGTCACAGACCCCCCTCCCCCCAAAATACCCAAAAGTGATTCCTTTAACTTTGATCCAGTATTTGACTCAGAGGGTCTCCCTATGTTTGACCCGTCCTCCATCCGTCATCCCAACTCAACTGAGTGGTTTCCCTCACATCACGTTGGTGAATACATTTCTGCCCGCCTTCGTCTCCCTCTAGAGGCAGCTGTGCGTTCCAGATTAAAGTCTGAATGTCCCAAACCTGCCCTCCTTGATAAAATCACCCTTGTCCCTTCCATCGACCAAGCTCTCCTTACCTTCTTTTCTAAATTTGGTAAAGACCCTCGACGCGGGGTTGACAAGGCATGGTCCACATGCCAGGACAAAATGTTGGACATTGTTGGTCCCTTGGCCCGTATCTTCGACATGGCAGAGTCTGCCCGTCTTGATGGTTCTGATCTTTCAGCCAATGACATCTCCATGTGGGTACAGCATGCCTTCTGCCTTTTGGGCAATGCCAACGCAGCAATTACCCACGAAAGACGTAAGGGTCTTTTGATCAAGTTGGACCCCAAGCTAGCTAACCTTGCTCCCATGGACCCGGCTCTAAGGCAAATGGCATCCTCTTTGGGGAGAATTTGGTTCGCGACCTCAGCCGCTTTGTCTCTACCTTTGCCTCTCTTGACATGGCTCAACAATCCATAAAAAAAACCTTCGCCCCTCGGGTTTTTGGACGAGCCGGACGAGGCAGGGGTCGCTCTTCCGGCCGTCCCTACAATCAAGGCTCCAAAGGTTCTTACGACAACTCCCAAGAATACAAGCCGCAGTTCTATCCACAACGAGGACGTGGTTTCCGCGGCAGAGGGCGCAAAGGTTATCGCAACACCAACTCCATCAACAAGGTAAGCCTTTCTTCTTTCCCTCCTGTAGGGGGTCGATTAAAACTGTTTCTTCCAAAATGGCATTCCATAAGTGTAGATCCGTGGGTCCTCAACACAGTTCAAGGCTATCTTATAGAGTTTTACACTCCTCCTGTCCAGACCTCTTTCCCTCCTCCTCTAGTGTTTTCTTCACACATGGCAAACCTCATCTCAACCGAGATAAAGTCCTTGTTACAGAAAAATGGCATCAAAAATTTTCCCTACGACTCTACAGGCTTTTTAAGCTCCATTTTTCTAGTCCAAAAGAAAAACAAGAAATTATGCACTGTCATAAACCTAAAATGGTTCAACCACTTTGTGGTGTATCGTCATTTCAAAATGGAGACGATCCTTTATCTGAGAGATACCCTTCGGCCAAATGATTGGATGGTTCGCTTGGATCTCCAAGATGCCTATCTTACAGTTCCTATCCACCAGTCTCACTGGAAGTTCCTTCAGTTCCAGTGGTCAGGAGTTTCACCTCTCTTCCCTTTGGTCTCTCTTCTGCACCATGGTGCTTCACAAAACTTCTGAAGCCGGTGGTCGCTTTTCTGCGCTGTCTTGGGATCAGACTCCTAATATACTTAGACGATATTCTAATCCTGAATTTGGACAAACAGGGTCTCCTTGCAGATCTCCAGACCACTCAGTGTCTTCTTCTGGACTTGGGTTTCCTTGTAAATCTCGAGAAGTCTTCTCTGGTCCCCTCTCAGAACATGGAATTTCTGGGCTTCCTTGTGGACTCGGTAGAGGCGTCTTTACGCCTTCCCCTTTCCAATATTTCCAAAATCAAGGCGGAGATTGCCTCTGTGCTCCATCTTTCTGTCATCTCCCTCAGATCTCTGGCCAGGATTGTCGGTCTTCTTTCCTCTTCTATTCAGGCGATATTTCCGGGCCCCCTGCACTTTCGGGCCCTCCAACGCCTAAAGATCAGGCACCTTCGTCCAGGTTTAGCTTATTCAGACGTCATCGCTCTAGACCAAGAGTCCCGCACAGAACTGCAATGGTGGATAGACCATTTAGATGCGTGGAACGGGCACACTATCTTCGCCACATCCCCAGATCTTGTTTTAGAATCCGATGCCAGTCTATCGGGTTGGGGCGCCCGCTGTGGTCCAATCTCAACTGGAGGAGCATGGTCAAGAGAGGAGTCCAGACTGCACATAAATTGTTTAGAGATGCTTACTGGTTCCTTTGCGATCAAAAGTCTTTCCAAAGACAGGATCCGTTGTTCCATACTCTTATGCATGGACAATGTTTCTGCAGTTCGCTACATAAATCATCTCGGAGGCTCCAAGCCTCTAGCAGATTTAGCGAAAAGTCTATGGGAATATTGCCTAGCCCATCATCTCTCCTTGACAGCGGAATACCTCCCAGGCGACCTCAATTCTGTGGCGGATTGGCACTCGAGGTTCCTGCGCGACTCCAGCGACTGGAGGCTTTGTCCCTCCGTCTTCCTTTCTCTTTCTCTTTTGTGGGGTCCCTTTTCCATCGATCTCTTTGCTTCTCGCCTCAATTCCCATTTGCCTCAGTTTTTCAGCTGGCATCCAGACCCCCTAGCTCTAGCCACGGATTCATTCCTCCAGGATTGGTCTCGTCAACTAAATTATGCCTTTCCTCCTTTCATTATGATCAACAGAGTGCTGGCGCAAGTCCGCCGTCAGGAAACTTCTCTAGTACTGATAGTCCCCTTCTGGCAAGCTCAAATCTGGTTTCCTGTTCTTCTGGAAATGGCGATGGATTTTCCTGTACTTCTGCCGTCCTTCGACGATCTTCTTCTCAACCCTCGAGGCGAGAGTCACAGTCTGATCTTGGACAACTCCCTCACTCTGTCGGCCTGGAAAGTTTCCGGCCTTCCCCTTCTAACGTCCTCATTTCACAAGAGGCTGCTCACTTTATCAGCCAGGCCTGGGCTCCAGGCACTTCCAAAGCCTACAAATCCGCCTGGTCTCTTTGGGCAAGCTGGTGTCTGAAAGGTCTCTCGATCCCTTTTCAGCCCCTCTAGGTTTTGTTATCAATTTCTTAGCTTCTCAGGCCAGCGCTGGGAAAGCCTATCGCACTGTCAACGTCTACCGCTCTGCCATTTCCCTCAACCACGCCCAAATTGACGGGAAACCTGTAGGCGCTCATCCTCTGATTTGTCGCCTCCTCAAAGGTGTTCGATGCTCTAAACCACCGTTGGCTAAGTATACCTCTTTGTGGGATGTTTCTGTTGTACTTAAACTGTTTTTGAATTGGCCCTCTAATTCTGCTTTGTCTCTCAAAATGTTATCGGCCAAACTTACCATGTTACTTTGTTTGGTGTCTATCAAAAGGGTTTCTGATGTTAGAGCTTTGGATGTTTCTTCTCGCCAATTTTCCCCTACAGGTGTGCTGTTCCACATTCACAGACGCACGAAGACTAATTTAGACTCTGTTTTTTATCCCTATTTTCCTGATCAACCCCAACTTTGTGTGGGACAGTGTTTGAAAATGTATGAACCGCTGATCTCAGAACGCCCTCTTGTTCTCAACTTCTCATTCCCTTTCGTAAACCCCACCTTCCTGTTTCCTCCCCTACCCTCGCCAGGTGGGTTCGCTGGGTTATGTCCCTTGCCGGTATTGATGTCTCTGTTTTCGGAGCACATTCGGCTAGAGGAGCCATGGCTTCTAAGGCCTTTTGGGCTGGCTCCCGTTTAGAGGACATCCTGAGATCAGCAGATTGGTCCAATGACAGTATTTTCCGCATGTTTTACTGTAAGCCTATTCATTCTGTTGCTTCTGATGTTATTGATTTTCTTTAAACAAGCATAATAGGAGCCTCCGGTCTTGCCATAAAATGTAGATTTTCCTAGTTATTATGACGGAAAGTCTTAATTTTATTAAAGACACGGAGGCAAGTATTATCCCGCTGCTACACTATTAACATGTGTTCTCCCTCCCAACAGCGAATCCGGCCTTACCGCCTGCCTCATCATAGAAGATCTACTCTCCAGCGGCTCCGTTCATCTCCTGCTTGGATTTCCCCTCCGGTCCTTCCAGCTCCTTCTACGGATACTTTCGTTGGACTTTGGCTCTGGATTCCAGTGATTAAGGATTTCTGCTCCTGGACTTTGGCGTTCTTTCTGGTTATGGCTATTTTTCCTTTATTTTCAATTGTTATCTGACTGGCTCTAAGCGAAAAGAGGAAGCTGCGCAGTCAGTGTGTTCTCTTATCTATGTTGTGACTGCTGATTGGTTACTGTACTCTCGTTATTTTTTTTCTCATTCCCATGGCCCAGTTGTTGCCTGGCCCTCTGGGAACTGTAGTTCTTGCACTTATCTTGGCTGCTATAGAAATAACTGCAAGATAACAAAGCATAATACTCGCCTCCGTGTCTTTAATAAAATTAAGACTTTCCGTCATAATAACTAGGAAAATATAATTTATCACTGCTAAGAACGCTTAGCAGCTTATGCCTAATCATATATGCATATCATGTGTAACCATTATATTGGCATGATAATTCTTCCTGTCTTTAGCAATGCTCAAAGTCAAATGTTCAGAATAACTCAAAGTTTGTTTCTCAACATGGCCTTATGTTTAGAATACTGCTCTGTATTCGTAGGCTGTCCTCCCAAAAACTCCCATTGAAGTGATTGTTATTTGCAAACCGGAATCCTGAATCCATGTAGCAAGCTCCAGGGCGCAACAACATGGTAGCAGAATTGCTTTGCTTGGACACCATGAAACACAAGGGAAGATTTATCTGCCAGTCGAAGATGACCATTCCTTCTCCAAATAACATGAGAGTTCAAGGACAGCTGGGAAATGCAGCTTGTTGTCAGGGACGCATTGCGTAGTGTTCTCCACATACAGAAGGCCTCACACCAGAAAGTACTGACACTCTGTACACACCGCCAGCCTTTCCTTCTTTGAAATGGACTTGGCGTGAGCGGGTTTAGAGTAAAAAGTGTGCAATAAGCAGTAAACCATGCCTACTTACATGCCTCATTACAAATATAAAAGCTACACTGCTCTGGGGTTACCCTACCTACGCGTTGGTTCATTAATTAGCCTAGGCTGTACACACCCACTTAATGAAATGTCAAGGAACAATCTTATCCAACTTATTATTTATGGTAAGTTGACAGCACCAACTTACTTAGTTTATGCATCTTTGAGAGCATTGAAAACATTCAGAAGATGAACAACATGTTAGCTCTCAATGATTTGAGAAAAAGCAATTACAAAAACAAAAGGCAAACAAACATGAATGTTCTCCTTCTATTAGTTTTACATTGGGCTACTTGATATCTATGATATCTATACTTTACATTGTATTCGGGCCAACTCCTTGGCCAGATAATGGACCCTTGGTAGCAGCAAGGGTCTGTTTCATATTGCATCTACCGCCCAAATTGATTCATTGGCCGCCCCGCTCCCGCCTCCCAGCTGACCCGCCCTCCCGGCTACAGATTTAAGGGAAGCGCTGCTGGCGTTGCTGGAGTGACCACTGTGCCTTCTACGAGGCCGGGTCACCCCTCCTGCTGCCAAACGCCTTCCTTCCTCTCTGCCTGCCTGCCTGCCTGCCTGCCTGAGCGACCCAGCCGCCGCTGAGCCGCCCGTCATCGCCGATTCCCGCCGCTGCCTCCCTGCGGCCCCGCCCACCTCCAGCCCATTGGCCGCCCCGCTCCCGCCTCCCAGCTGACCCGCCCTCCCGGCTACAGATTTATGACGCCCCCAGAGCGACCGTGCAGCGGACGCGCGCAGCGGGAGCGCCGACTGAGCGCCGAAGGTGGGCCAAAGGTAAGCCCGTCTGCGCCTGGACCGCGCCCAGTGCCAGGACCCCTGGCCCCCGCAGACCCCAGCCCACCCGCCGGACGTACGACGCCGCCACCCTCAACGCACTCCACGCCGGCCGAGTCCCGGGCTGCTACCGAGCCACCCCGAGACGCACCCACGGACCCTTCTTCTGCAACTCCTGCAAGTTCACCTGCATCCGGACCTGCACCACTCCAGTAGTGCCCAAGACCTCGACGAGCAACAGCAGCAGCCACCTGAGATGCATCCTGCTCAACACCCGCTTCGTCCACAGGCACGCCATCGAGATCTGGAACCTGCTCGACACCACAGCCCCAGACGTCGCCTTCTTCACGGAAACCTGGATGAACGCCTCCTCTGCGCCTGACATCGCCATCGCCATCCCAGACGGCTACAAGATCATCCGAAGGGACCGCATCAACCACACCGGAGGAGGCATCGCCATCGTCCACAGGAACACCATCCGCATCACGACCAACACCGATGACACCCTCGCAACCGCCGAGCACCTGCACTTTCAAGTCCACATCAACCCCAAGACCACCCTCAGAGGCACCCTCATCTACAGACCCCCTGGACAACGCACACAATTCAGCGAAGACATCGCCGACTTCATCAGCCCACACGCCCTCTGCTCCGCTGACTACATCCTCCTAGGGGACCTCAACTTTCACCTGGAGAACAACAACGACCGCAACACCACCACCCTGCAGGACAACCTCGCCAACCTGGGACTCGAGCAACTGGTGACCACCCCCACCCACTACGCCAGACACACACTCGACCCCGTCTTCTCATCCAGCAAGGACATCGCCTTCAGCCACGCCACCGGACTCCACTGGACGGACCACAGCTGCGTCCACTTCAGCTTCGCAAGGACCACGATCCACCACCACCAGCAACAGGCTGCACGCAGGAACTGGAACAAGATCACAGCCGACCAGCTCGCGTCCTCCCTGAGCATGAACCCTCCCACCAGCACAACGAACCCTAGCCAGGCGGCCACCAACCTCACGAAGTGGATCAGTGACTGCGCAGACGAGCTCGCCCCCCTGAGGACCCCGCCCAGCAGACCCGGCAGCAAGAAAGCCCCATGGTTCACCGACGAACTCAAGAGCTCCAAGAAGAACTGCCGAGCCCTCGAGAGAACCTGGCGCAGAGACCCAACACCGGACAACATGACTGCCCTCAAGCTCGCCACCCGAAAACACCACCAACTCATCCACCAAGAAAACTGCATTCAAGGAACGACTGGACAACAACGCACACAACAGCAAAGAACTCTTCAACATCGTGAAAGAGCTCGCCAACCCCAACGCCGGAAACAACGACATCACCCCTTCGAAAGACCTCTGCAACTCCCTCCCTCGCCTCCTACTTCCACAACAAGATCGCGGACATACACAACAGCTTCAGCACTCAACCGACGAACACCACTACCGAACCACCGCCCCCCACCACCACCCTCCGCGCCTGGACTCCGATCAGCACCGAAGACACCGTCCGCACGATGAACTCCATCCACTCCGGATCTCCGACAAGGCCGACGCTATCATCGCACCCAACCTGCGGGACATCATCAACACCTCCTTCGACACCACTACCTTCCCGGAGAGCTGGAAGCACGCCGAACTCAGCGCTCTACTCAAGAAGCCATCGGCCACCGTCAACAAGCAGCTGGCTGCCTTCCTCGAGACGAACGGATCCCTCGACCCCTCGCAGTCTGGCTTCCGGGCCAACCACAGCACCGAGACCGCCCTGATCGCAGTCACCGATGACATCCGAGCGCTGCTCGACAACGGAGAAACAGCGGCCCTCATCCTCCTTGACCTCTCCGCGGCCTTCGACACTGTCTGCCATCGTACCCTAGTACAACGCCTCAGCTACGTCGGAGTCCAGGAGAAGGCACTGGAGTGGATCATCTCCTTCCTCGCCGGAAGGACACAGAGAGTCCGCCTCCCCCCGTTCAGATCTGAAGCCACCGAAGTCATCTGCGGCGTCCCTCAAGGCTCCTCGCTCAGTCCAACCCTCTTCAACATCTACATGAGCCCCCTCGCAGACATCGCACGCCAGCACAACCTCAACATCATCTCCTACGCCGACGACACCCAGCTGATCCTCTCCCTTACCAACGACACCGCCAGAGCCAACCTTCACGAAGGGATGAAAGAGGTAGCCGAATGGATGAAGAACAGCTGCCTGAAACTGAACTCAGATAAAACGGAAGTCCTCATCCTGGGATCCTCACCCGCCGCTGGGACGACTCCTGGTGGCCCCCCGCCCTAGGCAGCGCATCCAAACAAACAGACCACGCACGCAACCTGGGCTTCACCCTGGACTCCTCCCTCTCCATGACCAGACAAGTCAACGCCGTCTCCTCGTCGTGCTTCAACATCCTCCGCATGCTACGTAAGATCTTCCGGTGGATCCCCACCGAGACCAGGAAGACGGTCACCCAGGCCCTCGTCACCAGCCGTCTGGACTACGGCAACACCCTCTACGCCGGAACCACCGCCAAACTCCAGAAGAGACTCCAGCAGATCCAGAACACCTCAGCACGACTCATCCTGAACATCCCCCGTCGCAGCCACATCTCTGGACACCTGAGAGATCTGCATTGGCTCCCGGTCAACAAGAGAATCACCTTCCGTCTCCTCACCCACGCACACAAAGCCCTTCACAGCCAAGGCCCAGGATACCTCAACAGCCGCCTCAACTTCTACGCTCCCAAACGCCAGCTTCGATCGACCAGCCACGCCCTCGCCGCCGTCCCCCGCATCCGTAGAGCCACCACAGGGGGACGGTCCTTCTCCTACCTCGCCGCCAAGACATGGAACTCCCTCCCCACCCCCCTCCGCCTGACCCAGGACCACCCCGCCTTCAGGAAGCAACTCAAGACCTGGTTGTTCGAGCAGTAGCAGATCCCCCCCCCCACCCCCACCCCCAGCGCCTTGAGACCGTCAGGGTAAGTAGTGCGCTATATAAATACGATGATTGATTGATCCTACAATCATACAGTGTGAGCCAACCCCCAGGGATAGGGGTAATTGAGTCTCTGTTGTCCAGCTTTGTCTTTCCCTGTGCATGATGCTGCAACACATATTGTTAGCAAAGTATACTGATTCCAGCTATGAAGATCCAGGCAATTAACTCTTGGCACCACCTTTCGATGCATTGATATTGTGTAATAGGAGCTCCAACCAGTGGTCAGCTTCTGCTACCTTTGTGTCACATTGCATTACATCTCACATCAAGACTTGCATGAGGCATCTCTGCCACCTTCAGTTATAATGGGAGCTACCATAAGCTACAAGGGATGTTGCAGGCACTGACAAAGAGGAACAACTGATACAGGCTGCCTAGGAACAGGAACAGGGAAGGCTATCTTGTCTCGGAACATGAACGAGCTCTGCCTGCTGCCTTATAATGGGAATGCCTTGCTGTCTGTCTTCAAAACATATGACCAGAGTCCAGCCACACCTGAAGGTGCAACATCTCGATTCATTACCTAGTTATCTTGGGATGAGACCGGAGAGAATCCAGTATATAATGACGAGGCAGATGTTGTACCCCAAGATGGTGACTTGTTCACCTTTTCGCTGAGTTGTAACCATTGTCCCTGTGCATTCAGTGACATTACAAGGATTACAGACAAACAGGGTTCTGGATTGTCCTGTGTATCTGTCTTGCATGCAGATCATGAAAATCAATTGCAGAGCATTGGGTTCCGTGTTTTACATCCATCCTGTCTTTCCCACATTTTCTTCATTGTTCACTCTTGTTGGTAACGGTGTTGAATGTTCGCTATTCAGAAGTGGTGGGAATAGTGTCTCTGTGAGATCTTTCATTTGCCCTGGATGCTAGTGTGCAACAGGTGGTGCAGTCTGGAGTATTGCAGTACAGGCACAGAAAACAGTGAATGGACCATTCCACGTTTTCCTCTCATTCTAAATTAATCTTGATGTTCTTTTTAGGGAGTGAATTAATCTTTTTACATTACCGTTTTGCTGAGGCCATGGTTGGGGTATTTTGCAGTGGTGATTAGTCTGTATGTTAAGGTAGTCCGCAGAACCACTGCCCTGAAATGTTGGGCTATTGTTCATTTTCTTAATTCGTGAGTGACCCATACATTTTCAATTTTTTGGGACAATTTTTCAATTGCCTTGATCTTGTGATTTCAACTACAGGATGTGGGGTGTTATTTTTTATATAAAGAAGGGCTAGCTTCCTGTTCTCATTGTGTTGTGCTAAATATTGTTTAAATATTGGATAATAAGAAAATCTATTAAAAATGCCAGGTCTTAGATTACAGTTCCTCCAACTTTGTGTTTATCTCCTCCTTATGATCTCTGCCTCTACCCCATCTTTTTACAAGTGTCCCCTTACTTTAACCTGACTAGCTGAGGCCGGTCATATCCTATTTGTGTGGTAGAAGTCTGATTTGCTCTTGCCATACTTTATCTGTTAGTTTGTGTTAAGGAAGAGAGATAGAGAGAGAAATAAAAGAGACAGAAAATACAACCCAAGCTGTGAGGATCAGATCAGTCCTCATAGTGTGGGTAAATCCTGACAGAACCAGAAAAACACTATCTTTGTGAGGACCGTTGTGTTAGGTACTTTCGAGTGAGTGCATGAAAAAGCTAAAAGTGCAGTTATATTTGGCTTGGTACACTTAATTACATACCCTACTAAAGCAAGCGTGAAGTTTGAATTGTAAATAAATATTTCATTACAGTCAATGTCCGGTCCTCAGAATAATAGGTATGTTATGTTGTGTGTGTTTGATCTGTGCAAGCTGTGCTTTTTCTGTGTGTTTGAAAAGCTTGCAAGGCTTCTACTGATGTTGCACCTGTTCTCTGCAAAGAACACAAACTGCATGTATAGTCTAGTCAAATTAGTTCAAAAAATGGGCTAACCTAGAACTAATTGCAATACAATTTCTGTGAGTAGATTCTTATTGAAAATTTCCCGTAGAAAACGATGGTGAAAAGTCTACCACTCTATCATGTTAATCCAATATGGCAGATTTTTCAAAATGGCTGCCCATTATTTGCGATATAGGGTAAAACTGTTTATATGCCCATGTGTGGTATCATTTTATATGTTTTTAGGGACGGGAAAGTCAAAAATAACATCAAAAAATGTTTCTGATGACTATAACATAAAATTGGGAATAATAAAATAAACAACGATAATATATGTTAATATGCCAAACATAGTTTTGACATTTTTTATTTACATTTTTTTAACATCATTTGAAAAGGGAAACAAATTTCAACTAGATAATATAGCACTTCTCAATATGACACTGACAAATGAAAATTGTTAAGGAGATAAATTCAAACAGCACTCCTTAGTATAAGAACAGTATGATTTCAATCATCGTCCATGTCCACTTCCATGGAATTTGCAACAGCTTATTCCTCGACAATCCGTGCACACATCTGTGCACACTATTCCCTGTCTTTTGCATATACATTGCAGAGTCGCCCTTTGACTCTTGATACAGCCACATTTCAATGTTATTAAATGATCTGGTGCTGGTGCTTGACTCATTCTAATGGGAGCCAATCTTCCATCTTTCACTTCAAATCCCCACTGTAATGGATCCATATGAATACCCATCCACTGCTGCACCTGATGATATACTCTGAGTGAATGAAATTTGCAGGCATCCTCTGTAGGAGGCAAGACTTCTGGTTTCACATGTATTGTTGAGTTTGTTGCCTTTGAAGTGAAGTCTCATATCATATAGTGTGCTGTCTCCTGTTATTCCTCCATACAACAATATAATCGGTTTAAGTACAGCATTTTCAATTTATTCTGTTGATTTTTGTGAAGTTTGGAATACGGCAGCACTTTCTTTGAAAATGCCTGATTTTCTTAGCAACTTTATGGAGTCACGTTTTCCTAATCTAAATGGTTTGGAGGTGGTATCGCATCCTAATACGGCGTGAGCAAATAAGATGTGAGAGCAGACGTCATTACCTAAAGCTTTTGCTAATTTCCTAATATCATACACAGTTATGTTTTTGGAAGATTTCTTAGGTTCTGGGAAAATATCAAATTGGTTTTCTTGAAAATGATGAAGGAGTAGTATGAGAAGGGTATACAACGTTTACAACGCGCGCGTTACAACGAAGTACCATTACCACGCGGTTATAACAACGAAAGTTGTTACAGCGAATTGCGCTGGGTGGCGCTCAAGGATAATAAATCCTTTAATTTACTATCCCAACACCTTCCCTACTATCCACGGGGACTGGTGTTGGAATAGTAAATTATATTTTTTAAATTTGCGCCCCTCCCAACGCAAGTCGTTGTAACGACTTGCGTTGTTACAACCGCGTTGTAATGGTACGCGTTGTAACAGTGTGCGTGGTAGTGACATACTTCCATGAGAAGATCGGTGTCCTCGCCAACAATGGCTGTAGGATGAGTTTTGGCCGACTCAATAGCCTCAAACGACCATGAAGTCTGCATCACTATGAGCTTGCTTTGTTTTACACCCAGCTTCTTGTAACTTTTGCGATAATTGAGCAATGAAGGATTGTTTATTTTCATTATTACTCAGAAATAATTGTTTCTGGATGGCGATGGAGGTAGAAGTTATGAAATTTACTTTAGGTCCTACAATACCTCGGTTTCTTTTTAGATGGGCTTCTGATTTTGTAGAAATCGTATCTCCTTATCCGTCGAATACATGAGCAGTTGTACTTTTAAAAGTAACGACATCAGCAGTCCCTGCAACTGTTCCTATCAAAATGCACTTTGAGTTTTTGTTTTATATACTTCGAACTGTATGGTTCGCCATCTTCTGGCAGTAATTCTCGCATTTTATTAACAAGTTCTTTAAAAGTAGTTTGTTCTTCATCATTTTCCACCATGTATTTAACTACTTGAAGAAAAGTTTCCTGGCGAACTGAGTCCTCTGGTCGACCGTAAGATATTGGAGGGTTATCAGTGAACTGCCCAGGAATGGATTTTCCAGTATAAAAATTGACGTAACACTGTTTGTGGTAGCATGCATCTACAGCATGTAAATCAGACACATTTTGGCTACGTCTCTTAACTTTGTCTGACCATTCATCATTGCGTTTGTTGCATTTTTGTAAAACTGAGGATTTGAATTCAACTGTACGTGCATTAAACCACGCATTTGTTTTCCTCTCCCTGAAGTATAAACTTAACTCAGTACCACAGAAAAAAAAAACATTCTAAAATCAAACAGGGTTTCACACGACCGTAGAACACGATAAGTTGTGGGATCTGATTCTTTGTCCTGGAACAGAGTTTTCAAGTTAACAAAACGCGCTCTATATTTCTTGTGAATTTTCTGCCCAACATAAACGTGAAACTTAGATATTTTTCTCTCCTTGCATGTTTTTTTGAATTCCAGTCACTCCTCTTTCAGAGAGTACAGATACGTCGTCATCTTCTTGAAACACCACATCACAAATGAAACCCTTTTCTACGTCCATTTTCACTGTATCTCACAGCAACTCGCAAGAACCTGTAACACATAAATGAAACATTTTTAATTAACAAAGAAGCAAACTATAACAATATAACAGTGGAGAAGTGTGGCTCACTGGTTAGAGCAGGAAGACCCTGAAGCAGAGGTCAGACCCGGGACCAGGGTTCAATTCCTGACGCGGCAGGGTGTTGAGCTCAAATGTCCACGGACTCGATAATTCTCGCTTCGGTGCCTGACCTAATCATGGGTTCACACTCTGCAACTCTGGGCATTAAGCTTGCTTAATCTCCACAACGACCCCCCCGCGGCGGGATGCCTGGCTTTCACCTTGGGGATGCCCTGTAGGGGCTATCTCACAGGGAAAAACCAGGACGGGTTCCCAAGGCAAGCGCGGAGATACCCCTTCGGGGGTCGATTCTGGCACTATATAAGAATGCAATAATAATAATAAATAATAATAATAACAGCAAAGTTACAATACAAAACACAAACAAAAGCAAACTTTTTATTTCAAAAGTTAATTGTAATATTTACGTGCTTCACACTTTGTCATATAAGTCAATGAACAAATTATACAAACTTTGTCTATCTGACATATTTCACGATTATTTGATATTATGGTCATCAGAAACAATTTCTGATGTTATTTTTGACTTTCCCGTCCCTAAAAACATATAAACTTATACCACACATGGGCATATAAACAGTTACACCCTATATCTCAAATAATGGGCAGCCATTTTTAAAAATCCGCCATATTAAATTAACGCGTCATGATAGAGTGGTAGACTTTTCACCATCGTTTTCTACAGAAAAATTTCAATAACAATGCACTCACAGAAATTATAATGCAATTAGTTCTAGGTTCTGCAACAAATTGACTAGTCTAGTACTACTGCAGGCCATGCCACACTTGCCCTGCTTGAAGAAACAATTTTCCAGGCCTGTCTTAGATTTACTCTACTCTGTAAGAAGATAACCTTGCACTGCTGTTAGCTATGCTGTGCTCATCGGGTCTTTGTGTGAATGCGGCACCATTGCATCTGCTGCTAGCTGTGCCGTACGTTCTTGTTCTGTGTTAGGAGCTGGTTATAATGCGTATATTCTGTCTGAATGGGATTCATTCTGCTGCTGCCCAGTGTGTGTCACTTGTGCTTGTTAATGCACGATGCAGTGCTGATGGCTATACTATACTCTATACAATGTGTGCGGTTGGTGGCATTTGTGAAGACCTTCGCTTTTCTAATGTTAGTTGAATGATTAAAACACATGTGTAATGATTGCTCTTCGATTTTTGTTTAGCATGTGATCTCGGACCTCCTGAAAAGTGGGCTTTTGTTTACTGCAAGGGACAGGAAGTGCTCCAGATAACTGATGAGTGTGAATAATGGATTATGAGCATGCATGGAGCTTATACACATCTATGCCACATGCCCCCACAGTAGCTAACATCTATATGGCTTATTTTGAACACCTCTATATATATATATATATATATATATATATATATATATATATATATATATATATATATATATATATATATATATATATATATATATATATATGAGGCTGCCCCGTTTTCCGAGCCGGTACATCGGTAGTCCCGCTATATCGATGACATTCTGTTAATTTGGAAAGATGACCTTGACAAATTACAAGAATTCCTTAAATAAATAAACTTGTGTGACACCAATTTACACTTCACAGCTAATGTTGGTGACCACAGTATTGAATTCTTGGACATTGAAATAATTGATGTGGAGACTACATTGGAAGTAGACCTCTACATTAAACCGACCACGAGAAATACTCTTCTACACTTTTCCAGCTATCATCCTAAATGTCAGAGGGGCAGTATTCCTTTAGGACAATTTTTAAGTCTCTGGCGTAATTGTACCAATGTCAAAGATATCGATCTGCGAGCAGTGATCATGAAACAAAAATTCTTCAATCGTGGCTATCCGAGAAGACTGATTAGGGAGGCCTACAAAAGAGCCCGTTTCTGTGATCGTGATCACCTTCTACAAAATAATACCAAGAAAGGACTTCCTAAATTAGTTTGTGTCACCCGACACTCAAAGTTTAATGAAAAAATTTGCCAGACCATTAATGCCCAATGGCACATACTCCACGCTAATGCTGACCCTGTTGCCATTTTGACTCGTCCAATGTTTGCTCATAAACGCAATAAAAAGGTGAAAGACCTAATGGTTCATTCCAGAATCAAATCCCATCCCACACGTGTACAAAAAACTATATGTGGCCAGTTTCCCATCACAGGAAATCGTAAATGTGCAAATTGAAAGGCTTGTGAAGGAGGGATTGTTACGGATACATATACATACAAACACATAGAAATCAAATTAAAATCCTTCACCAATTGCAAAATGGCTAATGTAGTGTATTTGCTACTCTGTCCCTGTGAAAAGGGTTACTTTGGAGAGACAGCACGTCAATTCTCAACTCGTTTAACTGAACATCGGTCGGCAATTAAAACCAACAAAATCACGGCACCCATGGTCTGGCATTACAAAGATGCTCACCACAAAGAAAGTGAGATCCGTTGGTTAATTTGGGAAAAAATTTACTGCACGAATGAACACGATTCAGAGTCAGTAAGAAAACGAAGAGAGGTCTTTTGGATCTTCTCTTTGGATACGCATATTAAAGGTCTAAATTCTGAAATTCCCTGGGACCAGGCAATTCGATATAATGATTAATTTACACCATCATTTTCATTAGTTCTGCCATTATTAATATCGCATTATGTTGTCTAAAGATGTTGGTGTATCCACATGTCAGTTACATCCATTACCAAGTCCAGCACCCTGTGTTAACATATTTGAAACGCCATTAGCCTTTGTCTGGGTAGAACTTATTAATTTTAAGTTTTCCGTTGAGTAACTAGCTATGTTGTTTTTATTCTATAGACCCCTTTGCAGTAAAGGTTTTCACTATTCTATTTTATTTACATATGGTTTACGCCCGGCTCCCCTCTTGAAATACTAAAAGGCTTTTCCTTATATACAAGGGAGTTGTCTGCTTTATACTTCTGCTAGCTAGTGTTGGGTTTCAGTTATCAACCGGCATGCATCAGCATATTTCTGTCATCCCCTTTCGTTACAATTCGCAGGCATCAGGCCAGTGATTGAGGTAACTTCTTCTGTTTGGCAATATTTTGGAAGTCAGCATTATGTGTGGGTTCCGATAATTAATCACTTCTAGCCCACTTTTGTATTGTGGTAGCATAACAGTATGATGCACCGTTACCGGTATGTGTCATTTTTTAGAGTTCCTGAGGCCCTTTCCTCTCATGTGCATAACAACTGGCACTGAGAGATTCGTACTTTCGGTAAGGCTGATCCATTGGTATCGGAGGTATGCCTATCTGGTAGGTTGTCATCAACAGCTGACAGCCACATGATGTTCATGTGACCAGCTGTTACACTTTAAAAAGACCGCGAGAAACGCAAACCTGATTCCGGATTTCTGAAAGGTCAACGCAGCACAGATCGTTACGTCACGCTGAGCTGTCTGCTCTCCAAAGTTATTTATTGGTAAGTTGCACCGCTCTCGCTTCAGTATCTTACATTATTTAAGTATCCTTGTAAACCTCTTTCGGCTATAACTGTCATGCGCGTAATTTTTTTTAATCGGTAGTGTATTGCCTAATAATAGTATCTATATGCAATGTAGCCCTATTACCTTCTTTGTCACTTTCTTTACCGCTAATATGCACGCAGCGTGCCGGTGGATCGTGTATGCGTTTTTCTGATCATTCAGCAACACGTACTTGCCCCTTTGAGATACGATAATGGCAGGTTAGATTGAGTGCACGCTACCCGATTTGCATATGCGCTTTTAACCACTGTTCGCATGCTTACTGGTACATATACCGGCTGGGTATTTTATACATCCATTACCCACAGTGTATGAAGCTATGACTCCAGTATGCCTTTACTAGACACTGCATGCATCGTACTTTAACCCTATCCATTTGAAGCATATATCGTGAGATCACTAGGACATATTGAGGAACTGGCGGCTTCATTCGCATTCATACAATATTGTAACACCGATACTTACCCACCAAACCTTACATTTTGTTTTCAGATATATAGCAGGAGTTTCATGAAAACTCGGGATATCAGCAGCTCGTCCCTATATATGTGTCGTAGATAACTCTGGTACCTTACTTATTCTGCTTAACCTTTGGCATTGTTTCCAGTTATCAGCAGTTTTAGAATTAATGTTTTCTTGTACTTGTCGGTTTTTCCCACCATCTTCTTTAGAACATCTAATGACGACAAAACTTTGAGGACATCAGGCTACTTTAGCCTCTTTTTCTGAGCTTTTAAGGTAAAAAAACTATTGACTGGTTGAAATGCATATGTTGTATAAGTCACGATACACCCTATATAGACACATATGTCTGCCCATTGTTTCAGCTTCTGGGTTCTCATCTGATTGAACCATTTCTGGATCTTTTTGTGTACCGTCTTTACCTTATCTTGAACCCAGTATGACCGATATACAGGTAGGCTAAACTTAACATCATATTGTTCTAGATGCAACAATTTAGTAGATTGACACACATAAATGTGACTTACCAATATTTTGCTCTGTATATATAAATATAGGTTTATACTCTCTTGCCTTTGCTCCATTTCTGTAGGATAAGGCTCTGACTATCCCAATATTTGTCTTCTTTCACCATAGTTCTCATCGTTTTTTAGTATTACAAATCCATTGGTCAGTATGTATTTATATATATATATATTGTTAGTGTAGCTATTTTTCAGTACACCAATAAGCACACAGTGTATGAATGTGAGGTATATATTATGGACAAGACATTTTTTTTCTTCTCTATATGCCTAAACGTTTACCTGCATTTCCCAGGTTGATCTTCTTCTTTATTCATTTTTAATTCTAATATTTCCAATTCTTCTTTTTCCAAGTTCTCTATATTGCATAATTTGCACTTTTATGTATTTTTTTTACACAACTCCAGTCAAGTTCAATATAGATGTGAAACTGTATCATCTTTTGTAAATTGAATTAGCATTATTATAACAGTTGGTTTAAAATATATTTATAGAGTGACACTATGAGTTTGTTTAATTTTGGTAACATGGTAGTGACATGCAATTGTTCTTGCAAAATATACGTTTTTGGAGGTGGAACTCCTGAGGAAGGCAGCGTGGGCTGCCGAAATGCGCGTTGAGCTTGGAACACCACCCGATAATTTGTTGTTCTATGGACATTGCTCTCAATAACTTGAATTGTTGTTTAATCAAGTGTTGTTTGTGCTGTTTTTTATCTATATAAATTATCATTATTGATAGGCTGAATAATTGTATTGTATTGTATATTGGATTTCTATAGCGCTTATCACCCAGGGGTCTCTAAGTGCTTGCCTTGGAAACCCGTCCTGGCTTTTCCCTGTGAGATAGCCCCTACAGGGCATCCCCAAGGTGAAAGGCAGGCATCCCGCCCCAGGGGGCCGTTGTGGAGATTAAGCAAGCTTAATGCCCAGAGTTGCAGAGTGTGAACCCATGATTAGGTCAGGCACCGAAGCGAGAATTATCGAGTCTGTGGACATTTGAGCTCAAGACCCTGCCGCGTCGGGAATTGAACCCTGGTCCCGGGTCTGACCTCTGCTTCAGGGTCTGCCTGCTCTAACCAGTGAGCCACACTTCTCCACAATTGACTGAAATACTTAATAATGCTCATGTCAATCCTTACCTAGAGATGTATAATTATTATACAACCTCTTTTTAACAACACTGCCATGTATAATAAATAAAATATTTTTTTTAGTTTTTCATATATTAGTGTCACTATTGATTTTCTGCTTAATTTTTCAATTTGCTACTATTGAGTTGTTTATTTAATTGAAGTTGCCCTAGCCCATTTACAGTACATATGTTATGATTTTCATCACTTCTCTGACATCTGAGAACTTAAGGGGTGGGTATGTTTATTTATACGTACGGTACGCAATATTTCCTAGGTAGCGCCTCTACTCTAAACCTCAAGACATGGCCTTGAGTGACTTCAATGGAACTGGAGAGATTTTGCTCTTCTTCAGCCATTATATTCGGCTCAGAACATAAATGGGCACTAAGGAAGAGAGACGCTGCCAGTAGAATAAAGCATGTTACAGATAGTGAATGCTAACGTCACATCCATGCTACAAAAGTCAGTGAATTGAGTGATCATTGAGAGGATATGTATTCTTGTGGCCTGAGCCCTCTGTGGTGGTGTCCAGTTGAGGCAACCAGTGGATTTGTGGCTATAATAAGGGATAGAAGTGCTGGTCATGGAACAGACAGGAATGTAGGAACACATTTAGTGTGCATCTCCGGCCATGCTTGAGTGCTTTGACTGATGCTGTCAGGGTTTGCTAATGGTGGGTTGATAAGGATCACTGAAGTTTAGTTGAGTTACCGGTTAATTCTTTGGACGCCAGCTTTGGAGTTAATAAATTCAGCACATTTTAATCAGGTTAGTAATATTCTTGCAGACAAACACAATATGTGTAGTATCTTTTGAGACTTTGTTTTCTGCAAGATGTGAAGCTCTAGTTTTGTAACTTTGCTTGCAAGTATCTAATAAAAATGTTGAAAAATTAAAAATAAACAAGCAATCAATAGCATGTAGAATCCACTTACGAACTTCAGTGTATTCGGTTTTGTAAATATTTCCCAGGGCACATTTGTCAGTCTTTGCACGTGAGCGCATTTGCCAGCAAAGCACAAACAGAAAAGCAAGGCACTTTTATCTTCCGTTCATGAAACAATTTCACCCATGAAAGTCAACAAGTGTCACCATCTGCCGTGTCTGGCCAAGCGCGGGAAACATGTACCTGAATATTCTCTTTTATGTTTCCCGCCGAAAGACTGGTGCCTGGCGTGCGCTTGAAAGGCTCGTCTACATGAGAGAGAGGCGCTGAGAGCCCAGCCTCCGTCACTGACAGGAGGCCCTCTGAGCACAGCGGCAGCAGCAGCTTGAAGCTCATTTCTACTTTGGCAGAAATAACTTCTCACAACGCTTTGAAATCTGTTTTGTGCCACCAAGCTGTCACACAAGTTAACGTTTCCCTGTTTTCTACAAGCTGCGCCATTAACCCTGGCTCTGACCAGAGTTAAGAGTTAATGAAAGCGGACACACCTTTGGGCTTTTGTGTTCTGTTTAATAAGGAGTTATTTTTTCCAATGGTCTATAGCAAACCCAGGGACATCTTCAGGATTTTGAGGGCCCTGGGCAAAATGTATTTTGGGGACCCTGTTCAGTCCAGCTTTGAGTGGATGCTCCAGATCAGGTCTTTCCTGCCCCTTTGGCAGGGTCCGTGCAGTGCAGAGGCACACTGGACCAATTAGTGAAAGTGTGTTTCCATCTAATACTCCGGGATAGTGACGTGTTATAAAGCAGCAGCTTATGAATATCATTGCAAACAATCTCTATGACCCCCTCCCTTTTCTCATATGTGAGATCCTATACAACCTAAAAACAAAGGTTTTCTTGAAGGAATGTTGCTTCGCGTTGAAAAGCAAACATAACATTTCTCTGCAAAATATCTGTAAGAGTCCCAACGGTCACCCATATTAAAAATAAACGAAAGGAACACTGATTTAAAAAAAAAAACATTGTTTTTAGAATTATTCAAGGTCCTAAAGGCAGGACTGTCTGTAGAACAAAGTTGGCTCTGTCAGGGGGACCCTGAAAGGCGTGGCCCTGGGCCAACGCCCACTTTGCCCATGCCTTTAAACATCTCTGAGCAAACGTCATCTCTTAAAGGACAGCCATAAGTTGTATCAATTTTCAAAATGACACGGCTGGTTTCTCTGAAAAGTTGTTGGGCCAGGGTGCTCTTCATGACCCCTTTATCCAAGAATGTTTTCGAAATCTCCCGGAATGTTCAATGTGCTTATTAGATTTACCATTTCAGAGAAAAGTAAAAGAGGTCCTCCTGTTTTTTTTCGGGAGGTTTCTTGAGGCTACTAAGTGTCTAGACTATATGTAAACATAAGTGTGCAAAGTCTTCGGTTATCTCCCACCCAGTGCCGTTATTCTTGGTGCAGACTTTGAACTTCCTTTAAAAAGCATAAATAATGTGTTGCAGCAGCGACCCCTGGCAAAAGAAAATGGTGGAGTGGCAGGGGGGCAAACAATAAAAAAAAACGTACCGCCTCAGTGCTCTTCTTCCGGAAGTCATGGGCCAGCAGAGGCTTGCAGACTCCCCACCCACCTGAATTGGTCTGAGCGGCCTGGTTAGGCTCTCACGAAAGGCCTAGGGATACTAATATGCCTCACAACACTGCACCGAGGAAAAAAAAACAACCAGGAAATGTGGCCAGCCCGGCCCCCAGTAATAAAATCGGCCCCCCACTAGCCTCATAAACAGCCAACACCATGCCAGCCTCCGGTAAAACAACAGTCCGGCCTTGCTGGAAACTCGTCCTCCTTGATACCCTCCCTAAACAAGGTACTCTTAGTACAAAGTCCTGTTCTCCTCTTCCTCTGTACTATCTCCACTAGAAACACCTACTATTGCTCTTCCTCTCCAGTGCCCTCAAAACAGCTCCCTCTTCACACACTTCACACACTTAGCACCCTCACACACTCTGCACCCTCACACACTCTGCACCCTCACACACTCTGCACCCTCACACACTCTGCACCCTCACACTCTCTGCACCCTCACACTCTCTGCACCCTCACACTCTCCGCACCCTCACACTCTCCGCACCCTCACACTCTCCGCACACTCACACTCTCCGCACCCTCACACACTATGCACCCTCACACACAATTACACTCTACTGAATACAACATACACTCCACACAATACCACTCAGTGCCACATAATTATATGCTACATAATTACACTGCGCTCAACGCAACATACACTCCAAATACCACTCAGTGCCACATAATTACACACCACATAATTACTCTACTGAATGCAACACACACTCCACACAATACCACTCAGTACCACATAATTATATGCTACATAATTACAATGCAACATACACTCCAAACAATACCACTCAGTGCCACATAATTACACGCGACACAGTTACACTGCACTAAATACAACATACACTCCAAATACCACTCATTGCCCCATAATTACACTCCACATAATTACACTGCACTCAATGCTACATACACTCCAAATACCACTCGGTGCCACATAATTACACTGCACTCCATGCAGCATACACTCCAAATACAACTCAGTGCCACATAATTACCCCCCACATAATTACACTGCACTCAATGCAACATACACTCCAAATACCACTTAGTGCCACATAGTTACACGCCACATATTTACACAGCACTCACTGCAACATACACTCCAAATACCACTCAGTGCCACATAATTACATGCCACATAATTACACTCTACTGAATACAACATACACTCCAAATACCACTCAGTGCCACATAATTACCTGCCACATAATTACCCCCCACATAATTACAATGCACTCAATGCAACATACACTCCAAATACCACTCCGTCCCCCATAATTACACGCCACATAATTACACTGCACTCAATGCAACATACACTCCAAATACCACTCAGTGCGACATAATTACACACCATATAATTACACTCTACTGAATACAACATACACTCCAGTCAATACCACTCAGTTCCACATAATTATATGCTTCATATTTACACTGCGCTCAACGCAACATACACTCCAAATACCACTCAGTGCTACATAATTACATGCCACATAATTACACTGCACTCAATGAAACATACACTCCAAATACCAATCAGTGCCACATAATTGCATGCCACATAATTACACTGCACTCAATGCAACATACACTCCAAATACCACTCAGTGTCACATAGTTACACGCCACATAATTACACTGCACTCAATGCAACATACACTCCAAATACCACTCAGTGCCACATAGTTACACGCCACATAATTACACGCCATCTATCTATTGCATCACCACAGCATCACTCAGTACCACCACAGCATCACTCAGGGGCACCACAACATCACTATGCGCTACCACAGCATCACTGAACGCCACAGCATCACTCGTCGCAACCACAACATTACTCAGCGCCACCACAGCATCAATCTGTGGGAGTTGTATGTCATGACAACGCGTGGTATTACCACGCGTGCCATTACAACGGTGGAATTACAACGAAAGTCGTTACATCGACTTTCGCTGGAGGGCGCTGCATAGTGGAATAGTTTAATTTTCTATTCCAACTCCAGCCCACATTGACAGTAGGGAAGGAGTTGGATAGAAAATTAAACTATTCCCTTTCCAAGAGCGACCTCCAGCGAAAGTCATTGTACCGACTTTCGTTGTAATTCCTGCGTTGTAATGGCAGTGCAGGGTAATCCCCGCGTTGTCATAGCTGTTCACCAATCTGTGCAACCATTCAACAACAACTGGTTCAAATATGTTCTCTCAATGTTTCAAGCTTTATTACAAATGTCACAAAAAGAGGTTAATATTTCACTTCTGTTCTTGGATTTCGTCACAATAAAATACAGGTAGATTCATCAAAGACCCGTTTTGCGAGTCTTTAATAGCGATTTATAAGGAATCGCAATTACAGACTCGCAAAACAGGATTCATGTAGGAACCGCAAAATAAATTGCGATTCCTACACAGTCCTTATTTGCGATTAGCAAATTGCTAATCGCAAATAAGGAATAACTCCCTATTCATTCCTATGGGCCTTTAATAAGATAGCGATTTCAAGGGTGCCAGGGGTGTCCAAAGGACACCCTGTAGCACCCCTGAAATGCAAATTTAGACAGGTGTTGCGCACACACGTGTCCAAAGGACATGTGTGTGTGTAACATGCAACAGAGAAAAATGCACTAAAGTCCTTTTTTCTATTTTTTCGCAATTTACCACGAAGTCAGACTTCGTGGTAAATAGCGACCAAATATTGCGAATTCGCAATTTCAAATTGGTTGATGAATTGCATTTAAGGAATCTCTATTAGAGATTCCTTAAATCCAATTCCTCGCAAATATGCGATTTCGCTAATAGCGATTTTTGCATTTGGGATGATGAATCCCAAATGCAAAAATTGCACTCGCAAAGGGCCAGATTCTCAGAATCTGACCCTTTGCGAGCGCAATTTCGCTTGATGAATCGGGCTGATAATCTTCACAAAAGTTATTTACAAAAGTTTAAGCTATTGCCATTATAAATTACAATAACTTTTATTTAAGTATTAATTATAAAAAAAATTAAAAGCAGTTATTATTTGTAATATCAATACATCTATGTCACGTAAATACAACACATATTGCATTACAAATGCTATAGGTGTCACATTTGCGAAAGTTAAAAGTATTGGCATTGTAAATGACAAAGCTATTAATTTCACTATTTTCAAAACCAACACATAAATAAAAAAAAAATCATTTACAATACCAATAGCTCAAACTTTCCTAATGCAAGACCTATTGCATTGCAAATGCTTGTTTCAGCAGAGGGGTGACTTGCCCCATTTTTAGACAATCGGGGACCACGCCATTTTTTAAGGAGCTGTTTATGATTTTGCCCCATTTTGGTGCTAAAGTAAGCTTCATTTTCTTGATTAGTAAGGGAGGAAAGGAAGAGGGGGGCGCTCGGCCCCCACGCACACATGGCTGGGCCCGGCCCCCCCTTTGTCGCCCGTCCTGATTGGTCCCGCCATTTGGCCCGGAAGCAGTTTTGCGCTTCCGGGTCAGGGGGGCGGGCCTGTGGGTTTAAGAGCCTGGGGAGCGTGGGAGGCACCCTCTTTGTGTCCCGCGCTTCCCAGACTTGCTTGCACCCAGCCCCCCCGTGGGGGCTTTTAATTTTCTATTTTTTGTATTTCAGGTGGAGCGGCAGTTGGTAGGCTTTCGCGACCCTGAAACGGCGGTCGGTTTCCCCCTGAGAGCGGACGAGGTCCGGATTCGGTTTCGCAATCGACGATTGGTTCGGACTGTGCGGAGAACATCGGGTGCCGAGAGCGGCCAGTTGTGGTTACAATACGGTTGTGTAATCAGCCGGAGGTATGTTGCGGGCTTGGCGGTGCGGGATCTGCGAGGCACATACGGGCAGCTCGGTTCACTGACCTCCGCTGGTGCTGCCTCTTCCTTTGCTGTGGCGGGTAGGGGTTCGCGGCTGCTCACTACTGTGGATGTCTTCGAGGGATTGGGTATTTAAATAAGTGAACGGCTGGGTTTATGGTGCGAAGCAGGGTCGGCCCGGGCACCAATTGTATGGGGGACCAGTGCTGGGCTTGTGTAGAATAAAACGATCGTTTTTGCTGCTTAGGCGGGGGCAGCCCAATGCATTGCTAGAGCATTACTGTGAAAGTGTACTTCTGGGCAGGGCATTTAACCTCGCAGTAACTAATGATTTAGGGTGATCTCTCCACATAATTGACACAAAGCGAGCATCCAGTATATCACAAGTGTTTAGAGGGAGTGATTCTGGGTAATAAATTAATTGAAAAAACTGTTTGTTTTGACATTGACTGTGCATGGTAATTTAAGCTGTTCTTTACCATCTTACTCTGTATGCTGAAGCAAGTACTATAGGCATTGTACTCAATGGTTTATGAGGCATGAGTTTGGGTAAATCACTTAATCTCACGGTACCTGGGGAAGGTGCAGTGTGTTTCTTTTGCACCGGCTTGGTTTTACATTAGCATATCTTCTAATTCAGGCCAAGTTTAGTACACTGTATTGTTGCACAACTGCTTCTTTTGAGAAGCATTTAGAGAACACTTACGCAATTTGGGTAAAAAAAAAAATTCCTCAATTTTGAACAGCCTGAAGTCGGGTTTCTAAAAATTTTCTCATTCTAGGAGCAAAAGACAAGGGCCGCTGCGGACCGGGTAGCTGAGGAGATCACGGTGGACGGCGGTTTCCGAGGAAACGGGCAGGCCAGCATTTCACTGCTTCTGGCGGGCCGCGGGGCTAGAGTTGCTCGCCCAAACACTCCAGGCTAGCTGGTGTGTGCGGTCACAGTTGCGTGGTGCCTACGGTCAGCTTGTGAGCCTCTGACTTGGAAAGGTACAGGGCACATTGTGCCGGTAGCTAACAGAACGCACTGTGTAGTGTAGGTGCAAGAGCAATATGTCGGCCAGACGGGGTGCAGGGAACTCCCGCATGGAATTAATGTTTAAAACAATGATGCGCAGAATGTCAGCAATGGACAAGAAATTGGGAAAGGTGGACAAGTTGGGTAGGACTGTCGCTGAGCTGGATGCGAAGGTTGAGGCACGGGCAGGTCCGACTGCAAGGCCTAAAAGGACCATAGTACCGCCCAAACCAAGGGGGGATTTCGAGACGCCACCAAAACGTAGCAGACCTAGAAAGGGTGGTGGTCGCCCTCTAAAGCCCATTGTGGGTGGGAGGTACCCGAGGACGGTACCGAATCAAGCGCCTGTGGCACCTGGGTCACCCACGCCCGCTCCCCAAACCCCAGCGAGCGTGCCAATAGCGCCAGTCATGCCACCCATTAACTCAGT
The DNA here is from genome assembly GCF_964263255.1 of Lissotriton vulgaris. Taxonomy (NCBI): domain Eukaryota; kingdom Metazoa; phylum Chordata; class Amphibia; order Caudata; family Salamandridae; genus Lissotriton; species Lissotriton vulgaris. Next base: position 1,755,732,536 of record NC_141685.1, on the reverse strand, counting down.
CCCGGTCAGTGTACCGCTGGCGGCAGCGCCACCGATTAACCCAGTCCCCGTCATGGTCCCGGTGCCAGCTGCGCCACCGAGTAACCCAGTCCCCGTCACTGTCCTGCCGGTATTTCCAGCAGGCCCATCACCTGGGGCGGGTCAGGCGCCACCAGAATTGGCGGCACAGATAGCCACAGTGCTTCCATGGTTGGGGATTGGGGGAATGTTACCTACGGCGGCCGATCCTAGTGCAGAGGCACAGAAGATCGTCGCACAAATCATGTTGGCTAGGGGTGAAAGCAGCACACCGATTTCTCCCCAAACAGGTCTTATGAATGGCGAGGGCACAGTCAAGGACGCGGGATCGACGCTGCCCACAGAAAGTGGTAAGGAGGTTGCCCTGCAGGTACTGGGCGAAGGCGCAATTCCCTCCAGGGGTGAGAGTTTGGCCCAGCATGTTTCGCAAAGTGTGAAGGAATTGATTTGGGCAGACAAATATATTAACATTTTTTCATTGTTGATTGATAACAGGGAATGGGAATATGCCGAGTCACAGAAAGAGATGATGTTACCTAGTGAATGGCGATCTCAGTTGTATAAATTTAGGGTAGAGGAGACGCTCATCAACTGGATCAGGGCTTTCTCAGTGTTTAGTGCAGTTACTGCTTAACGTTACCCCGGTATGCAATCTGAGAGGGCTTGCTACCAGAGCAGGATTACAATGTTTAATGAAAATCATGGGGGTGACGCCTGGAAAGAATATGACGTAGCTTTCAGGAAAGCGAGGGAGTTCAACAAATCTTTAGCTTGGGACAAAGTTGACTCTATTTCCTGGCATTCCCAGTTTGAGAAGGGGCACTCTGCAGGGGCTAGCGCAAACTGGAACAAAGGCTACTCCCCCAAACCTAACCAGCCCTTCCAACAGCCCTTTCGGCCAGCGCAAAGCGGGGAAATGGCCAATAGGGGCAAAGGTAATACGGGTGGGAAAGGAGTCTGCTGGGATTTCAATAGGCGAACCTGCAACAGGGCACCGGGCACTTGTAAATTCAGGCACTCGTGTTACTTATGCGGCCATCCTTCCCACCCAGAAACGGCATGCCTGTCTAAAGGTAGTGCATCAGGTAACAGAGGGAGGAGAAAACAGGAATAGTGGAGGTTACCCCCTTATTGCGCATTCACCTATTCTCGTTAACGCTATGATCCCTTGGCTTAATAGATACCCAAACCATACTGCTGCCAGGACGCTCCAAGAAGGTTTTACACACTGTTTCCAGATTTCAGCTGGGCGTTATACTGGGACACTGCAGTGTAAGAATCAACTGTCAGTTAAGAACAACCTTGGGGTAGTGGCAAACAAAATAGGGAAGGAACTGCGCTTAGGCAGAGTAGCGGGCCTTTCCCCCACATCCCTGTAAAGGATTTTGTTTGCTCACCTTTAGGAGTGGTCCCAAAGAAAGAAAAAGGCGAATATAGGCTCATACACAATCTGTCAGCACCTAGGGGCTTATCATTGAATGATGCGATTGATGAGTCCATTTGTAGTGTAAAGTATGCGTCATTAGACCAGGCAGTGGAAATGTTGAGAGTTTTGGGACATGGGGCTCTGATGGCGAAATCAGATATCGAGTCAGCGTTTAGACTACTTCCTGTACATCCAGCAGACCAACACTTGTTAGGTTTTTCATTTGAAGGCAAATACTACATGGATAGGTGTATGCCCATGGGTTGCTCTATCTCCTGTGCTTACTTTGAAACATTCAGCTCTTTCCTGGAGTGGGTCCTGAGACAAGCTACGGGCCACCAGTTTGTCATGCATTACCTGGATGATTTTCTTTTCCTGGGTCTGGCGGGCACACAGGAGTGCGCGAGGGCATTGCAGGAATTTTGCGTGCTCATGCGTGCTTTTGGGGTCCCGTTCGCGCAGGGAAAAACAGTAGGGCCACTGACATGTCTGGAATTCTTGGGGATTGAATTGGACTCCATGGAAGGCTGCTTGAGAGATTCAGGGCGACCCTTAAATTATGTTTGCTAAAAAAGAAAGTCACTCTACAACAGTTGCAACAGACAGTTGGCCAGTTACATTTTGCCTTGAGGGTCATACCTATGGCATGCCCATTTTCCCGCTCCATTGCCCAAGCCATGAAGGGCCTGCAGGGCAAACACCATCACACATGGCTGTCAGTCGAGGTTCGCCAGGACATGCGGATATGGATTGCATTCCTGGAGGATTTCAATGGCAGAGTACTGTGGGGTGCACCCACGCTGACCTCAGCAGAGTTCGGACTATGGACAGACGCTGCCCGCAGTGTAGGGTTTGGTGCCATACTTGGCAACAAGTGGGTGGCACAAAGATGGCCCAAATGGTCGGATGAGAACGGTTTGACAGCAAACATTGGGTTCCTGGAACTCTTCCCAATCTGGGTTGCTTTAAAGGTATGACCCGAGCAATTGGCTAATCGGTCGGTTATTTTCTGGTCAGATAACATGACCGTGGTGGAATGCATCAATCAGCAGGCAGCACGCTGCAAGTTCATACTGCGCCTGGTAAAGGAGATCGTGCTGAGTTGCATGAAATTGAATGTTCATTTCAGGGCCAAACATGTTCCAGGGGTTTTGAATAACGCAGCTGACGCCCTTTCTCGCTTTAAGATGCAGGTATTCAGGGAACACCTACCGGCTACAGAGGCCTTCCCAGCTCACTTCCCATCGGCACTTTGGCAGATTGGTGCCACCAACTACATGACCTCGTGGCAGCCAGCCTAGCTCCCAGGACCAGGACAGCATACGAAGGGGCTTTCAGTTCTTACTGTACATTTCTGGGTCATGATTGGAAGAATAGATGGGATCAGGAGGCTAGTTTTAATGGGTACATGGATACATTACATAAGGAAGGGCGCTCAGCGGCGACAGCCAGCAGGCATAAGGCAGCAGTTTCCTTTTTCGCGCAAACAAAGGGGGCCAGGGATCCTACGGACAGCTTCATAGTGCAAAAGGCCTTGAAGGGATGGCGGCGCCTACAGGCAAACACCGCTGATAGCAGAAGACCGATTGGTCTAGAACGGCTGACAGCAATATTCCTCGCCATACCCAACACATGCAGTTCTTCGGGAGAGGTGACGTTATTCAAAGCTGCCTTCTCCCTGGCTATTTACGGGGCTTTCCGGATAGGCAAACTAGTTGCTAACAACAAATTGGATACAAGGGGAGGCCTTCAGATGAGAGATGCCAATATACGGGGTGACACAATGCGGGTCGCTAGCCAGAAATCCAAGACTGATCAGGAGGCTAGGGGGGAGATTTTAGTACTGCATAGGGCACTGGATAACCCGTGCTGCCCGGTGTCACATGTGGAAGAGTTGATCAAACAAAGAGCAGGTGAGGCTAAGGGAGCATTGCTCATGCATGAGGATGCTACCCCTCTGACTAGGTTTCAGTTCCAAAGAGTCTTGGCCAGATGTATTGCCAAAGCTGGCTTAAATCCCAAGGAGTTTGGGACACATTCTTTCCGGATAAGGGCAGCCACCGAGGCCTCTGCAAGGGGATTGAATGTCATTAGTGTGAAGAAGATCGGGAGATGGTCTTCCAATGCATATAAACGTTGCGTGCGGCTGCACATGTTGTAGGGGTCAGTCAACACCCTCTTACGCCTGCCTTGTTTATGTTTATCTTATAGTTTCTTGGGCCTGTGACGTAGGGCGGAAACTTCTACAAGATCATCTGAATCAACCAGCAGCATCTCGGCATCAGCAGGAAGAAAAAAGGAGGACTCATGATGTTTGGGTAGTCGGTCATTCCTATGTAAAACGTGCTAAACCAATTTTTCTTGCGGGGGAGGGTGGATGGAGGGCGGAATGCGGGGGTTTCAAGGTTTCCTTCCATGGCAGGGGGGTCTCCGCCTGAATCAGCTTAGGGGCTATATGTCAGATTTACTCAGTAGACACTCCTTTCCGCCATCAGTGGTCATCCTGCACCTGGGAGGGAATGTCTTAGTAGACTTGGGCAGATGGGTCCTGTTGGAAGAAATCATCTCAGCGGCAGGTTGGCTGGCGAGACTGTTACCGGATTGCACTATAGTGTGGTCACAGCTGATACCTAGGCTTCAATGGAGGGGGGGTGAGTCAGTCAAGGCGTTGAATCACTCGGTAAAGAGGGTCAACAACAGGATAGACAAACTTTTTCGAACTCCTCACCTGCAGAGCATACCTCAGGGGTGCATTTGGGGGGAACAGTTTTATTTGCGAGATGGGGTCCACCCAACAGAGTCAGGCAATGCCTTATTGATAAGGAACATACTTGCATGGGTCGAGGTTTTGCTAAGAGGGTATGACCTTTCAGTGTAGGCGGTAGGGGGGGGCCAGATAGTCGGTCAACTATGCTGGCCTGTGGCGGTAAGGTCATAATCGGTGAGCAGCAATTTAAGGTCCTTAGGGGTCGGCATCATTAACGAATGGGGCTGCCCAGGGGGAGGGGCCTATGGTCTCTCCTAGAACTTCAGGTGCAGGATTTCCGCTTGCTTGGAAGGGTGGGGGGAGGGAGGTCACGCTTTTCTCGGGCTGGTAGCCACCCCGCACATACACTATGATGTCAGCAAATGGCGCGAGTGTAAGGGCCCTCCTCTTCGGTTAAATGGAGTTCACGGAGCGTACGAGGGCAACGAGGAGAGGGACGAACTCTCCCGGTAACCGGGCCCTTGTCTCGCATGCGCACTCAGACGTGAGGGCGTAGCTGGGTAAAAGGATCTGACACCGGTTAACGACCTTGCCGTAGGACCAGAAATTATTAGAATGCAAAATTGAGATGTAGGATGTGAGATTCGGTTAGGAAACACGCTGTATTAGACATTTGTTAAGGTTAGCTCATCATACCTGTCTAACTCGCTGTAAATCTAATGTCTGAATTTTGCTTTTAATAATTGTGTAAATAATGTTCTATTATTTCAATTTTTTTATTTTTATATTTTAATAAATACGGCCGGGGGGTCGCGAGACCCCCTGTCTTCCAAAGAATTCTGTTGTTGGTTTGATGAATGTTTACTGCTGTTCTCATGATAGGGCGGGGGTGGCCGGGTCCCAGACCATGTGGGGTCTGAGATATGAGCTGAGGGTTTGGAGGTCGAGATCAACGAGATTATCTCGGTTTCCAGGACGGGGCGAAAGCTAAGCCAGGGAGAGAGAGAGAGGAGCCGGGAGGGAGGGCCTGCGGTACAGCCGAGCTGCTCTTCTTGAGGTGTGAGTTGTTGATGTCTAATGATAGTTGATTCTTGAGATCTTATCGTTGAAGAAGTTGGCGAAGTTATCGCATAGTTCTTTGGATGCCTGTAGAGATGAAGACAGGGGCTTGGAGGTTTGTTGTCTGATGATGTTGTAGAGCTCCTTCAGTCTGTTTTTGGCTTTGTCCAGTGCCTCTCGGAAGAAGCTGGATTTCTTGTTTTTGATGTGGTTGTTATACTTCCTGCGGGCTGATTTTAGTTGGACGCGAAGAATGGCGGTTGAGTTGTTTCTCCACTTTCTTTCTTTGGCTCTAAGGTTTCTCCTTTCTGCGTTGAGGTCAGCGTTGAACCATGTTCTAGATGGGGTGGCTCGGCTTCTTTTGAGCTTTAGTGGTGCTAGTTTGTCAAAAATGGACATTAGCTCAGAATTATAGTGGTCAGTGAGATCATTGGTGGAGAGGTGCGCTTTGTTGTCCGGAAGAAGTGAGCTTAACTGACCTTCCAGGTTATCTAGGGGTACTTGGGAGAGGTTTCTCAACCATTTGGGGGGTCATGAGGGGGTTTGAGAGGGATGATGGGGTGATTTATATGAAATAAGATCATATGGTGGTCTGACCAGTCGACGGGAAGTATGTGGTTGACCGTGATTGAATTCTTTTGTGCAATGATGGCATCCAGTGTGGCTCCTTTGTAGTGGGTCTCCTCAGTACAGTGTTGTATAAGGTTGTTATCATCGAGGAGGCTGGATAACGATTGGATTAGAGGATTGTGAGTCTCGTTCCATCGGAGATTCAAATCGCCAAGAATTACGTTTTTGAAATCGCCGAGTGCGTCTTGTGCTATCAGGTCGGATAGTTGTTCTCCAAACTTGTTGTTTCTGCCAGGGGGGTGATAGAAAGCTTCTGAGAGTTCAAGCAGGACCAATAGGCAAGGGTTCCTTTTGCTGTTAAGGAAGAGGACGTCATTGACTGCTTTCAATGTGGGCATTTAAAAACTGCAGCATGATCTAAAATCCCAATTGATAGTCTTAAAGTAGTTTATATTTGCCGATGTGCTCCTGTAGCTGGATGTCAACTACCTTTCCAATGATCTTTCCAATAAATGGAAGGTGAGCTATAGGACAGAAGTTGACCAGGTCAGGCTTGTCTACTTTTTTCAGCGGGGTAGGATCTGTCCGGTCTTGAAGCTGTCCTGGAATGTGCCTTAGAATAGTGAAACATTGACAATGTGGAGAAGTAAAGCACGTCATCTTTGTAGGAACTGGCTTTGAGAGAGTTCAGAATGTTTAAGAGGTGTTTGGGAGAAGCATTTAAGAAAGACCAGTTAGTAGTGTGGCAGCTGGGTGTAGGTCATGGTGTGAATGTCAATTGTGAATTGATGATGCAAGATCTGATTTTGTTGACTCTCTTCATAAAGGAGAGGTTGATAGCATTGCATCTGCCGGCTGATGGTGAGGTGGCTGGTTCTGGGATGGGGATGGCACATGTCTGATGGCCTTAAGGAGGGCTTTGCTTCTGTTGATTACTCCATTTAAGGAGGTATTCTAAAAGGTGGCTTTTCTGCCGTGATTCTGGAATGACGGTTTGAGCGCTTTCAGAAAGCGGAGGTCCTACTTGTATTTTGATAATCTCATTACTTGTCCTGTTTTCATATGATGGGCTTGTTTTTGAGAAGTTCTTGGTTGTACCAGGGAGCTGATGGCTCGTGGTGGAAGCGTGGGTTTCCAGGAAAGCATAGCAATCAACATGCTTATTCAACGCATTATAAGGCTCTTCTCACCTACATAGTGACATGGACTTTAAGTTCTAAGTTCTCTTGTTTTGTTTAACTGATGTGCTGGTAACCCCCAGGGTATGAGCAGCGCTGTATAAAAATTACAAACAAATAAGTAAATATGTCATGCAGTGCATGCTACATGGGATTTGCCTCAAGCTTTCTTTTGCACATCAGCTTCTCAGGCCAACTAGAAATACACAAGGTCTTCAATTAACTGGTCCTTTATATTGTTGTTCCCTGTAGGCAATCCACTACAGCGACACAACTCCCTGCTATCCATGACAAACATTGCTGGGAGGACAGAATTGTTCAGTGTATGACTAATTAATTTAACGGTTTCCTTCTTACTTTTAAGGTATGTGCACAGCTATATTTTATTTACAATGACAGTGTATGCTTCATGAAGTCTCGCGGTCTATTAACCCCTTCCATGCTCATGACGAGCTGAGCTCGTCATGAGGCACAGTTGAGCTTTGCTGATGACGAGCTGAGCTCGTCATGACACCAGCAAAATGGCAATTTCCAGCACAGGGGAAAAATAACCACAGCAGCGATGTAGTTAAACTGTCCCTTACCAGGGCTTCTCTGTTCTAAAGTAACATGGATAGCAATGTGATCTCAAAGGTGGCAGTTCAAAACATCCTTGAATCCAGTGCTCCAGTTATTTTGTCTGCAACAAAACACAAGGTGGTGGATGGAATCCTTGATTTATTTTCTCCCAATCGGGTTCGCTCGGTGCCACATTCCATTCCATAATTTTTCACCCCCATACCACTCTGAACAGAGGCCTGCCTTATGCAAATTAGTACTGGTATTGGAACTGTCAATTAAGACCTGATCTGAAAGGTAACAAAAGCAACTTCAGACCAGTTTTGGTTGACTTTGGCACCTGTAAACAAGTGTTAGGTTGGCTAAGTTCCTTTGTCTCTGAAGAGATCACCTATTGTCAATTATCCTTCTTTTCTCTCTTCCCCATTCACTTTAGGCAGTGGCGATCCTTGCTGCTCTTTGCTCTAAACCTTGTAATATTTACATATGCCCAGTGTCTGTTGTAGTCAGGCCTTTTGGTTTCAATATTGTCTCATATGCTGATAAGACTCATATCGTGGGAAATGGGAACTACCTCAGAAAAACATGATTCCACCAAAATTAATTTTCTGCAATGTATGTCGGCTGTGGCCACCTTAGTGAGCCAAAACTGTCTAAAACTAGACGGTGAAAAAACAGGGATTCTTCTCTTCTTTGCTGAAAACCCGAAAAGTGGTCCAGGAATTGGGGTCTACTCCTGAAGCAGTTACTTCAGTAAAGAGTCTGGGCATTATTTTTGATAATCATCTCTCTTTCTTTACCCAAATAAACTGTGCGACAGCCACTGCTTTCATAAACTTTAAATACTGTGCAAAATGTTCCCTTTAACTCCTATCCTCTATTGGAAAACAGCTGTACAGCGCCCTATATCCTCCTGGCTTGCTTTACTAGTGCAGAACACCATTTCTCAGCTTATTCTGAACATTCCCAGAAGGGCCCTCATCAGAGCCCACCTAGAATGCACTATGCTCAAAGTGCTTGGCTTCATCCACGAATCATTATGCAACAAAGGACCTGCCTACATCAGAATAAAACTCCATTCACTATTTTCCCACCCACCCCCTTCGTTCTGCTGCTCTGCATCAATTGATCGTCCTGAGGACCAAGCTATCTAGACCAGGGTGCAGATCTTTCTCATACCTATCAGCAAAACTCGAAATACATCAATTATCTAATGTTATTTCTTCATCACTTGATAGGTGATGAACCTTGAGCATCATGATGCCCTATTAGTACTAGTTGCATTATGCAAAACAAGTTTGATATAATATTTTGGCCTCGTTTTAGAGTGTGTCCGAGTTCTGTGGCACGCAACCCACTTCTGAACCAATGTGCCAACCTCAGAGTGCCAACTGCAACAAACAACAAGGTGATGGATGGAATGTTTGAATTAATTTCAGACTTTGGTGGTCTCTTGGTGATACAATACAATCCATTTTTTCCAGCCATCATGCCACTCTAGACAGAGGCACGTCTTATGCAAATCAGTACTGACCATAATTCCTCCTAAAGTGAGCGCCTGTGCGGGCGTGCACAGGTAGGTTTCTCACCTCGTAGAGACCTACACACACTGCACACCACAAAGGATTCCTCTGCATTTGGAAAGTGCATAATTGGAACCTTTGTAATGTTACCGTAGTGATGAATCTGCGCTGCTAAATGCTTTTGTAAAGACGCGTTTTTGTCTTTAAAATTCCTAATCGAGGCAGTGTAAAGACCTGCAGAGAAAGGCAGTCCTGAGGCACAGGAGGGCCGCCCCAGAACCTTCACTGCAGCCCAAAGTCCTATCAGCGGAATACCTCAGGATTTGTGGCAGTTCCCAGATATTAACATGCTTTAGAAGTTGGGGTAAAAATTGATTATTCGGGGGAGGAGCTACGACACCAACCAAGATGGCCGCATAGTCTCCCGGCTCCGCTGACCTCCGTCCTACGCTCTACTATCCTGTCATCTATCCTGATCTCCGGCCCCGGATCAGTGTGTGTGACCCGATTTGCACTCCGATGATGTGATCCCGGAGTTTCTCCGACATCGTGGAGCGGAGTAACGTCGAGGACCGATTTGAGGCCTAACCCAGCCGAGAAGCCGGGGTCTCGAGTGCTGGCCTAGCCGGGTCCGAGTTGAACAACAACGGACTGTTGAATGTGGTTGGGTCCGGTCTCTGGAACATTCGGAATTTTGGGATTGCTCTGCTACCATCTGCTGCCTGGTGTTCTATAGGAGGTGAGGTGACGAGTGACGCACGGCGCTGTGTTGCGGGGGTCCCGGACCGAGGGTCCGGCATTCATATCGCCGGTGCCCCTTGGGTTGGAATCTCACTACACGCTACTGCACGCTAGCAGTCTGTCCCTCATGGCTCATTCCTGTTCCGCCTCATCTTCCCCCGGAGAAGGCGCCTCTCCTGTGGGGAACACCATGCCTGAGGAAAAATGTAGGTTGACGGAGCAGGCTCAAAGTGGCCCGTCATTGCGGACGGTACTGGAGGCCCTTGTGGCACTTCAGGAGACTGTTAAAGCCCAGACCTGCAGCCTGTTGTTGGCGGCGGATGGAATCAAAGGATTGAGACCGGATCCTGACTTGACGCCCGAGACCCGGCGGCCAGCCCGCCTTTTGATTGACGCCCCGGTGGCGTACTTAGACCCGGCGCTGGAAGCTGTATTTGCCCCTATCGCAGTGTAGCTACCCGTAAGTACTGTGCTTGGTGACTCAATTAACCCGTTGGAATCCCCGGTTTTGCAACTGTCGGAACATTTACATGCTATCCCCACTTCGGATCCTTTCAATTGGTACCATGAACTGTTTTGGACTGTGTCGACCCCCCTCCCCAGTCGGTCTATCAAGATGGCGGATGGGATAAAGCCTGGCTTTGGAGACGGGGAGGGCTATTGTTGGTACCAGCCGACTAATTTGGGACCTGCCGTTCTTTTTTCATCTGTGGACGCCTGTCCTGCTAACTTCTATGTACCTTTTGACATTTTGAGGATGGGGCTTTCTTCCCCTGAAGGACTCAGCGAATTTAATCGACGGGGCCAAGGCTGAGATTGCTGACTGGGTTGTTTATTGTGGTATTATGGTTAACTGGATTGCTTTATTGAATTAACGGAGTCCGGGGCGGGGTTGGTTAGGACGGGGGCGAGAGACCGGGAGTGCATTGAACAAAGGCCTCCTCCATTTCCCCTCTTCGGGTGGGGTTTAATTTCTTTTCCTTTTTTCTCTGTTTCTTCTATATTTTGGGTTTCGGTTCTTGGGCGACAGGCACGCTGCTTATCTTTCTTTGGCCTTTCTTTTCTCTTTTTCCGGGTCAGCGTAGTGGGTTCATTGTTCGGTCCATCTTTGCTTTCACATCTGTGCCTCAACTCTCGCGATGTTTCGGGGCCACGGGGCGGGCATAAATGTTGGCGTGAACCGTAATAGTATGCTTGTTTATCCGGGTGTCGTCTGCTTTAACGCCACTGACCTACATGAAAACGAATTAACTGTGGACACTTTGCTATTTCGCTCGCCCCCTCTTCAGAGCTTGAGATATTGTATGGCACCTGATCCTTCTATTTTATATTATAAAATGAAACCTTTTGTATCCTGTTCCCAATTTGATATGTCATCCAACCAGTGCGCATTGTGGATGTAGCGACTATGCTCCACGGGAGGCTGGGTCTGAGGTTTTGATCGTAATATTGTGTTGCAATTGCTTAGTGGCCAGCCCTGGGGGTTGTAGGCCCGTGTTTGTATCTGGTTGAAAATGTCAAATAAAGGTTTTCAAAAAAAATAAATAAATAAATACATTGATTATTCAGGTGTCAGCCATCAGAAACAGCCCAGAGGCTGAAACTTTATAACTAAATCAAGGCCATCAGTTTTGGACACTGATAGTTTTAAAACTCACCAGATGACAGGGCTCTGTATTTTCAAGGGTGAAACTCCTCTTGTTTTAAAGGGCGACATGGATAGAAAATGTACAGTAGGTGCAGTGGCATCATAGCCCAGGTCTGCAGGGTACCCTCTGTTGGCTCCTAAGTGAAAATGTGATTTTCATTGTTGCAGATTTTAATTTCAAATCATCAGTAAAATTAATCATCACAATTCTATTACTTAGGTGGTTCTCTTTTCAGGGTCTACTATCCAAAATAAGGGATAGGTTACACGGGGGAGTACCACATTCCTATTTCAGTACATCCAGAGCCACTGGAATTAAGAGGTCTGTAAGACCAAATTATGTGTTGGGGTGGCTTAAATTAGGTGGCAAGAAAAGGCAAATTATGCTGCACTATGCAGCACATTTTGTGATAGTATTGCTTCCTTATTTTGGCATTTTTGCACAAGTGAACACTGTCTGGACAAAGGGATCACCTCATTAGTTCTAGCTTAACATCCAAATACAGCAATAAGCAACATAAAGGAGACCAGTAAAACTTTGCAAAAGGTCTCCCCTGTTTGACGTGTAGATGTATTTTAGTAAAATATGATAGGTTTCAGATAGAAATATGATTTATTTTTTATCTGCAGATTATGTAGCATATGGTGGATTATGTGGCAAATGCGGAAAAAACACAAATATGCGGGAAATGCTGCAACCGCAAATGCTCTTTATTCCAGTGGCCCTGTTAATAGTATACAAATGCTTAGAAAAAACAGAATCCTATGCAGCGGTTGTTGTAGTGTTTTATTAATGAAGTTGACAGCTGTGAGAGAGAATCAACAGATGTTTTAATCACATTTGTAATTTTATAACTTTATGCATGCTGGTTATTAGCTTTTGCACACTGCGCCGGTTATGGTGTGAAGTCAAAGGAAAAGACGATAGACCTGATTCATTCACTGGGAAAAGTTATGTCCAATGCCAAACGTCTGATCTGTTTATTAAAAATAGTTATGACAAAAGCAGTAGGCCTGGCTTGATTATAGTGAAGAGGATTTGTTATAACCAATAGGCCTATAATAGGGACTTATTATAATACTACGCTAAAGCCTGAAGGGAGCCATTTACTTGCATATAATTTCACACATTGCTGTAGTAGGCAAGGGTTTTGGTGTTGGGGACTGACTTGATCAAACTGTCGAGATAGAAGATTTACACTATGATAATCCTTGTTAGGCCTTCGTAGGGTTTTTTTTTTAGACAACTGTAATTTTGTGTATGTTTCCAATTGTATTGATAGATGCCTTGTATGAAAGGTTACTGGCCTTCCCCCATTACAGTGATGAGCCAATGACAAAAGATTTAGGGGCAGATGTATCAAAAAACTATTTAGCGAGTCTGTAATTGCGATTTTTTGCGAATCGCAATTTCGGATTCGCAAATTGGTATGTAAGAAAAATTCTGCGAGAAATTAGCGATTTCTTAAAAATCGCAGAATTATTTGCGATTCTTTTGCGATTTCTAAATTAGCGAATTTCGCAAATTAAGAAATCGCAAAAACGGGAATCATGCAATGCAGGAACAGCCTGATGACATCACAACCAGGAAGTTCCAGTGATTGCTTGCACCTGCTACCCAGAGCCACACCCAGTGGCAGTTGGAAGAGTGTGCTGAGGCAGAGCAGACCTGTTTGGAGAGCAATGGAGTCACAGAAGGCACAGGAGGAAATGGCATTGTAAAAGAGGAAAAGAAAGCAGAAGTTTTCTGAAAAGGAGCAAGAAGTGCTCATTGAAGAAATGGTGTGTAACCATGAGGACCTGTTTGGCAAAAAAGCATTGAAAGTACCTGACTCCAGGAAAAGAAAAATCTGGCTGGAGATCCAGGAGAAAGTTAACTCTGTAGGAGTCACCACTCGCTCCATTGAGGAAATAAAAAAAGGTGGTCTGACATGAGACTCAGATCCAAAGAAAGACTTGCTAAGAGGATCAAAGATGCAAACCAAACAGGTGGTGGAACTTCTGCTGTGGACCAACCCACACCCCATCAGGAACTTATTGAATCCACACTGTTGCCTGAAAGTGTGAGTGGAGTGGCTACCATTGATAGCTCTGAACCCACAGCAACTACACAAGGTAAGATGAATGCAAATTGCATCCCTGTATGTGTACAAAGAATGTGTGTGTGTGCTGTGCATGTCAGATAAATAGCAGTCCACTTACACTGTAAAACAAGAAGTGAGCAATGCATTATGGGCGTGGTAGTCCTATTGAGATAGTAACACTCTCAATCATAGTAACTCATGTTATTTTACAAAGTAGTACTTTGGCATGCTGAAGCAGTGTAGTACAAGTAGTAGTCTGGTATGAAAAAATGTATTTTGTACATGAACACAAATTCATATTTCACACTCTACATCCACAGAACATACAAGTGAGTCCAGGACAGAGAATGATTTTGAAATTTCTCCTCCTCATGTGACGTCAGAAAATGAAGATGAAGTCACTAATGCCCCTGTGCAACATCTGAACATACAAATGAAGCGCAGACGTGTTCCACCTATAGAACCAATGGGACAGGATGATAATTCTGAAGTTGAATCAGTCCCCAATAAGACAGTTACAGTGTCCTCCCAAGACGCACAACAGCAATCCCAAACTCCAAGGAGGGCACGCTCATTCCGTCTGGAGGCATCTGGGAGTAACACAGGACAAAGTGAAAGAGGTACAGTGTTCGCAGGCCTTGAGCAGAACATGCTTCAGGTGCAGCGCCTACAACATAAGGCACTGAGATCAATTAATAGGCAGCTACTAAAATCAAACAAAAACCAGGAAAGCATGGCTACTTCAATTGACAAACTCTGTGTGACACTTGTGAAAACTGAAAAGGCACGAAACAGGGCTGCACAGGCTGCGCAGGATAGAATTCATACATACACCAAGGCCATCAACAGGCTATGTCAAGTCACCAGCAATTTCACACGTCGCAGTATCAACATGCAGCGAGAATTAAGTGACTGCACACGTGCAGTTGCATATAGTGTGGACAAAATGACATTGGTCTTGGAAAGCATGCAAACCACCCACTCAGGTGCAAGCGCTCTCCTCTGCTCTGGAGAAAGCGAGGATAACTCCAGTAGGAGTAGTAGCAACCCTACCCCCACTAACATAATGGTGCAACGCAGAAGTAGAAGGCGTTCCACTCCCGGAGCTGAGCATGAGGCCATGCCTCCACAGGAGCAACATGCTTCCACCCGCCAGCGAAAAAAATGACTTTGTGTTCAATAACCTATGCAGCAGAAATGCATTGAGACAGTTTTTTCTTTTCTTCACCACATATGGATATTTTAGTTTACAAAAATTTAAAGAAATGAGTCTAACATATAGTACAACTGTTTGCATGTTGTGAATTAAAAGAACAATAGCAAACTTCTATAGGTGTTTAGTATTTTTTCTTACCTAAAAATAATTACGTGTAATCTCTGCCCTTCTTTGACGGCCAGCCATGGCTCCTACTCCTGCCACTACCATTCTTGGTGCAGGGTTATCATCTGGGCAATAGCTTGCTTAATCTCCACAACGGCCCCTCGCGGCGGGATGCTTGGCTTTCACCTTGTGGATACCCTGCCGGGGTTATCTCACAGGGGAATACCAGGATGGGTTCCCTAAGCAAGCGCCGGGAAACCCTTTGTGGGTAGCTGTGCGCTATATAAGCTCAAATACATTTACATTTACATCATCAGATGTGTCAGAGTCACTCACTTCAATTTCTGTGCCTTTGCGAATTGCCATGTTATGCAGCATTGCACATGCAGTCACTATTTTGCAACATGTCTCTGGGTTGTATTGCAATGCACCTCCACTTTTGTGTATGCATCTGAAACGGCTTTTCATGATTCCAAAAGTACGTTCAATTACCCCACGTGTGGACCGGTGTGCCCTGTTGTACCGTCTTTCACTTGCATTTGCTGGATTTAAGTATGGGGTAAGTATGAAATCACGCACTGCGTAGGCACTATCACCTGCAAGTTAGAGAGAAAAAAGTAACTGTATGTTACTTCCATTCCATATTGATGGATGGATGGATGGATGTTTCCATGTGTATTACTTACCTAGCAGGTATCCATCTCCAAACTGACCAGCACTGAGACGTCTATGAATTGCGCTATATCTGAAGATGTAAGAGTCATGTGTACTCCCTGGAAACTTTGCAACAATGTCATTGATAATGTTTTTTGCATTGCATATGATCTGGATGTTTAGCGAGTGGTAGCTTTTTCTATTCCGAAAAATATATTCTATGGCTGCAGGTGGAGTGATGGCAATATGGGTTCCATCTATGCATCCAATCTCATGTGGGAATCTTGCAATTTGATAGAAATCCAACTTTGTTTCCTGTATGGCTTGCTGTGTATTTGAGAAAAATATATGATGATGGAATCTACTTAGCATTGCGTCCAGGAAGACATGAAAAAAACATGATAGGGCATTCTGTGACACTCCACCAACCTCTGCAATTACAGTTTGAAAGGAGCCAGAAGCCAAAAGGTGCAGTGAGCACAATACCTGCACAGGTGTTGGTATTGATTGTGTTCTGCCTGTTGGGTGTGCCAAAAAAGGTTCCAATTCATTTATCAGGTTAAGAATGGTGTGTGGATGTAGCCTGTACTTTTCATAGATCTCCTTCTGAGTCTGCTGGAACAGCGTAATGCGTATTCTAAAGATTCTCTCCTGCCTTTGTCTTCTCTGGGCAAGAGCTTGAATGCGCAGCCTCCTGGCAATCAGGTACAGTCCCGCCATTTTGGAAAAAAAGAAAAGGCATTCTGGGAGCATTTTTATGTGATTTTTTTTTTTACCACCTGCTTCTACTTGGTGTTAATAGCGATTTCTTAAATTGCGACTTTAGAGAAATCGCATTTAGCAAATTTTTCTTACATATCGATGCGATTTCTTGCCTTGCGATTTCTTATTTGCGATTTTCGCTAACTTAGGAAAATGCAAAATTGGAAATTGCTATTTATTCTGCGAAATATCACTTCTCGCACACTAAGAATTCGCAAAAATGCAAATTCTTAATATGCGATGCGATTTCTTTGATACATGCCAATTGCACTTTTTCATGTCGTAAACACTGCGAAATTGCGATTCGCAGCATTTGCGACATGCAAAACACTTGATACATCTGCCCCATAGACATGATTTGTTAATTGGGAATAGTTGTTTCATATGCCATAGGTCTGTTCTATTTCTTATGAAAAGTTCTGACCCATGCAGTAGGCCGGATTTATTGATTAGAAAATACTCCTGTTAAAGCAAATAAGCTTTTACGGTTAGATTGTTTTTTGTACCGTTGAAGCCTGCAGATGTATTTTGTTACATGCAATCTCACAGATTTGTTTTTAGGCAATACGTTTTGTGCTTATTACCTTTTTGACAAACCTTAGGGTACAAGATTAGCACTCTAACAAGTCTTTCTAGAATCACTTCAGAAGGTCTGACAGGCTTAGTGATCTACCAGGATCTTGCAATAAACAATTATACCACTGTTATAAATACTAGTGGTATATATACCACTTCAGTCATTAATTCTCTTGCCATGTGAGTGACATTGTCTGATCACATCTGTCAGGCACCTGAAAATGAGTGCACTTCAGTGCCAAGGCTGGTGGGACAGTCCATTAGTTTTCCATTTTCTAGTTAAATGTCCCTTTTCATGTCTTTGCTTCCCCTCTTGTTATTTTAATGATTAAAGCATGCTACATCTCCAAAGACAGTTCTAACTGGCAGCTTGCTTGCCGCTCACGTGCTCTGCAGTGTAGTGCAACATGTACAACCACTGCATCTAACATCTGTTGAAGGATATTGTCCATAAGGTTTAATTGTTTTTACAATCGCAAGATGGCTAGCATGTTGGTTCGAACCTTGGCAGTCAGATGGAACTATAAAATTGTACAGTACCATTGCAAGAGGGCCACCCGCTGCTTTTTAAAATTTGGTTATTGAAAGCATATGTCTGACAATTTTAGGCGATTGCATGTTTTCTTTTTTTTACTATTATGCTTTTTCTTTATCTTGCATATGTTGCCAAGTTTGTGCATGCCTTTTATTGTGGTTGTGTAAATAGATGAATGTAAGTGTGAGTCACTGATTAATGGATGCATGAGAACAAGGATGAGTAACAATATGTATGATGACACATTTTGTGTCCTAAACCCATCAATGACTAAGGAGTCACTTTCATTTATAAGCCAGACCTATTTTCATTGCCAATGCTTGTTATCAACCTTTAAGTGGTATTTTGTCAATTTTCCTAGTTGAACATTTGATCACATAGTTCTGCAAACAAGCTAGAAAGTTGTGCCTGCAAACCTTCTGTTGCCGCACACGAGGAAGATAAATTAGAGGGAAAATTAGTACTGACCTGGTCCTCATGGGAACAGTCTATCCTGAACTGCTAAGCAAGGTCTCGTTCAGAAGGGAATACAAGCAACCGCAAACTGGTTGTAGCCTATTTGGGCCTCATCAGTAGGGAGCAGTTTGAGTTACCTTTGTCTGGCATAACAAATCAGTGCTCCTAGGCGTCGTTGACTCCGCTTTGGCAGCTAGGTCAAATAGTAAAGTAAGAGCTGTGCAACAGATTTGTGGTTGGGCCAAATTCTATACAGCATAACAGAATAATAGCATCTAAATCAAGGTTTGCTTGGCAAGAGCATTTACTTAACAAGAATCTGCTTTTGAATGACCTGAAAATACACACTAAGTAAAAAAATGATGAGAAAAAGATCACTGTGAGAATCCCACCGTTTGAAAGTCTACTGGAATTTGAGTCCGAGTGAGAAAGGACATAAGGCAGCAATGGCGTCCACTGTAATTTTATGCAGTGACAATAAAGTTATGTCTCTGTACAAGGCGTTGATGCCATTACATGAACATTTCTTTCAGTGGCAGCAACTTGTCTTTCTGTTCATGTTATTTAAATATGGTTGTGAACTCCAGAACTGGCAGAGGGGTACTATCGTTGTCTTTAAAGTGCCTTGTGGTTGTCATTTCATAATACTGAAGGAATTAAGATGTGACCAGATACCTTCAAGTCACCTCACATGGCAAGATAACATGTGGCACAATATCTCCAAGTCATCTCTTCAGAGAATTACTAGCATCTGTCAGTGCATGATGACTGCAAGGCACTAAGAATGGCAACAAGCACTAAGATACCAGACAGAAACTTTCAGATGCATTATTGTGGAATTTTTGGCATTACAATTAAGTGACTCGACAATGCCGGACTGGGAACCCAAAGCAACCCTGGCAATTTTGTCTGACCGGCTCTCACCCACCGAGGGTGGGAGTGGGGGAGGCGGCAGAGGGTGGGGCAAGCATGAAGCACTTTTGCGTAATAAAACCGGCCCCCAGCACTGCTGATTTTGTTACTGGGGGGTGATATTGCAACATCGCTGCAAACCCGGTCCCCACTACTCCAAAAACTGGCCCCCACTCTTCGGATCTCCCAGACAAATGCCCAATGCCCGGTACGGCCAGTCATGCCCTGTGATTGGATCACTCAATGCAGGTACACCGATTCCATCGCTCATGTTCATTGATACACCTCAAAAGAAGGGCAGTGTGTTGATTGTTTGTTATTGTTTTTATTAAGCACACTGTCCTAGCGCTGTGAAGAAGGCAAGAATAAAGAAGCAGAGACGACTAATTAGACATACATTCAGGTCTTCAGATTTTTACTGAAATGTATCAGATTCTGCAAATTGTGTAGAAATATCAGGAGAGAGATCTACACTTTAGCTACCACAACTGAAAAGGCTTTACTGCCCAACAGTGTACCAAGGATCCTTGGTACCCAAAGGAGGGGCATCAAATGAACAAAGGGTCCGACCCGGTACATGGCATCAGAACATCAGTACCAAGTTTGTTGTAGCCCAAATGATTGTATGCTCTATGTACAAACCAAGGTGACTTAAGACAACCCTCTTCTCCACAGGGAGCCAATGTAGGGCATCCATGGCCACAGATGAAGGAGCGTGCCAGGGGAGGCCCGGAGCAAGATTGGCTGTCGCACTCTGCATGCACTGGAGTTTCTTCACTCCCACAGAAGCACCTAGAACCAGGGAGATGCAGGAATCCAGGTGACACAAAGTGGTCACCTGGACAACTTTAGAAAAATGGCAATATTTTTCTTTAAATCCGTAGCAAAAGTTGGCGTAAGTCCAGCTTAGGAGAGATCCGTTTCCAGCAAGAAACTCCATTTTTCACAGACCTTTGCAGCTTTAGGTGGCGCAGGCAAGGCAGGAGGCTAAACTTTCAGTGGACAGGATAAGATGAGAGAACTGTAGTGAATCCAGAGCAACTCTGTTTCATCAGAGTTAAGTCTCACATCGTTTAGGCCCAGCCAGGAGGTACCAGTAGACATGCAGAGATGGAAGGGTTCAGTAGATACCAGGCTCAGAGGACCCACAGAGATAAACTTCTGGGTATCATTGTAAAGTTCATACAGCTAAGTCTAAAATGTCTTATCTGTGTAGTCTATGGACGGATGAAAATATCGTACAGCGTGAGACTCAGCGCTGACCCCTGTGAAACTCCTCACTGTACAGTTGTTTTCCTACAGATTGTGTGAAAGGTACTCCGATTCATTAAGCAGAATTTACAATACAGTAAAGCCCGTCCACGGATACCAGCCTCCCACAATCTGGAGGGAAGGATCGGGTGTTAAAATGTGTCGGAAGAGGCTGACAAATCCAAAAGGACTATGGTTACCGGATTTTCCTTATCTTCAGCCTGACTCAGTTCTTTCAGAATAGGAACCAAAGCTTGCTTCTGTACATTGTCCTGGTCTGAAGCTTGATTGTACGGTCTCCAAGATGTGGTTATGTTTTAAAAAGCCAGACATCAACGTATTCACTTGCTTCTCCAGTATTGTAATAGCAAAATTGGCCTGTAGTTAGACAATTTAATGTGGTCTGCATTAGGTTTATCCAGTAAGGGTACAATAAGTGCCTTTTTCCAATGCCCCGGCACAAAAGCTTTAACTAAAGAGCTACTACAATCTCCCACTTAGGGTTGGTCAGTTCAGTTTTTGCAGCTTTCCACACATTGGGAGGAATGGGATCCAAGGGTGATACAGAGATAATAGAGCCAACAATTCAGTTAAATTCATCTGGCTTAACTAGGTCAAATGGTTCAGATGTCTCTTTGAAAGGTGGTCTGCAGTCATTTTCAGAAAAATCTGATTCCCGCTTTCACAGGACTTTACAATTGAAGGAGGGCGAGCAATGTAGTCAGGCATTATTCAGTGGTCCAGGTCTTGGTTCAGGCTGAGTAAGTTGTTTTCTTTTGGGAGGTGGCATACTGTGGTCCAACCCAGAAATCCTCATTAAAAAACCCTTAGTTAGGATGGCAGTTAGAAGCTGAGCAGCAAAGTGAGTCCCAACACAGTTCAACGTAAGGACAACAATGACCAGTTACGATGGAGGTGTATTTGTGACTGATGGCGACCATGTGTAAGCCTGTCTCCATGGGCGCTCTGGTTTCCCACCTTCCTTTGAACATCACCCTCGTAACTACATGTCCTAAATGCAAAACTACAACCAGCTGCACCCTTTGCCACTCATCCTCCGTACACTTTAGGGTTATCCTAAAGCACATATTATACACAACCCCTCAACTCACCCACACCATTGCGACATGGGCCTTATTAAAATGAATAAGAACAGGCAAAACCCTTGGTTTACAGAATATCTAAAATAAAACTCAAAACATGCCTCCACCAAGCAATCTTCACTGCTAAGAAAAGCTGCTTCTTCTTCGGTTAAGTATTAGGGATGGTGAAAAACTCAAGAGAATTCAAAGTTTATAAACCCTCAGAGTAAGAACAAATCTTTACCCAAACTCAGGAACAGCGCAACTCTTTTTACCTTCGGCACCGAAAGGCACGAAATACCAGGACAGTTTTTTACACTAACGCCATGCAGCCACCCAACCACCTACACAATCAAAGCAATGCTGATAAGGTCAAATTCGAGTTCATATCAATGACTCCTGGTGATCTGCTTCCCTGCCTCAAGAGCCCAAAGATCTGGAAAAGCTGCAGGCAACCCTTCACTTGCTACAATTCATGGCTGTCCATGTGAACTTACCAGTCAATCAAGTGACTGGATTCATTAACAGCAGCATGACAGACAGCAAAGTCCCTAACACTCTCATGAACTCCTTCATCAGCTCCCTCCTCAAAAGCTGACTGGATCCTGCGGCACTAACAACTACCACTCTATCCCAGGTCTCGCATGGATCTCTAAACTACTACAAAAATAGTAACAGCCAACTCTAGCAACAAATGTAGGCAACATTTACCCATCTAACACATCTTCAATTTTTACCCATCTAACACATCTTCAAGATTTACCCATCGAACATATCTTCAAGATTTACCCATCTAACACATCTTTCACATTTACCCATCTAACACATCTTCAAGATTTACCCATCTAACACATCTTTCACATTAACCCATCTAACACATCTTCAAGATTTACCCATCTAACACATCTTTCACATTTACCCATCTAACACATCTTCAACATTTACCCATCTAACACATCTTCAACGTTTACCCATCTAACACATCTTCAACATTTACCCATCTAATCTCAAACCCAACCCCTGTTTACAAATACATTTGAAACATTTTAGGGTTTATCTACTACTAAGGTTAGCAGATGAAAGGTCACTCAGCATGCGCATTCTGCCAGGCCTCTTGGCTACGTTCAACACTGTAGGCCTCTACATTCTGCTCCAAACGCTGCCGACAAGGGCAAGCACATTAGTGCTAAATTGTGTAAGATGATCCCTGAACAATACATAAAGTGTCATAACGAGGGAACTTATCATCCTCTCCCACACAATCCTATAAGAGCCCCCTTTGCCACCCTGCTCCTTTCAATATATATATATATATATATATATATATATATTACCTACTGGGGGTCGCCAGTAGGTAGTTATAGTTAGGATATTTTTCAATGTTAAATCTCAAAATTCTATTTGGAATAACTTTGGCGCCGGTTGACGAATCTGCCTGAAAATTTCCTCAAAATGGCCTCACGGCGCCCCGGTCCTTCCCTGAAAGTTTGGGGGGGGGGGGGATTTGTCAAGCGGGGGCTGAGATAAAAGGAGGGTCCCAAAACGTTTTTTCCCCATGTTAATTTCCATAGGGCAGTCTACCTCACTTTTAGCCCGAACGGCTGAATGGATTTCCACCAAACTTGGAAAAATTGTAGGGACTAGTAGCCCGATGTGCCTTTGCTATGTCTCAAGATATGTGCTTCAGTGGATTTTGAGTAATTTAGGTTAAAAAAAATATATATATCTATGACAGCGCCCCGGTAGGCGCTCCGGGCGCACCACACGACTTGCGCACAGAAAGCTGATTGGTTCTTGGGTGTCTGTAAACATTCGAAACAGTCCTGAGCGGCCGCCATCTTGTGTCTCGGTAGGATCGAGACACAAGAGGTGGCCAAAACAAAGGGGGAAATGACCATAAGGGGGCAGGGTAGACCCCCCCCCTGATCCCCTAGGTTTGATGTGGGGGCTATAAAAGGGCCTTGCGGGCCAAAAAAAAATATATATATTTTTTTCGATTGTCGCGGAGGGAGCGCCCGGTACGCGCACCGGGTAGCGCACCGGGAAGCGCACTAAAGAGACAAAAGAATGCCAGAGTTTGAAATTTTTGCCAATATTTTATAAATGGGAGGTAGTTCTGAAAAGAACTTTTTTTAAAATTCTTTTTGTTGTTTTATATTTTTTTATTTTTTTGTGTTTTTGAACAATTTTATATTTTTTTAGGGTGTTTTAAGGGAACAAACAAAAAACAGGGAATTGGAAATGGCTCAACAGGAGCAAAAAAAAAAGAAAAGAATTACTGTTTTCTTTCCTTGCTGCATTGGTGGTTGTCTACAGCATTATTTATTAAGGTGACGCTAAGTTCACCATAGCATAATGTTTTGCCACAGAAAATGCAAACAAATTTGAGCTTGCCAAATTTTTGCTGAATATTTGGCACCATTTGGCGTTCTTCAGGACCAGAAAGTGAGGGTACAGAAGAGGAAGTGCTGGCCACAGGGGGTGGGTTGTTTCGAAGTTCCTGGACTTCCGCCTGGGCTAAATTATTGGGGTGCCACCTCTCCATGTGGCGGATCATGGTAAAATTACCAAAATAATATTTCTTTGAGGGATTGCCCCTGGAGAGAACTTTGTCACAAATAAGACAGGTGACTTTGGGGGCGTTCACCTTTTTCTGGTCATCTGGAAAAGAAAAGAATTGCCAAATGAAGTGCACTTTAACGTGCCTTTGTCTTGGTTCTTCAGGGAGGAAGCGCCTTCGTTGTTGATCCTCCTCCTCTTCTTCTTGTCCTCCAAGAAACTGTGGTGGTGGACCTTCTTTTCTTGGTGGTGGGGGTGCAACAGCTGCAGCAACAAGTGATGCCATAGTTTCCTCAAAAATAGCTCTTGCTCTCTCAATGAAGAAAGTAAGAATGAGGAAAAAAGGAGGGGGCTTTCATTATTTTGAGAAAAAAATTATGAGAACCAATGAAAAGTGTTATTTTCAAGTCACATGACCCGATGCGCTTACGTTACGCGCTCCGAGCCGCGCCGCGGAGCGTTTCCGGGTGCGTTTACGCAGCGCGTCATAAGACACATCGCACGGCTACGCGATACGTCGCGCTTACGCGACGCGTCACGATGTTGTTTTCGATCGCGACATTGGCGCTAACGGGACGCTTCCCGGTTCGTGCACCAGGGCGCTTCAAAATACTACGCTTTCCGGGGCGCTCACCGGGGCGCGCACCGGGAGCGCTCCAAGACAAAAAATAAATAAATTTAAAAAAAAAAATTACATTGTAAGGACTGGTAGCCCGATGTGCGTTTGCTATGTCTCAAGATATATGCTCCGGTTGTTTTTAAGAAAATTAACTTTTAAAAAATATATATTGGGCTACATTGGGCTATCTATATGTTAGAGCCCAAATGTAGCCCAAATGTAGCCCAATGTAGCCCAATGTAGCCCAAAGATGGCCACCAGAGACAAAAAAATACAAATGTAGCCCAAATATCAGCCAGATGTAGCACAACTATAGCCCAATGATTGTTTGTACCAGAGCGTTCTAAAGAACAACTAGAGCGCTAACAGTCTTACTTATAAAGTGTGACTTTTAGTTGGGAATTAGCATTAAAAAAACCTTTGAAATTCACTGAAAAAACCATAGGTTTCACACCAGTTATAGTTACCTGGAAATTTTACTGACATAAAACCATTGAAATTCCCACGTTATAGTTAGTTGGACTCACTATAACTTGGGCGCGTAATGCACTGCTGATGACATCACATATTACATCACTCATGACATGGTCAGTGACATCACTCATGACATCACTGATGACACCATCCAGTGAATGTGTGCCTTTCTGAAAAATAAACATGTTTTATATATGTATATGTAAAGGTCAATGGAAGAATAAATGTTTAAATAAGTGTCTTAATGGATGTTTTCTTTTAAAAAAAAATGATTGGTTAACTGGCTTATTAAGTGTATCATAGTGAATACATATATTAGCGAGTATTGTTTAAATATTAAATAGGTTTTTTAAATGCTAATTCCTAACTATAACTGGTGTGAAGCCTATGGTTTTTCCAGTGAAATATATATATATATATATATATATATATATATATATATATATATATATATATATATATATATATATATATATATATATATATATATATATATACATACTACTATTATAAAGAGAGAGCTGAAACCTTTGAGGCGGGAAAACTCAAGAAGTACAACACCAACCACAACACCCAATACAGCATTGTCAAGGTCAGGGTAAGCAGATCGACATAGGCTATACACCAGCAAAAAATATATTTAAAAGAGAAAAGTACGTTGTTTCACAAAGTAGTCCCTTGGAAGTAGCACCAGCTCTGAGGTGGGTGTGTGCGTTCTGCGAGGGTGGGTGTGTGCGTTCAGCATTCACCATTGTAACGTCTGAGACGCCTGCAGCATGAGAATAGCGTTGTATCACCGTGAGAAAAGCGTTCGAGCACGTCGTGAGGTGTGTGCGTTAAGCATTCAGCATTGTAAACCATAGAGACGCCTGCAGCCTGAGAACAGTGTCCGATCACAGTGAGATTAGCGTTTGTACACGTCGTGAGGGGTGCATGCCTGTTGGACCTGCGATGGGCAAGCCCAGCACAAAGGGGGTAGCTAGGCTCAAGTGTCAAGGCAAGTGAAGGCTATCGCGTTAAGCCGGGTTTGACCCAATACTATCTCCTTGTACACCACCAAAAAGAAGGACACCACACCACTGTTGTAGAAAAATACGATTCCTTTATGTAAAAATTCTCTGTTGTGACTGGGGATCAATTAGGAAAGCACATTTACAATTCTTTTCACCACAATTTGCTGGGTTTCGATTTTGGAATAAATACAATAAATAAGCTTAGGATTACAATTCATCAATAAATAGAATAAATATCAGGAATAAATATCTTCAATAAATAGAATAAATATCGGGAATAAATATCTTCAATAAATAGAAAAAATATCACTTTCTGTTTAGCAGAATAAATACTGGTTCATTTAAATAAACAACCACATGTTCATTCTGGTATCGCTGCCACCAATTAAATATTTCAGGAACACTACATTTGCAAATACGTTTCAGGATGGAAAGATTACTCTTACAGTTTATGATGACTTCACTGAGAATGAATACAGGCTTCTCTGGGCACAAAAGGAGTGTGGGACTCTTTAAGAATCACTCGGGGGATATGCGCGTGTATCTAAAAAGGCAAGGAAACACAGTGAACACTTCATTTACACTCGGCTGCCACCGGGTTGAGATCTCTGTTTGCCGGTGGGGTCTAAGCGCGCCTACGGGCTTTGTCACCGCTAGCACTCAGGCGGCACCAGTTCAAAGTCTTTAGACTGTCGAACGGGGCTGCCGAAGAGGTCACACAATCTTCGCGCTCAGTCAAATAAGTGCCGGTTCACAGTTCCTTTATATCACCGCTTCCCACCTGAAGAAACGGGCCCACCTCACATCAGCTGCAATCGAAAAGCGATTCAGTCGGGTTCAGCACTTCTCTCGCCAGCGACGGGTTCTCAGGGGCTCCACGGACCTCCCTCCGACTTCCTCAAACAGGGATGGTTCCCATCCACAGCTACAGCCGCCGATTCACTGGGGAGGGGCAGAGACAATAGTCCCGCCCAACGAAGGCCGGCCTTTCCCCGCCCCGGCGTACCACCTCACCTCAGTCTGCGCAGGAAGCCCTCTACGCCGGTGGAGCTCGGAGACGTCCGAGCTCCTCGCTGGAGGTGCCTGTCACAAAAGGGGGCACAGAAGACGCTCGCGGTCGCGGCGAACTTGCTCTCGCCTCGCGACCCGAGTCTGTCGTAATTCACCACCGGGGGGGCGGGGAGGCACGCGAACACGGCCACAGTCTCTTGGGGACAACGAGGCACTCGCTGGGCAGGCGCTGTAGGCGCGAGGTCACCGCACACACAGCTGACTGGAACGCCAGTCAGGATCCACGCCAGTGACCCTTGCTTGCTCTACTGCCCGCGCTCCCAGCCGCCTCAGGGGTCAACAGGGCAGGTGTCAATCTGGTGTCAAGTCTGGAATCTCCTTCTTCACCTAGATCTGGAACATCATTATCCTATCTAGTCTTCTGGTCATCTAAAATGGCCGCCAGGGGCTGGACTTTATATAGCCAGTGCCCTGAGGTGCTGGCTCGTGCCAGTAGGTTCTAGAACCTTCCTTGGGCTAGGCCAATGACATGGCACTTCTGAGAGGTATTTGGGACCCTAACAGCCATCATACTGGGGTTCTAGAGCAGCCATTTTGTGTACCTGAGGAAAATAAAGTAATTCCTGTCAGGAATGCGCGCCAAGTAAAAGGGCGCCAAAACCTTGAAAGGTCAAGGTTCATGGAGGCTCCAAGGGGAGTCACTCACATGAGGAAAAGGGACGGCCACCATTTTGAGGTCATTCATACAGGTTGCCAGTCCAAGTCTATAATGTCACAGGTTTCGCCAGGTGCCTTGTAAATAGGTGCCAAAAACCTTGTGAACAACTGGGCGTCAAGGAACATCTAGCCCCATGAAACAGCACACAAAAGGTCCTGGTAGACAAAGAAAAGCAACAAATTTTGAGAGGTACAGGGGAACAAAAGAAATCATAGTGGTGAGGGGACTCTCAGAAGCAGGCGGGTCTAACAGTGCCGTTCAGCGTTGTTGTGGGCCTGTGCATTCTGAGACGCCTGCTGCATTGTAAAGCGGGGGTAGCGTTCGGTAAGGTTTACCGTCGGACGTTGCCGCCGTGTGTGCTGTATCTGTGCACCACGCCGTCTTTAAGAAGTGCGTGAGGTGACCAAGCCGGGACAGCTCAGGGGCATTTGCACACTGTCGCTTTCGGAGACGACAAACACACGCTCAGCCTTCGTAGAAGCCAGGACGGTAAATTTTTATTTCATCCCAGACAACGTCGTGATGGGCTGCTAGCCGAAGCGCGTCTGTGCAGCATGTCGGATTAAATACTTTTTCTTGAGTCAAATTCATGGAGTCAGTGCCTTCCTTTCATCGTGTGGGAATTTGGATTGGTAAACTAAAAGGTTTCAACTCTCTCTTTATAATAGTAGTATGTATATATATATATATATATATATATATATATATATATTAAATAAAGAATTTACGACGCTTGTGGGATTATAACAGTTTCTTTAATCCGCCACCGCCATTGGCGGCGGCGGATTAACGAAACTTTTATAATCCCACAAGGGTCGTAAATTCTTTATTTAATATATAGGACTTGGCCCAAGGAGTCCTCCCACGACGACGCAACTTTCGTTCTGGAGCGGGCAGGATATGCTTGAGCAGCACCTCTTATATATATATATATATATATATATATATATATATATATATATATATATATATATATATATATATAGATATAGATATAGATATAGATATAGATATAGATATAGATATAGATATAGATATAGATATAGATAGATATAGATAGATAGATATATAGATAGATATATTGATAGATAGATAAGATATCCCTTACCGGACAATCTCTGCACCTATGACCCACCTTCTCCACTTCCATTCCTACGCAGATGACTCACAATTGCACTTCAGAGTCACATGCCTTCCCAACTAATTTATAGCCATAAGCAACATCATCAAAGCATTGCAGTGTATACTGCACAAACCAATCTCTTACTAAATGGTTGAGAAACACAAATAACAGCCCAAGGTCCAGCACAGCTCATCACAAAATGGTGCCAGTCCCATTCCTTCATTTGCAAACGCATTTCACTCAAAAGCAAATTATGCAACCTGGAATTGTTCTAAGACGCTGATATGAGCCTGAACTCACAGAGAGGCTCAGGAGTCAAAGCTTCTTTCCAGACTCGGAAGTAATACCCTCCTTCAAGACCATACCATGTAGTTGGGCTCTGGTTAGAGATTATAAAGTGTATGCAATCTGTACAAAACACAGCAGAAGACTGCTCTGTGGCTTCAAAAGCATAAACCCAGAGTACACACCTCAGAAGCCTATACTAACTCCCACTAAAAACACAGGTTTATACTCAAGATTTTCTGTCTCACGTGTAAATAAATACAAGAAAAATTGTAAAATATGAGGCAGATTGCTATCAGCAGAGGAGCATGACCTTGTCACCTCTATTACCAGATGTAAAACCAACTCTTATCACCTCTACAACAACTTATTTTAGGAAATCTGCCTCGCCCAATCAAGGAAGATGTTCAGAATACAATTCAGGACACATGTTCTAATCCACTAATCCATTGACCTTGTATGCTGCCTTTTTTTGTCTGACCTGCCTCATAAACGTTTACATGACTTGCTCATTGTAACCACAAAGGTCATGTCACAGCTAGAGATAGAGAAAGTCCTGACCATTGTAACCACGATCCGACCCTTCTGCATGTGTACGCCTGGCCTCGACAACTGAGCACGGTGTGTGTAACTATAATCTCTTTTTGTCAGGTATACAAGTTACATGCTCCTTTACTTAGAAGAATCAATTACGTTTTGCAGAGTGTGTGTGGTGCAACAAAAAAAATACACACGTCCTATTGCATATGTTCTAACATGTAGTGCTGCACCCTGTAAGGGGTGTTTAATCAGAAACAATTCAAATATTGAGGATTTTAATTGCGCAGTATTTAATAGTTGCTAATGGCAACACTTTAAAATCAGTGGATAAACTAGGCTATGTGGTATGAGCTCTGAGCTTTTAGAGCAGGGAATCTCGAACCGTTTCTATATTAAGAGCTACTTATGTAAAAAATAAAATTATCACAAATAATCGGTTACAATAGTGACCACTTCAGAGAGCATTCCATTACTGGCCATTGCATTCACGATTACTAGCAGGGGTCACTTCAGTGCATCATACAAGGTCGCCAGCAATAATGTGACTACAAAAAGGCTATCACTTGTAATTTTGCATGACCCTCTCATGTCATAACCATCATAAACTCAATCACGCTGGTATCTAAGAAAAAACATCAGTAACAAGGGTCCCCAATGCAACATAACTTGGCATTTATAGATCTGCCGTTAATATATTTTTTCTGCAAACTGCAGTTTATCAGTTCTGACACATTTTACTGTGAAACACATCTTTTTCAATTTTGGAAATTGAAAGGAAGAAGAGTATCCAAAAACAGGTAAAAAGAGTTTCATTCCTTTAAGTATGAATCTGTCAAACATTTCATTCAGAATCCTCTTTTCAAAACATATACGCAAAAACATGGTGAAACAAGATGACACATAAATAAAAGTAAATAAGCCTACAGAAGCACATTCATTCAACTAGAGAAAAGCATCTCATTTACCAGGCTGGGCTGCACATAGAGGGGCTGCTCACTAATACCTGGAGAGCCAGCAGGAGCTCCCGAATTACGTGCATTTGTATCATGTGTGGGTGGGGGGGGGGGGCAGGCTCTGGTAAAAAAAAAAGCATTATGCTGATACCAGTGAGTTGTTTTCTGCAAGGGGTAGAGGGGAAGGGGATGAGCGGCAGTAACCTGCTCTGTAATTGGCCCTCACTAACTTCTTTTGTCATTTATATTCTGGCTGGGAGAAGGTGTCACAAGGGAAGGGACTCCAAATATTCGTCAAACCCCCCACCCCCATTTTTTTATAATCCCACTGTGGATACTTTTACAGGTTAATAAGGTCTGCCTGGCCAGAACAGT
Organism: Lissotriton vulgaris; assembly: GCF_964263255.1. NCBI lineage: Eukaryota > Metazoa > Chordata > Amphibia > Caudata > Salamandridae > Lissotriton > Lissotriton vulgaris. The sequence continues at coordinate 1,755,701,805 of NC_141685.1, read as the reverse complement.
ATGTTTGTTGGCAATCATGGTTTTGATTGCATTTGCAAAACAGTCCACTCTAAAACTGCAATGTTTAAATAACTCTAGACATATGTAAACTTTGCCAGTTTGCCAGATTAATTGTGAAAAATTTCGAGGGAGGCCCCAGTGATTTTTCCCCCCAGGGGGTGGGGGAGATTGGGGGATGGGGGAGATTGGGGGATAGGGGGGGGGGTATGAAAAAGTTTCTAGACCACTGGGTTCGATCCCAGCTCTTTCATCTCTCTTATAACATTTCACCATGTACTCACACGGTGGCGCTCTGACCTCGAAAACGGATAGGTGTTTGTTTCAAAGAGGCAGCACAAAACAATGCAAAATCTCTTCGCTTGCATGAGGTCTAGATTTAAAAGTGTTCCCAAATCTTCAGGGATTCCTTGCCATCTCTCTAATGGACTTTTAATCGGAGATGAGAAAGTCTACGCGCACTGGTTCTCTCCAGCTGTACATTACAGAGGCTGGAATGTGCTACTTTTACCGTCGCCAAAACTAAACACCTTTCTTTTTATATATATATATTTATTGTGAGAACTTTAAAGGAACCATAAGGAATGTATTTGTTATGTTTTGTTACTCATATGAATAGTTAAACCTCCATTTACTAGGAGTGTTTGGGACTGAAATTGGAACTAATCCGGCTGCACAACTTTTATGGTGCATGCCTAATATTCATTTATTTATTTATTATGTGGCAGAAAGCACACCCATCCAAGTTTCAGGGCGCTGTGTAATGAGGTGAAATAATGTTGGTTTTGCATTAGGTGCAAACGGTCCCTAAGATCTACTCATAGAGTGGTTTTAGATATGAGTGCAAGAAAATCACAAGCATACTGTTTTACAAAGGTGTTACAGTCACAAGAGCACTAGGTGCACTTACTGTGCAGATCTAGAAAAGGTGTGCAGGCATTTATGTCAAGAGGGAAAAGCATCGAACTGAGAAAAAGAAGCCTGCGAACAAGTGGGCAGAGAATAACTGAGTCAAGGACATGTGAAGCTTTCGGAGCCCGCGTTTAAATAACAAAGATGAAGACTTGTGACCGCATGCGGGCCTGATGAGGGAAGTTGTTGCTGAGAGAAGAGCCCTTTAATCCTGAAAACCACTGCACAATATGGTCAGGTGCACCAGAGTCCGAAGTACACACAGACCACAGTTGGGGGAAGACTTCTAAATAAGGCAGGGGGAGGGATATCCGAAGATGTTTCTCAGTTCGACTTTTTAGAAGGCCTTTGAAAGCCGATAAAGAGTGAACGTTCCAAGTAGTGTGAACGTTTTAGGTGTGCCGTTCAATAACCAAGACAAGAAATGATCATAGCTTCTACTACCTCGTGTTTCATACCGGCTTCCTGCCTGTCGTGTTTCTACAGAATGCCTTGGCAGAGATGCCACGCGCTTCTGAAATGCCACCATAAATGCTGAAGGCTCTAGAATTTGCTTGCAGAATCTAGTCTTGCCACGGCTTGCCTGTAAAGACTGAATCACAGAGAGAAAAGTTTATCTAAAAGATCAACCAAAAATGGCAAAATTACTTCCTGTCTTCTGCTCCTTTGTCCTTCCAGGTCATTCCTCTTCTAAAGATAAAGACCACAGAAATGCAATTAAAACGTACGTTCAGATAAAGATATGAGTATATAATAATACAATGAGTACAAGCATAAATAAGTGAGTTTAAGGATAAGAGAACCAGCAGATTAAATGAACTTGTATAATGACTAGAATATAATCATATAATAATTATAAAACAACAGTTAGAAACTTAAATATAATGCTTATGTGTAAAAAACTGGAAAATAAAAACTACATTAGAGAGTTTTTATATGAAAATGAGAAAGAAAGAGATAAGAGGGGAAATATGAAGAAGATAGGGATAGAAATAGAAAGAGAGAAGAAAAAGAAAGAGAGAAGAAAGATGCAATTATGAAGAAGGTGATTTCGATGACAGATAAGAAGTAAACTGTAACCATAGTAAATATGATTTGATTTGTAGGTGGGTTGAAGCATGGGATACTGACGCAATTCTATGTTCATCAAAAATAAAATTCCACCAGTGTATAAAGAAAAGCTTAGAATTGTCTTGCCAGCAAGTTAATATAACCTTAAAAGCAACAGCAATAAATAAGTCAAATTAAATCGATTTGGAGGTAATTTAGTCAAAATCAGGAGACAGAGTACCTAAAATACATTGTGGATGGTAAATTTGAGATTATAAGAGAAAAATCAGTGAACATTTTGACCAAATATTTTTCCAAAATGTATGTACCTTAGGGCAATAGAAGAGTAAGTGTATTAAAGAACCATCCGTATTAAGAAATGACCAACATGAAGGTGAAATTGATTGGTTGAACTTATGAAGAACGGGAATAAGAACAAGTCTATTAGAAATAAAATATAGGGATTGTGTGATGTTAGCAGCCTTAGAAGTTTTGAAGAGTTTCTGCCAAAATGTGTCCCATTGAGAGATAGACAGAGTTTGGAATAAGTCTTGTTCCCATTCTAGTTCAGCACTAGACTTATTCCGAGGGCAAGTAGCAGTAGATAGGGTTTTATATATGAATGAGGCACTTGGAATAGTGTCAGTAGAAACTCTGTACAGGGGAGTATCAGGTTTAAATGAGACAGGAAATGGTTGAGAAATTAACTTCTGTAAGCAACTCTGGATAACTGGAGCTAATACATTATATTGTTGAATATATGAATCAGGTAGATTAACATTTTCTTGCAATTGGTGGAAAGGCAAAATAAAATTATTTACAATCATTTGATTGACATAAAAGATGCCCTTTTCTTTCCAATGTTTGTAATAAAATGATTTGTTTTGAAATTTGATGTGTTTATTGAAAAATAGTGAGGAGGCAAGGAAAGATTGATAATCGTCAAAAGGCTTAAAGTAAAGTGTGTGAAAAGGTGGGGAGAGTATTTCAGAATTGGATATTGAGAAATAAAAGTACAATTAGTCATGACTATAGCATCCTGGAATGAAAATCATTTAACAGTGAACGTTCAACAGTAACCCAAGAAGGTTTAGAGGCATCTTGATAATCTTTCGACAAAGCATTAAATTGACGAATCAAAAAGGCATTATGATATAATTTAAAATCAGGAAACTGAACACCCCCTTCGATTTGGGCCGAGTTAATTTGGATAAGGCAATGCGTGCATGTTTATTAATTTATAGGAACTTGATGCAAATAGAATTAATCTAGGAAAAATAGTAATTGGGAATTTTGAAAGGTAACATTGCTAAAATTAATAATATCTGGGGAACAATCATCATTTTAACCCCTGCGATGCTCATGACGGAACGGTTCCGTCATGAGCATCGGTTGAGCTGTGCTAATGACGGAACGGTTCCATCATGACCACGCCCGTTTCCATTAGGGGTCAGCACCCGGCGGTAAATCGTACCACACCGATGTGGTTAATCGTATCTAGTCTGCCCCACCAAGATAAAAATACAGGAGACCATGAGGACAATAAATTGGTAATTTTAAGTTTCAAAGCAGTAAAGTTATGGGATAATGTATCACGAATATTGGAAGAAAACCATGTTCCTAAATATTTAATTTTTTGTGGACACCATGTGAAATTGGTAGAATCAAACATATGTTGATAATATGAAGCGTTTAATGGCAAAATCTCAGTTTTGGACAAATTTAGTTTGTATTCAGAAACTTGAGAAAATGACGAAATTTCCTGTAAATAGGGGGGTAAAAAAGAAACAGGGTTGGACATATAGAAAAGAATATTGTCTGCATATGCAGGAAGTTTAATATGGTGGGGTTTTAATTTGAAACCAGTAGTTCCTTTAACTAGCAGAAGACCACTGATCCAAGGCTTAATAACTAGCCGGTTGGATTATGGCAACGCATTGTTCGCAGAAACAAATGCTTCTAATATAGCCAAACTACAGACCATTCAGAACAGCGCGGCCAGACTTGCACTAGACCTCCCACCAAGAACCCCGTCTGTCCCCTGCCTGAATCAACTACACTGGTTACCAGTTAACAGACGCATAAAGTTCAAGGTCTGCTGCCTAGTCCACAAATCCTTAAACGGACAAGGACCCGCATATATCAGAGACAAACTGCACCGACATAGTCCAACGAGAAATCTTCGCTCATCTAACCAACTACTGCTAAAGACGCCTAGAGTCCGCACAGTGAGGAATGGGGACAGATGTTTCTCAAAAATTGGCCCTTCATTCTGGAACTCACTTCCCTTAGATCTGAGAGCAGAACCCGATCTGATTACCTTCCGTAAGAATTTAAAAACTCTGCTTTTCAAACCTTAGTCACCCACCTCCTATAAATACTGGTTCTGTTTTATCTATTTGTCAGCGCTATGAGACCTAACGGGTGAGCTATACGCGATACAAAAAAAAATAAATAAATAAATAAATAAAGAGAGGATTATTTCTGAGTCCTTGGAGGAAGGGTTCCAAACATAACAAAAATAGTAAAGGGGAGAGTGGGCAACCTTGAAAATACCCCTTTGCAGACAAAAATATGGAGAAAAGAGGCCATTAACAAATACGCAACCTTTCGGATCTGTATACAACAGTTTAACATATGAAGTAAACTTTGGACCAAATCCAAACCATTGTAAAGTATGAATCATGAAGTCCCAATTAATTTGGTCGAAAGCTTTTTCAGCATCTAAAGATAGTGCTGCTAAGGGATGAAGAACCGGGTTTTAGAACCCAGCGGCGCCAGGGAAAGCGCCGGATGTCTTCGAGTTCCCCTGCCTTGGCAAACAGAGACACGGGATACTTCTAGGTGACGTCAAAGACCAAATTTATTGGCTGCAACCAGGAACAGAGGTCTACAAAGCACAACACGGGTGGTTCGCTAGAGACTGCACACTTTAGTATTGCGAGACATCATCTTTTATGCTAAAAATCACATTCCTGACTAGCATCAATTATTAACAAACGGACCAATCACACGGTGACATTTCGAAAAACGACAAACCCACTTTCGATTGTCCAGCCCACCAGAAATGACAAGGCAAAATCCAACATTCTTGCTCGGACAGGCCGGACAAAGCCATAATAAAAGGACTTCAACCCAAATCATAAATTAAGCCATAAAGGAAGGAACAGAAGCAGATGAGAAGCAAGATAGAAGGGTGTGTGCGTGTACCATAAACTCAGCAATGTCCTGCTCTTTAATCTCTGTCTGACCAACTGCCTAACAAGGAACTGGCTCAACGGGGTCAGCTTCGGGCAGGGGAGTCAGTTCGTTCAGGTCACTCAGAAGTCAGCTAAAGGTGTACGTGTCCCAAAGACTCGTTCGGCCGCAGTCATCGGCCTATGTGAGGGCAACCACAAAATGGCTGCCGTACACAAAATGGAACCCATAGGTTCGAACGGAATCCCTGAATACGTAGTGTTCCCATTGATCAAATATGACGAAAACACTCGTATATACCGTACTCGTCATTTGCGGTTCCGCTGACACCAAAATCGTCTAAATACGACGACCTTTATTGAACGGGTTCAGAATCACGGAACCTCAGACCCTCCTTTTGCCCTTACATAGGCAATAAACCCAAACCCATGTCAATCTGAATCCAGGTCTATATTCATCAGATCATCAAGATGTTGCTGTAGCATCATCCTAGTACTCAGCAACTCTCTCTGGACAGGTCTCCTTGCACATGAAGTAGCACAAATGCCACAAATAGCAGGAGCACACTGTACACAAAGACAGAACAGGAAAAGGATAGCTAATATCATCCCAATGACCATCAGAATCTTCCATCCCCACGTGGATAACAATCCCCAAAACCATCCCATTAACGACCAATCTCCTTCGTCCACATGTACAGACTCGGAGATCTTATGTAGCTTGGAAATGGCTTGGAAAACTGTCGGGGTGTTGTCTGGAATGAAAATGCAGCAGCTCGATTGAATCAATTCACATACCCCTCCTCTATCTGCAAGTATGACATCTAACGCAACTCTGTTCTGAAGAGTCATAAGGCGATCCGACTGGAGCTCAGCAGTCAGGTTACTAAGGGCACCGGCAGTTTCGACTATGGTGGACTCAACCACTCTCGTCAACTGTCGAATGTTCCTGCTGTTAGCCATAGGTCCCCAAAACAGCAGAAAACCCTTCAGAAAATCCGGACTATTGCACACATTTCCTCTTGTCTCTTCAAGCTCATTCTTTCAACAGGTCTCTCCATCTCAAAAAACTCCATCCTCTAATCGTGCTGTTTGCGGCGGTAGGGTATTCCGTGCTAAGGAATGCGTCTGTCAGCCCAGGGAACGCCCTTAGACCAACCAGAACCGTCGACCTAACGTCTTCGGCTTGCACTCCAAAGACTTAACACCGCGACCCTACATCTGAACCCGGATGGTGGTTCGAAAAACAAAAATCAACGAACACAACGCATCACGCAATTCTGAAAAGCTCTTCTGACATTCGTCAGTCCAAAGAATAGGATTTGCGGTATCCTTAACAGTAAGAGCTATAAAAGGTTTCGCAAGCAAAGAAAAATTTGGGATCCACTGTCTACAGTACGATGTAATACCCAGGAAAGCACGCACTTCTCTCTGTGTCGTAGGCACACTCATGTTCGTAATCGCTTGAATTCTTTCTGGGGTCAATCTTCTTCCCTCCTTCGATAAGAGGTGACCTAAGTAAGTTACTTCTTGTCAACAATATTGCAACTTTGAAAGAGACACCTTATGATGGAAATCAGACAAATGACATAACAACGACAAAGTAGCCTCTTTACAAATCTCTTCACTGTCAGCCTCAACTAACAGATCATCAACATACTGAGTAAGGGCAGCACCATCAGGTAAAACAATCGAATCAAGTTGTGTTTTCAAAGCCTGACTATAGATTGATGGACTCTCACAATAGCCATGAGGAGCGCGCTTAAACCGGAAACTTCGGCCTCCTAAAGAGAAGCCAAAAATATCTCTACTCTCCACGGCAATCGGGATGCTGAAGTAGGCATTCTTCACGTCAATCACCAAAAACCACGTGGCTGAAGCCGGAATCAAAGTCAGTAAAGCGGTGATATCAGGTACAACTGGAAATTGCGGAACAACGATCTTATTCACCTCGCAAAGATCAATCACAAACCTATATACTGGAGGCTGTGAAGAATCAGTTCTTTTCAGAACAGGCAAAACCGGACTATTGCACACATTTCCTCTTGTCTCTTCAATCACACCTTTCTCAATCAGATCATAGATGATCGCCAAAAGTGCTCTCTCACCATCACTAGAAATCCGATATTGGGGAATACGTGGCAATCTAGCATTCGCTTTCAGTGTCACAACATACGGTGGAATCTCCAAAAGACCCACATCATTAGGACCAGTAGCCCAAGAGAATCAGGGAGAGAAGACAATTCAGCTGGAAGTCGATCTTTAGATAAATACATCGGAGAGATCACTCTCTTACCCAACGTAAGCTGTACTCCTGAAGGAGAACAATGTAGCATCGCATACAATCTTTTCAATAGGTCTAATCCCAACAAGTTCTCACCACAACCCGTCGTCAGAATAAGGGGTGCTTCGAATTCACAAGGTCCAACAGAAATAGGCAACGGACTAGGAATCGGATTCGTAACCGGGGCGCCAGAAAAACCTACTGAAACATTTGTTAAGCCAGACAAAGGTGCGCCAGGGAGTTTAGAGTGCATGATAGAACTCTTCGCAGCACCAGTATCCAACAGAAAAGGCTCTGACACACCTGATGCAATCACATTAACATAAGGTCCACTCTGATCTACCGGAACTGAAACAACTCCCTCTCTTTGTCTATGGCTGTCCTAACAATCATTACCGTCCACATTCTCACCTTCGACGTAGTAATCGTCCGCATAGTATTGAGCCGTCCTACCAGACGCACCATTCTGCTGATCAAAGCTATTCATAGAAGTCTGTGGAGGCAAGGAACGTGCATTCTGAGAAAACACACCACGTCCTCTACCTCTAGGAGCTTGCTGAACACCTCGACCTCGCACACCAGAAGCACCATTCGTGCGCTGTAACAGAAATGACAACTACTCTTGAAATGACCCTCTTCTTTACAATACGCACACTGATTAGGGCCTACAGGAAAGCGCTGTTGAGAAGACTCGAACCTTTGCGAGTTTCCCTGATATTGCTGAGGTTGCTGATAATCACGCTGATTATTACGAAGCGGAAACGCTTGCTGTAAAAGAACCTTCGTCTTTAATTCTTTAGTCTTCTTGTCGGCTCTTTCCTTCTCGTCCTTATCTCTATTCTCGTAGTACTGTGCAGTAGCCAAAATCTGCGCCGACAATGAAACAGCCCAAGCACTCTCAGACTCCTTCAACTTATTGCACAACTCGGGAAGCAAAGTATGCACAAACTTGTCAACGAACAACCGTTGACCACCTTCCGTACTCATATCCTGACCACTGTGGTAGACAAACGTCTCTTCGAACTAGGTGAAAAAGTCGGGCACGCTTTCGTCCTTCTTCTGCTTACATGCAGACAACTTGTCCCAATTAACACTCACGGCAGGCATTAAAGTCTTCATGTAATTAACAATCCTACCAGGGAGTTCTGCAACTAAATCCTCTGGTTTAGCACCACCAACTTGTCTAGCATCTGCGGCACCAATATTAACCCATGTATCACCTAACTCTTGCGCATGATCCGTATGACGAATCATTCCCCATATAGGCTGTGGAACAACATTCCCAAACAACATGTCTATGTCGGCTAGATTCATAATACATAAATCTGCAGTCTGTGATAATTCCTTATAGTAACCTGCAGGATTTTTATGTGGATCAGGCAAAGACCGCTTAAGGGCCAAAACTTCAACTCGCTTCCATGGAACATGCACCCAAACACGCTGAAAATGAGGCGGAATAGGTGGATTAGCGGCTACATCTCCTGCTCTCCAAACTGGGGGAACCTCTCTCATCGGATATTGTCGCGCCTTTCTCCTAACTGAAGAATCAGGCTCAAACAACGGCCTAGAAGGAGACTCACTCCTAAACGACAACAATGTCACAACTGCTTTCTCAACATCAATACCCACTATAGCTCCCTTCGCAAACTCAGACTGTAGACGGAACAACTCAGGCGGAGCTCGTCCCAATTCACCATCTTCCCATTCTTCATGAAGGAAAGCACACATCGTCCCAAAAACATATCTCTGCGTCGGTGCTTCCCATTGACAGAAAACATCCATAACACACTCAAAACTATAGTGCAAAGGGTAAGTAACCCATTTACGCGCTAAATGATCCAATACTGAACGTTCATCTGGACCAGGCAGTTGACTACGCAATTGTTTACGCCCTGAAACAGGGGTCATACCTAATGACCCAAAAAGAGGAGGAAAGAAACCAGCAACAGCATCGGTCATTCTTTGTCGAACAGAAGGAGAAGTTGACAGAAGGACAGGAGACAAAGCAGAATGAGAGGAAACCAAGGTCTGAACAGTAGCAGAAGGAGCGGGCAATACAGGCGTAGGAGTTGCAGATGAAGCAGGTAGAAAAGTCGGCGGCCCTTGAGAAGGCTGCGCCAAAGGAGTAGGAGCCAACGGAAGAGGAGCTGGCTGCTGTGGAACAACAGGTGGCAAAGCAAACGGAGGTTGCGCAACTATAGGTGGCGGAGGTGCTGTAGCACTCTGCACATAAGGGGGTGGCGAACTCAATAAATGTGCCATCAATGGATCTTTCTCAAGGTCTTTCTTTTCATCTTGCTGTTGAGGTGGCAAAGCTGGATAGCACTTATCTATCGCCAGTTTACGTTGCCTAGGCAACTGCTCACTCTCTTGTTCTTCTTCGTTATCCCTAAACTGTATAGCAGCTTGCACCATCGAAATACCTCGTTCTCTTTTATTCCTCTTCGCTAACTTAATTTCTTTCTGTTTGGCTTCCTTTTGCCAAAGGCGGAAAGAGTCAAACATCGCCGGCCGGGCTTTCTTCTTGAACAATTTGACTTCTAAATTATCTAAAATCTCGGTTTCAAAGCTACCATATTGGGGCCACTTTAGGACACCATCCTTCCTCGTATATCTAATCCATACTTCATTATACGTGATAGGGCCCACACCATGTTTTAAATAGAGCTCATAGGTCGGAGTTCCAATCGGAGGCACCAGACACGAGTCCTCCAATCGGGAATCCCTATTACAACCACAACAAAATATCTTTCCAAGTCTGCTAATACCAGGCATCTTCGCTCACTAGTCTAGCTTCAAACTTCAAGGGAATATCAAAGACGATAGCCTCGTGAATACACAAGTCCCTCGGCTTTGGGGCTTGCAAGTCCCAAATCAAAGATCCCAAGGGGATACCCAAAGCAAAACTAAGGACTGGGAGACGCGCTACTCATACTTAACTGAAATGTCGATGACGTCACCAGAAGACCCGTCTATTGTCTCGCACTACAGATCATCTAATGGCTCCAAGACAGGGCGACAGTCAGGGCAGCAGTCCTTCGTAGCCGTCGGAAAGCGGGGAACCTCGCAGCAAAGACTTTTGGGCCACAACGACATACAGGGGTCAATGAAGTGGCAGGCCTTCCTCCAGAATTTTCACATGAAGCTCCTCACGATCTTCAGGCTTGGACCGGTACCGCTGAAGTCACCCGACGTTGGGCGCCAACTGAAGAACCGGGTTTTAGAACCCAGCGGCGCCAGGGAAAACGCCTGATGTCTTCGAGTTCCCCCGCCTTGGCAAACAGAGACACCGGACACTTCTAGGTGACGTCAAAGACCAAATTTATTGGCTGCAACCAGGAACAGAGGTCTACAAAGCACAACACGGGTGGTTCGCTAGAGACTGCACACTTTAGTATTGCGAGACATCATCTTTTATGCTAAAACTCACATTCCTGACTAGCATCAATTATTTACAAACGGACCAATCACACGGTGACATTTCGCATAACGACAAACCCACTTTTGGTTGTCCAGCCCACCAGAAATGACAAGGCAAAATCCAACATTCTTGCTCGGACAGGCCGGACAAACCCATAATAAAAGGACCTCAACCCAAATCATAAATTAAGCCATAAAGGAAGGAACAGAAGCAGATGAGAAGCAAGATAGAAGGGTGTGTGCATGTACCATAAACTCAGCAATGTCCTGCTCTTTAATCTCTATCTGACCAACTGCCTAACATGGAACTGGCTCATCGAGGTCAGCTTCAGGCAAGGGAGTTAGTTCGTTCAGGTCACTCAGAAATCAGCTAAAGGTGTACGTGTCCCAAAGACTCGTTCGGCCACAGTCATCGGCCTATGTGAGGGCAACCACAAAATGGCTGCCGTACACAAAATGGAACCCGTAGGTTCGAACGGAATCCCTGAATACGTAGTGTTCCCATTGATCGATTATGACGAAAACACTCGTATATACCGTACTCGTCATTTGCGGTCCGCTGACACCAAAATCGTCTAAATACGACGACCTTTATTTAACGGGTTCAGAATCACGGAACCTCAGGGAGAGGGTTATTTTATACTAAGTGTGAGGATGTTGGAAAACATTCTGGCATTATCAGATGCTAAACGCCCTTTGACAAAGCCGGTCTGGTCTGTATTAATGAGAATAGGAATAACTTTCTTCAAGAGTGTAGCCAAAATCTTAGCAAGAATTTTACAGTCATAGTTGATTAGTGATATGGAGCGAACATTTTTACAAAAGGAAGGGTCCATGTTAGGTTTAGGAATGACAATAATAAGGGCTTCTTTAAAAGAGCCACATGCCTTAGAATTGGATAAAAATGAATTAAAAAGTTCTAACAATTTAGCAGCAAAAATTGAAGAGAAAGCTAAAAACAATTCTATTGAAAAGCCGTCAGGGCCAGGGGCTTTGGATTTTTTGAGGGATTTAAGAGCATTTAATATTTCTTGAAGGGAGATATCTTCCTCAAGAGGTTTCAGGTATCTGGGAGGGAAGTAGGCCTGGGAATATCTTAGAAAAAAGATGTAAAATCTTCTACAGCTGGGTTAGTAGTTTCTGTATATAAGTTATTATAGAATGATTGAAAAGTACCAATAATATCAGAATTGGATGAGAGGAGTTGATTATTCATTTCTGAATGGATAGGAACAATTTTTTTGCATTCTGATTTAATTTTTAAGTAATTCGCTAACAATCTCCCAGCTTTGTTTTGGTCTCCATGAAACTTGGATTTGACTTTAAGAAGGATGTTACAAGCATCCACTGTGGCAATTTTGTTAGTGGATTTGGCTTTAATTAAATCTTGTAAAGATGAGGAGGAGTTGGAAGAATAATATTTATGTTCAAAGTTTTGATAAGACTTAGGGTTTCTTTATATTTTGTGCTCATTAGTTTTTTCTTTTTGGAAGAGTAAGCAATAGTAAAGGTCCTAAACGACTCTTTAAATGCATCCCAGTTGTTGTGAATTGAGGTACCTAGCGAGTTGTTGAGTACAAAAAATTCATTAATAAAAGTGGTTGCTTCTGAAATGAAAGTTTGATCTGATAAAAGGTAATTGCTAAACCGCCAGCGACCTTGTTTGAGTGTAGAGATGGATGTATCAATAGAGGTGGAAATGGGAGCATGGTCAGAAATAAAAATAGAACCAATTTTAGATGCTTGGAGGCAAGGTTACATTTAAATACAGACGGAAAACAAGTTTTCCTTTATCTGTATTTATATATAAAAACGGGAAAATACTAGTGGGATAAGAGGTGTCAGCCCGGGCTGAGATAGCTTCTCGGGCACACACAGAGCTGCCAGCCGCACCCGAGTAATATGAAAGAACATTTACTTGTTGATGAGTCTTTGTTGTTCTTTCACCCCTTCTAAGAGCCCCTGCCAGAGTCAGATTAGGAGCCTCTATTCACAGCTCGCTCCATGAAGTGTCTTGGAGGGAGGGCGTTAAACCCTGGGGCACCATGAACACCCTGAGGGCAAAACGATTGCCTCGTGGGTTGAACTCCACCCCCTGAGGCGTTTGCTATGAAGTTAGCACCGGGTGTTTTAGCCAGAAGCCCTGCAGTGCCGAGGACTTTCTGTCAATCAGGGAATTTAACCTCCGTCATGCCGCTCTTTCACAGCTCTTTACAGGGTAGGGTGTGGTTAGCCTCACTGCACTGGCCCTTGGCCCCACTCATCCCTGTGACAAATGGTGAAGGGGTGGGGTATGAGGGTGCAGGCAGGAAGTTGAGCACTACGTCTGCTGTGTAGTTTGCCAGCGCAGGTTTGATGTTGATGGCATGGCACACTGAACACACTCCAGTAGTGAGCTTTCCCCTCTGTGCTTCGAGTGCCTGCCATGCATTTCCAGGGTCAGTTAATTTGCTTGAGTGAACAGATCAATCCTTTACAGGAGTGCGCACTACAGTGCACGTGAGTTTAGCACTGTGTGCACCGAGAGGTCAGCCACTTGTATTACGAACGGTGATCTCTAGAGCGTGCTTTGTTTACGTTTGCAAAGCTGCTGTCTTTCGGGTAAAAAAAAGTACTACTGAACATATACAATTCATGCTTGTTCAATAAGTATTGAAAAAAATGTCAGTTCAAATGACAATGGGGTTCATGAAATTAAACACTAATTCACATTGTACATATTCTTTTGCTAGTGGTGTCTTACGAAAGAAAAATCATCGCCCATTTTGTCTTTATAAATGAATTGGGAACGTTGAGTTTCGTTTTTCTGCCGAAAACTGAAAGTAACACAAATCCATGGTAGAAAGAAGCTGAGCAAATTGGCACAGAGATGTGATCTCACTGTTTTCTTTTCGTGCCTTTGCTGTTTTTCAGGAGCAAAACTATGAATTGTTAAATGGCAAAATGCTAAAAATCATTCTGAGTGCCATAAACAGCGCTGATCACTACACCCTCCCGAGGGCCCCCACGTTGTTTTGATGGAGCGGTAATTTCTTCTGGTAATTTCTCAATGCAAAACCCTCATGCTACCTCTAATTTACCGCTCAAAAGGTGTTGGGCCCTTCACACCATGTAATACCTTCAGGAGACTTTAAATAAAGATGAACAGTCAAAAATGCAATTATTATTTTAAGCCAATAAAGAGAGTTGTTGAGTGTTTAAAGGGTTTTATTTTCTAGTAAAAAGTTAATTTTCTCTGACCCTTTATTCATTAATAAAATATCAATTAGGTTACAGAATTTGAAAACCAGGAAAAATAGCATTAATACAGAACACATTACAGTCTGCATATAGGCATAACATGTAGGAATGTGGCGCAAAATGTCATTCAAGACTCAAAGAGTTTCTAAGAAAAATATAGTCTTGCAAGGCTAATCAAAAATCAAATAGTTTGCAAAAATCTCCCATTAAGAAAAATAAATGCATAAGTCAAAAAAATCTTTTCAGACCTAATTAATTTGTCTAAGCATAACTGAAGTTTAGCATCTAATTCTATTTAATCAGCTGTTCTTCTGCATCTGTCTGTGTCTAAAGAGCAAGCAGGGAGTGAGATAGCCCGCCCTTCACAAGACCTCAAAGGAATGTGGCCAAGATATGACGTGGAAGCAAGAAACCTCCCCCTGACTCTCCTCGGACGCCCATGCAGCACCCGTGACGATCTCGTACCTAACCCAAAGGCTGTCTGGCCTAATCTGTTCCTTCTCTTCAAGAGCTCACACACCCCCTAATGAGCCTAGAAGCCAGCTGAGCTGAGAAAGCCCGCCCCTGTCAGTTTTTATACACAAAATTTTGGCAGACTACACAAAATGTTGCATTTCAGGAAAACCTGTATGTTGATTGGTCAATCATGATGGCATGAGTTTGCACTTTCCTGACGCATTAAAAAAAAACAGTTTTAACAAAAGAAGCATACATGAATAATACATTTATAAACATTTGCAACATTTACTAGGGAAAATGTTTCATCCTTCCTTTTCTCAGCGCAGTAGGACGGATACTTTAGTTAGCTGGCACATTGGCACAATCAGAAGAATGTACAGTTCAAGCTGTCCTTCACTTCTTGGCATGAGGAAAGCTGCCACAGTCTGCGCATGCTCCCTTCTCATTCAAAGCAAGCCATAGCTTTTGATGGTTTCACAGGCAGCCATTTAATGGTAGGCCCCAAAATAAAATAAACACAAAGATACTATTAGTTTCATGTAAATCAGCACATTATGTTTCCAAACTCCATTATTTATGTACAACATGTAAAATAAATGTGCAATGTGCAACAAAGTAAAAGAGGTGTTATTAACTGAAAATATTTATCAAAATATGCAACAAGTCAAAGTCTTTTAAGACAGGAATAGTGGATTTAGATTACATGGGATGCGCTGGGAAGAGAGAAACACATTCTATTAATCTTCAAAGCTAAAAAGGCCACTTTTCTCTACATTGCAAAAACACATGTTAATTCAGCAAAAGCATGTCAGACTGAATTGGCCTCACTTTCATATTGTGCCATGTTATTAACTTGCACCAAAATGTGCGTGGCAATTTAAATGCAATCTGTCTGAAGCACAAAAATAAAACAATGCCTGACTGCAGAGGAAATCTGCTCCATCAATCCACCCTTCTGATAATTCAAATCATAATAAAATGATTTATAATTAATCACACATATTTCATTTTCACAAGTGACATTTTTTTTTAAAATTGCAAAAGCTGAGCATATAACAATTTTAAATCTATTTCTAAGGCAAACACAAGTCTATCTGTAATCAGATCATATATAGCCAAGCTCAAATTTTTTTAGTGCAGAGTTCTGTAAGTAGCTTCTTGAAACAGTTAGTCTTCTTTAAAATAAGTAACTAAAATAATAAAAAAGGAATTCAACAGGACAGTTTCAGCATTTCTTTTCTCTTTGTCATCAGCTTGCCATCAGAATGGCTCATTGGCATTCTGTACCTTTTTCAATGCAAATTAGACTACTTAGGTGCTGAGAAACTCGGACAGAGCACCATCAATCCTTGGCACTTTTTCAATCAATGCCTTTCACTCTTATCTTCACTTTGATCAGATTCAGATGATTCACCACTTCATCTCTCCGACCAAAGCCGTTGCACCATCCATTATGCAGATCTTGTGTAGCAGCTGCAATCTGGTGAGAAACTGCACACTGTACATCAACCAGACCTACACAGCCAAGGCTAGTGTTATCCTCAGTGTTTTCCACGAGTGCATTTGCATATGCATTTTCAAGCCACTTTGGTGTTGGTGAGACACCGTCTTTTGCAAAAGGTAACTCAGTACTGCCATTGTGTTGCTTTATTATGCTTGACACTTCAGGCAGATAGCTGCAATCCATTCCTTGTCCAATCTGTTGTTCTGCACTCATTATCTTTGAGACCACATTATGATCTGATTTCAGAGAAACTGGCAATCTATACCTGGGCATCCGTCTTTGCAATAACACTTTTGCCACTATGCAGTTGTCACTTTTCTCAAAAACAGTTCTGATACAACCCTGTTGTGCTGCTTCAAAAACATTTTCTTGAGCCTCTTTTAATTCACCTGTGAAGATTCCATAGAATGTGCATGCTAACAGAACACAAATGTGTGCAACTGAATAAGCATTTCTCTCTCCCATGACAACAGTGACTCTCATTTGAGCAGATATACTGCATGTTATGGTAAGGGCAATCAATTTCGAATTTTGGACTGGGGAAATTACTAAAAGCCATGAAGCTTTGACAACATAATGTATAAGGAGCACAGCATGTGCTGCTTTTAATGTGTCACCTTTCAAACATGGGCCATCTACAAAATGGACATTGTTGGGCTGACTCAGACGTTCATCATTAAAGTCTGAATTTGGCTTTATGCATATTTTCATGATATTTAGACACTCATATTCAGTTTCATCACAATTCAAATCATTTGCTGACATTTCTGTGAGGTTAGGGTCAAAGGTCATTGGGCAATACATCACAGAGCTTTGAACACAGTCATCTTTTTGATTAGGCAATGAGAGAGTGCAGCCCTCCCTCTCATTGCAAATTGGTGCATTTTCTTTTAAATAAACTTTCATTCCTAGTGCTGGGGCGCAACATTCTTTCTCTTTCAACTCTAGGAATGCTTTTGTGCAATTGTTGTCCAATGGAAGCGGATCAGACACACCCTTGTGTGTCAGCCTCAGTAAAGGCTTAGCCACTAGGGAAAGGTTTAGTAACCACTCTCTACAGCAGCTAACCATTCCCAAAAATTTCCTGACTTCTTTCTGAATTTGAGGTGGATTCATCTTGGAAATTATTTCCACCCTCTCTGGTGACACCTTTCTACCTCCCTTTCCAATTTTGTGTCCCAGATATTCATCTTCTTTTTGACAGTCCTCCTGACTATTCTCATGCATTGGCACTGTGACATGGACTTTGCAAAAATCAATAAAAGCAAGCCATTCTTCAGCACATGGAATGTGAAAAAATATATTGGCTGGATTCGGTACCACAGGACAACATGAAAAAAATATGCTTTTAATCTCCTGCACTATTCTGTTCTTTTCATTTATTTTCTGTGAGCCTGTGATCAGAAAGTTACATAAACTTCCAATCAATTCCATCAAAAGTCCTTTTATTGGTAAAATTCCTGCAACTGATGGTGTTCCAGAATACATGTCATTTGTTTCTAATTTTAATAAGACATGTTGTGCACATTTTATTAATTTGGCATCCTTCTCTATGAACTCTCTTATTTCTGTGTTTATTATTTTTTCAAAATCAGAAGGTAATTTTTCAACTGTCTTTTCTGAAAATAATGCTACAGCTGTTTCTTGTTGGGCCATTTTAAAATGTACATCCTCATCAGGAATCTGAAAAATAACATTATCTGATGTACAGTAATCTGTGCTATTTAATTTGCAAAACAATTGTTTTTCTGCTAGGCCAGAGTCACAGACAACAGTTTTGCAGTTTTCCTCAAATGGGCCTAATTTTGGTGCAAATTTTTCTAAAACTGGGTTTATAATTTCTTTGTTTAAAACTCCTGCAACTAAATCTGGACTTTCCACTGCCTTCACAATGGACTTGGTAAATTCAGAATTGTGAGGGTTAAAACTCTCATTTTCAAACACAGCAACCTGTTGGACTGGGTTTTGATTTTGTCTCTGGAAAAAATTCACATTTGCTCTGGACACCTTATTTAAATTAATTTGAGCTTTTTCCATATTTTGTGGGACCATCTTTGCTTGGAAAATTCCTGCCATAGGTACCTGTTTCTGAACTGACATTTGCATTTGCTTAGCTGGTATATTTTGCATCTGCATTTCTCCATGTTTTTGTGCATCATGTTTAAATTTATATTTCTTCTTCCAATGCTCAAATCTGCTATAAAGATGGCAAAAGGACATATTTTCCAGCAGTACAACATCCATCCCTGAATTTTCACAAACCAAAACACCTTTACTTCCATCATGTGTTCTGTAAATCTGTACCCAATCAACATCCTTTACTGGCACTCCACCCTTCAGGAAAATAATCACTGCTATATTTTCCTCCATAACAACAGAAAATGATGGTGCATTCATGCAAACCCTTTTCACTGTCTCCTCACCTGGCCTTTGCAAAACTTTAGATTCAAACCACAATTCAGTCTGCATGACAATGTAAAAGAACATTTCCAAATTAATGCACAACTCTTTTAAAATCTCAACAAATCCATCAACATTTGGGTACCACAGCATAATTCTGTCTCTCAATTGTGGGATTGTGTTCAGAAATGCTGCAAGTTCACTTTTATTCGGTGGCATAGGAACATGCACTTCTCCCACCTTTTCTCTCAATGAGTAAGCAAAAGCTTCTCCCTCATTCTGCTTATTATTTTTCTCAACTAAATCTGGTGGCTTCTTTTCCTTATCCAGTTTCATTGCAAGGTCTGGTGGTTTCTTTTTCTTCTCATGTTTTCTTGCCCATTTGTCTCCTAATTTCTCAAACCCATTGCATTTAAAAATATATTTTATTTCTGCAATGTGCAGTTGCATTTCTGAAGAGCACATTTTCTCATTTGCTTCATCATCCATATGTACCCTGACACTTTTCTGAAATGGAAAACTTCCTGAAACATCCGTTTCATATTTTTGAGCCAAATCTGTCAGGCCATTATGTGTAGTTAATGCACATGCAACTGTTTCCTTACTCAGGGAAATTGATTCTTTTTCCTGACACTGGTTCACATTTTCATTATTTAAACAGCATGGACTGTTATTTTCTCCATGTTCAAGTGCTGAATTTAAAACACTACACTGTTTCTCTTTTTCAGGGCATGTGTTAATATGTTCTCCCATGTTTTCAACCTTTTTACTCACTGCTGTTTCCTCAAAGCAGGTTTGAGAAATCCCATTTTCAAATATATTTATTTTATTCTGGGCTGCAGATGTTGTAAATACCCCTTTTCCCTCATCCTTCAGTTCTTGGGGTAATTTCTGTTCAATAGTCTGTGTATTCTGAGTTTCTGAAATAAACCCTGCCATAATCACTCCTTCTGCAGCTCTTTGAACCTTTTCAGTAGGGACCATATTAATTGGGACAGTCATAATTTTTCTATGCATTATCTGTGCATCTGCAGTTAGCAATTCTTGGACTGAATGAGGCACATTTGAAGCAGTAACACCTGGAGGTATCACTGTCAGTGCTGAACCAACAGGTAATGGGTCAATATAAAATGTCTGCAAAGTTTTCTCAATCTGTGTTTTTCTCTGCTCAACAGAAGCAGTAGCCACTGTAGTGCTTACTAGTACACTATTTTCAGTATTTTTAATGGGAACCACATAAAGTGGTGGACACTCAGTTAACAATGCATCCATTATTTTAGCCCCTGAATCATTATTTATTTGAAGCTCTTTATCATCATTAATTCTCTTCTCCTGCATTTGGTGCTTTACCTTTTTATCCTCACTTGCTTTCTCTCTTGCTGTCTTTTCCCATATGCTTAAGGCCTCAAATTGTGCAGCTTTAGATGGTGTCTTTATTTCACATAACACTTCCCTTAATTTGTTAATAATTTGCAATTCAAAAGTACCATCTTTTGGAAACCTCAAAACACCCTCTTTTTCAGTAATCTTGCACCATTGGTGAACCCACATACATGTATTTTGTCCCAAATTGGTAGACATAAAATGCACAGGTGTTCCTTCAGGAGCATCACCAATAAAAAACGAATTTTTCACTTTACCTCCTAACAGCTTCTTTAAGCCTTCAAACAATTTCATTTTTGCAATAGTTCAATGCAATTTCTTTTTTCCAAAGCTGTCAGTCTCAATTTTAGTCAGTTTTACTCCTACCACTGACCCTCCACAAAACCTTACTGCAATATTTTCTTAATCAATAACTCTATTAGTAACAACATAAATACATTCGCTACTCTGTCTGTTGTGCTAAATAAAGGATAGATTTATATTCACTGCGAGTAACACATTCCGCTTTCCCTTCACAAAGTAAGACCTTCTGTTTACTCTTCAAACACTACAGGTAAATCCCTTCCGCTTACCTGTCACACAAGCTCAGAAGAACCTGCTACTCCTTTGGACTTATCCTTCAGGATATATCTTAGTCCAAAGTTTCACCAGCGAACCCTTTTGCTGTCACTCAAGCTCAGAAGAACCTGCTACTCCTTTGGTGTGACCCTTTCTAGGTGATATCAGACCAAAGTTTCACCAGCGAACTCTTTGCTACAATCACTCACACAGAAAATAGTCCCTAATTTAACACTGCCAGCCCTACCTAGCTTCTCAGTGCTATTCCAACAGACGAGTAACCTCAGTGCAGTGTGGCTTCCATTTACCACCCGCTATTCCTTCCCGGGATTCCACAGGTGTGCATACCTGCGTGTTCAGACTACATAGAACAAGACACTAACTTAACATGAAAAGTTAAAACATGTAATCAATAACCAAAAATTATGTCCTATGAAATTACCAATATAATCAATAACACCATCAATTCAAAATGAGCAAAATGTCACCAACAGTAAAAACCCTTACTATTTTCAACACTTCAAAAATACATACATGCTAGCATATTAACAACATTTCACAGCCCTATTGATACTCACACCACTTCTTGCATCACCTTTCAGTACTGCTTTGCCAATCTTCAGGTTCCGAGCATTGGAGTCAGGAATCAGGACTTGGACATTTATCTAACTTGGGCAATTATTTTATTTCCCTTCTTAAGGTCAATGATCCATTAGTTGAGTAGTTGATGGTGAAATCAATAATCATTAATCACCAAACTAATCAATAACGACCATCCTCTGATTACCAAAAACTGATGGAGCGGTAATTTCTTCTGGTAATTTCTCAATGCAAAACCCTCATGCTACCTCTAATTTACCGCTCAAAAGGTGTTGGGCCCTTCACACCATGTAATACCTTCAGGAGACTTTAAATAAAGATGAACAGTCAAAAATGCAATTATTATTTTAAGCCAATAAAGAGAGTTGTTGAGTGTTTAAAGGGTTTTATTTTCTAGTAAAAAGTTAATTTTCTCTGACCCTTTATTCATTAATAAAATATCAATTAGGTTACAGAATTTGAAAACCAGGAAAAATAGCATTAATACAGAACACATTACAGTCTGCATATAGGCATAACATGTAGGAATGTGGCGCAAAATGTCATTCAAGACTCAAAGAGTTTCTAAGAAAAATATAGTCTTGCAAGGCTAATCAAAAATCAAATAGTTTGCAAAAATCTCCCATTAAGAAAAATAAATGCATAAGTCAAAAAAATCTTTTCAGACCTAATTAATTTGTCTAAGCATAACTGAAGTTTAGCATCTAATTCTATTTAATCAGCTGTTCTTCTGCATCTGTCTGTGTCTAAAGAGCAAGCAGGGAGTGAGATAGCCCGCCCTTCACAAGACCTCAAAGGAATGTGGCCAAGATATGACGTGGAAGCAAGAAACCTCCCCCTGACTCTCCTCGGACGCCCATGCAGCACCCGTGACGATCTCGTACCTAACCCAAAGGCTGTCTGGCCTAATCTGTTCCTTCTCTTCAAGAGCTCACACACCCCCTAATGAGCCTAGAAGCCAGCTGAGCTGAGAAAGCCCGCCCCTGTCAGTTTTTATACACAAAATTTTGGCAGACTACACAAAATGTTGCATTTCAGGAAAACCTGTATGTTGATTGGTCAATCATGATGGCATGAGTTTGCACTTTCCTGACGCATTAAAAAAAAACAGTTTTAACAAAAGAAGCATACATGAATAATACATTTATAAACATTTGCAACATTTACTAGGGAAAATGTTTCATCCTTCCTTTTCTCAGCGCAGTAGGACGGATACTTTAGTTAGCTGGCACATTGGCACAATCAGAAGAATGTACAGTTCAAGCTGTCCTTCACTTCTTGGCATGAGGAAAGCTGCCACAGTCTGCGCATGCTCCCTTCTCATTCAAAGCAAGCCATAGCTTTTGATGGTTTCACAGGCAGCCATTTAATGGTAGGCCCCAAAATAAAATAAACACAAAGATACTATTAGTTTCATGTAAATCAGCACATTATGTTTCCAAACTCCATTATTTATGTACAACATGTAAAATAAATGTGCAATGTGCAACAAAGTAAAAGAGGTGTTATTAACTGAAAATATTTATCAAAATATGCAACAAGTCAAAGTCTTTTAAGACAGGAATAGTGGATTTAGATTACATGGGATGCGCTGGGAAGAGAGAAACACATTCTATTAATCTTCAAAGCTAAAAAGGCCACTTTTCTCTACATTGCAAAAACACATGTTAATTCAGCAAAAGCATGTCAGACTGAATTGGCCTCACTTTCATATTGTGCCATGTTATTAACTTGCACCAAAATGTGCGTGGCAATTTAAATGCAATCTGTCTGAAGCACAAAAATAAAACAATGCCTGACTGCAGAGGAAATCTGCTCCATCAGTTTTACTCAATTATGTTTAATAGGTTACCCTGTACATGCCTTTCTTCTTCCAATAGAATTGTGTTTTTTTGTGTTCAATGCCAAGCACAAAAAGCAAGAATCATTTCACATCTTTGTTAATTTCCTGCTTTGCACATGCTATATTTTTCATGATAATTATTTCCACACCCTTTCAATGACTGGTCACAGTGCTTTGCTGAAAGATTGGTTTCTCTTAACCTGTAACTATGCTCTTAATGCTTTTGTAGGCCTGAATCTCGGAAGTAAGACTAGCACTACAAGCTTACAATCCATTAGTGTGCCTTGCATAATAAACACAGCACACAAAGTCAAAATACATTATAAAGGTGAACGCATATTCTATCCACAGAGTTTATGATATTTTCCACCTAGTTTTTCTGCTAACTGTAAATAATTGTTATCTTTGTCTACATTGGGCCTCCTTCAAAGGGTGATGGATCTTTAAACTATTGTTATATGTTTGTGTACAACAAGCAATTCATGCACAAAAAAGAGCACATGATTGTGTCCTGTGCTTGTACTCAAGACCTTATATGTTGATGCTTGTACTTTATGGAAAGGCTTTGCTGTCCACTGCAGTGCATTCAACTTTTTCCTTAGGTGTAGTATCCGAGTGCACATTTCATCTTTTAAATATGCTCATTATCTTTAGCAGCTGGGAGGCCTGCATGGGAACTCACTTCACATTATGGGGGAGAGGATGTGGCACTCTGCCGATGACAGAAACTGCAAGGCTCTGAGAGAAATGGCTTCTGATAGCACTTTTAAGCATATTTGGGAAATTCGGCAAATGACAAAGTTTTCAGATGAATGTATAATGTTGACCAATAACAACGGGGCGCATGTGTGCAGTCACTTTAAATAAATGTGGAAAAATACTAGCTGTGGCGTCATATTTTGCTTGTGGCAAAAATAAATGTGGATAAATACAGAAAAACTTTCCAAAAAATAAATATGGATAAATACAGACGGAAATGGCAAAAAAATAAATACCATAAAACCGGGAGCCCTAAATATAATCAATACGAGATCTTGTATGGTGTACAGGGAAAACAATGTGAATTCTGAGGCATCTGGGTTATAGGTTTTCCATGTATCAAATAGAGGACGAGATGAAATAACAGATTTAAATGATTTATGAGTTTTGTCTGGTTTAAATTTGCAGTTAGATTTTCTGTCAGAGAAAGGATCCAGCCAATTGTTAAAATCGCCACCAACCACTACATTAGAATATGGAAAGTAGTTTTGTTTTTATAGTATGCCAAAATTCTGGGTCTGGTTTTACAGGACCATATATATTGAAAAAAGTAATTTGTATTTTGTTGATGATAGCGTCAACTAACACCCAACGACCATTAGAGTCACATTCTGATGACAATATTTGGGCATTAATAGACTTATGGAACAATATAGCAACACCACCATGACGTTCACAAGCAGGTGAAAAACAATTTGATAAACCCACTGGCGTTTGAGTTTGAGAGATTCTACATCATTACAAAGGGTTTCTGTTATAACTTGCTTGTCACTTCCCTACTGCTCAGCCAGAGTGAGCATGGTGCACTTGATGATGTTTGGAATGCTGGATGTGTGTGATGTCATGGATGCTTGGGGTCTGGAGATGTGTGGAGTGGCAGTTTGTGGATGCAGGCTGAGCAGCAGGAAGGCTGCTCCCGGTGGGGTTTTTGTCATCTTTACTTATATACTTGGAACTAAGCTTAATTAAAACCAGCGTGTAACATATATCTGGCTCAAGGACTTCGTTATTTACAACATTTTTGGCAACGTTTGGAGAACCTACAGCATACAGGAAACAGACTATATATTAAAAAAAAACCTACAGCGTGCAAGAAACAGAAAGAATTAAGGAACCTACAAAAGAGAAGAGACTGTGTATTTAAAGAACCTACAAAATAATATTGAAACTACACAAAAGAAAAGGAAGCACCCTGGTTAGCCCCACCAATGTCCTTTACCATCCGGACAGCCTGCAAGCCAAGGGTGTTTGAGTTCTAGCACAGAATTTGGACTGTTTTGGAATGCATTTTCAAGATTTTCCTCTTTGCTTGGGGTGTGCTGAGAACTTTTACATTTTCTTTTGCCTCCGTGTCTTATGAGAGGGAGTGCGTGCTCTGTTTCTGACCCTGTGTGTGAAATACAATCTGGAGGTAGCTGATTTATGGTGTCAGCTGTGCTCTGTCTCCGACGGGAGAGAGCTCTTGGTGTGCTGAAAGTGAGTAAATTGCCTGATCTCATGTTGTTTGTTGTGTCCTTGTGAACCAACAGCGTCTGTGAAGCCGTTTATTGACTTCTGAGGAAATCGTATTTGGGGAGAGCTACACACAGCCCGGGTCATTTGATACATGCAGGTCAAGTCATTTGTTCACCTTCGGAGCCTGCTGCAGTTTGTGGGAGGAAGCACACAGTTGCTGTGTTAGGATATGCGGTCAGCCAGCGCAGGAAATTAAATTTGACCTGAATAATTTTATTTTCACTGGTGGTTTATTTTAGGGTGGTGAGTGCCCTATGGTGGTGAGTTTGTGGGGTGGTGAGTACCCCAGTGTTGTTTATTTAGGCTGGTGAGTTTCCTACCATCGTGAGTTTGGTTTGTTTGTGGGTTGGTATTATGTTGCGGTTATGGGGTGGTGTGTGCCCCAGTTTTGTTTCACCTCTGTGTGTGTTTTGTGTGGTGTTGTTTTCCATATGGGAGGGGGATGGGGTTAATCCCTATTAGTGTATTTATTGGGGGATGGGGATAATCTCTATCAGTGTATTTGTTTTCGTATTTGGTCAATTCCATAATTTTCATGCATGTATTGGTGGAATGTTTCCATTTTTTCTTATGTTTATATTTAATGATGTTTTCCATTCATCTGCATCATTTCTATTTCATGCATGCATATTGTGGGTTGTCTCCATCTCTTCTTATGTAATGTATTTAATGGTGTTCATACTTTTGTGCATCATGTCTATTTTTAGTTTCCCTCAGGAAGGGGGATGTGTTATAACTTACTTGTCACTTCCCTACTGCTCAGCCAGAGTGAGTGCTGGTGTACTTGATGATGTTTGGAATGTTGGATGGGTGTGATGTCATGGATGCTTGATGTCTGGAGATGTGTGGGGTGGTGTTAGAATTGGGGGTCTCTGGTTGGCACAGGTATGTACTTGTGACAAGCAGGGACTCTCTCCTCTCAGTCAGGGCAAGGGACTTACTCCTAAAAATAACCCCTGCTCACCCTCAAGGTAGTGTGGCGCGAGCAGACAAGGCTAATCCTCAGGGCGCTAAGTTAGTTAAGCATTTATGACCACATAAAGTAAACACAATGACCCACCACAAATGGACACCAAGCGTAAGATTTGTATAAAAAATACGTATGCTTTATGTATAAATATAGGGTACGTTGCAGTTATTATCACAAGACCAATATAACGTTTTAAGAATGAAGCCACAAGATGTTATTAGGCAAAAGGGTCTTTGGGAGAGAAAGAAATCTTTCTAGTTCGTGATTCAGTACTTAATCAGCAAAGTTCAAGGGGTGGAACACGATTCCCCACCTTCCTAAAGCGGGTCCTGGCCTGGTCGCACAGTTCGCGGATGACCGGGCGCTGCGAAGCGCGCTGGCGTACTCTTTGCTGGGCGAAGGCAGGGCAGCCTACTGAGGCTCACGCGCTGTGCGGTATGAAGTGCATGGTGCGGTCTGCTTTAGAGCAGGGTACGAGTTGAAACAGTGCAGCGGGGAAAACAGAACGTTGCGGACTCCGAATCCGTGACTGGCACTGTACCTTGATTTGCGTGATGTAGCTTAGGCGCTTCGGTCCACACGGGGGTCCTGGTGGGGACGAGGCGTACTCTCTTAGTAGGTGCCGGCGGGCGAAGCGTACTTTTCGGATCTTTGGGGGCTTGATGCTTTCCACCAGGCAGTGGCGGCACAGGACCTCCAGTACGGATCGTACTGGGAGTCTCTCCAGAGTGCGGCGCGGCCTCCAGATCTTGGAGTGCAAAAGCGGGCGGCCGGATACGTTACAACGTACGGGCGGCCGTCCGAGGATGGGGATCGCGCTCCGATCCGATTCCAGCGGGAGCGGTGAGGGGGCACACCACGGGCTCCAGTAGCAGGCAGGCGACAGGGGAGCAGTCGGCCCGGTCCGACGGGTAGAGAGCGACTCGGTTAGAGCGGGGCTCTCAGCGGGCAGGGGTGGCCAGGCTCCTGAGTGTCACGGCCCTAGGGGGGGCGTGGGCACCAAGGATCACAGCTCTGGCGGGAAGGAAGCACACGCTTGGCCAAAGACAAGCGAAAGCACAATGAGCCCAATGGCCCTGGGGCTCAGGTCAGGGGGCTAGCTCAAGATCAAGCCCTTGGAGATTGTTTAAAGCACAATGAAGCAAAGTCCTCTCTGGTCTTTTCCTCTCCTTCCTCAGCAAGGGACCACTGCAGGCCAGTCCCTTGGGATCAGGGACAGTCTTTCTTCCTTCAGTTTCTTCTTGGTCCTTCTAGTCGGGCAGAGGTTCGTCGTGGTAAAACAGGATCTAATTTCTTAGGAGCAGGGCTCCTACATTTATACTGAGTTTCTTTTGTCTTTGCAAGCCAGGGGGCCTGAGCCTGGTTCAACCCAGTTTTGGAGCACTCTGTTTACAGGAAGCTACCTTCTTCTTTCAGGGTGCAGGGCCGGGACATCAGATACTCCGCAGGAGGTGGAGCCAGCATTGTGGTGGCAGAGCACAGCCCTATTCAGAGTCAAAGGGAACTCCTCCCACCCTTCCTGGGGTTAATCCCTCTATTCACCACCTTGCAGCCCAGACTGTCCCTGGAATTCCCCAGCCCTATCACTCACAGAAACCAGACAGCAGATACACATCCTAACAGAGGCAAGCTGAAATGGTCAGGCAAGCAAATGCTAACTTTCTAAAAGTCGCACTTGCAAACACAGGATATTAAAATAAACTTTACTGAAAGAAGTATTTTGTTATTCTGAGTTCAGGCATACCAAACATGACTTTCTACCATGTTCCCTGAGCCTGCTGGCATTATAGAGTGTAATAATTCCAGCAGGCCATTCTGGCCTATGAGAACAGGTAGCCTTACAATAGTGAAAAACGAAAATGGCTGTAATTCACTATTAGCACATGCCACTCACATCAGGGCTTGTCCTACCTTATGCTTACAATGCACCCTGCCCTAGGGCCTACCATAGGGGTGACTCACATGAAGTAAAGGGAAGTTTTAGAGGCTGGAAAGTGTGTGCACTTGCCCAGCCAGCATGACAGTACCAGACTGCACACAGGTTCTGGAATGGCAGACCTTAGATATATTTTAAAAGGCTGCTTCTGTGTGTGGCACAACCAGTACTGTAGGCCTACTAGCAGTATTTGTATTTACAAACCCTGGCACTCCTGGTTCACTTTACTGGGGACTGACAGTAAATCAAATGAGCTAATCATGGAAACCAATTACAGGTACACTTTACATTGGGAGCACTTGCACTGCGGCACGGATTGGCCGTATGCAAAACAACAGTTGATGGACAGAATGCAGAACAATGTCATACATTCACCCCAGTACAGAGATCTGGGCCTAAATCCATCGTTTTTTTGCACTCCACACCACCCCAGTTCAGACATGGCCATATGCAAATCAGCCTTGACCCTGTGCTTCATGGGAACAGTCCAGCCCGAACTGCCAAGCCATGCCTTTCCTGGACTGGAATCAAGCATCCTAGGACCGGTTTCTGGCTATCAGCCGTCTTCAGCCAGGATAGCTTGACTCCAGTGGTGTGGAGAGCATGGGACTCACGTCTGAGCATACCCATCCCATTCGGGGTGACAAATTGCAAAACAACATTTGATGGACAGAATGCAGAACAATGTCATACATTCACCCCAGTACAGAGATCTGGGCTTAAATCCATCGTTTTTTTGCACTCCACACCACCCCAGTTCAGACATGGCCATATGCAAATCAGCCTTGACCCTGTGCCTCATGGGAACAGTCCAGCCCGAACTGCCAAGCCATGTCTTTCCTGGACCTGAATCAAGCATCCTAGGACCGGTTTCTGGCTGTCAGCCGTCTTCATCCAGGATAGCTTGACTCCAGTGGTGTGGAGAGCATGGGAAGCACTGTGGCACGGATTGGCCATGGCGCAGTGCCCTGAGCAGCTAACACCAGCAAAACATCTGAGGCACATCAGCAAAAAGTGGAAGGGATACTCACGCCAAGGTGCCAGGTCTAACAAGTGGCAGTTGGTGGATGCAGGCTGAGCAGCAGGGAGGCTGCTCCTGGTGGTGATTTTGTCCTCTTTACTTATCTACTTGAAACCTAACTTGGAACTAAGCTTAATTAAAAGCAGCGTGTTATATATACCTGGCTCAAGGACTTCGTTATTTACAACAGTTTCCTGTAAAAAAGCAACTTTTGAGCGTTAAGTTTAGATAATTGAGACAATACCTTTTGACAGGATGACCTAGACCACGAACATTCCACGAGACAACATTAACCATGTAGTTGGATTAGGGAGTATATGAGGAGAAAGGAACACGAAACAAACTGCATATTCAACACAAATGAAACTGTGGGACCAATAAAAAGAAAAGAAAGACACCAATTATTATGTGATGAAGAAAGGACATGACAGGCAACAAGACGTGTAATGAACAATAGAACCACCAACAAGACAGAGTAATAGAAATAGGAATGAAAAAGAGAGGAAGAAGGACAGAAAGATAGAGGGAGGAAACAAGTAGACAGATCAAGGAGGAGAATCCAGATCTGAAGACAGAGAAAAACGTGAGAAGATAGGAGCATGGTGACAGCGAAGAACACGGACACCCATAATAGAAGAATACTAAAAAATAGAGAACCTCATGAAGAAAAAGATAACCACCAGTTAGAACATATTATTTAAACAAACTTTTGAAAACAAAGTAAAGATCCTGAAATAAAAGGTATGTTAGTTATCAGTCTCCATGCCATGAGATGAAATGGTATTGAGAAAAAGTTTAAGTTTAGCAGGATCATCAAAAGAACGTGACCGTCCATCATGTGTGATTTTACAGAGGCACGGATGAAGAATTCCATACTGGATGTTGAGCTGTCTCATTTGAGGGCGTAAAGAAAGAAACTCTTTGCGACGGGCATTCGTAGCATTATAAACATCTTGAGAAATAAAGATATTATGGCCTGACCAGGTAAGACGATGTTTACGCCTCACTGTCCTCAAGACATGCATAAGTTCGGTATATTCCAAAAAAAGCATTATAAGCTTGTTTTACATAGGATGTAGATGGCCCAGGCAATGTGCTCTCTGAATGTTAAGAGGAGATGGCGAAGATTGTAGATCTAAAAGATCTGGAAGAAACTTCTGTATAAATGCTACCAAGTCAGTACCTTCAATATTTTCCGGAAGACCATAAAGGTGCAGGTTATTTCTGCTACTACGATTTTCAAGGTCCTCAGTGTAAATTTTTAACTTGTGGATTTCTAGCTCAAGTAGCAGAATCTTAACAGAAACATCTTGGATATCGCTTACCCTTTGTTCAAGTTCCAGTACCTTTCCCTCTATGGCGATCCATCTTTCCTCAATTTGTTTTAGTTTTTCATTAGATAGTGGTCATAAAGGGTTGAAGACCATGTACCTCATCTAATATAGAGTCCAAAACAGGATTCTGCGAGGAGGGAATAGCAGAAGGTGGTCGTATTTATGCCTTTTTAGTTTTTTACCAGTGGAAGAGGATCTGGCAGAGTGAAGGTCATTGACCATAGTTAACACTTGAGAAGAACAATTTATCTTATGAGGCAAATGACAAAAGACGTCAGAGCTATGCAAAATTAGATAAAGCGCTTCTTATGTTGATAGAGAGGTTGTTAGTTCAAATTCTGCGACATTTAACAAGACCTGTGGCCACCAAAAATGAGCATGAGCGATTAAAGCAGTACAAGGTTATCCAAATAAAGAAGCAAAAACTCGCTATGAGGAAAGACTGACCCATGGTGACATATAAGAAAAACCCCAAGATGGTGAAAAAAGGATCCTGTGATGAGGCAGGTAAAGTTGAACAAATATAACAGGTCGATGAGGTATGAATAGTATCATTAAAGGCTCACTGTAAGTCATATGTGACAGAAATAAAAAGTCACTGAGAGAAAAGAGTCTTCCATTAATATAACAAAAATGAAAAACAGGTGAAAAAAGCCATATTTGTTAGGAGGTTATGGCTCACCAAGTAGTTCAATAGAAAGAAAGCTCAGCATTGAGCAGATACCTGTGCTCGACATGCTAGCAATCTCATTGTTGCTGGAAAGTGGCAGGGACGGCAGAAAAGCAGGAACGCGAGCGCCACGGTACAAAATGGCGGCCGCTCGCACTGTTCTGAGGCAATATTTTTCACCCTTTATCGACAGCCTCATTCTTGACTTCAGTAGCACTAAAAACAATTAAACCTACATAATGCCTTTTTAGGTCTCGGACCGACTGCTAGCTTGCCAGCCGGAAGTCGGAGATTTAATGTGTTTCAGTGTGTGCTTTAAACCCGCCTCTCTCTTCGTCTCTCCTCCATTGGCTGGCTTCCTAAATGGAGGCCAGCCATAGCAGGAGAGAGGCGTCCCTCCAAAGAAGCTCCGTCTCTTTCGGATTCGAGGGCGTGTTTGTGCTGTTGTTTCCACTTTTA
This sequence comes from Lissotriton vulgaris, assembly GCF_964263255.1. NCBI lineage: Eukaryota > Metazoa > Chordata > Amphibia > Caudata > Salamandridae > Lissotriton > Lissotriton vulgaris. The sequence goes on along the minus strand of NC_141685.1, from coordinate 1,755,670,294 downwards.
AGCCACGCCCCCGAATCCGAAATTTACGGAGCTTTGCGGCGGAGCCGCGCTGTCATTGGCGGGCTTCAGGAGGCTCACCCGGTAAAGCTGCGAAAGGATTGGGCCGCTTTGGAAGACCCGTGACGCCAGAAGCCACAAAGCGATTGGCTGACTCCCGAGTGACTGAGGGTTTGTTTGTGAAGCCGCCGGGAGCCCCGTCTGAAGAGCGAAGCTCCGGCCCCGCGACTAAGAGGTGAAGCATCGAGGACATGAGGTAAGCCTCTGCCCCCCTGTTTGTGCGTGCCCCCCTGTTTGTGCCGTTGTTTCTTGCCTCTGACTCCCTGTTTGTGCACCCCTTCCCTCTGCCCACATCTCTCCTTTGTCCCGCTCTAGACCCCCTTCCCTCTACTCATGTATTCTTTGCCGTTTTACGTGCCTCTGCTTGAACCTGCGAGTTTTCATCCCTTATATTTACAGATACGCCAGCCACTACTCTGCGGGTATATGTGGAGAGTCAAGCAGAGTGTGCATCACAAACTGCACTCCCCCTGCCTCACCCACACAATAATGGCGCACAAAGGCTTCCGGCAGTACTATCTGAGCGCAAGGATGAGGGAGACCTATGAACTGATGATTCATGCTGATGCCCGTGGCATATCAGCTCAGTCACTTCAGGCTGCCACATTGCCCACACGTGGCGCTATAGATGGAAAACGTTGGTACCCAGAGCGGGACATATGCAACATTCATTTTCGGTCAAAGGTAAGTACATTCTGAATTCGGCAATGTGTGCCTGGAAAAACGTGCCCCGTGCTGGTGAGTCAACAAGCAGCCCCCGTACGTGTGCACAGAAGACACCGCCATGTCTGTGCATCGCCCATTTAGGGTGCAGTCGAGGGGGACACTGAAGCCTGATAACTGCTGTATTTTGCAATCCAATCTGCATTTATGTGTGTGGGGGAAAGGGCGTTCCTCTGCGTGCACCGTGGCCAACAGCACACATGCATTACCTGTGCTAATCGGAGGTTTGTCGTTGTCTCTGAAAGCACGCTGAGCGCTAGGCGCTACCTTCGCTAAGGCTCTCCCTGATGTGAGTTGTGCAAGGAATTGACTTTGTCAAGAACACCCTCTTTCACTTACAAACATTCTTGCAACAGGTCTCCTTCCGGTGAGGTAGTTTGGGGGTTTAAATAGGTCAGAGGCTCTTCCCAATATGATGGTTCTTTTATGAGGGGCAATCAGTTAACAGCACGTCATTTCACATGTCGGGAAACACAATGGCAGAGCTCCTCCCCCCACATTGGCGGTGGAAGGGCTGTGATGGGGCACTTGGCTCCGGATTGCTCACTGTTTTACTGCTGATCGCCCAGCAACAAACAAAGGCACAGCGCCCAGAAGAGAGGCTTCGACACCCAGGCGGCTCCATCAGAGGGGGGCGAGAGCCAACCCACGACACACCAGCACCGAACGCATGCTGGGTCTTAATATTGCAACTAAGCAACTGTGATATATTCATTTAAGACTCAATACATACGGTGTATGAAGGATGCAACCATACATTCAAACAAGGTTATATTTGTGGATGGCTCAGCACCCCAACTGTGTCTTCTGTTAGGCTTTATTTGAGATACATATGTACCATATTGTCAGTTAGTGTATGTCGACAACGGGGTTCAACAATTAGAAATCACATCGCCTCATCCAGTCAGATGTGTTGTTCCGTGTGCTTGCATTCCTGCCCCCTGTTCCTGTGTGCTTGCATTTCTGCCCCTTGTTCCGGTGTGCTTGCATTCCTGCCCCCTGTTCCGGTGTGCTTGCATTCCTGCCCCCTGTTCCGGTGTGCTTGCATTCTTGCCCCCTGTTCCGGTGCGCTCTGTCTGTGTGTGGCGCTCTGTCTGTGTGTGGCGCTCTGCCTGTGTGTGGCGCTCTGCCTGTGTGTGGCGCTCTGCCTGTGTGTGTGTGTGGCGCTCTGCCTGTGTGTGGCGCTCTGTCTGTGTGTGGCGCTCTGCCTGTGTGTGGCGCTCTGCCTGTGTGTGGCGCTCTGCCTGTGTGTGTGTGTGGCGCTCTGCCAGTGTGTGTGGCGCTCTGCCTGTGTGTGTGTGTGGCGCTCTGCCTGTGTGTGTGTGTGGCGCTCCGCCTGTGTGTGTGTGTGGCGCTCTGCTTGTGTGTGGCGCTCTCCCTGTGTGTGGCGCTCTGCCTGTGTGTGGCGCTCTGCCTGTGTGTGTGTGTGGCGCTCTGCCTGTGTGTGTGGCGCTCTGCCTGTGTGTGTGTGTGTGTGTGGTGCTCTGCCTGTGTGTGTGTGTGTGGCCCTCTGCCTGTGTGTGTGTGTGTGGCACTTTGCCTGTGTGTGTGTATGGTGCTCTGTGTGTGTGTGGCATTCTGCCTGTGTGTGGCGCTCTGCCTGTGTGTGTGTGGCGCTCTGCCTGTGTGTGTAGGGGGCGCTCTGCCTGTGTGTGTGTGGTGCTCTGCCTGTGTGTGTGTGGTGCTCTGCCTGTGTGTGTGTGGCGCGTAGCACTCTGTGTTTAGCGATCTGTGTGTGTGTGTAGCTCTGTGTAGATAGCTTTTTTTTGTCGGTGGCTCTATGTGTGGGTGGCTCTGTCTGTGTGAGAGAGGCTCTATGTAGGTGGCTCTATATGAATGACTGTGTGGGTGGCTCTGTGTGAGTGGCTCTGTGTGTGGGTGGCTTTGTGTGAGGGTGGCTTTGTGTGAGTGGTTCTGTGTGTGTGTGTGTGTGTGTGTGTGTGTGTGTGTGGGTGGCTTTGTGTGTGTGTGGCTCTGTGTGTGTGTGGCTCTGTGTGAGCGTAAATGCAATAGGTCATGCATTTGCGAGCGATTAAGCTATTGGCATTGTAAATGACAATGCCATTTATTTAACGATTAAGCTATTGGCAATGTAAATGACAATGCCATTTATTATAAAAAAAAATAAAAAAAATAATGAGCAATGCCAATAGCTCTACCTTTAATAATGCCGAGACCATTGCATTGTAAATGCTTGTTTGAAAATGTGACCGAAGTTAATACTTATGGCTGGTTAATCATCTGCAAGGGAGGCATTTCATGCAGGATCTAAAGGGACGCGGGTGGAAACCACAAGGTGAAGTAGGGAATCAGATGGAAGCAATATTCACTTATCTTTAATTGGCGGCAAGATGTGGTGTACTGCATCTTATGTTTACGTGACCCCAGTGGACTAACAGCCAACATAAAACTATCAAGAGATTTCATAGAGCCGCGCCAGGGCTCAACCACATTGTTTTATGCTTTAATATTCTGTGCAGGTTTCCAATGGACACTGTGACTCATTTAGGAAAATGGCGGTCTAAAGTAGATGTTAGCAGACAAGCTGGCTTTGAAAGAGGAACTGAGGGAGGCATCAAGATACACGGTATCTCTGTGGCTTGTTGGTGAAGCCACATTGGCAACTCATCACAAGAGCTTAAGATAGACCTCGTGCTAAGACCATGCCAGAGGGTGGGGCGGAACGGAAGGCTTCAGGCATGTCCCTGAGTCTTCATGATAACCAGCAAGCCAACGAGATTGGATGGAATTGGCTGGCAGTCATCGGCTGATCTCTATGCAGCTAATTAGAGGCGCTTTAAAAGCATTTGAAAACTCCCTGATCCCTTTACAGTATTATAAATCTGGGTTCCTGCACTTTTGATCTCTCGCCTTCTGAACTATCATGAATGTTCACGGCTATGTGTGCTGCTCACAGAGCTTTTGGTGGGCAAGGGTCTGCAGAACTTGACTCTAGATTCAGGAGATATGTTCCTGGCAGACCACTTAATCTGCATCAGTGCTTTCTATTAAATATTCATTTTATTAAACACAAATGCAAAGGTGGTGGGTGCTTACTTACCATGCCCTGAAATTGTGAAAATCCTCCCTTGCTGAATTCATTCACCCCAAATTTTGTAAAGCTTGGAAAGCCTGGCTGTTTCAAAAAGATGCTGCCTTCTGTTTTAGCATCAGGACACCCTTTTCAGGGTCGTTGTGCTTTCTAAATATGAATCATCATTTTGACTCTACTGGTGCTCCTTTAATTAGCACCAACATTCATGGCATCGTAGTGTGATGAGTACTTGTTGAAAGGTCCAAGTTGTGTTGAATAGAGCAATGGCTGTTCATTACACACCTCTCAAAATGGGAAATGGCCACTACAACAAGGCCGTTTCCACGAAAACCTTTTCCACGCATGCATTACAACGCATGCGTGGTTACAACGACAGCCTTTACCACGCATACCTTTACTGCGAGATACGTAGTAAAGGCATGTGTGGTAAATGCTAAAAAAAGAAAAAGGGGGGTTGGGGGATCTCCCCCCAAGAAAAAAAGAAGTGTGGGATTAAAAAGGGGGGTCTCTCCCCCCCCCAGAAAACGCACCTGATGTTCCGAAACTGAGGCAATCAGCGTTGTTTAAGAGGAAACTGAAAAAAACTTTTGCTTCCTCTTTACGACGTACGATGTCAGTGACTTCACCAAGGAAGATGGAGAGGAGACAACAAGAAAAGGCAAGAGGGAATTTTAGTTTGGAAAAAAAAAGAATAAGGGTTATGGGCAGGGGTAATTATAAGGAGTGGGGGCTGAGGAGTCATGTAAAGGTACAGGGGAGGGGTATAACCTTACCATGCAAAAATTTACAACGAAAATCGTTGTAAATCTATGCGTAGTAAAGGAATATTTGTGGTAAAGGTTATGCGTGGAAAAAGCATTCCGTTGTAAAGCATGCGTGGTAAAGGCATGCGTTGCAACGGAATGCGTTGTAACGACATACAACCCTTAAAACTCAGAGCAAGAACAAAATATTAAATTCACTTTTTAGAATTTTTCCAGTAAATATGGTTTGGGGCCGGAGGGACAACAAATGTGCTAGGAATGTTTGATATCCTCCAGATATGTACTTCTTATCAGGTTATTGTATTTAATAGAAATTGTTGGATAATTTTTTTTGAGGCGACATAAGTGAAGTTATAAATGATGTCATAGAACATGTCATGAGTGATGTAACATATGTGGTCATAAGCAGTGCAAGGCAGGGGCACAAGTTATAGTTAGCTATCCTAACTATAACTGGTAAATTTCTGTTTTTTTTTTTAAGTTCAAAGCGGTAATGTTGTCACTGACATATTCACCTAACTACAACGTAATTTACCCCTTGTTTTTTTCAGTGAATTTCTAAGATTTCCTTTTTCAACAAAAACAGACCTTTTTAGCACAATTAACTATAACTTTACATTCATCTTTGGTTTTTATAGTGAATTTCTTGTTTTTTTTAACATTAAGTAATATTTTATTACAATATGTAAGGCTGTGTGTGGTTGGGTTGGCCAAAAGGCCTGCAGCAAACCCCCCACAACGCTTTATGTTTCTTAAAGGGGAGCGGGGCACGTGGGCCCCCTTCCGAAGCCTTAGTAAGCCCATTAGGCCCTGGGGACTGCTGGGCTCTATGTTTTTTAAAGGGGAGGGGGCACTTGGTCCCCGAGTGGCACCTCCTCCCCAAGCCTTATTAGGCACTGGAGACTCCATCCCCAGGTCTGTTTTCTTAAGAGGGGGGCCAAGTGCCCCACTCCCTGAGCCTTATTAGGCCTGGCCTTGAGACGCTGTCTTCGGGACCTTTTTTTGAAAGAGGAGGGGGCCACATGGCCCCCTTCCCAAGCCTCATTGGGGTCCTGGCACTCTATCGCACCAGGCCATACAATTTTTAAGGAGGGGGCAAGATTCCCCTCCCTCCCAGAGCCGTTTTCAGCCCCGTTGATGCCATCCCTGGGGCCCATGTTATTAAAGGTGAATGCCCTGGTGCCCACCCGGGGCACCCAACGTGCTCAACATTGGCCTCAACCAGTTCCAGCATGCTGCAGGTACCGGCACTGCTCCCGTCTGCAGGAAGCAACTACTTATGCTCCAGGCAGGAGCAATCTTTTGATCTGTTTCCCTGCTCTCATCAGTGCGGGAAGGGAAACAGACCAAAAGTTGATCCAGCAGGCGGGAGCATTTTCAAATCTACCGCCTGCTGGAAGCATACTTTGTGTTTGCTCCAGTGAGGTGAGAGATTAAAAAATGCTTCCACTAGGCAAACATAGGTTTTCATGCCTGTGCTGGTGCAGGCAGGTAAACTGCTGTGTCCAGGGGTTGGCTCCACAGGACACAGTTTGTGAGCCTGGTGGGATTGCAGAGCCCATAGGAAGCTCAGGGAGGGGGGCCGCGTGGCCCTTCTCCCCTTTATTAATGAAATCGGCCCGACAGGATGGGGCCACCAGAGCCTCTGGAGGCTTGATGAAGGGGGCTCTGCGGCACCCCTCCCCTTCTCTGAACATTTTCGACCCGGGGGTGGGCTACCCAGTGTTTTTAAGGGGTTGGGGAAGGGGGCTGCACCGCCCTCCTTCTCCTATTCATGAAATCGGCTTTGGTGGGATAGCATCCCCAAGGCCTCTGAAGGCTCAGCAATGGCACCTTTTTTGCAAAATGGAGGTTGATCAAATGGTACCAAAGTTATTAGCAACACAAAAACCCTTTTCCTATGGTAAAGTTGACCTAACTATAACTACACAGAACATATGTGGCAGTTATCGAGTGCTGAGGTAGGTCACATTGCGTGTGGTTGTTTTGATGCAAAAAAGATATAATCTAGGAAACGCAAGCAGAAAACATTCAAGGACTACCACTGAGTGTCAAAAGAGAGCAGGACCCCATGCAAACAAGAAGCTGTGGGGATTTTTCAACCGCTTGTCTGGTTCCTGGGTCGAAACCCTGGGAGCCTCCAACTCGCTGTGCCTTTCTCTCGAGAATGTCGGCATCACACCAGCCCGCTCCGCCCAGTAAGATGCGCCCCCCCCACCCCTCCTCGGGAGGGAAAGGCAGGCAGACAGACATGTGCTGCAGTGAAAGCCTTTACAGGGCGCAGCCTACGCGACAGGTGCCAGCCCATGCGGAGCGCATGGCGACACGGGTCAGAGGGCGCCGCCATTTCCCAGGATTGGATTCCTTTGTCCTGGGCCACTTGCCAATCAGAATACATTAAAGAACACAACAAAAGGCGTTGTGCGGGGCAGGGACCGGGGGGGGATGTGTCACCAGCAATTGACACAAGCCACCCTTCCGGCCCAAGAGCAGCCATGTCCTCCTAACCCTCCGCCATGCCAAACAACCGCTCCACGCACTCCCTGTCAGAGTCCTCTCTGCTCCAACACACATGCTGATGCCACCATTCCTGACCGAGCATCCTGCCATTTTTATTCCTCCTGTTATACACTGTACTCGGTGCAGGATTAAGACCTTTAGAGCCCACTAACCATTTGCGAAATATAATTATCTTGAACTTCCTATAGTTTATCCGAGTCATTCCTCTTTCCTATATTATGTTTATACAAATGTTCTTTGTGCTTTGAAGTTCAGAGAACAGCTACAGAATATTTGCATGGTGTCCAAAATTTGCTTGAATCGAAGAAGTTATAGTTGCCTGCACAAAGTTGTTTGCTCTGCAAACGTATACTGTCTCTTCTTATAATTCTGAATTGCTATGTCATCTGTGTAAGATGGTATCCTCACGTTCACCTAGGTCAGTGTGAGGAAACTTCCTACTTAACCACACACACACATACAACACCACACACACACACACACACAACACCACACACACAGACACACAAAACACCACACACACACACACCACACACCACCACCACACAACACCTCACACACACAAACACAACACCACACCACACACAGACACACCACACACACAACACCACACACACAACACCACACACACACCACACACACACACACACACAACACACACACAACACCACACCAACACACACACACACAACACAACACCACATACACCACACACACACACACACACCACCACACACAAAAACACAACACCACACACACAACACCACACACACAACACCACACACACACAACACACACACACAACACACACACACAACACACACACACAACACCACATTAACACACACACACCACACACACACACACACACCACACACACACCACCACGCACACAACACCACACACACGCACACAACACACACACCCAACAACACACACAACACCACACACACAACACCACACACACACAGCCACACACCCAACCACACACAACCAAACACACACAACCACACACACAACCACAACCACACACAACCACACACCCACACCCATACACACACCCACACACACAACCACACATACAACCACACAAACAACTACACACACACACAACCACACCGTCATTGCACACTTTCACAGACACCATAAGTCGTCAGTGCATGCTTTCACCGGGCACAAACACCACCAGCCGTCAGTGCACGCTTTCACCGGGCACAAACAGCACCAACCGTCAGTGCACACTTCCACCAGGCACACACCACCAGCCGTCAGTGCATGCTTTCATAGGGCACAAACCCCACCAGCCATCAGTGCACGCTTCCACCAGGCACACACCACCAGATGTCAGTGCACACTTTTACCAGGTACACACACACCACCAGCCATCAGTGCACGCTTTCACCAGGCACACAGACACCACCAGCCGTCAGTGCACGCTTTCACCAGGCACACACACACCACTAGCTGTCAGTGCACGCTTTCACCAGGCATGCACACACCACCAGCCGTCAGTGCACGCTTTCACCAGACACACACACAACCAGCCGCCAGTGCACGCTTTCACCAGGCATACACACCACCAGCCGTCAGTGCACGCTTCCACCAGGCACACACACCACCAGCCGGCAGTGCACACTTCCACCAGGCACATACACCACCAGCCATCAGTGCACACATTTATTTATTTATTTAAGTTTTGTGTAGCGCTAGGTGGACCCGAAGGTATCAGAGCACTTCACATCGAATACAAATAAGCATCAATAAGACAAGTAGGTCGAAAGCAGGGCAGGGAGAACATGGGGAACTAAAAGTCTATACAGTACCAGCAAGAGCGCACAACATGGCGGAGATCAAGGGAGAGACGTCCGGCTCTCTCTGGGACCATGGAGATAGTGATCTATCAAAGACACCATGGAGATAGTGATCTATCAAAGTCAGTCGAGGGATTCTCGTTAAGATACAGCCTGCTCAAGAAAGAGGGCTTTGAGTGGTATCTTGAATTTCGGGAAGGAGGCGGTCATCCTGATGTGGGGGGGATGGAGTTCCATATCTTGGGAGCATTACCCGCAAAGGACCTGTTAGATGTTTTACGTTTCTGTGATTTCAGAGGAATGAGTAGTAGCGTGTTGGAGCTTCTGAGGTTCCTAGACTGACCGGCTCTTTTGAGTTTGTTGGCCAGATATTCCGGTTTTCCTGTATGCAGGGCTTTGTGTGTGAGGCAAGCTGTGCGGAAGCTGGCTCGTAGGTTAATAGGAAGCCATCTCAGATCCTTGAGAGCCGGAGTGAAGTGCTCATATTTCTTAGTTCCAGTGACCATTCTTGCTGCTGCATTTAGGGAGGCAGTCAGAGGACCCAAGTGAGATTTGGCTGTTCCAGTCAGAGTGGCAATGCCATAGTCAATCCTGGAGAGTACCAGTGCCTGAGTGGCCTGTTTCAGGTCCTTGAGGGGAGGAAGGGTTTAAGTTTGTAGAGAAGTTTCAGGTTAAGGAAACCACTTTTGGCAGTTTTAGAGATGTGTCCTTTCATGTCCAGTTTGGGGTCCAGAGTGATCCCCAGTGATTTGACGGCGGTTGTAGGTACAAGAGGAACATTGAGGGCATTTAAGGCTTTGAGCCATTCAAGAATTTGGGGATTTTCAACTTTGTTTGAGATGAGGAGGACTTCTGTCTTTTCTTCATTAAGTTTGAGGTGGTTGGATGAGAGTCAATGTTGGACCTCTGTGAGTGTGCCAGTTAGTCTGTGTATGTCTGCGATCTATGTGGTTTCCAGGTAGAGTTGTGTGTCGTCCGCATAGAGGTCAAGGGGGATGTTGGAGTTCCTTAGAATTGTAGTGAGGGGCTCCATGTAGATGTTGAAAGTTGTGGAGAGAGTACTTACCCCTGTGGGACTCCTCTAGTAATGGGGAGAGGGTCCGATTCGGAGCTTTTAATTTTGATTATTTGTGTGCGGTTGTTGAGAAAGGAGGCGAACCATTTTAGAACTGTCTTTTCCAAACCCGCTCTCTTCTTTACTTTTAAGCATATTCACCTAAAACGCAGCATGACACCATTGCTACAAAAATACACATTTTTTGGGCCTACAATTTATAGACTTTTGTTGCAATTGGTGTTGCAATATTTAGCAATGCCAATAGCTCAAACTTAATTAATGCGAGACCTATTGTATTGCAAATGCTTGTTATTTAAAGGGGACTTTCATATGGATGGTGCATGATACTGAAACACATAAACACAAAATGTTGCTATAAAATGTCTACTACAACCTCCCACACATTCATCTATATTAAAAATAATTAAATGAAAATGGTATTTAAAGCAATCTGTGTTTAAAAAGCATTCAAGGGCATCAGGGCAGGACTGTGTGGAGAACAGAGCTAGATCTATCAAGGGCTCCTCCTGAAAGGCTGGGGCCCTCAGCTAGGACCTACTTTGCCCATGCCTTAAAACATCTCTGTATGACATGCCACTTCACTATGTAACTCTTTTACTCCACTCAACGCTATGTCACTCAACTCGACTCCAGTGTACGACACTTTACCACACCCTATGCCACTGTAATATGCTCCACTTGAAGCCGCTATGATGGAGCAGGAGAGAAACAAACATTTTTTGTACCCCCTGCGATGTTGTTCCCTAGGTCATAACTTTAATAATATTAATTGTGTGAAGCATGTAAACTAATCAACAAAATGCACGTTAAATTAGACACAATACGTGGGAAAAACAAAGTGCTATTTGCATTAATCAAATGTATTTATAAAATATGAGTCAAACTAACATAGAACTGTAATAGCGTAAATATAAAACAGTAAATGCATGTATTTGTGCATATGGCAAAAGAATGCAGATGGTAAGTAAAATTGCTTTACATGTTGCTTTGCTAGGTAACACCTAACATGAGTAATTAGAATGGCATGAGGTAAACAGAAGGACTTATTTACTATTTCTAATTTCTGTTGACTTTGTTTTCATATTAGTTCCCATTACGGCCTGATCGGCCTAGTCTGAAAAGTGTCTGCTGCTAAAAATGCGATGGTAAAATTGAAACTAAAGATGGCCCCCACGCATGCGTAAAGAGTTGATGCTCAGTCACGTGTGTATGGCCTAAACCCGGGGCAAGAGATGTCAAGGCCAGCCTGGCCTGCAATGGGAGTTGTGCCAAAGTTGTCTGCTTTAAAAGCCTGGGAAATGGATGAACATTGAAACATGAATGCAAGGAACTGTTGCAAAATGCTAAACAAGTACAAATTTGAACATTTGATGAAGTCATGAGAACCCATGGTATGAATTTGCACTTTTAGGAACTGGATTGAGCAAAGAGGACATGAGGTTTTCATTGCCACCCCTCCAATGGACCAATGAGAGATGAGTGTAGCCCCTGGGTTTAGAAAGTTAGTGAAAGGGTATGAAAAAGCTTTTGTAAACGATCTTGGTATGGCCGTTATTTTTCGCACCTTTACTTAGCAAGACATGCTGTTGGTTGGGAAAATGTTTCTTTATGGTGCAAGAGACTTTGAAAATTTGGGACTTTGAACTTTGTTGGGGAAAAGAAATGAGATCTGTTGCAGAGACTCTATGACAGGAGGGAGACATCGAGGAGGTTAAAAAGACAGTCAGCTTGGGAACCTGTTCTATGTTCTGCGGTTCTATCATCGCCCTATGGCCAAGGGGTAATGAATATTTTTCATTTTCTTTGCTTAAATGTATTAATAGTGTTTAGAATGTACTTGTTTAATAAATATTTCACAAGATAAAATTTCTTTTAATGAATTTAGATAAAATTCTATAAAATATTAACTCAGGTCTGTGTTTATTAAAATAAAGTCATGACGATCAAATGTTAAAAGTTATAAGAACATTGTGATTGAGCTGGACTTAATCACCATCAACTGATTCCTAATAGTTGGTCGATCGACCAAATAGCGGAGTACCTTGATGTTGTTCTCCATGACTCTTAGGTGTTTACAATTCTAATGTGTATAATGTATAAAGATACTGTATAGGTTAATAAGGTACCCCGTGTCTTGCAACTTGTCTACTTCTCACTGATTCAGGGGCCGTGTGGTTTGAGAGTGTGTGTGTGTGTGACTCACTGTGCTATGGGCCCCACCGATGAGTGAAATAAAAGAGGTTGCTCCTGAATTGGTGATATAGATGGAGGGTTTTGTGTTAGACACGCTGCATCAGCTTTCTTGGTAGCAGAGTTATGGTTTCTATTGGTCAGTTTGGAGATGACTGATTATTGATGTTTTAAGTTTAACAGTATATGTTGACTTTGTATCACGTATATGTAGTCAGAAATGTTGAAACTTCCGGGAAGTAGGGTGTTAATTTTTAACTAAAGACGACTGGTGAGGTTCGGCCAACAGCTTGTTTTTAAAATTTTTAACATTCTCCACCTCTTTAAACCTCCTGCATTCCCGATTACCGGGACAGGTTAGTCCGGTGGTGGGAAGACGGGGCCGGCATCTTGAGGGTGGCGAGAGGTCAGCAGGCTAGGCTTTGGGTCCCTAAAGGGATTTAATCGAAGGCTGGCGCGAGCGCGTCTAGCTTGATTCTCCTGAGGCACAGCCGGGTGACAATGTGTTGTGGTTATATGTTTACGAACTGTTGCACATTTAATTTTAAGCTAAAGAAGTCTGTTGAGATTTGGCCAGCAGCTTGGTTTTAACATTTTTAACATTCTCCCCCTCTTTAAACCTCCTGCATTCCCCATTACCTGCACAGGTTAGTCTGGTGGTGGGAACACAGGGCCGACATCTTGAGGGTGACGAGAGGTCAACGGGCTAGGCTTTGGGTCCCTAATGGTATCTAAACGCAATCTGGAGTGAGCATGCAGTGGACGCGCGCAGAGGGCGTGCCCATGGCGCCCCAAAGGCAAACCCGTCTGCTCCCGACCGCGCTCAGCGCCAGCCCCCCTGGTCCGGGGAGCACAGGTATTCAGTCACAAATGTGCTATGACGGTCTGGTATTAATGAAGCCTAATTCTAATAACAACACACCTTCATGCGTTTGTATCAGCCCTGATGCTCAGGAGCTCTACAAAACTTGTCCAGGCTGTGGGAGCACAATTCCAAAGCTGTTATTTCATACCCTAGAGATGGCAAGATATCAACCAGCAAAGGTGGGGTATGACACAGACTCTGTTAACTGGAAATGTGCCCAGATTAATGTCAGATAATTGATTAAACATAGCACAGAGAGTGCTCTATTTATAGAAGGCAAAGACATTAAGATAGCGTTTATTACGGAATCCTGGACGGATAATGCATCAGGTCCGGACCTGATCAAGGCGACTCCGGCGGATTTTGTTTGTTATACTTTGAATGGGTCAAATGGAAGAGGGGGTGAATTAGCCGCGATCTACCACTCTTCCATTATCTCCTCCTTTAGTCCGGGTGAGGTGGAGGGCTGCGAGGCGTTAGACTTCTCCTTCCGTCTGACTCCCCAGTATACCTTCCAAGGTTCACTTGTTTATAGACCACCAGGCCCCAGAGCCCGCTTCATGGAGAAGGTGGGCAAAATTGTGGAAACAGGCATTACGGCCTGCTCCTATACTATATTAGGGGATTTTAATTTCCATTTGGAAATCACAAGACCGAGATACAGCCAAATTGGTAGATTTGATGAAGTGTAGCAATTTAGAGCAACGGGTGACAGAGGCGACTCACCAGGCTGGACACATATTGGATGGCATTTTTTCCAACAATCCATATTTATGTATGACAGATATTATTCCGCTACTATGGTCTGACCCCAAAGCTGTGGTATTTAATCTTAACATCCCCGAGCGCCACCCGCATAAACCAGTGAATAAAAGGAAACTGGAGAAAAGAGAGCAGAAGAGAGTTGTGACTGAGGATCTCCGTGACGCACTCAATAAAACCATAACTATGCCACCAGCAAATTTAGAATGGGCTACAGGTTCCTACAATTGCTGGTTAGTAACAGCAGGGAACAAATTTGCTCCTTTAAAAAAGTTCTATCCCACTAGAAGGCAACCTTCCGCCCCTTGGTATACACAGGAACTGAGGGATCAGAAAGGGAGTTGTAAACATCTGGAGAGAAGATGGAGACCGGAGTACAAACTTAGTGATAAGGAGGAGTACAAACAAGCTCTCACCATATATAAACAGCAGATGGATCAGGCAAAGCGCCTATTTTTCTCTTTGAAGATTAACAAAACCACAAACTCTGCTAGGGAACTATTCAAAACAGTCACCAGTCTGGCTAATCCAGCGGCTATTTCAATCACACCTAGTCAGGTTTAATGCAAAACTCTAGCCAGCTTCTTTTACACGAAGGTGAATACCATCTTTTCCGCTTTCACCAATGTAATTCCAAAAACCTTGGCGGACCAAGCTGATAAATTGCAGGTAGAAAAGAAAGGGTCGCTGGACAAGTTCGTTTAACTCACCACCACAGAAACCACTAACCTTCTGATGCAGGTGAAATCGGGCTCCCCATTGGATCCCTGTCCGATTGCGATCTTAAAGTTAGCAGCAGAGCCCTTTGCTCGAGCCTTGACACCCATTTTTATTGCGATGTGTAGAGAAGGCTATTATCCATCGACTGGATAAAAACTTCCATCTTGCCCCTATTAAAGAAACCAAACCTTGATATTAAAGATCCAAATAATTTCAGGCCAATATCCAGACTTCCGATACCAGCGACAATTGTAGAGAGACACATAAACACCGAGCTCAGCCAATTTCTGGAATCCACACATACCCTTGATCAAACGCAGTATGGGTTTCGAGAGGGCCACAGTACGGAAGCCGCACTTTTAAAATCTACCAAAGAGGTTCGACTATTTTAGATCAGGGTGGTAAGGCAGCTCTGATTATGCTAGATCTCGGCGCAGCATTTGACACGGTCCATCATGTTTTGTTGATGGACTGGCTGCGGGAGATTGGCATACGAGGGGCAGCATGGAGTCTGCTGAAAGAATTCCTGATGAACAGGAGTCAGCAGGTGGCGCTGGAAGAATTTTTATCCAACCCGTTTGCGCTGCTATGTGGGGTCCTGCAGGGGTCCTCACTGAGTCCGACATTATTTAATATATATGTATCCTCATTGGTGCCCCTTATTCGATCATTTGGTTTTAGTCTGACCACATATGCGGATGACACGCAAATTGTGGTGTCTCTACTTCCATCTGAGGCAAAAGGTGCGGCCCAACGTTTTAAAGAGTGTATGAATGCCGTAGGGGTCCGGATGGCCCACAATTGTCTTAAATTAAACTCTAGCAAGACGGAGGTGTTATGCTTCGGCAATGACCCTAATTTCTGGACACCAGAATGGTGGCCAGATACTATTGGTCCCCTCCCCGCCCCAAACAGGAAGGTTGAAAAACTAGATGTATGGGTTGACCATAAGCTCAATTTTAAAGATCAGGTAAACGCAGTGACCTCGGCCACGTCCTTTGTGCTCAGGTCCTGAAAGAAAATCCAGTCATATCTACCAACAGATTGCCAAAAAATAGTTATCACCTCCCTCACCATGTCGAGGCTAGACTACTGCAATAGTAATTTATTTTAACATGCAGGAAGGACTATTGCAGAGGCTGCAGCTTCTGCAGAACGCTGCTGCCAGACTGGTGCTGGGCATCCCAAAATATGCCCCAATATCGAAAGAGTTAAAGAAGTTGCACTGGCTCCCAGTTCGGAAGCGTACCCGGTTCAAGGCTTTGTGTCATGTGCATAAGGCACTTTATGGAGTAGGACTAGCATATCTAAAAGAGCGACTGTACTAGTACGCTCCAAGCAGACCACTACGCTCATCGGATGCCAAACTGGTTCATGTGCCATTTGCAAAAAAAGCTACATGGGCCGGCAAAAGCTTTGTAGTCAATGCAGCTAAAGCCTGGAATCAGCTCCCTCTGTACCTAAGGGGTATGTTGAATCTTTCGGCTTTTCAGAAGGCCTTAAAGACTTGGCTGTTTGCGGACTAGATTGACTCCGGTTTCGTTCCTCAGGAAGGGTCACACAGCGGCAGGACACCTACGGGTAATAGTGCACTCAATAAATGCTATAAATAATCAAATGAATATTGATGTTTTCTGTTTAACACTATATGTTGAGTTTGTATCACGTTATATGTAGTCGGACATTTTTAAGCTTCCAGGAAGTAGGGAGTGGATATATGTGACAAGGTAGTCACATGGAATTGTGCATTGTCTGGTTTCAGTATTGTGATAACACAGGAAGGTGTTATGTTAGGAAATGTTTGTATGAGTCGAGTTGAGTGAATTGTGTCAGGTATTCTTGTGAAACTCTTGCCTTAATTCTCAGGAGTAGTGTAGTCTCTACATGTGTTTTATCCCCAGAAAAACGGGTTTGCCTTTTGCTTGTTAGAAGGCAAGGTAGAGGGAAGTGCTACTTTATCGGCGAAAACGAAATTCTGTGGTGATTGCTGCCTACTGGAAATACGGACTTCTTGTATGCTTGGACAAACTATCTCTTTTGTTTAGTGAAACAGACAATGGAAATGTATTTTGTGTTGTAATTAACAGATTTTTATTAGCCAAAAGTTCATAAATACAGTGCCGATAAATTTTGTAAAGGAGGGGTCAGCAGAAGCAAGAGTAGAGCTGATATCAGCAAAAGCTGTGCTGGGAATGGCCAGTTGCAGACGGTTTGAGCTACTCTGATTGGGGCATTAGTATGAATCACGCTGAGACAGGTCAGTGTGAACGTGACTTGAGCTATTCTGATTGGTTCGTTAGTGTGTTTGCGCTGGGATGGGATGAAATATCACAGTAGATTAAAAGGAAGTATACAACTTTGTTTGAGAAGCAAAATCTGTGGTAAATGGCTTATTATTATGAGCAAGAAAAAGAGAAATCTACATGGTTTAAGAAGATCAAGATTCTTTTTAAGAAAGACAAAGAAATAATCACTAGAGAAGGAAAAGTGTTTCCTCCACCGAAAACGCCCGCATCATATATGATGACGAAATATGGCTATCATACTTGTATTTGGCTAGAGAATTCGGTGAAATATACTAAAAGTGATGGATTGTTGGAATTTCTAGAGATAGGTTCATTTAACACAGCAGTGTTATAGACTTTAAGAGAGAAAATGATGAAACTTGAACCAAGACCTAGACCGACACAATTTGAAGCTTTGAATGAATGGGAAGATGAGATGTCTGAGAGAGAAATAGAGAGATTCCGAGATACAAAACAGACTCTAAGCCGCTACAACTCTACAACATTGTACTGTGCGCTATACAAGTGAACTCTACTACACCACTCCACTCTATGCCACTGTACGACACTCTGCTTAACTCTGTGCCACTCTACCACACTCTATGTCACACCATGCAACTCCCTCAATGCCACTCCACCACAATTTACTATGCTCTTCTCTATAACACATTACTCCACTCTACTCCACTGTACTTTCAAAGTTCCATGTATTCATTTTTTCTTCGCTATTCCACTTTCCCCT
The DNA here is from genome assembly GCF_964263255.1 of Lissotriton vulgaris. NCBI lineage: Eukaryota > Metazoa > Chordata > Amphibia > Caudata > Salamandridae > Lissotriton > Lissotriton vulgaris. The sequence continues at coordinate 1,755,652,722 of NC_141685.1, read as the reverse complement.
GCATTTGATTAATTTCCTATTTTTTGGTATGCATACCACTAGACGTGTTTCCATGCAAAATACCTCCAAAGAACAATCATTGACCAGTGTTTTTCCAGTTCTTCAAATTGAAAATAACCATCATTTTTATTGTGTGCCTAATGGAATCATTGGCTTCGTACAATTGTCCTTTTCCATTTTTGTAACTTTTTCGATGTATCAGTTCTCACAATTCAACTTCAGAAATTTTAACTCGTCCAATGTCAGGTGTGAGTAGTTTATCCAGTCATTTCTTTTTCCACTGTATTCTAATATTTGTAAGTTTGACGCTTCACTCTAAACGCAAAACCACATGTATGTGAATACAACCAATAAAATCGCGCTGCCGATTTCAACATTTTGCCACTTTTCTTCTTGCAAAAAGATGCAACTTTAAGTGGCACACAGGATGCATACAGATATCACACTTAGGCACACTGAAAACATAGAAATGTCCATTAATGCATACAAAGACCTTGCCTGTTATGTGCTACCCTTGCTGCTCGCATGAAACAGTGGGTACTTCGGAGCTCCAGCAGCACTCGCCTATACCAACCATGACTAAATCTTTACATTAAACAGCATTCAAACACTGTTTACACGATTCTGACTTACATACAGAAACCAAGACTTTCTACATGGACAGGGGATCCTTTCTGCACCAGCTGATTTTCATCACGCTCGACATTTGTGTGAAGCAATGATCTTCTGAGCTATACTGGTTCCGGTTTCTTGGGTTACCAAAGTTCAGCTATACATTTGTTTTTCGTGAAATTACTTGAAAAGTGACCTACACTTTTCTTCCATTTCTGTTCTATTACTACATGTCATGTTATGATTGAGAATTGCTCCATGTCACTCCAAAGTCACCTCAAACAACGGGTGAGGGTAAGGGGTGTGAAGAGGGAAGGATGCAGGAAAGATGGGAGAGAGAGACCCGGCAGGAGAAATGAAGGAAATAAAAAAGAGGGACTGCTGAAGATGATTTTTGACTGGAATGATTTTCCCCCCAAAATTAGTATCCCAGTTTATGGAGCAGTGAGGCACTGTGGGTAGCTTACCATGTGTAACTGGTCAGCTGGTCGGAAAAGAGGAGCAGGATGATGGACATAAATTCAAATAAACTGGTGTTCTTTGTACCGAATGCTAAATACTGATGTTACTACACTAAATTAACTTCATGTGTTTTAATGTTCTGACCAGTCTAAATGGTTTTTTGAATATATTAACAATGTAAACAAATATTGATAATTTAATCATTGTAATTGTGCAGTACTGTAGACAGTTTCGAATAATGAACAGGTTTAACAATTCTCTAGACCTGGTAATAATCAACAGATATGTATGAATTTACACATTTAAAGTCACAGATATGGTACTTGATGGCTACTTGAAGGTCGTCATTGAGGAGGCAGCATTAAAAGTGAGGTGGAGGGTGTTCCACTGGGGTGGTTCTTAAATATAATATGCCTTATTTTGAGGAAATGCTTGTGATGTGGTGACAAAGTGGTAAAGGGTATTGACGTAGATTCTGGAAAGTGAAACTTTGGGATGATCTGTAAAGTAGAAGGATAAAGTTTTTAACAGACCTAAAGTACTTTGTGAGCAAGCCTGCCTGACCTTTACATGGGGAGTAGGTCTTGGAAGATAATTCATACAATGGGGAAAAGCTGAAGGCTTTTTTCATAAAAATGTAGGAAAAGACATGGACTTATAGGACAGCCACTCAGGGCCTCAGGGGAGAGTGGTAGTGCTTGCTCGTTGCTTCTCTGGCTGATTGAGAGGGTATTTCGCTTTTAATTACTGAATTTGTATGCGTTTTTATTCAGTGCTGCTACTGTTTTAAACAAGCATTGGCATAGCCAATAGGTCTCGCCTTTGGGACCTTATAAGTGTTTAGCGATGCAACAGTTGATGTCAGGCTTAGGGCGTCTCAGCCCGGGCGTCGAGTCTAAGGGTGGAGAGGGGATGTATGACATTACAACGCATGCTTTTACCACGCATGCTGTTACAACGCCAGTTTTACAACGCAAACCTTTACAACGCATAGTGCTTTGGGTTGCTGGATAGTGAATAGTTTAATTTACTATTCCAACTCCAGTCCCCGTGGACACTAGGGAAGGTGTTGGATAGTAAATTAAATCTATTCCCTATCCTAGAATGCCCCCCAGCGCAATGCGTTGTAATGGTTTTCGTTGTAAAACATGCATTGTAATAGCACTGCATTGTAAAAGTTTCGTTGTAAAGGATGTTTCCCATGGAGGGGACAAGGGTAGTTGCCTCTTTGAGCCTGTTCGAGACTGACCAGGACCAGGGACAGAAATGCTGCCCTTTTTCTCATTTAGCAATACCCAACCCACTCCATCCACATCCACAAACAGAGCAACACACTCACACCAAATGTACACTATGCACAACACTATGCACAGATTAATGTACCAGTATGCACCACCATCCCAACCAGTCCTGCATGAAGCCATTCCTCTAGACCAGTGGTTCCCAAACTTTTGACTCCTGAGGACCCCCATTGAGTCACCACTGGAAGCCGGGGACCCCCAAGCAATTTGCATGAGTTAAATTTCAAACATTAAAACGGTAATTCTAAAAAAATACACATGTGTGCACATAAAACAAATACTCAAAGTACTAAGGATTTTGGGGCCAGATGGACGACCATTTCATTTAGCGCCTCGCAATTGGCGACACATTGCGAGTGGCAAATTGTGTGTCGCTAAATGAAATGTACAACAGTGTGTTTAACACTGTTTGGGATTCCCAATGGGGTCGCAAATTGCGAGGTTCATTAATATGGATGAGCCTCTCACAATTTACGAGCCCAATTGGAATGCCAGCCCTCCCAGCGATGGTGGTCTGCTGGGCTCTGCAGGCCACCATGTCTCGGACTGCTTTTAAATAAAGCAGTTTTTAAAAAAAAATGCAGCCTGTTTACCATGCATTAAAAAAAAAAAAGAAAATGAAACCTTTTCGTTTCATTTTCTAAGGGCAGGCAGAGGCCCCTAGGACCACTGCCTGACCTTAAAAAATAATTTTGCATGCATACTTGAAGTAGGTGGTAATTGTGACTGTTTTGCGACAGCAAAACATTTGTACATGGTTTTGAGACTCGCTATTTGGAAGGGAATGCCCCTTCCAAATAGCAAGTTGCAAAACCTATTTAGAGAGTCGCAAACAAATTGTGACTCGCTAAATAGGCTATGTACATGGCCCAATAGGTTTTTGCATGCTCAAACGGGTTCATGTGGCCCTTAGTATTTTATATTGAAGTAATAGCCCCTCTGTCACATGTATTTCATTTGTTTTATAGCATCTCTCATACCATTGTAGGATGTCAGAGCACTTTAATTCACACACATATAGAGACATTGAATCATACAAATAAATCAGTGTGTATATAAATTGTTTAAAGAGTGCATGGTCTGGAAAAGCACAAACTCAGGATTCAGAACATAACACAGTGGCTAGCATTGACTGGGACAAAATATAAGTTACTAACTGGTACCATGCAGTTTGCAAGCAGCTCTTTGATGACAGTTTATAGGTCCCTCTGCTAGATTACGATTGTCACTTATGAAGTGCACAGTAACAAAAGAAACTCTGTGACAAAAGCAGTAACCACAAACCTAGGCACATAAAGTACTGCTTTTTAAGATGGATGTTACACGTTCTTTACAGTAGGCACATTAACCCTCTGTGCTACATTAGTTAAATCAAAGCTGCCACTGAACTGAACTTTCCTCACTCTCCAGCAGGTACATTAATCACTGGCATTCTCTTGACAATTTTATTGTTGCTGGAAAGCTGTTAATTATACAAGAAACGTTTCTGTGCTTTTAAAACTGTTGCCTACGGACCCCCTGGGAATGTGTCACGGACCCCTGGGGGTCCGCGGACCACAGTTTGGGAAACACTGCTCTAGACTATCAAATAATCACCCAAAATCGTATAGCCAAAAAAGGAGGTGGTGTAGCTGTTGTATTCAGGCAAACAATACATATCACTAAAGTTGACAAAATCTCTATAAAGAATTGTGAGGCTCTTCTAACAAGATGCAATCCTACACTGTCTTCCACCTGTAACTTCCTGCTCCTTTACAGACCCCCACCTAGCAAGGCAACATTCCCAGACGCACTTCTAGACACAGTTTCAAACCTAATAACAATACACTCCAACCTATGCCTTTTGGGTGACCTTAACATTTGGATTGATAAACCCAATATAACCCATCCAAAAACAATAATCACCGGCCTAGACGCCTTGAACCTGCATCAGATTGTCCACAATCCGAGACACACCGCTGGACATATCCTAGATGTCATTTTTGCTAATACTGAACTAGTTACTTTTCAAACTATCACTCCAGTCACATGGTCAGACCACCACTTGCTTGCTTTCCAACATAAAACAACACTAAGCGACTCACCTAAAACTACCTTACATCCATCCGCCTATCAGCTGTGGAACAAACTCAATTTGGAACACTTGGAAACACAACTAACATCCAGTATAAATCTGGAAACCATAAATTCTGTTCAGAATCTATATGAGTGGCTACAGGAAGCTTTTGACATCCTGATACCACTCAAAACCACACAACAGAACAAAAGAAAAAAAGCGCCTTGGAGAAACATAGAAATAAAAGACATAAAACAACAAATTAGAAAGCTTCAAAGTACCTGGCTCAAAACAAACGCTAAACAAGACAAACTTCACCTACAGAAAATTGCCAGATTATATAAGTCGGCTATCAAAAAAGCTAAGAAAATGTACTATTCAGACAGAATTCAAAACGCTAAATGTGCAAATAAAGAATTCTATAAAATACTCAATGAATTTCGAAAACCAAATTGCCTAGAAGGAACTCATCCTGTTACTCAAGATTTCACAGACAAACTGGCAAATCATTACACGGACAAAGCAGACACGTTGGACTCGTACTTAAAACAGAAACAAAGCACCAGCACTAACCCTTGTACAAAACAACTATCCAAGAATGCTCTAATTAAGCCCCTCCATTCCTTCCAATACATCTCACACAATGAATTTATGGACCTGGTCAAACCAAGCAGGCCTGCCGGCAGCCCTTCTGACCCCTGCCCGCCACAAACTTTCAAGACAATTCTTTTAACAACCTCTGCTGCCATTCCAGTAAGAAGAATCATCAACGATTCCTTAACTACTGGAATATTTCCAGAAGAACTCAAAAAGTCATATATACGCCCTTTACTGAAGAACACAAACTTATACCCACTGAACCCTGACAACTACAGACCCATTACAAAGGGACCTTTCCTGGGCAAACTGATAAATAGAGCAGCGTTCGCCCAGATGTCACAATTCATTGAAGAGAATGACATACTTTCAGATTTCCAAACAGGATTCCGTCCGGGAAGAGGCACTGAATCTGCCCTCCTTGCCATTTGGGATGACCTAAAGAATACAGTTGACCGCAACGGGGTTGCTGCGCTACTCCTCGTGGACCTCTCAGCTGCCTTTGACACGGTTGACCATGACACTCTGAAACAAAGACTTTATGAAGCCGGCATAGAGGGAACTGCTCTAGACTGGATCGCGTCCTACCTTCGAAACAGAACTAATGTCATCCATACCCCACCTTTCTCGTCCAAACCGTACTCCACAAAAGCAGGAGTCCCTCAAGGTTCTATCATCTCGCCCATGCTTTTCAACATCTACATGAAGTCTTTACCAGTACTGACCAATAAATTTCACCTCACGTGCTACAACTACGCAGATTAAAAAGGGCAGGCGTGATGATCCAACCTGCTATAGGCCAATATCCCTATTAGATGGCCTTATGAAATTAGCAGGGAGGATTATCTTAAAGAGACTTCAAGAGTGGGAGGAGGAACACAATGTAGTCTCGCATCTCCAATATGGATTCAGGAAGGGTATAGGGACTGCTGAGCAGTGTTTAAATCTGGCCCTTCTCTGTGCTAAATACACGCAGGCTAGAGGCGGGTCACTTTTTATTACTTTTGTTGATTTGAGTTCTGCTTTTGATTGCGTGGACCATTCTCTGTTATGGTCAACATTGGCCGAAATGGGTATTGACGCACGCTTAATTACTTTCATTAGAGAACTGTATCATAACTGCGGGGCAAGAGTAAGATTTGGCAAGCAGGGCGAATGTACTGACAAATTCGCCCTGTCAAGAGGGGTTAGGCAAGGGTGTATCCTAGCCCCCAGGCTATTCACTTACTATATTAACTCAGTGGGCCATTATCTTTCTCTTTTTCAAAACGACTACCCTACCGTGAAAGGTTTACCGGTGCCAATCCTTCTGTACGCCGACGATGCGGCCATAATGTCCCAGACCCAAGTGGGACTGCAGAGGGCAGTGTCTAAATTTGCAGGTTTTATGCAGGATAGAGGGCTGAAAGTAAATATTTTGAAGACCTTTACTATGCCATGCACTAACAAGCGCAGTAATGTGCCTTGTAAAGTGTTCCTGAACAAACAGAATATAGCCATCGTAGAGAAGTTTTGCTACCTTGGTATAATGTTTGACAGGAAATGTCGCTGGAAACAGGCGATTGAAGCAAGGAAGCTGGCCTTTATCCACACTATAGGCGCCTTACGCGCTTTTTCAAACAGAGTGGGTGGTAAACCAGTCAAAGAACTGGTTCAAATATATCAGGCGAAGTGCGTGTCCACAGCCACCTACGGGGCGGGACTTTGGGGCATCGAGAAGGATCAATCTTTGCAGAGCTGTGAGAACCAGTTCATCAGCTACCTTCTGGGTGTCCCAAAGACTACATCCTCATTTATGACACACATAGAGGCGGGAGTCAAGCACTTGGGCGACACAATTAAGATGGCCCCAATTCTCTTATGGCACAAGGTATGGACAACTAGGGAGGCCAGTTTTAATAGGGACCTCCTGGAGGACTGCTTGGCCCTAGATGGGGTCGCAAACTTCCGGTGGTTGTCGTACGTAAGATCTGTACTTAGTGAGATAGGTCTCCTAGATTATTATGTAAATCCTAGGAGCATGGAGGGCGTATCTAGATCAGTTCTTAAGAAAACACTGACCGCCCATCTGGAAACTCTGAGATGGAACACTGAAAAGAACAAACAAACCATCCTAAATTTTCAAGAAATCACCCCTAACGAAGGCATGCAAAAGTATTTAAAAGTGGACCCCAGCCCCTATCACAGAATGCTTTTGACTCGTTTACGTTTTGGTATTTTCTTTCGTATGGTTTCTGTACCGGAGATGAACAACTGGTCTTCACTGACTTTGACATGTTCGTGTGATAACACCGCACTTCAATCTAATTTGCATTTAATGTTCTTTTGCTCCTTTTATTCCACCCCTAGAAAACTTTATTTAAAACCTCTGTTAAAACACTGGGGAGTAAGAAATTGTAGGCCTGCCTTCTCAAGACTGTTAAAACTCGAAGATGAGCATGTGATCTTTGCGGTATCTCGTTTTTTAAGATCTGCCATGCTGTTGCGGAAAACCATGCTGTAAAACATTTTTGTCTGGGTCTTTCTAGCCTTTTGTGTTGGTCAGTACTAATTCCATTTCACACTGTATTGTATTGAATGAATTTTTAAGACTTGATTATGACAATAGCTGCTCTTTTTAACTGTTAAATCTCATATGTAAGCTTCTATTAAGTGTGATGTTTTTACATGTATTTGCTGTGCTTTTATGATTTTACGAAAATCGAATAAAGCTTATTATTACTTACTTACTTACTACGCAGATGACACGCAATTACTCCTTCAACTGGAATGCCCCAAAGACATTGGAAAATCACCAATTTTCAACTGTCTCAGAGCCGTGGATCAGTGGATGACTTGGAGCCATCTCAAATTGAATGCTTCAAAAACTGAAATAATCACGTGTGGCAATTGGAAAAATTACAACCCGCTTGCCCCATGGCCTGATGAACTGGGATCACTGCCTAAAGTATCGAAGGAAGTAAGAAACCTCGGAATGACCATGGACTCCAAGCTGTGGATGAATGCCCAAGTGGATAAACTAGCAAGATCAAGCTTTGCTACTATAAAAACGCTGCAACATATTTTCCCTCATTTGGGATTTCCACACAAGGTCCAAGCTGCCATCTCCCTTGTTCTATCCAAACTCGATTACGCCAATAGCCTCCACCACGGATCACCTTTAACCACCATGAAAAGACTACAACGGATTCAGAACTCGGCTGCCAGACTACTCTTGCATATCAAACCACTAGACCACATCTTCCCTGCCTTGAAAGCCCTGCATTGGTTACCGGTTGCCAGAAGATCCACGTTCAAGCTGCTTTGTATTACCCACAAAGCAATACATGGAATAGGACCACTCTTCATCAGGAATAAAATCACCAAACACATTCAACAAAGGAACCTCCGCGCTAAAGGTGCATCTCGCCTCAAAATCCCACCATACAAGAAAAAAACCATGGGTGGCACATCCTTCTCTGTTCAAGCAGCCAAACTATGGAACTCTTTACCCCCCAACATAAGATCCCCCGACAACCACCTTATCTTCAGAAAACGACTCAAGATTTGGCTCTTCCCCACATAAGCACCATACGGAAACAGAAATTTACAGCATATCCCTCTGTATATAAGCATTTGTTTTCACTATAGATATGTACCTATCTTTGTGTATTACTTTATAAAACATGTAAAATAATTATGTTGTTAAGAGAAAAGAAAATAATAATAATAATATTAATCAATAAATGAAAATCATCTTTGGTCTACATGTACATACTTCCATTGTGCATCTATGTACTTGGATCTGTGTGTCTGTTACTTTTCTCCTGAAAAGCATATCCAATGCACTACCCTATTTCTCATCCTGTGACTCTATCAATATATTTAATCTAAATATACTTACTTCCTTTATGTATCTACTAGCAGCCCGTCCCGACGTTGTCCGGGTATGAAATAGAATGTGTGCAATGTGTGTAATAGGCAAAGGAATTTTTTTTTTAAATCTCGCGGTAGACAACATTTTGTAGCATGAAGGGTCACAATAGTTAGGCATGTGTGTGCAGATACTGTGTGTACCTCGGAGTAAGAAGTATTAGCAGATGTCTCTAGTGTGTATGTACTCCACTTCCGTAGGTAAGCGTGTGTGAAAGTGCATTCAGTTGTAAATTTTGTTTCCCCGCAGGCACGCTGAATCGCGTCATGCCCCGCTTGAGGCGCGGCTCCAGTTTTGTTTGATGTTGTGCTTGTGGTGTAAAGTCGTTGATGCAGAGAGTTGAGTGGGTGACAGCACGCACTGGAGACGCTGCGCCTGTGAGTAAGTGCAGTCAGTTCAAAGGTTAGTGTCCCAGCAGGCGCGCTTAGTCGCGTCATCCGCCGCCTGAGCCCGGCTCCAACCCTGGTTGATGTT